>NC_086450.1:34559738-35159738 GCF_028390025.1 Pseudophryne corroboree | reverse complement strand
AGTTCAGACACTGCCAGCCTGAGTCAGGTCATTCCCCTCATCAGGCTTTTGCAGAAGAAGCTGGAGACATTGAAGGAGGAGCTAAAACAGAGCGATTCCGCTAGGCATGTGGGACTTGTGGATGGAGCCCTTAATTCGCTTAACCAGGATTCACGGGTGGTCAATCTGTTGAAATCAGAGCACTACATTTTGGCCACCGTGCTCGATCCTAGATTTAAAACCTACGTTGTATCTCTCCCAGAATTCCGAGCCCACCCGCTGGCGGTGATGCAGGGCAGTCTGGAGCGAGTGCTGACATCTGGTCCGGACTGAAGGACCTGCCAACGATTACTGACATGTCGTCTACTGTCACTGCATATGATTCTGTCACCATTGAAAGAATGGTGGAGGATTATATGAGTGACCGCATCCAAGTAGGCACGTCAGACAGTCCGTACGTATACTGGCAGGAAAAAGAGGCAATTTGGAGGCTCTTGCAGAAACTGGCTTTATTTTACCTAAATTGCCCCCCCTCCAGTGTGTACTCCGAAAGAGTGTTTAGTGCAGCCGCTCACCTTGTCAGCAATAGGCGTACGAGGTTACTTCCAGAAAATGTGGAGAAGATGATGTTCATCAAAATGAATTATAATCAATTCCTCCGTGGAGAGATTCACCAGCAATTGCCTCCAGAAAGTACACAGGGACCTGAGATGGTGGATTCCAGTGGGGACGAATTAATAATCTGTGAGGAGGGGGATGTACACAGTGAAAGGGGTGAGGAATCGGAGGATGATGATGAGGTGGACATCTTGCCTCTGTAGAGCCAGTTTGTGCAAGGAGAGATTGATTGCTTCTTTTTTGGTGGGGGCCCAAACCAACCAGTCATTTCAGTCACAGTCGTGTGGCAGACCCTGTCGCTGAAATGATGGGTTCGTTAAAGTGTGCATGTCCTGTTTATACAACATAAGGGTGGGTGGGAGGGCCCAAGGACAATTCCATCTTGCACCTCTTTTTTCTTTCATTTTTCTCTGCATCATGTGCTGTTTGGGGACAATTTTTTTGAAGTGCCATCCTGCCTGACACTGCAGTGACACTCCTAGATGGGCCAGGTGTTTGTGTCGGCCACTTGTGTCGCTTAGCTTAGTCACACAGCGACCTTGGTGCGCCTCTATTTTTCTTTGCATCATGTGCTGTTTGGGGACAATTTTTTTGAAGTGCCATCCTGCCTGACACTGCAGTGCCACTCCTAGATGGGCCAGGTGTTTGTGTCGGCCACTTGTGTCGCTTAGCTTAGCCATCCAGCGACCTCGGTGCAAATTTTAGGACTAAAAATAATATTGTGAGGTGTTCAGAATAGACTGAAAATTAGTGGAAATTATGGTTATTGAGGTTAATAATACTATGGGATCAAAATGACCCCCAAATTCTATGATTTAAGCTGTTTTTGAGGGTTTTTTGTAAAAAAACACCTGAATCCAAAACACACCCGAATCCGCCCCAAAAATTTCAGGGTGGTTTTGCCAAAACGCGTCCGAATCCAAAACACGGCCGCGGAACCGAATCCAAAACCAAAACACAAAACCCGAAAAAATTTCCGGTGCACATCACTAGTTATCGAGCGCTGATCCATATAGTCTGTGTAAAGTGGGTTTCCCAGTGCATTGTGGGGGTTATTCAGAGCTAGTCACAGATAGCTATCTTAGTTAATCTGCAATCACTAAAATCACATGCGGGGGGCCGCCCAGCACAGGACAAGGCCCCCCAGCATGTGTAACAGCACCCCGCGATGCAATCGCAATTCAATTGCGATCTCATCGCAAAAACCTCAATAGAGGTTGACCCCTGCCTGCGCGGCATATGTGGCCGTTTGTGTGATCACAGTGGCTGCGACAGGGTCTGAATAAGGCACTATGGGGCAGATGTATTAACCTGGAGAAGAGATTAAGGGGTCTATTTACTACGCCTTGGATGGAGATAAAGTGCCAGCCAATTAGCTCCTAACTGACATGTTACAGGCTGTGTTTCAAAAATGTCAGTTATGAGCTGATTGGCTGGTAATTTAGCTCCATCCAAGGCTTAGTAAAATAGACCCCAAAGAAGTGATGAATCAGTGATAAGTGCAAGGTGATAACGCACCAGCCAATCATTATGGATTTGAAAAATGACAGTTAGGAGCTGATTGGCTGGTGCATTATCATCTTGCACTTATCACTGCTTTATCACTTCTATATCACTTCTCCAGGCTTATACATCTGCCCCAATATATGGAGGCTGCTAGGAAATATCCACCCTCCTAGGGCTTAGTGCGCGGGGGTTCCCGTAGCTAACTGAATCAGGCAGCGCCTTCAGTTAGCTGCAGGGTAAACACCACACCTGACTATGGGGGGGATTCAGATCTGATCGCTTGGCTGCTAATTTTGTTGTCCTGCGTTCATATAGTCGCCGCCTCTAGTGGGAGTGTAAATTTGCCGTCCAAGTCTGCGATCCTATGTGTATGCTGAGCTGCTAAAATCCACTTTGTGCAGCCTGTGAGCAACCCAGGACTTACTCCTCCAGTGCGATCACATCAGGCTGATCGGGGCCGGAACTGACGTCAGAGACCCTCCCTGAAAACGCTTGGGCACGCCTGTGTTTTCCCGGACACTCCCAGTAAACGGTCAGTCACCACCCACAAACGGTCTCTTCCCGTCAATCACCTTGTGAACGCCCGTGCGATTTTCACACCATCCCAGCACTGACCGGCGATGCCCGCTGTTGCTATCCGACGTGTGTGTACATTGCGGTGCATGCGTATGCGCAGTCAGTACCTGATAGCCCGCTGCGCGAAAACGCACAGCAGCGATCAGATCT
This sequence comes from Pseudophryne corroboree, assembly GCF_028390025.1. Taxonomy (NCBI): domain Eukaryota; kingdom Metazoa; phylum Chordata; class Amphibia; order Anura; family Myobatrachidae; genus Pseudophryne; species Pseudophryne corroboree. The sequence continues at coordinate 35,156,909 of NC_086450.1, read as the reverse complement.
GAATCTCCCCCTTAATCTTCACCCTTAAAATGCCTTTTGTCAGAATCACCTCCATTCATCGTCACATCCCCTCATGTAACACACAGGGCCAGATGCATCATCGCTTGGAAAGTGATAAAATGGAGAGTGAAAAAGTACCAGCCAATCAGGTCCTAACTGCCATGTCACATGCTGTGTTTGGAAAATGGCAGTTAGGAGCTGATTGGCTGGCACTTTTTCACTCTCCATTTTATCACTTTCCAAGCAAGGATGCATCTGGCCCAAGATCATATGGCATGCACTGTCTTGTGAGGTTCCATAGTTAATGTTCTAATCTGCCTAAGGGGTACATTTACTAAGCAATGATAAGAGCGGAGAAGTGAGCCAGTGGAGAAGTTGCCCATGGCAACCAATCGGCACTGAAGTAACATCTATAATTTGCATACTATAAAATGATACAGAGCTGCTGATTGGTTGATGGGGAAATATCTCCACTGGCTCACTTCTACGCTCTTATCACTGCTTAGTAAATGTACCCTTAAGTCCTGTCACACCTACACTGCGCCCAATTATAAGAACTTATGCTGTACCATTAATTCGTGTTTGAAGCATGTGTTTGTTTATATCATGTATAACATGTCTCAGATTATCGCTGTTAGGTAATTTAAACAAACAGAGCGCACTGTTCTCTGGTCAGGAAATGGTCTACTGTATGTCTGTGATAAATGCAGGATTCCAGGAGGGGGGTTTCCAAATGTGTGATTTTACAGCGATTGTCGCCAGCCCATGAAGGATGCATAATTAGCATGTAACCAGCTATAGTCTGACCCTTCCACAGCGCAGGTCATGTGATACAGTCTGTCAGACATATGCAGGCCCAATGATCACGGAAAGCCAAATACAAGATTCTCTGTCCAGTGCGACGATTGAGCATTCAGATCCACAGACACGTTCAGCAAACTTGATAAGAAAATCTGCTGCCACTGGACATGTGCACCAGCTCCATCTTCCCTTTATATTGCATGTAGTGGCATCTGGCAAAGCCATGGGGATGGGAGGTTTCTGGGCAACTGGAACCCCCCTCCTGCCTGGTGTTTGCCTATATACAGTATGTAGTCCCTAAGCCAGTGGTTCCCAAACTTTTTTAATCACGACTCCCTAGAGTAACAGATTTTTTTTCACGGCACCCCTAGGACAAAAATTTCTGATTCAGAAAAAAATGTTAAATGAAGTCAGTTGTGTATATATATACAGTAGTGATGAGCGGGTTCGGTTTCTCGGAAACCGAACACCCCCGAACTTCACCCTTTTTACACGGGTCCGAGGCAGGTTCGAACCTTCCCGCCTTGCTCGGCTAACCCGAGCGCGCCCGAACGTCATCATCCCGCTGTCGGATTCTCGCGAGATTCGGATTCTATATAAGCAGCCGCGCGTCGCCACCATTTTCACTCGTGCATTGGAGATGATAGGGAGAGGACGTGGCTGGTGTCCTCTCCGTTTATTGTTGAAGTTGATTGCTTTATTGCTTAATTGTGGGGAGGACTGGGGAGCAGCTGTTAGGAGGTGTACAGTGCAGAGTTTTGCTGATAAGTGACCACCAGTTTTTATCCGTTCTCTGCCTGAAAAAAACGCTCCATACCATATTTGTGCTCAGTGTGCTGCATAATATATCTGTGTTGAGTGCTCACACTGCTTAATTGTGGGGACTGGGGAGCAGCTATAGCAGGAGTACAGTGCAGAGTTTTGCTGACAGTGACCACCAGTATACGTTGTCTGCCTGAAAAACACTCCATATCTGTGCTCAGTGTGCTGCTTTATTGTGGGGACTGGGGACCACCAGTATAATTAATATTATATAGGAGGAGTACAGTGCAGAGTGCACTGCTGTACCTACCTCTGTGTCGTCATCCATTAAGTATACTATCCATCTACATTCTATACCTGTGGTGCATTTTAGTTTTGCAGTTTGCTGACACAGTGACCACCAGTATACTATATATAGCAGTACGGTAGGCCACTGCTGTACCTACCTCTGTGTCATCATCTATTAAGTATACTATCCATCTACATTCTATACCTGTGGTGCATTTTAGTTTTGCAGTTTGCTGACACAGTGACCACCAGTATACTATATATAGCAGTACGGTAGGCCACTGCTGTACCTACCTCTGTGTCGTCATCCATTAAGTATACTATCCATCTACATTCTATACCTGTGGTGCATTTTAGTTTTGCAGTTTGCTGACACAGTGACCACCAGTATACTATATATAGCAGTACGGTAGGCCACTGCTGTACCTACCTCTGTGTCGTCATCCATTAAGTATACTATCCATCTACATTCTATACCTGTGGTGCATTTTAGTTTTGCAGTTTGCTGACACAGTGACCACCAGTATACTATATATAGCAGTACGGTAGGCCACTGCTGTACCTACCTCTGTGTCGTCATCCATTAAGTATACTATCCATCTACATTCTATACCTGTGGTGCATTTTAGTTTTGCAGTTTGCTGACACAGTGACCACCAGTATACTATATATAGCAGTACGGTAGGCCACTGCTGTACCTACCTCTGTGTCGTCATCCATTAAGTATACTATCCATCTACATTCTATACCTGTGGTGCATTTTAGTTTTGCAGTTTGCTGACACAGTGACCACCAGTATACTATATATAGCAGTACGGTAGGCCACTGCTGTACCTACCTCTGTGTCGTCATCCATTAAGTATACTATCCATCTACATTCTATACCTGTGGTGCATTTTAGTTTTGCAGTTTGCTGACACAGTGACCACCAGTATACTATATATAGCAGTACGGTAGGCCACTGCTGTACCTACCTCTGTGTCGTCATCCATTAAGTATACTATCCATCTACATTCTATACCTGTGGTGCATTTTAGTTTTGCAGTTTGCTGACACAGTGACCACCAGTATACTATATATAGCAGTACGGTAGGCCACTGCTGTACCTACCTCTGTGTCGTCATTCATTAAGTATACTATCCATCTACATTCTACACCTGTGGTGCGCCTCTTTTTTTCTTTGCATCATGTGCTGTTTGGGGACAATTTTTTTGAAGTGCCATCCTGTCTTGATTGACACTGCAGTGCCACTCCTAGATGGGCCAGGTGTTTGTGTCGGCCACTTGTGTCACTTAGCTTAGTCACACAGCGACCTTGGTGCGCCTCTTTTTTTTTGCATCATGTGCTGTTTGGGGACAATTTTTTTGAAGTGCCATCCTGCCTGACACTGCAGTGCCACTCCTAGATGGGCCAGGTGTTTGTGTCGGCCACTTGTGTCGCTTAGCTTAGTCACACAGCGACCTTGGTGCGCCTCTTTTTTTCTTTGCATCATGTGCTGTTTGGGGACAATTTTTTTGGAGTGCCATCCTGCCTGATACTGCAGTGCCACTCCTAGATGGAGCAGGTGTTTGTGTCGGCCACTTGTGTTGCTTAGCTTAGCCATCCAGCGACCTTGGTGCGCCTCTTTTTTTCTTTGCATCATGTGCTGTTTGGGGACAATTTTTTGGAAGTGCCATCCTGCCTGACACTGCAGAGCCACTCCTAGATGGGCCAGGTGTTTGTGTCGGCCACTTGTGTCGCTTAGCTTAGCCATCCAGCGACCTCGGTGCAAATTGTAGGACTAAAAATAATATTGTGAGGTGTGAGGTGTTCAGAATAGACTGGAAATTATGGTAATTGAGGTTAATAATACTATGGGATCAAAATGACCCCCAAATTCTATGATTTAAGCTTTTTTTTAGGGTTTTTTGAAAAAAACACCCGAATCCAAAACACACCCGAATCCGACAAAAAAATTTCGGTGAGGTTTTGCCAAAACGCGTCCGAATCCAAAACACGGCCGCGGATCCGAATCCAAAAACAAAACAAAAAAACAGAAAAATGTCCGAAGCACATCACTAATATACAGTAGGTCACCCTTAGGTTCAGTTATGTGGTGGAAGGACCGGATTCATGTCTGCTTGTCCACATATACTGTATTATTATTGGAAGCCAGCAGCACTGCTTGTGTCTATTACACTTACCATAAATAATTAGAATTAGTTCCTGATCCACCAACCCAGGGCACCCCTGCAAGTACCATGAAACACCCCAGGGTGCCACAGCTCAGACTGAGAACCACTGCCCTAAGCCAGAGGTTTCCCGGTCATTGGAGTGTTGGGAACATGGGAGAATATAAATGGAGTTTGTTAGTTTATTAACATTTAGCTATGTAGCATCATTGTATTCCATTGCGCTTTACAACTGGGAGCTACACAGCAATAAAACCAGACTGGTTACTAGACAGGCAGCGAGAGAGGGCAGTGCTGCCAAGCTGCCAATCTATATTATTAAACCCTAATTCAGTGTATGTATTGTGCTGGTCTGTCTGGTGTCTGCAATGGGTTAAACATGCGTGTCAAAAATAACGATCCTCGTTATATAGAAATGTGGGGTCGGTCCAACTGGTCTTTTCATTCATTTATTAATTGCAGGCTACACTTCTATAGAAATAAAATTATTTTATATCACGGTTTCTCAACTGGGAAGCAGTCAGGATTCCGGCTGTCGGGAAGCAAGCAGTCAGAATACCGATGCCGGGATCCCGACACTAATCTGAATGCCGACAGCAGCATTCACAAAGGGGGCAATATCCTGGCACCGGAATCTCAACGACTGGGATCCCGGACGAGGAGGTACCGCGGTGCTGCAGAGGTTAGCTGTGGGGGAGGGGGGAGGTTAGGTTTAGGCTCTGTCCCGGGGGTTAGGGTAAGGCTGCGTCCCTGGGGGTTAGGTTTAGGCAGCGGGGATAGGTTTAGGCACCTCCGGGGGGTGGTTAGGGTTAGGCACAAAGGGGGGAGGTTAGGGTTAGGCTGCAGGTAGGGAAGGTTACAGTAAGAGGGGTAGGGAGAGGGTAGAACATCCTTAACTCACCCCTGTCTGTATTTTAACCTCCGCATCCTGGTGTCGGTATATCATACTGATCCCTCTCAACTAGAGTCCTCATTATCAAGGAAGTATTATTATTATTATTATTATTATTATTAAGGAAATCCTTAGAATAGGACCAAACAGGTTATGTTAATATTATGAAGGTGACCTGATATTTTGCACTGGGTAATCAGTTATTATAATAATGCCACCATATTATGCTGCACGTCACACAGAATATATTTTCTACCACAAACTCAGTAGGGTTCATTTCACCAAACACAGAAAGGACAAAAATACAGTGCCCTAGTCGTCATGATTTCCATGCAGCAATGCTAACCACTGTGCCGCAGCTATACCACATGCTAGCACAGAGGGAAATCCTGAAAACATTACAGATGTGGATCATTAGATCTAAACTAAAAAGGTCTACAGGCAATAGGTCGACCACAAATGATCGACATGCATTAGGTCAACAGGGTCAAAAATGTCGATAGGGTCAAAAGGAAAAGATAGACAGTAGAAACGGCTGACAGGGTCAAAATGGTCAACATGGAAATGGTTTACACATAAAAAGGTCAACACAACCAAAAAAAACTTGTGTCAACTATATGTGTGTCAGCCATTACTGTGTCAACTTTGTTAACCCGTCAATCTTTTGAACTGTCTACCTTTTGACCATGTCAACCTTTTGTCCATGGCAACCAATCAGTGTTGAGGTAACATTTATAAAATGCATTCTATAAAATGATACGTAGCAGCTGATTGGTTGCCATGGGCAACTTCTCCACTGGCTCACTTCTCCACACTTTTCACTGCTTCATGGATAGACCCCTTAATATTATTACAGGGTTCTGTCTAACTCTATAAAAATATACTGGAGAAAATCAGGCAGTTACTACATGTGACGTGTGGCAAAGCATTGGAAAAAAGTCCATAGTATGCAAATGATAAATGTTACGTCAATGCTGATTGGTTGCCAGGGGCAACCTCTCCACTTTTATCTCTTTCTTTAGAGGATTTGATAAATCGCCCCCAGTTTGTGTACCAATTTGTTGTTGAATAGACCACAACATTTCTATCCTTACATACTGTTCAGATTGTGGCAATGTGGAATGCGGTGCGCGTGGCTTGTGTTGGTGAATCCCTATTATCTGTTCTCACACTATAAACACAGTGAGCAGGACGTGTATATCAGGTTAGCCCAGCCCAGCTATGTAGCAGTAACCAGATTGCAATGTCTCCTGTCACGGATCTGGTATTGCATCACCCTGTCAGACCTGTGTGCTAGATGTGGCCGGAGAACCCAGGTCCACTCACCTTTCTGCCGTTTACAAAAAAGATCAGATTATCTACATCGGCACTGACTTCCATGGTAATGTTGCAGCAGCCAGGATATTCTGTGTTCTGGTCTGTGACACTGAGGAAGGGACACAAGACCCAAATGGGTGTAAAATCAATTTATTCAGGGGCACGTCAGGGAGACAGCCACCCTCCCCTGACCTAACACCCTCCCACCCCCACTGGTTCAGATTGCTGAGTAGGATTAGATCAGTTTATGTCTGTGTGTACAGTATGGGTATGGGTCTCAGGGTCGACAGTGTCTAGGTCGACACCCACTTGTCAACAGTGGCTAGGTCGACGCTATAAATAGGTCGACACGGCCATTAGGTCGACATGAAAAAATGTTGCCATGAATTTTTCATGTTTTTTTGGTATTGTTTTTTTCGTAAAGTGACCGGTAACCCCAAATAGTGCACCGTGTCCCCTTCAGGTTACCGTTCCCAATCGTAGTCCACGTGCATCGTAAAGTATGAAAAAGTTAAAAACAAATAAAAAAAATAATGAAAAACTCATGTCGTCCTTTTTGCACACTGACCTTGTTCGCGTCGACCTATTTTTAGTGACGACCAATTCACTGTCGACCAATGGGTGTCGACCTAAGTGGTGTCGACCCAGAGTCCGGATACCGTACAGTATATACAGCATATATATACAGGGGGTATATGGGTTGCACCCGGAAGCAGAATGCGTTTCAAATAATAATCTCCTCAGCAGCAGCCAGTACAATCAGTCCCACTTGTAGATTCTGCACAAAATATTATCCTACTCATAGTAGAATAACGTATGCAACTTTTTATTTTTTATTTAACTTAATTCAAGCAAAAGACAAAGGGCGGGATTCAATTCTTTTCACCCCTTTCCACACCCATTCTGTTTCTGCCCTCAGGGACGTCGTATTAGTATTTCAGCACACTAACGCCGGAGTAGCGAGGCACCCAACCCTTTACACAGCTAAACCTGATTACTATGGGCTCAATATGCGCAATAACGGAGATCATTTTAGAAAGGAAATTGGGCGTGATATATCATTTGAATCTCACCCAAACAATGTAATCATGTCATGAATGTGTTTATAAGAATAAGCCCTACAGGGCACCTGTATGAGCAGTGCGCTCTGCGGTAGGGCCAACTTAATGTATGGGCACACTGGGCAGTTTCCCAGGACCCCAAGATTCTAAGGGTCTTCGAACAAGAGTGGGCTGGCGTCTCCAGAGATGCTTGGGAGGCAGGTAGAGATGCTGCAACCAACCCTGTAGACTGACATACCCTGTGCAGCCGCACACCCCCCCTTACGGCCCTGAAGCGTTCTCTTCCAGCCCGCAGCCAGACAGTGAATGGTTGAGAGATTGTGCGGACCCACAGGAAGGGTTATAGGCCCTACACACTGGCCGAGGTGCCCGACGGCCGATACAGCCAACGGACGACCCTGCGGCGGGGTTGACGGGGGAGTGAAGTTTCTTCACTCCCTGATGTCACCTGGCTCCATAGCCCTGCATGCTAATATGGACGATATTGTCCATATTAGCTTGCAGGTATAAACGAGTCGGCACCAACGATGAACGGCCGCAGGGCCGTGCATCGTTCATCGTTGGTGCCTACACACTGAAAGATATGAACAATTTCACGTTCATTACTGAACGAGATTGTTCCTATCGGCCGCACACATGAGCAAGTTTAAAGATTTGTTTTTTTTTTTAAATTCCCGTGAATGGTGGGTAAGGGTCTCAGTGTATTGCTTTGCTCCAGGCCGATTGTGCCCCTACCTTTGTCCGTGGGTCCCTCCGGCACTCAATATGCTGGAAACGGAGGTGTGTCACAGGTATGACCTCCGACCCTGACTATAATGCGCTACTACTCATTTGCAGCTCCTCTTCTCCATAGCAGAAGACGTGTCCCCTGAGCGTCTCCTATGAGGAGACTTTGTGTATGGTATATAAGCCCTGGTTCTGCCACTGACACCATCTCAAGGTATATGCTATAAACCACTGATACCACTGGCTGTATATAAGGGATGTAGATTCTATATCGCCGTTCGGGAACCTGGCCGTCAGAATACCGATGCCGGGATGCCGACCGCCGAGAATGCCGACAGCTGCGCCAAGGCTATTCCCACTCGTGGGTGTCCACGACACCCATAGAGTGGAAATAGAACCTATGGTGAGCGCAGCAAGCCACCGAGCCCGCAAGGGGCTTTCTAACTCTCGTCCCGCTGCTGGCATTCTGGCGGCCGGGAACCCGGGGTCGGTATTCTGACCTCCGAGATCCCATTCCCTACCTGTATATACAGGTGGGTGATAAACAGGAGGCACTTGATATCACAGCTGCCAGAATCCCGACAACTATTCATGCCACCGTACCCGCAGCGTGGTGAGCGCAGCGAGCTCGCAAGGGGCTCTTTTGCGCTCGTCCCACTGCCGGTATGCTGGGCGCTGGGATCCCGAGTGTCGGCATACCGTAGTAGACCCGTTCTAAACTACAGGCACTAAAACCTGCATTTACCGCATTCTCTTGGCTGGATCTGCTGGTCATACTGCATTGTGTACCTGCTGCATAACCCTATGTAACCTGCATCCTGTTTTCTGCTGGTTAACCTTGTGTACCGACCTCCATCAGATGACGCTGACACTTACTAAATATTAACATCATACTGCAGGTTACATAGAAACATAGGATCTGACGGCAGAATAGAACCATTTGGCCCATCAAGTCTGCCCTTATCTGCCATCAAATTCTAGGTTGTGTAACCCACATGTTCTGCCAATGTGTGTGCTAAACTCCTATGACCTGGGCTAGCACACACTGCTCTGATGTTCAGCCTCACATGACTGAGATTGAGTCATGAATAATAGGGAAAAAGACTGGGCTTCAGTGAGTGCTGGCCATGATGCGAATGTTGGAGCCTGTAAAATAATCCAGTGCTATGGAGGGTAGTAGGGAAACAGGCAGCTGATATAACATGTGCAGAGAGAGTTAGATTTGGGTGTGGTGTGTTCAATCTGCAATCTAATTTGCAGTGTAAAATAAAGCAGCCAGTATTACCCTGCACAGAAATAAAATAACCCACCCAAATCTAACTCTTTCTGCACATGTTATATCTGCCTCCCCTGCAGTGCACATGGTTTTGCCCAATTGCTATCAAAAATCCTGCTGCGATCAACTTGGAATTACCCCCATTATACGGAGAGAATTGCAGCAAGTTTGTTAGCAATTGGGCAAAACCATGTGTACTGCGGGGGGGGGGGGGGGGAGGGGGGAGGGCAGATATAACGTGCAGAGAGAGTTAGTATTGGGTGGATTATATTGTTTCTGTGCAGGGTAAATACTGGCTGCTTTATTTTTACACTGCAATTTAGATTTCAGTTTGAACACACCCCACCCAAATCTAACTCTCTCTGCACATGTTATATCTGTCCCCCCTGCAGTGCACATGGTTTTGCCCAACTGCTAACATATTTGCTGCTGCAATCAACTGAGAATTAGGCCCATTGGAAGTGATAAACCAGTGATATGTGCAAGGTAATAAAGGCACCAGCCAATCAGCTCCAATATGTAAATGAACAGTTAGGATCGGATTGGCTGGTGCCTTTATCACCTTGCACATATCACTGGTTTATCACTTCCTTATGCCTTCTCCAGGTTAATACATCTGGCCCATTGTCTGGTAATTATTGGGATGTGCTGTGCATTGTATGGTTGATGTTCACTGTGGTTGTATAATGCTCTCTGTGTTGTATGGTTTTACTGGGATAATCTATGTATTGTGCAGTAGTCTGTAGGATGCTCTCTGCACCAGTGGCGGAACAAGCAAGCGGTGGGCCCAGGTGCGACAAAATGCTTTGGGCCCCCCCCCCCCATCCAAGTCCACCCCAGGGGCAGTGCGCGCCGTAGGCGCGCGCAAAAATACATAGTGGCGTGGCTTCGTGGGGAAGGGGTGTGGCCACAAAATAATACCAACACAGTAGTCTCCATTATTCAAATTACGCCGCACAGTAGCACCACTACACCAGGTAGAGACCCTTTTACACCTTACAGCGAACAGATTCCTCTTTTTACACATTACAGCAGACAGCGTGTCCTTTTTACACATAACGGCAGACAGCGTACCCTTTTTACACATAACGGCAGACCGCGTGCCCTTGTTACACATTACGGCAGACAGCGTGCCCTTTTTACACATTACGGCAGACAGCGTGCCCATTTTTACACATTACGGCAGGCAGATTCCTCCTTTTTACACATAGCAGCAGGCAGATTCCCCATTTTTACACACAGCGTCAGGCAGTCCCCCTTTTTTACACATTACAGCAGGCAGATTCCCCATTTTTACACATAGCGTCGGGCAGATTACCCTTTTTACACATAACGGCAGACCGCGTGCCCTTGTTACACATTACGGCAGACAGCGTGCCCTTTTTACACATTACGGCAGACAGCGTGCCCTTGTTACACATTACGGCAGACAGCGTGCCCTTGTTACACATTACGGCAGACAGCGTCCCCATATTTACACATTACGGCAGGCAGATTCCTCCTTTTTACACATAGCAGCAGGCAGTCCCCCTTTTTTACACATTACGGCAGGCAGATTCCCCTTTTTACACATAGCGGCAGGCAGTCCCCCATTTTTACACATTGCGTCGGGCAGATTACCCCTTTTTACACATAGCGGCAGGCAGTCCCCCATTTTTACACATTGCGGCAGGCTGATTCCCCCTTTTTACACATAGTGGCAGGCAGTCCCCCCTTTTTACACATTGCGGCAGGCAGTCCCCCCTTTTTACACATTGCGGCAGGCAGTCCCCCCTTTTTACACATTGCGGCAGGCAGTCCCCCCTTTTTACACATTGCGGCAGGTAGTCCCCCCTTTTTACACATTGCGGCAGGTAGTCCCCCCTTTTTACACATTGCGGCAGGCAGGCACAAGCAAGAAAGAAAGAAAGAAAGAAAGAAAGAAAGAAAGAAAAGAAAAGAAAAGAAAAGAAAAGAAAAGAAGAATTATACTTACCCTCTCCGCCTCAGGTTCCTCGGTGCAGCGTCAGAGACCGTCGATTCCCGGGCAGCAGAGGAGGTGGTGGACGGAGGTGAAGGAGAGAGCCGCAGCAGCGCTTTGTTACTGGTGGAGGCGCTGCTGCTGCTGCCCCTCTGCTTCCCTATAGGCTGTTCTCGGAAGACAGCCTATAGGGAAGCAGAGGGGCAGCAGCAGCAGCGCCTCCACCAGTATCAAAGCGCTGCTGCGGCTCCCTTCTCCGCCTCCCTCCTCCTCCTTCCCCGTCCGACGTCCGTGCCGCTGGTCCTCTCCTCTCATCTGTGGGCGGCTGTGCGCTGCGGGCAGCGGTTGCCCGCAGCTCACAGCGGCATGTAATGAGTCAGTTTGACTCATTACATGCTTGGGCCCCTGGACAGAGGCGGGCCCCAGTGCAGTGCACTGCCTGCACTGCCGGTAGTTCCGCCTCTGCTCTGCACCAAATGTGGTCACTAATATGCTCTCTGCATTATATGGTTTCACTGGGATGCTCTCTATATTGTATGAGGTCTGAAGGATTTTGATACATTTAAGGACAGAAGTGACATCATTAGGGATTATCAATACTTTCTCTATCGTCCTAGTGGATGCTGGGGTTCCTGAAAGGACCATGGGGAATAGCGGCTCCGCAGGAGACAGGGCACAAAAAGTAAAGCTTTACGATCAGGTGGTGTGTACTGGCTCCTCCCCCCATGACCCTCCTCCAAGCCTCAGTTAGATTTTTGTGCCCGGCCGAGAAGGGTGCAATCTAGGTGGCTCTCCTAAAGAGCTGCTTAGAAAAGTTTAGCTTAGGTTTTTTATTTTACAGTGAGTCCTGCTGGCAACAGGATCACTGCAACGAGGGACTTAGGGGAGAAGAAGTGAACTCACCTGCGTGCAGGATGGATTGGCTTCTTGGCTACTGGACATCAGCTCCAGAGGGACGATCACAGGTACAGCCTGGATGGTCACCGGAGCCTTGCCGCCGGCCCCCTTGCAGATGCTGAAGTAAGAAGAGGTCCAGAATCGGCGGCAGAAGACTCCTCAGTCTTCTAAAGGTAGCGCACAGCACTGCAGCTGTGCGCCATTTTCCTCTCAGCACACTTCACACGGCAGTCACTGAGGGTGCAGGGCGCTGGGAGGGGGGCGCCCTGGGAGGCAAATGAAAACCTATTTTGGCTAAAAATACCTCACATATAGCCTCCGGAGGCTATATGGAGATATTTAACCCCTGCCAGAATCCGTTAAGAGCAGGAGACGAGGCCGCCGAAAAAGGGGCGGGGCCTATCTCCTCAGCACACAGCGCCATTTTCCCTCACAGAAAGGCTGGAGGGAAGGCTCCCAGACTCTCCCCTGCACTGCACTACAGAAACAGGGTTAAAACAGAGAGGGGGGGCACTAATTTGGCGTTAGAAATATATAATAAAGATGCTATAAGGGAAAACACTTATATAAGGTTGTCCCTATATAATTATAGCGTTTTTGGTGTGTGCTGGCAAACTCTCCCTCTGTCTCTCCAAAGGGCTAGTGGGTCCTGTCCTCTATCAGAGCATTCCCTGTGTGTGTGCTGTGTGTCGGTACGTGTGTGTCGACATGTATGAGGACGATGTTGGTGAGGAGGCGGAGCAATTGCCTGTAATGGTGATGTCACTCTCTAGGGAGTCGACACCGGAATGGATGGCTTATTTAGGGAATTACGTGATAATGTCAACACGCTGCAAGGTCGGTTGACGACATGAGACGGCCGACAAACAATTAGTACCGGTCCAGACGTCTCAAAAACACCGTCAGGGGTTTTTAAAACGCCCGTTTACTTTAGTCGGTCGACACAGACAGGGACACTGAATCCAGTGTCGACGGTGAATAAACAAACGTATTCCTTATTAGGGCCACACGTTAAAGGCAATGAAGGAGGTGTTACATATTTCTGATACTACAAGTACCACAAAAGAGGGTATTATGTGGGATGTGAAAAAACTACCGTAGTTTTTCCTGAATCAGATAAATTAAATAAAGTGTGTGATGATGCGTGGGTTCCCCCCGATAGAAAATTAGGGGCGGTATACCCTTTCCCGCCAGAAGTTAGGGCGCGTTGGGAAACACCCCATAGGGTGGCTAAGGCGCTCACACGCTTATCAAAACAAGTGGCGGTACCGTCTATAGATAGGGCCGTCCTCAAGGACCAGCTGACAGGAGGCTGGAAAATATCATAAAAAGTATATACACACATACTGGTGTTATACTGCGACCAGCGATCGCCTCAGCCTGGATGTGCAGAGCTGGGGTGGCTTGGTCGGATTCCCTGACTAAAAATATTGATACCCTTGACAGGGACAGTATTTTATTGACTATAGAGCATTTAAAGGATGCATTTCTATATATGCGAGATGCACAGAGGGATATTTGCACTCTGGCATCAAGAGTAAATGCGATGTCCATATCTGCCAGAAGATGTTATGGACACGACAGTGGTCAGGTGATGCAGATTCCAAACGGCACAAAGGTGTATTGCCGTATAAAGGAAGAGGAGTTATTTGGGGTCGGTCCATCGGACCTGGTGGCCACGGCAACTGCTGGAAAATCCACCGTTTTTACCCTAAGTCACATCTCTGCAGAAAAAGACACCGTCTTTTCAGCCTCAGTCCTTTCGTCCCTATAAGATCATATCTGCCCAGGGATAGAGGAAAGGGAAGAAGACTGCAGCAGGCAGCCCATTCCCAGGAACAGAAGCGTTCCACCGCTTCTGACAAGTTCTCAGCATGGCGCTGAGACCGTACAGGACCCCTGGATCCTACAAGTAGTATCCCAGGGGTACAGATTGGAATGTCGAGACGTTTCCCCTTCGCAGGCTCCTGAAGTCTGCTTTACCAAGGTCTCCCTCCGACAAGGAGGCAGTATGGAAAAAAAAAAAAAAAAAAAATTCACAAGCTGTATTCCCAGCAGGTGATAATTAAATTACCTCTCCTACTACAAGAAAAGGGGTATTATTCCACACTATATTGTGGTACTGAAGCCAGAAGGCTAGGTGAGACTTATTCTAAAAAAAATTTTGAACACTTACAAAGGTTCAAATCAAGATGGAGTCACTCAGAGCAGTGATAACGAACCAGGAAGAAGGGGACTATATAGTGTCCCGGGACATCAGGGATGCTTACCTCTATGTCCCAAATTTGCCCTTCTCACTAAGGGTACCTCAGGTTCGTGGTGCAGAACTGTCACTATCAGTTTCAGACGCTGCCGTTTGGATTGTCCACGGCACCCCGGGTCTTTACCAAGGTAATGGCCGAAATGATGATTCTTCTTCGAAGAAAAGGCGTCTTAATTATCCCTTACTTGGACGATCTCCTGATAAGGGCATAGTCCAGGGAACAGTTGGAGGTCGGAGTAGCACTATCTCGGATACTGCTACAACAGCACGGGTGGATTCTAAATATTCCAAAATCGCAGCTGATCCCGACGACACGTCTGCTGTGCCTAGGGATGATTCTGGACACAGTCCAGAAAAAGGTGTTTCTCCCGGAAGAGAAAGCCAGGGAGTTATCCGAGCTAGTCAGGAACCTCCTAAAAACAGTGCATCATTGCACAAGGGTCCTGGTAAAAATGGTGGCTTCCTACGAAGCAATTCCATTCGGCAGATTTCACGCAAGAACTTTTCAGTGGGATCTGCTGGACAAATGGTCCGGATCGCATCTTCAGATGCATCAGCGGATAACCCTATATCCAAGGACAAGGGTGTCTCTCCTGTGGTGGTTATAGAGTGCTCATCTTCTAGAGGGCCGCAGATTCGGCATTCAGGATTGGATGCTGGTGACCACGGAGCCCAGCCCGAGAGGCTGGGGAGCAGTCACACAAGGAAAAAATTTCCAGGGAGTGTGATCAAGTCTGGAGACTTTTCTCCACATAAATATACTGGAGCTAAGGGTAAATTTATAATGCTCTAAGCTTAGCAAGACCTCTGCTTCAAGGTCAGCCGGTATTGATCCAGTGGGAAAAACATCACGGCAGTCGCCCACGTAAACAGACAGGGCGACACAAGAAGCAGGAGGGCAATGGCAAAAACTGCAAGGACTTTTCGCTGGGCGGAAAATCATGTGATAGCACTGTCAGCAGTGTTTCATCCCGGGAATGGAAACTGGGAAGCAGACTTCCTCAGCAGGCACGACCTCCACCCGGGAGAGTGGAAACTTCATCGGGAAGTTTTTTCCACATGATTGTAAACCGTTGGGAAATACCAAAGGTGGACATGATGGCGTCCCGTCTGAACAAAAAACGGGACAGGTATTGCGCCAGGTCAAGAGACCCTCAGGCAATAGCTGTGGACGTTCTGGTAACACCGTGGGTGTACCAGTCGGTCTATGTGTTCCCTCCTCTGCTTCTCATACCTAAGGTGCTGAGAATTATAAGAAGTAGAGGAGTAAGAACTATACTCATGGCTCCGGATTGGCCAAGAAGGACTTGGTACCCGGAACTTCAAGAGATGCTTACAGAGGTCTTATGGCCTCTGCTGCTAAGAAGGGATTTGCTTCAGCAAGTACCATGTCTGTTCCAAGACTTACCGCAGCTGCGTTTGTCGGCATGGCGGTGGAACGCCGGATCCTAAGGGAAAAAGGCATTCCGGAAGAGGTCATTCCTACCCTGGTCAAAGCCAGAAAGGAGGTGACCGCACAACATTATCACCACATGTGGCGAAAATATGTTGCGTGGTGTGAGGCCAGGATGGCCCCACAAAGAAATTTCAACTCGGTCGTTTCCTGCATTTCCTGCAAACAGGAGTGTCTATGGGCCGCAAATTGGGGTCCATTAAGGTTCAAATTTCGGCCCTGTCGATTTTCTTCCAGAAAGAATTGGCTTCAGTTCCTGAAGTCCAGAAGTTTGTCAAGGGAGTATTGCATATACAACCCCCTTTTGTGCCTCCAGTGGCACTGTGGGATCTCAACGTAGTTCTGGGATTCCTCAAATCACATTGGTTTAAAACCAGTCAAATCTGTGGATTTGAAGCATCTCACATGAAAAGTGACCATGCTCTTGGCCCTGACCTGGACCAGGCGAGTGTCAAATTGGTGGTTTTTTCTCAAAAAAGCCCATATCTGTTTGTCCATTCGGACAGGGCAGAGCTGCGGACTCGTCCCCAGTTCTCTCCCTAAGGTGGTGTCAGTGTTTCACCTGAACCAGCTTATTGTGGTGCCTTGCACCTACTAGGGACTTGGAGGACTCCAAGTTGCTAGATGTTGTCAGGGCCCTGAAAATATGTTCCAGGACGGCTGGAGTCAGGAAAACTGACTTGCTGTTATCCTGTATGCACCCAACAAACTGGGTGCTCTTGCTTCTAAGCAGACTATTGCTAGTTGGATGTGTAATACAATTCAGCTTGCACATTCTGTGGCAGGCCAGCCACAGCCAAAATATGTAAATGCCCATTCCACAAGGAAGGTGGGCTCATCTTGGGCGGCTGCCCGAGGGGTCTCGGCTTTACAACTTTGCCGAGCGGTTATTTAGTCAGGGGCAAACACGTTTGTAAAATCCTACAAATTTGCTACCCTGGCTAAGGAGGACCTGGAGTTCTCTCATTCGGTGCTGCAGAGTCATCCGCACTCTCCCGCCTGTTTGGGAGCTTTGGTATTATCCCCATGGTCCTTTCAGGAACCCCAGCATCCACTAGGACGATAGAGAAAATAAGAATTTACTTACCGATAATTCTATTTCTCGGAGTCCGTAGTGGATGCTGGGCGCCCATCCCAAGTGCGGATTGTCTGCAATACTTGTACATAGTTACAAAAATCGGGTTATTATTGTTGTGAGCCATCTTTTCAGAGGCTCCGCTGTTATCATACTGTTAACTGGGTTCAGATCACAGGTTGTACAGTGTGATTGGTGTGGCTGGTATGAGTCTTACCCGGGATTCAAAATCCTTCCTTATTGTGTACGCTCGTCCGGGCACAGTACCTAACTGAGGCTTGGAGGAGGGTCATGGGGGGAGGAGCCAGTACACACCACCTGATCGTAAAGCTTTACTTTTTGTGCCCTGTCTCCTGCGGAGCCGCTATTCCCCATGGTCCTTTCAGGAACCCCAGCATCCACTACGGACTCCGAGAAATAGAATTATCGGTAAGTAAATTCTTATTATTTCACACTACATTTTTTATTTGATGACAATTTTATTGTAATTTTTCTCTAACGTCCTAGTGGATGCTGGGGACTCCGTCAGGACCATGGGGATTAGCGGCTCCGCAGGAGACAGGGCACAAAAATAAAGCTTTAGGATAAGGTGGTGTGCACTGGCTCCTCCCCCTATGACCCTCCTCCAAGCCTCAGTTAGGTTTTTGTGCCCGTCCGAGCAGGGTGCAATCTAGGTGGCTCTCCTAAAGAGCTGCTTAGAAAAAGTTTTTAGGTTTTTTATTTTCAGTGAGTCCTGCTGGCAACAGGCTCACTGCATCGAGGGACTTAGGGGAGAGAAGTCAACTCACCTGCGTGCAGGATGGATTGGCTTCTTAGGCTACTGGACACCATTAGCTCCAGAGGGATCGAACACAGGCCCAGCCATGGAGTCCGGTCCCAGAGCCGCGCCGCCGACCCCCCTTGCAGATGCCGAAGATGGAAGAGGTCCAGAAGCAGGCGGCAGAAGACTTTTCAGTCTTCCTGAGGTAGCGCACAGCACTGCAGCTGTGCGCCATTGTTGTCAGCACACTTCACACAGCGGTCACGGGGGGCGCCCTGGGCAGCAATGTATAATACCTTTTTATGGCTAAAAAATACATCACATATAGCCCTTGAGGCTATATGGATGTATTTAACCCCTGCCAGATCTCACAAACTCCGGAGAAGAGCCCGCCGAAATAGGGGGCGGGGCTTATTCTCCTCAGCACACAGCGCCATTTTCCTGCTCAGCTCCGCTGTGAGGAAGGCTCCCAGGACTCTCCCCTGCACTGCACTACAGAAACAGGGTAAAACAGAGAGGGGGGGCACTTTTTTTGGCGATATTACTATATTTAAGCTGCTATAAGGATACAACACTTATATAGGGTTGTTCCCATATATATTATAGCGCTTGGGTGTGTGCTGGCAAACTCTCCCTCTGTCTCCCCAAAGGGCTAGTGGGGTCCTGTCTTCAATAGAGCATTCCCTGTGTGTCTGCTGTGTGTCGGTACGTGTGTGTCGACATGTATGAGGACGATGTTGGTGTGGAGGCAGAGCAATTGCCGGTAATGGTGATGTCACCCCCCAGGGAGTCGACACCGGAATGGATGGCTTTGTTTATGGAATTACGTGATAATGTCAGCACATTACAAAAATCAGTTGACGACATGAGACGGCCGGAAAACCAGTTAGTACCTGCCCAGGCGTCTCAGACACCGTCAGGGGCTGTAAAACGCCATTTACCTCAGTCGGTCGACACAGACCCAGACACGGACACTGAATCTAGTGTCGACGGTGAAGAAACAAACGTATTTTCCAGTAGGGCCACACGTTATATGATCACGGCAATGAAGGAGGCTTTGCATATCTCTGATACTACAAGTACCACAAAAAGGGGTATTATGTGGGGGGTGAAAAAACTACCTGTAGTTTTTCCTGAATCAGAGGAATTGAATGATGTATGTGATGAAGCGTGGGTTAACCCAGATAGAAAAGTGCTAATTTCAAAAAAGTTATTGGCATTATACCCTTTCCCGCCAGAGGTTAGGGCGCGCTGGGAAACACCCCCTAAGGTGGATAAGGCGCTCACACGCTTATCAAAACAAGTGGCGTTACCGTCTCCTGATACGGCCGCCCTCAAGGATCCAGCTGATAGGAGGCTGGAAACTACCCTAAAAAGTATATACACACATACTGGTGTTATACTGCGACCAGCCATCGCCTCAGCCTGGATGTGCAGTGCTGGGGTGGTCTGGTCGGATTCCCTGACTGAAAATATTGATACCCTGGATAGGGACAGTATTTTACAGACTTTAGAGCAATTAAAGGATGCTTTTCTTTATATGCGAGATGCTCAGAGGGATATTTGCACTCTGGCATCGAGAGTAAGTGCGATGTCCATATCTGCCAGAAGAAGTTTATGGACACGACAGTGGTCAGGTGATGCGGATTCCAAACGGCATATGGAAGTATTGCCGTATAAAGGGGAGGAATTATTTGGCGTCGGTCTATCGGATTTGGTGGCCACGGCAACTGCCGGGAAATCCACCTTTTTACCTCAGACCCCCTCCCAACAGAAAAAGACACCGTCTTTTCAGCCGCAGTCCTTTCGGTCCTATAAGAAGCGGGCAAAAGGACAGTCATATCTGCCCCGAGGCAGAGGAAAGGGTAAGAGAGGGCAGCAAGCAGCTCCTTCCCAGGAATAGAAGCCCTCCGCGGGTTCTGCAAAGCCCTCAGCATGACGCTGGGGCTTTACAAGCGGACTCAGGAACGGTGGGGGGTCGACTCAAGAATTTCAGCGCGCAGTGGGCTTGCTCACAGGTGGACCCCTGGATCCTGCAGGTAGTATCTCAGGGTTACAGGTTGGAATTCGAGAAGTCTCCCCCTCGCCGGTTCCTAAAGTCTGCTTTGCCAACGTCTCCCTCAGACAGGGCGACGGTATTGGAAGCCATTCACAAGCTGTTTTCTCAGCAGGTGATAGTCAAGGTACCCCTCCTACAACAGGAAAAGGGGTATTACTCCACGCTATTTGTGGTACCGAAGCCGGACGGCTCGGTAAGACCTATTCTAAATCTGAAATCTTTGAACCTGTACATACAAAAATTCAAGTTCAAGATGGAATCACTCAGAGCAGTGATAGCGAATCTGGAAGAAGGGGACTTTATGGTGTCCCTGGACATAAAAGATGCTTACCTGCATGTCCCAATTTGCCCTTCACATCAAGGGTACCTCAGGTTCGTGGTGCAAAACTGTCATTATCAGTTTCAGACGCTGCCGTTTGGATTGTCCACGGCACCTCGGGTCTTTACCAAGGTAATGGCCGAAATGATGATTCTTCTGCGAAGAAGAGGCGTATTAATTATCCCTTACTTGGACGATCTCCTGATAAGGGCAAGGTCCAGAGAACAGCTGGAGGACGGAGTAGCACTAACCCAAGTAGTGCTGCAACAACACGGGTGGATTCTGAATTTTCCAAAATCTCAGTTGACCCCGACAACACGTCTGCTGTTCCTGGGAATGATTCTGGACACGGTTCAGAAAAAGGTGTTTCTTCCGGAGGAGAAAGCCAAGGAGTTATCCGAACTTGTCAGGAACCTCCTAAAACCAGGAAAAGTGTCTGTGCATCAATGCACAAGAGTCCTGGGAAAGATGGTGGCTTCTTACGAAGCAATCCCATTCGGCAGATTCCACGCACGAACTTTTCAGTGGGATCTGCTGGACAAATGGTCCGGATCGCATCTGCAGATGCATCAGCGGATAACCTTATCGCCACGGACAAGGGTGTCTCTTCTGTGGTGGTTGCAGAGTGCTCATCTGTTAGAAGGCCGCAGATTCGGCATACAGGACTGGGTCCTGGTGACCACGGATGCCAGTCTGAGAGGCTGGGGAGCGGTCACACAGGGAAGAAACTTCCAGGGAGTATGGTCAAGCCTGGAGATGTCTCTTCACATAAATATACTGGAGCTAAGAGCGATTTACAATGCTCTAAGCCTGGCAAAACCCCTGCTTCAGGGTCAGCCGGTGTTGATCCAGTCGGACAACATCACGGCAGTCGCCCACGTAAACAGACAGGGCGGCACAAGAAGCAGGAGAGCAATGGCAGAAGCTGCAAGGATTCTTCGCTGGGCGGAAGATCATGTGATAGCACTGCCAGCAGTGTTCATTCCGGGAGTGGACAACTGGGAAGCAGACTTCCTCAGCAGACACGATCTCCACCCGGGAGAGTGGGGACTTCATCCAGAAGTCTTCCACATGATTGTGAACCGTTGGGAAAAACCAAAGGTGGATATGATGGCGTCTCGCCTCAACAAAAAACTGGACAGGTATTGCGCCAGGTCAAGAGACCCTCAGGCAATAGCTGTGGACGCTCTGGTAACACCGTGGGTGTTCCAGTCAGTGTATGTGTTTCCTCCTCTGCCTCTCATACCCAAAGTACTGAGAATTATACGGCAAAGGGGAGTAAGAACGATACTCGTGGCTCCGGATTGGCCAAGAAGAACTTGGTACCCGGAACTTCAGGAGATGCTCACGGAAAATCCGTGGCCTCTACCTCTAAGACGGGACCTGATTCAGCAGGGACCGTGTCTATTCCAAGACTTACCGCGGCTGCGTTTGACGGCGTGGCGGTTGAACGCCGAATTCTAAGGGAAAATAAGAATTTACTTACCGATAATTCTATTTCTCGGAGTCCGTAGTGGATGCTGGGGTTCCTGAAAGGACCATGGGGAATAGCGGCTCCGCAGGAGACAGGGCACAAAAGTAAAGCTTTTACAGGTCAGGTGGTGTGTACTGGCTCCTCCCCCCATGACCCTCCTCCAGACTCCAGTTAGGTACTGTGCCCGGACGAGCGTACACAATAAGGGAGGATTTTGAATCCCGGGTAAGACTCATACCAGCCACACCAATCACACCGTACAACTTGTGATCTAAACCCAGTTAACAGTATGATAACAGAGGAGCCTCTGAAAGATGGCTTCCTAAACAATAACCCGAATTAGTTAACAATAACTATGTACAAGTATTGCAGATAATCCGCACTTGGGATGGGCGCCCAGCATCCACTACGGACTCCGAGAAATAGAATTATCGGTAAGTAAATTCTTATTTTCTCTATCGTCCTAAGTGGATGCTGGGGTTCCTGAAAGGACCATGGGGATTATACCAAAGCTCCCAAACGGGCGGGAGAGTGCGGATGACTCTGCAGCACCGAATGAGAGAACTCCAGGTCCTCCTTTGCCAGGGTATCAAATTTGCAAAAATTTACAAACGTGTTCTCCCCTGACCACGTAGCTGCTCGGCAGAGTTGTAATGCCGAGACCCCTCGGGCAGCCGCCCAAGATGAGCCCACCTTCCTTGCGGAATGGGCCTTAACAGATTTAGGCTGTGGCAGGCCTGCCACAGAATGTACAAGTTGAATTTTGTTACAAATCCAACGAGCAATCGACTGCTTAGAAGCAGGTGCACCCAACTTGTTGGGTGCATACAGTATAAACAGCGAGTCAGATTTTCTGACTCCAGCCGTCCTTTAAATGTATATTTTTAAGGCTCTGACAACGTCCAACAACTTGGAGTCCTTCAAGTCGTCTGTAGCCGCAGGCACTACAATAGGCTGGTTCAGGTGAAACGCTGATACCACCTTAGGGAGAAAATGCGGACGCGTCCGCAGCTCTGCCCTATGTCGAATGGAAAATTAAATAAGTGCTTTTATAAAACAAAGCCGCCAGTTCAGATACTCTCCCGGCCGAAGCCAGGGCCAGTAACATAGTCACTTTCCATGTGAGATATTTCAAATCCACATTCTTTAGTGGTTCAAACCAATTGGATTTGAGGAAATCTAAAACTACATTTAGATCCCACGGTGCCACCTTAGGCACCACAGGAGGCTGTATATGCAGTACTCCTTTGATAAAAATCTGGACCTCAGGGACCGAGGCCAATTCTTTTTGGAAGAATATTGATAGGGCCGAAATTTGAACCTTAATAGATCCCAATTTGAGACCCAAAGACAATCCTGATTGCAGGAAATGTAGGAAAACGACCCAGTTGAAATTCCTCCATCGGAGCACTCCGCTGCTCGCACCACGCAACATATTTTCGCCCAATACGGCGATAAAGCTTCGCGGTGACTTCCTACCTTGCCTTTATCAAGGTAGGAATGACTTCTTCAGGAATGCCTTTTCCTTTTAGGATCTGGCATTCAAACGCCATGCCGTCCAACGCAGCCGCGGTAAGTCTTGAAAAAGACAAGGACCCTGCTGAAGCAGGTCCCTTCTCAGAAGTAGAGGCCACGGATCGTCCGTGACCATCTCTTGAAGTTCCGGGTACCAAGTCCTTCTTGGCCAATCCGGAGCCACTAGTCTTACTCCTCTTTGCCGTATAATCCTCAATACCTTTGGTATGAGAGGCAGAGGAGGAAACACATATACCGACTGGTACACCCAAGGTGTTACCAGCGCGTCCACAGCTATTGCCTGCGGATCTCTTGACCTGGCGCAATACCTGTCCAGTGTTTTGTTGAGGCGAGACGCCATCATGTCCACCATTGGTTTTACCCAACGGTTTAATAGCATGTGGAAAACTTCTGGATGAAGTCCCCACTCTCCCGGGTGAAGGTCGTGTCTGCTGAGGAAGTCTGCTTCCCAGTTGTCCACGCCCGGGATGAATACTGCTGACAGTGCTATCACGTGATTCTCCGCTCAGCGAAGGATCCTGGCAGCTTCTGCCATTGCCCTCCTGCTTCTTGTGCCGCCCTGTCTGTTTACATGGGCGACTGCCGTGATGTTGTCCGACTGGATCAACACCGGTCTTCCTTGAAGCAGAGGTTCCGCCTGGCTTAGAGCATTGTAGATTGCTCTTAGTTCCAGAATGCTTATGTGAAGAGACTTTTTCAGGCTCGACCACACTCCCTGGAAATTTTTCCCCTGTGTGACTGCTCCCCAGCCTCTCAGGCTGGCATCCGTGGTCACCAGGATCCAATCCTGCATGCCGAATCTGCGGCCCTCCAATAGATGAGCCTCCTGCAACCACCACAGAAGGGATACCCTTGTCCTCGGCGACAGGGTTATCCGCAGGTGCATCTGAAGATGCGACCCTGACCATTTGTCCAGCAGCTCCCTTTGCATGGAATCTGCCGAAAGGGATTGCTTCGTAAGAAGCTACCATTTTTTCCCAGGACTCTTGTGCATTGATGTACAGACACCTTTCCTGGTTTTAGGAGGTTCCTGACCAGGTCAGATAACTCCTTGGCTTTTTCTTCGGGAAGAAAAACCTTTTTCTGAACTGTGTCCAGAATCATCCCCAGGAACAGCAGACGAGTTGTCGGCATTAATTGGGATTTTGGAATATTCAGAATCCATCCGTGCTGCTTTAGCACCTCTTGAGATAGTGCTAAACCCATCTCTAGCTGTTCTCTGGACCTTGCCCTTATTAGGAGATCGTCCAAGTATGGGATAATTAATACGCCTTTTCTTCGAAGAAGAAATATTATCTCGGCCATTACCTTTGTAAAGACCCGAAGTGCCGTGGACAAACCAAACGGCAGCGTCTGAAACTGATAGTGACAGTTTTGTACAACGAACCTGAGGTACCCCTGGTGTGAGGGGTAATTGGAACGTGGAGATACGCATCCTTGATGTCCAAGGATACCATAAAGTCCCCTTCTTCCAGGTTCGCTATCACTGCTCTGAGTGACTCCATCTTGAACTTGAACTTCTTTATGTACAGGTTCAAGGACTTCAGATTTAGAATAGGCCTTACCGAGCCATCCGGCTTCGGTACCACAAAAAGAGTGGAATAATACCCCTTCCCTTGTTGTAGAAGAGGTACCTTGACTATCACCTGCTGAGAATACAGCTTGTGAATGGCTTCCAAAACCGTCTCCCTTTCTGAGGGGGACGTTGGTAAAGCAGACTTCAGGAAACGGCGAGGTGGCTCTGTCTCTAATTTCAACCTGTACCCCTGAGATATTATCTGCAGGATCCAGGGATTTACCTGCGAGTGAGCCCACTGCGCGCTGTAATTTTTGAGACGACCGCCTACCGCCCCCGAGTCCGCTTGCGAAGCCCCAGCGTCATGCTGAGGCTTTTGTAGAAGCCGGGGAGGGCTTCTGTTCCTGGGAAGGAGCTGCCTGTTGCTGTCTCTTCCCTCGTCCTCTGCCTCGTGGCAGATATGAATAGCCCTTTGCTCTCTTATTTTTAAAGGAACGAAAGGGCTGCGGTTGAAAGGTCGGTGCCTTTTTCTGTTGGAGAGTGACTTGAGGTAGAAAGGTGGATTTCCCGGCCGTAGCCGTGGCCACCAAATCCGATAGACCGACCCCAAATAACTCCTCTACGCATCGCCTGTCCACTGTCGTGTCCATAAAGCTCTTCTGGCCGAAATGGACATAGCACTTACCCGTGATGCCAGTGTGCAGATATCTCTCTGTGCATCACGCATATAAAGAAATGCATCCTTTATTTGTTCTAACGACAGTAAAATATTGTCCCTGTCCAGGGTATCAATATTTTCGATCAGGGACTCTGACCAAACTACCCCAGCACTGCACATCCAGGCAGTCGCAATAGCTGGTCGTAGTATAACACCTGCATGTGTGTATATACCTTTTTGGATATTTTCCATCCTCCTATCTGATGGATCTTTAAGTGCGGCCGTCTCAGGAGAGGGTAACGCCACTTGTTTTGATAAGCGTGTTAGCGCTTTGTCCACCCTAGGAGGTGTTTCCCAGCGCTCCCTAACCTCTGGCGGGAAAGGGTATAAAGCCAATAACTTCTTTGAAATTAGCAGTTTTTTATCGGGGCACCCCACGCTTCATCACACACGTCATTTAATTCTTCTGATTCGGTAAAAACTACTGGTAGTTTTTTCACACCCCACATAATACCCTGTTTAGTGGTACCTGTAGTATCAGCTAAATGTAACATCTCCTTTATTGCCAAAATCATATAACGTGTGGCCCTACTGGAAAATACGGTTGATTCGTCACCTTCACCACCGGAATCAGTGCCTGTGTCTGGGTCTGTGTCGACCGACTGAGGCAAGGGGCGTTTTACAGCCCCTGACGGTGTTTGAGGCGCCTGGACAGGCACTAATTGAGTGTCCGGCCGCCTCATGTCGGCAAACGACTGCTTAAGCGAGTTGACGCTATCCCGTAATTCCACAAATAAAGGCATCCATTCTGGTGTCGACCCCCTAGGAGGTGACATCCTCATATTTGGCAATTGCTCCGCCTCCACACCAATAACGTCCTCATACATGTCGACACACACGTACCGACACACAGCAGACACACAGGGAATGCTCTATACGAAGACAGGACCCACTAGCCCTTTGGGGAGACAGAGGGAGAGTCTGCCAGCACACACCAAAAAGCGCTATATATGACAGGGATAGCCTTATGATTAAGTGCTCCCTTATAGCTGCTTTTATATTAATATATATATAGCCATTTATTTTGCCCCCCCTCTCTGTTATACCCTGTTTCTGTAGTGCAGTGCAGGGGAGAGACCTGGGAGCCTTCCTGACCAGCGGAGCTGTGACAGAAAATGGCGCCGTGTGCTGAGGAGATAGGCCCCGCCCCTTTTCCGGCGGGCTCGTCTCCCGCTATTTAGTACATTTAGGCAGGGGTAAATATCTCCATATAGCCTCTGGGGCTATATGTGAGGTATTTTTAGCCTTTTTAAAGGTTTTCATTTGCCTCCCAGGGCGCTCCCCCCCCAGCGCCCTGCACCCTCAGTGACTGCCGTGTGAAGTGTGCTGAGAGGAAAATGGCGCACAGCTGCAGTGCTGTGCGCTACCTTAAGAAGACTGCAGGAGTCTTCAGCCGCCGATTCTGGACCTCTTCTTGCTTCAGCATCTGTGAGGGGGCCGGCGGCGTGGCTCCGGTGACCATCCAGGCTGTACCTGTGATCGTCCCTCTGGAGCTTCATGTCCAGTAGCCAAGAAGCCAATCCATCCTGCACGCAGGTGAGTTCACTTCTTCTCCCCTCTGTCCCTCGTTGCAGTGATCCTGTTGCCAGCAGGAATCACTGTAAAATAAAAAACCTAAGCTAAACTCTCTAAGCAGCTCTTTATGAGAGCCACCTAGAATTGCACCCTTCTCGGCCGGGCACAAAAATCTAACTGGAGTCTGGAGGAGGGTCATGGGGGGAGGAGCCAGTACACACCACCTGACCTGTAAAAGCTTTACTTTTGTGCCCTGTCTCCTGCGGAGCCGCTATTCCCCATGGTCCTTTCAGGAACCCCAGCATCCACTTAGGACGATAGAGAAAAAGGCATTCCAGAAGAGGTCATTCCTACACTGGTTAAAGCCAGGAAGGAGGTGACTGCACAACATTATCACCGCATTTGGAGAAAATATGTTGCGTGGTGTGAGGCCAGGAAGGCCCCCACGGAGGAATTTCAATTGGGTCGATTCCTACATTTCCTGCAAACAGGATTGTCTATGGGCCTCAAGTTGGGGTCCATTAAGGTTCAAATTTCGGCCCTGTCGATTTTCTTCCAGAAAGAATTGGCTTCAGTTCCTGAAGTCCAGACTTTTGTAAAAGTAGTACTACATATACAGCCCCCGGTTGTGCCCCCAGTGGCTCCGTGGGACCTTAATGTAGTTTTGGATATCTTACATGGAAAGTAACCATGCTACTGGCCCTGGCTTCAGCCAGGAGAGTGTCAGAATTGGCGGCTTTATCATATAAGAGCCCATATCTGATTTTCCATTCGGACAGGGCAGAACTGCGGACGCGTCCTCATTTTCTGCCTAAGGTGGTGTCAGCGTTTCACCTGAACCAGCCTATTGTGGTGCCTGCGGCTACTAGCGATTTGGAGGATTCCAAGTTGCTGGACGTTGTCAGGGCATTGAAAATATATATTTCAAGGACGGCTGGAGTCAGAAAATCTGACTCGCTGTTTATACTGTATGCACCCAACAAGCTGGGTGCTCCTGCTTCTAAGCAGACGATTGCTCGTTGGATTTGTAGCACAATTCAACTTGCACATTCTGTGGCAGGCCTGCCACAGCCTAAATCTGTCAAGGCCCATTCCACAAGGAAGGTGGGCTCATCCTGGGCGGCTGCCCGAGGGGTCTCGGCATTACAACTCTGCCGAGCAGCTACGTGGTCGGGGGAGAACACGTTTGTAAAATTCTACAAATTTGATACCCTGGCTAAAGAGGACCTGGAGTTCTCTCATTCGGTGCTGCAGAGTCATCCGCACTCTCCCGCCCGTTTGGGAGCTTTGGTATAATCCCCATGGTCCTGACGGAGTCCCCAGCATCCACTAGGACGTTAGAGAAAATAAGATTTTACTTACCGATAAATCTATTTCTCGTAGTCCGTAGTGGATGCTGGGCGCCCATCCCAAGTGCGGATTGTCTGCAATACTTGTACATAGTTATTGTTACAAAAAAATCGGGTTGTTCTTGTTGTGAGCCGTCTGTTCAGAGGCTCCTACGTTGTCATACTGTTAACTGGGTTCAGATCACAAGTTGTACGGTGTGATTGGTGTGGCTGGTATGAGTCTTACCCGGGATTCAAAATCCTTCCTTATTGTGTACGCTCGTCCGGGCACAGTATCCTAACTGAGGCTTGGAGGAGGGTCATAGGGGGAGGAGCCAGTGCACACCACCTGATCCTAAAGCTTTATTTTTGTGCCCTGTCTCCTGCGGAGCCGCTAATCCCCATGGTCCTGACGGAGTCCCCAGCATCCACTACGGACTACGAGAAATAGATTTATCGGTAAGTAAAATCTTATTTTATATATGATTATTTTAATAACAATAACCTTGATATACCAGGCTTTACTGTACCCTGTCACTTTAAATATGTATGGGCGGGATGTACTAATGTACATCGCCGCCCTGCGCCACGATGCTGATCGCATATGTACTAACATATGCGATCAGCATTGCGGAGGACAGCTCTTCCGATAAGAGCTGTCCTCCGCGATGCGCAGCGGCAGCCTGACTTCCGGGATTCGGCCCCAGGAGTCAGTCTGCGCATGCGCGGGGTGACGGGGGCGGCCGCAGGGCATGCTGGGAGGGATCCGATCTGATCCCTCACACAGCGCCGCGGAGAGAAGCCCATAGGCTTCTATGGACTATCGCCAGCTAAAGCTGGCATACCCCGCCGCGGCGCTGACCTACCGACCGGGGGTTAGTACATCAGGAAAATGCGGTAAACAGGGAGTTTACCGCATTTCCCGCTTAGTACATCCGGTTCGTATATCTTATGTTATAATTATTGCTCCAGTAATCAATTTGTGTATTTAAAATAGCGTTGGTGAATTCTTAGCTCTCCTTACCAGTGGTCTACGCCTCCATGTTCCCTAGTACCACCGCCTGTCAGAGTCTGGGGTGCTCTATTGTTTGCTGAAGCTGAACATAATTACATACCAAAGCCGGCATCATCTTACCTAAATATACCTGGAAAAAAGTCGGTGCCGTAAACTTGTCCTGAGCCGACATCTTTGCTACTTAAGAAAATTGAACTTTTCTATCTTGCAACATAGGGATGGAAAGAAGGGTTACATAGGGGGTAATTCCAAGTTGATCGCAGCAGGATTTTTGATAGCAATTGGGCAAAACCATGTGCATTGCAGGGGGGGGCAGATGTAACATGTGCAGAGAGAGTAAGATTTGGGTGGGTTATTTTATTTCTGTGCAGGGTAAATACTGGCTGCTTTATTTTTGCACTGCAAATTAGATTGCAGATTGAACACACCCCACCCATATCTAACTCTCTCTGCACATCTTACATCTGCCCCATCTGCAGTGCACATGGTTTTGCCCAATTGCTAACAAAAATCCTGCTGCGATCAACTTGGAATTACCCCCATAGTGCAGAAACCTAATTCTGTGTGAGCTGCTTGTACAGCTGGCTTCATACATAGGGTGTGATGTACTACAGGGAAAGTGCGGTAAAACCCCCGTTTTTGGGAGTTTTACAGCATTTTCATATGTACTAATCCCCGTCCCCCGGGTTTACGCTGCAGAGGGTGGCGATACCCTATAGAAGCCTATGGGCTTCTTACCGCCGCCACCCCGCGCCGCTCACGACGACCTCTCACCCCACGGCATACCTGTGTGTGCAGTAAACTGCTGCTGGTGCGGCCCCCCTCCTTCTTCTCCCCTGCAGCACAGCCTTGTCTTCCAGCTGCAGGGGGAGGAGGAGGAGCCCGGGGATGCCCAGCACGAGTCTGAGAGGTGACGGAGACCCCCACCGACCCCTGCAGACAACATCACGGGGGCCTCCAATACCGCATTGCGATATTAATTGCAAATGTTAGTACATATGCGATTAGCATCGCAGCGGTAGGCGGTGAGGGGCGGTGATCAGTGATAGTACATCCCGCCCATAGGGTGATAACTATTAAAGGCTGGAAAACCTAAATGGAATGCCTAGGGTGCATAACTAACATACAGTAGCAGTGCCGATGCGTATCCTGAGCGGTAACAATGACTTCCAATAGGATTGGGGCCTGTGTACCAGAGCCCAGGGGCAGATTGGGATGGAAAACCAGCTTGGGAAATTTATGGAAGCACCCGAAATGGGGGTGCGGTCTGATGAGGGGGTGGAGTCTGTTAAGGGGGCGGGATCTCCTCATAAGGCCTGATTGTACGCATTTGCAGCCTTCCTTGCGTCTTTTGCTGCAGTTGTGTCTGAGACCAGGTGCGGATTGGGAACTAAAAGTGGCCCTGTAACATTTTGTAGAAGTGGCCTGACATGGGCAGCACAAGAGGTATAATATGCCGTGTAGCCATGGCGGCATCACTGGATGGCAGAGTTGCTGTACTGCAGAGATGGAATAACAGAGTGAATGGGGACAATGTAGTGTACTGAGGGGGGCATTTACTAAGCAGTGATAAAAGCGGAGAAGTGAGCCAGTGGAGAAGTTGCCCCATCAACCAATCAGCAGCTCTGTATAATTTTATTGTATGCAAATTATAGATGTTACTTCAGTGCTGATTGGTTGCCATGGGCAACTTCTCCACTGGCTCACTTCTCCGCTCTTATCACTGCTTAGTAAATGTCCCCCTGAGTGTGGTGGGCTGCCTGTCATGTGGGTGGGGGTCACATGATAACACAAAACAGGCCACACAGACACGTCAGCCTACCAGGAATCTTCCTGGTGAGCCCTATAGCCAATCCACCCCTGCCAGAGCCCCATTTGCACTTCCTGTTTCACCACATGTGCACCATCTCCTGTGGTTTCCCAAAAGAGAAGCGCTGAGTAATTCTTGGAAGGGGCAGATACTGGAGGGTGGGGGGGGGGGGGGTCCATCAAGAGTTTGCAATGGGGCCCTGTGATTTCTAGCTGTGCCCTTGGTAATAAGTCATATCTCGTTGTTTGCGCACTGAACTTTTTGGCTCAGGGCATGTTTTGTGTTTGTGATGGCTGGGGAAGGAAATACTCTCCAATACTTTAGATGAAACAATATTGCAGTAGGAAGTCAGAGTCATGAAAAAATCAAAACTGTATTTACAGTAGTTGCTTATTATGAATGGGGTAAAAAATATGCAACATAATCATCTAATAAATTGTATTTTTATTGTGCAGAGCAGATTTAATGAAGCATCACGTTACTATTGGCATTGCGGGCCAATCTGGATCCCCGGGGAGAGAGACAAATTAGGAAGCGACACAATCATCAGAGTTTGCCCTTCTTCTCAGCCAATGATTCCGCCAATCCCTGAGACTCGGGCGAGGGTATATACAGTATATACAGTATGCTTTTCATGCCATTGAGTAACAGGCAAGGAGAAAGATCGGTGTTATACACCACAAATATCAGTACTCCCTAGAATAGGTGATACAGAGGCTCTCTTGCTCATCTGGTGATATCCACAGACCACGGAGTGAATGTTCCAACTTTATCTTTTGGGATCTGAAATACAGAAAAGAGACTGTTACATTATCAGACCCTGTAATCCCGCGTTATGTTTTCATACATGTGTATCGGATCCGGTTGGTATAATATAATGTATAGAAAATACAGCGCTGTACAATTCATTTCATTACAGGGTAATATAATCCGGAATCTGCAGTGTATTTGATGGTCAATTTACATCTGGATCAATGCATCTTCTCCAGTTTCTCATATGCCGCATACTGAAGTATTGGGTTTGATTCTAATCGGACGCAGGCGCGGGCACTCCTTTTGCCGGTTTGCAGGTTCAGAGCCGGCTAAGCTAATGTGCGTGTAAAATGTGCAGAATGCAGAGGGATCTTCCAATATCTCTCTGGGAACTTTTGTAACATTGGGGGTAATTCCAAGTTGATCGCAGCAGGATTTTTTTTTAGCAATTGGGCAAAACCATGTGCACTGCAGGGGAGGCAGATATAACATGTGCAGAAAGAATTAGATTTGGGTGGGTTATTTTGTTTCTGTGCAGGGTAAATACTGGCTGCTTTATTTTTACACTGCAAATTAGATTGCAGATTGAACACGCCACACCCAAATCTAACTCTCTCTGCACATGTTATATCTGCCTCCCCTGCAGTGCACATGGTTTTGCCCAACTACTAAAAAATTTCCTGCTGCGATCAACTTGGAATTACCCCCATTGTAACATAAAGACCACAATTTCCAGCACCATCTAAAGAGAACCTTGTACATACCTATCTAATCTCCCAGATTGTCTGCGAGACTCTACATACCTATCTAATCTCCTGCAATGTCTGTGAGACTCTACACACCTATCTAATCTCCCAGATTGTCTGCGAGACTCTACATACCTATCTAATCTCCTGCAATGTCTGCGAGACTCTACATACCTATCTAATCTCCTGCAATGTCTGCAAGACTCTACATACCTATCTAATCTCCTGCAATGTCTGCGAGACACTACATACCTATCTAATCTCCTGCAATGTCTGCAAGACTCTACATACCTATCTAATCTCCCAGATTGTCTGCGAGACTCTACATACCTATCTAATCTCCTGCAATGTCTGCGAGACTCTACATACCTATCTAATCTCCTGCAATGTCTGTGAGACTCTACATACCTATCTAATCTCCTGCAATGTCTGCAAGACTCTACATACCTATCTAATCTCCTGCAATGTCTGTGAGACTCTACATACCTATCTAATCTCCTGCAATGTCTGTGAGACTCTACATACCTATCTAATCTCCCAGATTGTCTGCGAGACTCTACATACCTATCTAATCTCCTGCAATGTCTGCAAGACTCTACATACCTATCTAATCTCCCGGATTGTCTGCAACCTATCTAATCTCCTGCAATGTCTGCGAGACTCTACATACCTATCTAATCTCCCGGATTGTCTGCGAGACCCTACATACCTATCTAATGTCCTGCAATGTCTGCGAATCTCTACATAGCTATCTAATCTCCCGCAGTGTCTGCGAATCTCTACATACCTATCTAATCTCCTGCAATGTCTGTAAGACTCTACATACCTATCTAATCTCCCGGATTGTCTGCGAGACCCTACATACCTATCTAATCTCCCAGATTGTCTGCGAGACTCTACATACCTATCTAATCTCCTGCAATGTCTGTGAGACTCTACATACCTATCTAATCTCCCGGATTGTCTGCAACCTATCTAATCTCCTGCAATGTCTGCGAGACTCTACATACCTATCTAATCTCCCATATTGTCTGCGAGACTCTACATACCTATCTAATCTCCTGCAATGTCTGTGAGACTCTACATACCTATCTAATCTCCCGGATTGTCTGCAACCTATCTAATCTCCTGCAATGTCTGCGAGACTCTACATACCTATCTAATCTCCCATATTGTCTGCGAGACTCTACATACCTATCTAATCTCCTGCAATGTCTGTGAGACTCTACATACCTATCTAATCTCCCGGATTGTCTGCAACCTATCTAATCTCCTGCAATGTCTGCGAGACTCTACATACCTATCTAATCTCCCGGATTGTCTGCGAGACTCTACATACCTATCTAATGTCCTGCAATGTCTGCGAATCTCTACATACATATCTAATCTCCCGCAGTGTCTGCGAATCTCTACATACCTATCTAATCTCCTGCAATGTCTGTGAGACTCTACATACCTATCTAATCTCCTGCAATGTCTGCACACTATCTAATCTCCTGCAATGTCTGCGAGACTCTACATACCTATCTAATCTCCCAGATTGTCTGCGAGACTCTACATACCTATCTAATCTCCTGCAATGTCTGTGAGACTCTACATACCTATCTAATCTCCCGGATTGTCTGCAACCTATCTAATCTCCTGCAATGTCTGTGAGACTCTACATACCTATCTAATCTCCCAGATTGTCTGCGAGACTCTACATACCTATCTAATATCCTGCAATGTCTGTGAGACTCTACATACCTATCTAATCTCCCGGATTGTCTGCAACCTATCTAATCTCCTGCAATGTCTGCGAGACTCTACATACCTATCTAATCTCCCGTAATGTCTGCGAGACCCTACATACCTATCTAATGTCCTGCAATGTCTGCGAATCTCTACATACATATCTAATCTCCTGCAGTGTCTGCGAATCTCTACATACCTATGTAATCTCCTGCAATGTCTGTGAGACTCTACATACCTATCTAATCTCCCAGATTGTCTGCAACCTATCTAATCTCCTGCAATGTCTGCGAGACTCTACATACCTATCTAATCTCCCAGATTGTCTGCGAGACTCTACATACCTATCTAATGTCCTGCAATGTCTGCGAATCTCTACATACATATCTAATCTCCCGCAGTGTCTGCGAATCTCTACATACCTATCTAATCTCCTGCAATGTCTGCGAGACTCTACATACCTATCTAATCTCCCGGATTGTCTGCGAGACCCTACATACCTATCTAATGTCCTGCAATGTCTGCGAATCTCTACATACATATCTAATTGTCACGACGCAAACGCGTCATTCCGCAAAGCCCCACTCCCCGAGCAGGAGCGCTCGGGGAGAGGGAGGAGAGGAGATAAGCCTGGAAGGAGGAGGCGGCCGGCGCGAGGGACGTGAGTCGGCGGGACCCGAAGAGCGGGAAGATGTAAGTATTCTCTCTATCTCTCTCTCTCTCCCCCTTCCTTCCCCCCCTGCCTGCCGCACTGTGTAAAATGGGGATACCTGCCTTCCGCACTGTGTAAAATGGGGATACCTGCCTGCCGCACTGTGTAAAATGGGGGCACCTGGCTGCGTACTGTGTAAAATGGGGCACGTGCCTGCCGCACTGTGTAAAATGGGGACACCTGCCTGCCGCACTGTGTAAAATGGGGGCACCTGCCTGCCGCACTGTGTAAAATGGGGGCACCTGGCTGCGTACTGTGTAAAATGGGGCACGTGCCTGCCGCACTGTGTAAAATGGGGACACCTGCCTGCCGCACTGTGTAAAATGGGGGCACCTGCCTGCGTACTGTGTAAAATGGGGATATCTGCCTGCCGCACTGTGTAAAATGGGGGCACCTGCCTGCGTACTGTGTAAAATGGGGATATCTGCCTGCCGCACTGTGTAAAATGGGGGCACCTGCCTGCGTACTGTGTAAAATGGGGATATCTGCCTGCCGCACTATGTAAAATGGGGGCACCTGCCTGCGTACTGTGTAAAATGGGGATATCTGCCTGCCGCACTGTGTAAAATGTGGGCACCTGCCTGCGTACTATGTAAAATGGGGATATCTGCCTGCCGTACTGTGTAAAATGGGGATACCTGCCTGCCGCACTGTGTAAAATGGGGATATCTGCCTGCCGCACTGTGTAAAATGGGGACACCTGCCTGCCGTGCTGTGTAAAATGGGGGCACGTGCCTGCCGCGCTGTGTAAAATGGGGATATCTGCCTGCCGTACTGTGTAAAATGGGGATACCTGCCTGCCGCACTTTGTAAAATGGGGGCATCTGCCTGCGTACTGTGTAAAATGGGGATATCTGCCTACCGTACTGTGTAAAATGGGGATACCTGCCTGCCGCACTGTGTAAAATGGGGATACCTGCCTTCCGCACTGTGTAAAATGGGGATATCTGCCTGCCGCACTTTGTAAAATGGGGGCACCTGCCTGCCGTGCTGTGTAAAATGGGGGCACGTGCCTGCCGCGCTGTGTAAAATGGGGATATCTGCCTGCCGTACTGTGTAAAATGGGGTACCTGCCTGCCGCACTGTGTAAAATGGGGGCACCTGCCTGCCGCACTTTGTAAAATGGGGGCACCTGCCTGCGTACTGTGTAAAATGGGGATATCTGCCTGCCGCACTGTGTAAAATGGGGGCACCTGCCTGCGTACTGTGTAAAATGGGGATATCTGCCTGCCGCACTGTGTAAAATGGGGGCACCTGCCTGCGTACTGTGTAAAATGGGGATATCTGCCTGCCGCACTATGTAAAATGGGGGCACCTGCCTGCGTACTGTGTAAAATGGGGATATCTGCCTGCCGCACTGTGTAAAATGGGGGCACCTGCCTGCGTACTGTGTAAAATGGGGATATCTGCCTGCCGTACTGTGTAAAATGGGGATACCTGCCTGCCGTACTGTGTAAAATGGGGATACCTGCCTGCCGCACTGTGTAAAATGGGGATATCTGCCTGCCGCACTGTGTAAAATGGGGACACCTGCCTGCCGTGCTGTGTAAAATGGGGGCACGTGCCTGCCGCGCTGTGTAAAATGGGGATATCTGCCTGCCGTACTGTGTAAAATGGGGATACCTGCCTGCCGCACTTTGTAAAATGGGGGCATCTGCCTGCGTACTGTGTAAAATGGGGATATCTGCCTACCGTACTGTGTAAAATGGGGATACCTGCCTGCCGCACTGTGTAAAATGGGGATACCTGCCTGCCGCACTGTGTAAAATGGGGACACCTGCCTGCCGCGCTGTGTAAAATGGGGGCACCTGCCTGCCGCGCTGTGTAATATGGGGACACTTGCCTGCTGTAATGTGTAAAATGAGGACTTTTTTATTTTTATTTTTTTCCCCCTGTGGTGGGTGTGATGATATCAGACGAGGCCACGCCCACTTTAATGAGACCACGCCCATTTTAATCAGGCCACACACCCTTGTCGGGAGAGCGTGCGCCTTCGGCGCGCGCATGCTTTTTCTTGTTATAGCTATATGGGGGGGGGGGGGGACGCAATTTTTTTTTTAGCAATGGGGGGGGGCGCATTTTGATATCTCGCACTGGGAGCCAAATTGTCTAGAAACGGCCCTGTACCTATCTAATCTCCTGCAATGTCTGTGAGACTCTACATACCTATCTAATCTCCTGCATTGTCTGCGAGACCCTACATACATATCTAATCTCCCGCAGTGTCTGCAAATCTCTACATACCTATCTAATCTCCCTGAATGTCTGCGAGACTCTGCATACCTACAGTATCTAATCTCCGTTAATGTCTGCAAGACTCTACATACCTATCTAATCTCCTGCAATGTCAGCGAGACTCTACATACCTATCTAATCTCCTGCAATGTCTGCAAGACTCTACATACCTATCTAATCTCCCGGATTGTCTGCGAGACCCTACATACCTATCTAATCTCCTGCAATGTCTGCGAATCTCTACATACCTATCTAATCTCCCGCAGTGTCTACGAGACTCTGCATACCTATCTAATCTACCGCAATGTCTGCCAGACTCTGCATAACTATCTAATCTCCCGCAATGTCTGCGAGACTCTACATACCTATCTAATCTGCCGGAATGTCTGCGAGACTCTACATACCTATCTAATCTCCCGGATTGTCTGCGAGACTCTACATACCTATCTAATCTCCCGCAATGTCTGCGAGACTCTACATACCTATCTAATCTCCTGCAATGAGACTCTACATACCTATCTAATCTCCCGGATTGTCTGCGAGACTCTACATACCTATCTAATCTACCGCAATGTCTGCGAGACTCTACATACCTATCTAATCTCCCAGAATGTCTGCAAGACTCTACATACCTATCTAATCTCCCGCAATGTCTGCGAGACTCTACATACCTATCTAATCTCCTGCAATGTCTACGAGACTCTACATACCTATCTAATCTCCTGGATTGTCTGCGAGACTCTACATACCTATCTAATCTCCTGCAATGTCTACGAGACTCTACATACCTATCTAATCTCCCGGATTGTCTGCGAGACTCTACATACCTATCTAATCTCCTGCAATGTCTGCGAGACTCTACATACCTATCTAATCTCCCAGAATGTCTGCAAGACTCACAGGGTTCGCAATGCTCTCCTGGATTCCAAAAAGAGTAGACCAGCCCCCTCCCCCCCGGATCCCTCTTGATGTGTGTGGGTGATTGATAATGTAATTTGCAATAAATTATGTCACCAGTGCCCTGCGCCCATGATTTGTAGCACTGCCCAGCGGTCAGTAACCCTCTGCCACCTGGACCTCCCCTCCCAGAGGGGTGCAGCTGTATGGTCCAGCAGAGCCAGACCGAAGCAGAGATAGGTGGGACAACTGCCTCCCAAATGTATACAGCTGGATTGCATTTCTACAGGACTCCCCACCGTTAGCACCGTCACCTCTTCTGCTATTTCCTGCGGCCGGCTCCTGGAGCTGGCATCAGTCTCAGTAATTATTGGCCAGATCTATTTTAAGAAATAAAAGTTTTCCAATTACAAAACAGACTAGCCAGGTCATTACTTCCATGCCACTGAGCTCCGGGGCTTAGAGGAGAAGAGGAATTGGGTTTTTTCTACCACCGGACAAGATCCCAGTGCAGCAGCTCAGGAGTAGTCTAATTATAATTATTGCAAGGAATAAGCAAACAAACAAACAAACAAACAAACATTATTAGCTCAGGAAAAAGAGGGTTCCTAGTAACGCTGCTCATTTAGGAAAAAACAGAAAGTTCCTTTTAGAAAGGTAATCCAGCCAGGTAATATGCCCACTTACCATTTTGGTAAGGTGGTCTTCACAGGCCATTCGGACTCTCTCGGGACCCGCTGGGCTGTTGAGAGTGAGGATCTTGGGTAATCCGCGTTCTGCACGAACTGAGTCCACTGCATCTTTTATAGCAAAGTACACAGAACACCCCAAAAAGAGGGCCGGCTCTCCAATACCCTGCAAAAGAGGCAAAGAAAGAGTCACCTGAACATCACCTATATCTACCTGAAAAGTGCGTTTGGAGTTTAAAAAAAACCCAATTCCTAATTTTTTTAAAATGTGTAGACATCAGCAGTTTCCTTGAAGCACCATAGATTGGGTCCTTAGAACTCTGTGGGCCATCACTGCAGCAGTGATACCGGCTGCCGGGTGCCATTGCAATCACCCTGCTAGCCAGATGCCGAGGCCGAGGGTCTGAGATGGGCGTTGCCGCCCTCAGGGCCATGTGCCCTGTCCGACGGCACCAATCACACACCCCGAGTTATGGCCCTGCTGGATATTATGCAGTATAGTCTATGGGAAGGTTGAGGACCTCCTAATTCAGAGAACGTTTTCTCCCATGTAGATTTGCCCGGTATCCCTTGTTCCCGTGTGTATTTATAATATATGTAATTATTTCCAATGCACAGATCTCAGCCTACAGTATCTTGTGGGGAATAATGTGCGTGCAGGTGTTCACAATGCACAGTTATATTGGCTCACACCAGCAGATGACTCAAACTATGAACAGCCCAATTACTTAACCGGTGGTTTTGTTTTATTGATAGCAGGTACATCCGTACTCACTGTTACATGTCTTACACAGCTCACTAGCCGGTGAGTATATGCTGCAAATAGGTAGCAATGCAGGGATACTGGAACACATTGTGGATTGCAGGTAATCGCTGGTCTCTCTGGAGTCTAACACAGTCTCTCACAGTCCCAAGATGGCTCTGCATATGTTCAGTAGAGATCTCGGCAGCCATCTTGGGACAGGGCATGAAGCCTCCCTTGAGAACAGTAAGACTGGAGTCTGCGCAGTAGCACACTCCTCTTTCAACATATCTGTCATATCCAAATATCCAAAGACAAGGAAAATAGAAGGTCTTTCTGGTAGATGAACTTCACTAAAGCTAGAGCTTGCATTTAAAAGGTTGGACAAATTTATGCTCCTGTTTCATGCCTGTTATTGCCCAATAGCGTGCATTGTAATGGTTCCTCTCTTTAGGGATGAATGGTGAAAGACTTATTCATTATCTACCATAGGAGGGAAGAGAAGGTCACTCACCTTAGAGGAGTAGATGGTGTAGGGGTTCTTAGAAGATGCCAGGAGAGAGACGTTGAACTCAGTGGGAACATCACAAATGGCCGGGATTTTGTACTTCTCAGGCCCGAGTGTATACATGTCACCTTGGGGCGAGTAATACAGCTCTTCTAGTGTGAACAGTCCATATCCCTGAGTAAATGCCCCTTCAATCTAGTACAAAAATACATGAATACAGGTAAATGTAGATTTATCACATTTCTACTAAAATATATATATAAATATGCCAATGATGATAATGTTTAACATTACCGTGCTATTCTTACTTTATGCATTGTGAAACATTGCATGTGTGTTGTCTGTGCAAGCAGTAATATGTGTACAAATATATTATCAGCAGTGCCGTAACTAGACATTTTAGCGCTGTGTGCAAGAAATAGCATTGCCCCCCGCCCCCCTACATAGTTAAAATAGGGATAGTGTGCACCTAAGGCACGCGTAAAAATATAGGGGTGTGGCTTCACGGGAAGGGGCGTGGTCACATAATAATAGTACCAATTTACATTACACTACACAGTAGTGACACTTGTACATATTGCACCAGGTAGAGCCCCTCATACATGTTACGCCAGGTAGATCCCCCTACACACTTTACGCTAGATAGAGCATATTATGCCAGGTAGAGCCCTCATACACATAACTCCAGGTAGAGCCTCTTATACACATTACGCCAGGTAGAGCCCATTATACACATTATGCCAGGTGTATAATATAAAATGCAACATATCCCCGGCACTCCTCTTCCTTCAAGGGATATTTGCTCTGGTGCCCTCCTGGGGATGTTTGCTCTGGTGCCCTCCTGGGGGATATTTGCCCCCCCCCCCCCCCCCAATATACCAGAACAAACTGCAGGCGACACTCGGAGACTGTATCAGGCGTGGAATGAACCCCAACATGGGTGCCTTTATTGTGCACATCAACGTTTTGGGGAACAAGTTCCCTTCCTCGGGCCAGTGTAAAAACAATGTGTCACATCAAAAAAATAACATACATGTCACTTACTCCACCAATGACTTCCCCCCAGCACGCTCCGAGGCCGGCAGGAGCATGGAGTGTGCTGGGGGGAAAGTTATTGGTGCCCAGTTGTATAGAAGTTGTATATTTTATTTTAAAGACCACAGATTGTATTTAGAAGGATAAACAGATCAAAAGATAGTCAAAATCAGTCGAATAAAAAACATAAGAAATAAAAATAATTTTTTAAAACAAAAGAAGAATCATATATATATATGTATATATATATATATATATATTACAACGAGGGGTGTAGTACTGCTGACTGGCGGTCAGGAGACTGCCGGTCAGCTTACCAACGTCGGGATCCCGGCAGCATACCGACGCCGGGATCCCGGCGGGGAGGGGCGAGTGCAGCAAGCCCCTTGCAGGCTCGCTGCGCTCGCCACGCTGCGGGCTCGTTGGCGACCTGCGGACGCCACGGGTTCTATTCCCACTCTATGGGTGGCAGTGAAATTGTGTATAGCCCGGCGACAGCTTTCGGCCGGGAGGCAGCAATAGAAAGCTGGCCGCTCCAGTTGTGGCAGGTAAGCATTCTTTTCCTGCCACTTGGATGCGGCAATTGTATGCAGAGCACACAGGAGTGCAGGAACCGGAGGCGCAGCCGGAGCGGCAATCAGCGGAGCACATGGGGGCAAGAGGCGGCCAATCGGGGTGTATGTGGAAGGTGCGCCCACAGGACAAATGCGCTGTGGGCAATGCACCTTCTGCACACACCTAGTTACGGCCCTGATTATCAGCATAAATCTGCAGCGGATATTATAGCATTACAAGTGTAGCATTTAGCACATTTTTCAACACCGGATGATTTAGTTGCTCACAGAGCATTAGACCACTCCTCCCTTCCTTTGTACATTAGACCACTTCTCCCACCTTTGTACATTGGGCCACTCCTCCCTACCTGTCAGCATTAGGCCACTCCTTTCCAAACTTTGTACATTAGGCCACTCCTCCCTACCTTTGTACATTAGGCCACTCCTCCCTTCGTTTGTACAGTAGGCCATTCCTCCCTATGTGCATTAGGCCACTCCTCCCTATCTTTGTACATTAGGCCACTCCTCCCTACCTTTGTACAGTAGGCCACTCCTCCCTATGTGCATTAGGCCACTCCTCCCTATCTTTGTACATTAGGCCACTCCTCCCTACCTTTGTACATTCGGCCACTCCTCCCTGCCTATGTGCATTAGGCCACTCCTCCCTACCTTTTTGCATTAGGCCAATCCTCCCTAGCTTTGTGCATTAGACCACTCCTCCCTACCTTTGTGCATTAGGCCACACATCCCTTCCTTTGTGCATTAGACCACTCCTCCCTACCTTTGTGCATTAGGCCACACATCCCTTCCTTTGTGCATTAGACCACTCCTCCCTACCTTTGTGCATTAGGCCACACATCCCTTCCTTTGTGCATTAGACCACTCCTCCCTAACTTTGTGCATTAGGCCCCTCCTCCCCACCTTTCGCTGGTGGCACCATCTTCCATGTGAAAAGATGGAAAATGTGCAACAGATAGAAAAGTCTTTATTTACTGTCACCTGCTCCATCTTTCCAAATCCATCACAAGAAAGATGGCGCCGCTGACAAGAAGTAGAGTGACAGGAGCCTCTCAGACACACTCTTCCGGGTCCAGCTCTGTTGCAGGCAGTAACGAGATATGGCTTCGCTTCTGGTGGGGTCTGCTGTGCAGTGTTTGGGTCTGGGTACTGGGGAGTGAAACGCAGGGGAGTATCTCCCCGGGGTAAGAGTGGGTTGGTGAGGGGATACAGGGCTTTGGGATGGGGTGGGGGAGCTGGGAATGCAGCACGGAGTCTTCAGGGAGAGATATATTTATACTATATGTGTGTGTGTGTGTGTGTGTGTATATATATATATATATATATATATTTATTGACAGTTTCTTATATAGCGCAGCAAATTCCATTGCACTTTTTATATATAATCTGAGGGGGCCCCAGAGATAAAACTGTACTAAGCCCCAATTTCTGTTGCCAGCCCTGGAAGTAGGAGAGTATCCCACTGCAGGCATACTATTCTGGCTATTCTGCTAGGTATGTCTTGGCCAGAGGCCCATATGCACCACACAATCTAAACTCATAACGAATAGAAAACTTCATAATGAATAGTAAACTTCACCAGAGACAAAACAAATCATCCACCAACCCAAGTGCCACTGCTAGATAGCCTGCGCCGGGTTCCACT
Organism: Pseudophryne corroboree; assembly: GCF_028390025.1. Taxonomy (NCBI): domain Eukaryota; kingdom Metazoa; phylum Chordata; class Amphibia; order Anura; family Myobatrachidae; genus Pseudophryne; species Pseudophryne corroboree. The sequence continues at coordinate 35,113,652 of NC_086450.1, read as the reverse complement.
GTCACAGGGAGCGTGAGATTCCACTGCTGTAGGGAATGAGAGGCCCTGTTATGCGATCATACTTCCCTCTATCCTCTGTGGCAGTATGAAGGTAAATTGCATTAGTGAGCCATGGATTCTGTGTGGAGCAGGAAAAGAAAAGGAAGGTGTGAGGGCACCTAATGACTGCAGAGGAGAGTCAGTCTGGAAGACTGCTGCTGTCAGGAAAGGCTGCGGCCTGTGTATTCTGCCCAACTGGGGTTGAAGAAGCCAGTCAGAGCTCAGTGTGCTAGGAAGTCATTGATGGGCCAGGAGGCCTGTGTCTAAGCCTGTAGGAGACAGGGAAGACCCCAAAGTCTGGGACTGAGCTTATGCTGCCGAGAAGAAGCCAGGCCAGTGAGCTTTGAATGTGAGTAGGCTGGGAAGCCAAAGTTCATACCTGCAGGAGGCAGGGAGAACCAGAAAACTGAAACTGTGTTTGTGAGAAGCCAGACTGGAGCCTGTGCCAAATATATTGGGGGGCGTAAAAATAAGAATTTACTTACCGATAATTCTATTTCTCGTAGTCCGTAGTGGATGCTGGGGTCTCCGTCAGGACCATGGGGAATAGCGGCCCCGCAGGAGACAGGGCACAAAAGTAAAAGCTTTAGGATCAGGTGGTGTGCACTGGCTCCTCCCCCCATGACCCTCCTCCAAGCCTCAGTTAGGATACTGTGCCCGGACGAGCGTACACAATAAGGAAGGATTTTGAATCCCGGGTAAGACTCATACCAGCCACACCAATCACACTGTACAACCTGTGATCTGAACCCAGTTAACAGCATGATAACAGCGGAGCCTCTGAAAAGATGGCTCACAACAATAATAACCCGATTTTTGTAACAATAACTATGTACAAGTATTGCAGACAATCCGCACTTGGGATGGGCGCCCAGCATCCACTACGGACTACGAGAAATAGAATTATCGGTAAGTAAATTCTTATTTTCTCTGACGTCCTAAGTGGATGCTGGGGACTCCGTCAGGACCATGGGGATTATACCAAAGCTCCCAAACGGGCGGGAGAGTGCGGATGACTCTGCAGCACCGAATGAGAGAACTCCAGGTCCTCCTCAGCCAGGGTGTGCCCGTGACCAAGTAGCAGCTCGGCAAAGTTGTAAAGCCGAGACCCCTCGGGCAGCCGCCCAAGATGAGCCCACCTTCCTTGTGGAATGGGCATTTACATATTTTGGCTGTGGCAGGCCTGCCACAGAATGTGCAAGCTGAATTGTACTACACATCCAACTAGCAATCGTCTGCTTAGAAGCAAGAGCACCCAGTTTTTTGGGTGCCTACAGGATAACAGCAAGTCAGTTTTCCTGACTCCAACCGTCCTGGAAACCTATTTTCAGGGCCCTGACAACATCTAGCAACTTGGAGTCCTCCAAGTCCCTAGTAGCCGCAGGTACCACAATAAGCTGGTGCAGGTGAAACGCTGACACCACCTTAGGGAGAAACTGGGGACAAGTCCGCAGCTCTGCCCTGTCCGAATGGACAATCAGATATAAGCTTTGTGAGACAAAGCCGCCAATTCTGACACTCGCCTGGCAGAGGCCAGGGCCAACAGCATGGTCACTTTCCATGTGAGATATTTCAAATCCACAGATTTGAGCGGTTTAAACCAATGTGATTTGAGGAATCCCAGAACTACGTTGAGATCCCACAGTGCCACTGGAGGCACAAAAGGGGGTTGTATATGCAGTACTCCCTTGACAAACTTCTGGACTTCAGGAACTGAAGCCAATTTTTTCTGGAAGAAAATTGACAGGGCCGAAATTTGAACCTTAATGGACCCCAATTTGAGGCCCATAAACACTCCTGTTTGCAGGAAATGCAGGAATCGACCGAGTTGAAATTTCTTCGTGGGGCCTTCCTGGCCTCACACCATGCAACATATTTTCGCCACATGTGGTGATAATGTTGTGCGGTCACCTCCTTCCTGGCTTTGACCAGGGTAGGAATGACCTCTTCCGGAATGCCTTTTTCCCTTAGGATCCGGCGTTCCACCGCCATGCCGTCAAACGCAGCCGCGGTAAGTCTTGGAACAGACATGGTACTTGCTGAAGCAAGTCCCTTCTTAGCGGCAGAGGCCATGAGTCCTCTGTGAGCATTTCTTGAAGTTCCGGGTACCAAGTCCTTCTTGGCCAATCCGGAGCCACGAGTATAGTTCTTACTCCTCTACGTCTTATAATTCTCAGTACCTTGGGTATGAGAAGCAGAGGAGGGAACACATACACCGACTGGTACACCCACAGTGTTACCAGAACGTCCACAGCTATTGCCTGAGGGTCTCTTGACCTGGCGCAATACCTGTCCAGTTTTTTGTTCAGGCGGGACGCCATCATGTCCACCTTTGGTCTTTCCCAACGGTTCACAATCATGTGGAAGACTTCCCGATGAAGTCCCCACTCTCCCGGGTGGAGGTCGTGCCTGCTGAGGAAGTCTGCTTCCCAGTTGTCCACTCCCGGAATGAACACTGCTGACAGTGTTATCACATGATTTTCCGCCCAGCGAAGAATCCTTGCAGTTTCTGCCATTGCCCTCCTGCTTCTTGTGCCGCCCTGTCTGTTTACGTGGGCGACTGCCGTGATGTTGTCCCACTGGATCAATACCGGCTGACCTTGAAGCAGAGGTCTTGCTAAGCTTAGAGCATTGTAAATTGCCCTTAGCTCCAGTATATTTATGTGGAGAGAAGTCTCCAGACTATATCACACTCCCTGGAAATTTTTTCCCTGTGTGACTGCTCCCCAGCCTCTCAGGCTGGCATCCGTGGTCACCAGGACCCAGTCCTGAAAGCCGAATCTGCGGCCCTTTAATAGATGAGCACTCTGCAGCCACCGCAGAAGAAACACCCTTGTCCTTGGAGACAGGGTTATCCGCTGATGCATCTGAAGATGCGATCCGGACCATTTTCCAGCAGATCCCACTGAAAAGTTCTTGCGTGAAATCTGCCGAATGGAATCGCTTCGTAAGAAGCCACCATTTTTCCCAGGACCCTTGTGCAATGATGCACTGACACTTTTCCTGGTTTTAGGAGGTTCCTGACTAGCTCGGATAACTCACTGGCTTTCTTCTCCGGGAGAAACACCCTTTTCTGGACTGTGTCCAGAATCATCCCTAGGAACAGCAGACGTGTCGTCGGAAACAGCTACGATTTTGGAATATTTAGAATCCACCCGCGCTGTCGTAGAACTACTTGAGATATTGCTACTCCGACCTCCAACTGTTCTCTGGACCTTGCCCTTATCAGGAGATCGTCCATTTTCTTTGAAGAAGAATCATCATTTCGGCCATTACCTTGGTAAAGACCCGGGGTGCCGTGGACAATCCAAACGGCAGCGTCTGAAACTGATAGTGACAGTTCTGTACCACGAACCTGAGGTACCCTTGGTGAGACGGGCAAATTGGGACATGGAGGTAAGCATCCCTGATGTCCAGGGACACCCTATAGTCCCCTTCTTCCTGGTTCGCTATCACTGCTCTGAGTGACTCCATCTTGATTTGAACCTTTGTATGTAAGTGTTCAAATATTTCAGATTTAGAATAGGTCTCACCGAGCCGCCTGGCTTCAGTACCACAATATAGTGTGGAATAATACCCCTTTCCTTGTTGTAGGAGGGGTACTTTGATTATCACCTGCTGGGAATACAGCTTGTGAATTGTTTCCAATACTGCCTCCCTGTCGGAGGGAGACGTTGGTAAAGCAGACTTCAGGAACCTGCGAGGGGAAGACGTCTCGAATTTCCAATCTGTACCCCTGGGATACTACTTGTAGGCTCCAGGGGTCCACTTGCGAGTGAGCCCACTGCGTGCTGAAACTCTTGAGACGACCCCCCACCGCACCTGAGTCCGCTTGTACGGCCCCAGCGTCATGCTGAGGACTTGGTAGAAGCGGTGGAGGGCTTCTGTTCCTGGGAATGGGCTGCCTGCTGCAGTCTTCTTCCCTTTCCTCTATCCCTGGGCAGATATGACTGGCCTTTTGCCCGCTTGCCCTTATGGGGACGAAAGGACTGAGGCTGAAAAGACGGTGTCTTTTTCTGCTGAGATGTGACTTGGGGTAAAAAAGGTGGATTTTCCAGCTGTTGCCGTGGCCACCGGGTCCGATGGACCGACCCCAAATAACTCCTCCCCTTTATACGGCAATACTTCCATGTGCCGTTTGGAATCTGCATCACCTGACCACTGTCGTGTCCATAAACATCTTCTGGCAGATATGGACATCGCACTTACTCTTGATGCCAGAGTGCAAATATCCCTCTGTGCATCTCGCATATATAGAAATGCATCCTTTAAATGCTCTATAGTCAATAAAATACTGTCCCTGTCAAGGGTATCAATATTTTCAGTCAGGGAATCCGACCAAGCCACCCCAGCGCTGCACATCCAGGTTGAGGCGATCGCTGGTCGCAGTATAACACCAGTATGTGTGTATATACTTTTTAGGATATTTTCCAGCCTCCTATCAGCTGGCTCCTTGAGGGCGGCCGTATCTGGAGACGGTAACGCCACTTGTGATAAGCGTGTGAGCGCCTTATCCACCCTAAGGGGTGTTTCCCAACGCGCCCTAACTTCTGGCGGGAAAAGGTATACCGCCAATAATTTTCTATCGGGGGAAACCCACGCATCATCACACACTTCATTTAATTTATCTGATTCAGGAAAAACTACAGGTAGTTTTTTCACACCTCACATAATACCCTTTTTTGTGGTACTTGTAGTATCAGAAATATGTAACACCTCCTTCATTGCCCTTAACATGTAACGTGTGGCCCTAAAGGAAAATACGTTTGTTTCTTCACCGTCGACACTGGAGTCAGTGTCCGTGTCTGTGTCGACCGACTGAGGTAAATGGGCATTTTAAAGCCTCTGACGGTGTTTGAGACGCCTGGACAGGTACTAATTGGTTTGCCGGCCGTCTCATGTCGTCAACCGACCTTGCAGCGTGTTGACATTATCACGTAATTCCCTAAATAAGCCATCCATTCCGGTGTCGACTCCCTAGAGAGTGACATCACCATTACAGGCAATTGCTCCGTCTCCTCACCAACATCGTCCTCATACATGTCGACACACACGTACCGACACACAGCACACACACAGGGAATGCTCTGATAGAGGACAGGACCCCACTAGCCCTTTGGGCAGACAGAGGGAGAGTTTGCCAGCACACACCAAAACGCTATAATTATACAGGGACAACCTTTATATAAGTGTTTTCCCTTATAGCATCTTAATATATAATCATATCGCCAAATAAGTGCCCCCCCCTCTCTGTTTTAACCCTGTTTCTGTAGTGCAGTGCAGGGGAGAGCCTGGGAGCCTTCCCACCAGCAGTTCTGTGAGGGAAAATGGCGCTGTGTGCTGAGGAGAATAGGCCCCGCCCCCTTTTCGGCGGGCTTCTTCTCCCGTTTTTCTGACAACCTGGCAGGGGTTAAATACATCCATATAGCCCCAGAGGCTATATGTGATGTATTTTTAGCCAGTATAGGTACTTTCATTGCTGCCCAGGGCGCCCCCCCCAGCGCCCTGCACCCTCAGTGACCGTTGGTGTGAAGTCTGCTGAGAGCAATGGCGCACAGCTGCAGTGCTGTGCGCTACCTCATGAAGACTGAGAAGTCTTCAGCCGCCGATTTCTGGACCTCTTCTCTCTTCAGCATCTGCAAGGGGTCGGCGGCTCCGGTGACCCATCCAGGCTGTACCTGTGATCGTCCCTCTGGAGCTAGTGTCCAGTAGCCTAAGAAGCCAATCCATCCTGCACGCAGGTGAGTTCACTTCTTCTCCCCTAAGTCCCTCGTTGCAGTGAGCCTGTTGCCAGCAGGACTCACTGAAAATAAAAAACCTAATAAAACTTTTACTCTAAGCAGCTCTTTAGGAGAGCCACCTAGATTGCACCCTTCTCGGCCGGGCACAAAAACCTAACTGAGGTTTGGAGGAGGGTCATGGGGGGAGGAGCCAGTGCACACCACCTGATCCTAAAGCTTTTACTTTTGTGCCCTGTCTCCTGCGGGGCCGCTATTCCCCATGGTCCTGACGGAGTCCCCAGCATCCACTTAGGACGTCAGAGAAAGGGAGTTAGCGCCCTGAATGGGGCTAGGCAGGGCCGGTTCTAGGTATTTTGGCGCCCCGGGCGGAGAATAGGGGCATGGCTTCATAAAGGGGGCATGGTCAGTTACGCCCCCTGTAGAGTTGTGCCCCCATTTGTGAATATGGATACAGAGGCACCCACAGAGCTCAGGTAAGGTGTTGCAGAGTAGCAGCACCTGTCACTGTGAGGAGACACCACTCAGGCATATTGTGGAGGGCGACCTGGCTGCTTCTCTTTTGAGCCGGGGTGCAGCACAGAGCCCGACAGCTCCACCATCCTGCAGCACCGTGCGTCCAGCCAGCCGGGGGCCGGGATAGAAGAGCTGTAGGCAATCAGCGAGCTTGTGGGTGTGGCCTGTGAGTGCAGCCGCGAATCAGTAGAGGGAGGGCGGGGCGAGGTGTGTGCAGCGCCGGGTCTGCGTTCTTATGCTCAGTGCCGGGCTCGGAAGGTCCTCTCCAGGAAGGGAAACTAGACGCATAGCGTCTAGTTCCCTTCACTGTGGGGGGCACAGTAGCGTATCTTGCCATGGTGCGGCACCCTCCGGAAGGCGGCGCCCCGGGCAAAAGTCCTGCTTGCCCATGGCAAAATCCGCTACTGGGGCTAGGCTGTTTGTTGTTTCATTTATGCTGCCAGTAAAGCATTACTTCCATTTATTTACCTGAATAACTGTGTGTGGACCCTGACTATGCACTAAAGATATTGCACCGATATACCCATCACATAACCCCAGATCACCACCTACAGCCCCACGCTAACCCTTGCTGATGCAGGACACAATACATCATAAAAAGTTTGAAATGACTCTCTAAAACCATTGTTCACTACTTTACATAGTACAAAAAAAATATCTTCTTTTTCTTGATAGGTGGTCGTCCAACTGAGATGTGTTGCTTAAACATTACCCACCCTGGTAAGCTGGGACTCCCCCTCACTGCCAGCCAATCAAAAGCAGATTGTAATTGACTGATGGTAAAGAGACGGGTCGCTGTGCGGTGTGAAAGGGGCCATGGTGAATTCTCGGGTCGCCTGACCCGGTAATTCAACCCGGGAATAAAGAAGGGTTATTTCCGCGTTAAATACCGGGTCAGGTGCAGTGGGAACAGGTTATCTGGGTGGATGCGACCCAGCACCCGTTCACTGCGTAGGGAGAGGCGGCGCGGAGATGATCTCATCTCCCAGTGCAACCTCCGCACCCACCCCCGATGCCGGCTGACAGGATGGCGGTGTGTACGGTCCAATGCCGGGTCCTACCCGGGAAGGACCAGTTTCCATTCCCCGGGTGGGGCCCAGCATTGCGATGTGAAAGTGGTCCAACTGATACATTTTATATTCATTAGCTACCATCATGCAGTATACATTGAGGCTGTTACTATGACCTCGTCCATTTACAATTACTCAACAGTAAAGCATGTCAATGCAGATAAAGCTTGCCAATGGTTTGGTTCCCCTACCCATCACTAAAATACAGATCGCTAATTATATATATTTACTTATTTACGTATTAATATTTTGCAGCTTCAAAGTTCACCAACCTGACCGATGTCTATTCCTGGATTTATGCTCTCTCCGACGTCCATAACAATATCCGTGCGAAGGTTCTGTCAGACATAGGGTTTAAAATTGATCAGAATTTCAGCATTATCCGGTCTGTATTTTATTGTATTTTCATTTGAATGTACCTTATGTAACATAGTAATATAGTAACACAGTAACATAGTAATATAGTAACACAGTAACATAGTAACACAGTAACATAGTAACACAGTAACATAGTAACACAGTAACATAGTAACAGTAACATAATAACACAGTAACATAGTAACATAGTAACACAGTAACACAGTAACATAGTAACACAGTAACATAGTAACATAGTAAATGAGGTTGAATAGAGGCAAAATGCCCATCGTGTTCAACCTGTATTCTGTATTAAGTTGAGTTGATTATAATGTACCTGCTGAAGTAATGTTTTATGACTAGTTAACAACTATAAATCATGTTCCATCCGGATTATCAACGTCAATATTTTAAATGTTATAACCTTGGATATTATTTTCAATCAGAAAGTATCCAATCCATTTTTAAATGCATTTACAGAGTCCGCCATTACCACCTTCCCTGGCAGGGAATTCCAAATCGTTGCGTTGCGTACGGAATGTTCTCTCCTCTAGCCTCAGCGAGTGCCCACGTGTCCTAAACATAGTTTATGCCGGGTTGGTGAGCGCTGTGGGAAAGGGGGCTGTAGCACGGGTCGCAGCCATGTCAGGCTCCCGGCTGTGACCCGTGCTACAGATGGAAAAGGGGTATTAGTTTCTGGCCTAAGTCCCTATAATCTTTCTTAAGGACATCCCAACTGCTGCTAACTTTGTCGTTGGTGCCAACGTGCACCAAGACCGCTGGGTCGTTCCCAGCCCCTCCCAACAATCTATCTACCCAGTCCACGATGTGCCGCACCCGAGCACCCAGGAGACAACAGACCATACGGCGATCATGATTCCGGTAGCAGATTGCCCTATCTGCCTTCCTGATGATTAGAGTCCCCTACCACCCCATCTGCCTGTAATTATAAAGAGATTCATTATTAATAATACTCCTGTAGCAGAACTTTACTTTTCACCCACAGAATTGAGAGACTGTAGACTCCTACAGACCTGGGAGCCTTTGCACCCTGAGGGCTGTATTCAATAAGAGTATGAAACTGCCGTCTTGTCGGAAAGACGGCAGTTTCCGACTGGAATAAGTCGGAAGGGGTTCCGACCTATTCAATAGGGGCACATTTTTTCCGACAAGTCGGGAAACCCGACTTGTCGGAATGCTGTCGGAAAGCAGGTGGATCGGCGGAATACCCACCGACCCACCTGCTGCTGTCGGAAACGGGGCCAAATCCTACAGGTTTTGGCCCCCTTTCAGACAAACTCAATCCGACTTGAAAACAAGTTGGATTGTGGTGAGGAGACGGGGAGCGGTGCGGCGGGCTACGGGGATGATAATACCTGCAGTGACTCCTCCGCCGCCGCACAGATCACTCCTGCTGCCAGCTCCGTCCGCCGCTGGAAACTCCCCTGCCGGCCGCCTCACACTGCTCTCCCGCCGGCCGCCGCACATTACTCCCCCCGCCAGCCACCGCACACTACTCCCCCCGCCGCACACTGCTCCCCCGCCGGCCGCCTCACACTGCTCCCCCGCCGGCCACCTCACACTGCTCCCCTGCCGGCCGCCGCACACTACTCCCCCCGCCGGCCGCCGCACACTGCTCCCCCGCCGGACGCTGCACACTACTACCCCCGCCGGCCACCACACACTACTCCCCCCTGACAGCAGCGGCAGGACAGGACAGTTGGATTTAGCCGCTCTTTGATTAGGGGTTGTCGGGTCCATTCCGACAACTGCATGTTGAATATACCCCTGAGACTCCTACAGACCAGGGAGCCTTTGCACCCTGAGACTCCTACAGACCTGGGAGCCTTTGCACCCTGAGACTCCTACAGAGCTGGGAGCCTTTGCACCCTGAGACTCCTACAGACCTGGAAGCCTTTGCACCCTGAGACTCCTACAGACCTGGGAGCCTTTGCACCCTGAGACTCCTACAGACCTGGGAGCCTTTGCACCCTGAGACTCCTACAGAGCTGGGAGCCTTTGCACCCTGAGACTCCTACAGAGCTGGGAGCCTTTGCAACCTGAGACTCCTACAGACCTGGGAGCCTTTGCACCCCGAGACTCCTACAGACCTGGGAGCCTTTGCACCCCGAGACTTCTACAGACCTGGGAGCCTTTGCACCCCGAGACTCCTACAGACCTGGGAGCCTTTGCACCCCGAGACTCCTACAGACCTGGGAGCCTTTGCACCCTGAGACTCCTACAGACCTGGGAGCCTTTGCACCCTGAGACTCCTACAGACCTGGGAGCCTTTGCACTTATGCCCTCCAACGTCATTTTATCTAACGCACTGTTGCGCAGATGAGCTCTATCTGGTGAAAGAAATCAGCGACTTTTTTTGATTGCTAGGTGAACACAGGTTGATTGACAGGAAGCGGGCGTTTGCGGGTGGTAACTGTACGTTTTCTGGGAGTGTCAGGAAAAATGCAGGCGTTCCCAAGCGTTTTTAGGGAGAGAGTGTGTGATGTCAGCTCCGTCAGCGATCAGCCTGTTTGTATCGCACTGTAGGAGTAAGTCCTGGGCTACACACAGACTGCACAGACTGGAAAAATCATTCGATGGTGAGTGAGTTGCAAACGGATTTGCAGCTGTCCGGCATTTGCAAATCTTTCCGCACGGCATATGTAGACTTGCATGGGGCGGGTATTCACTTTGGCTGGGCGGTGACTATCTGATCGCAAACCTTTGGAAATTTGCAGAAGTGCGATCAAGTCTGAATTATACCCATGGTCACATCTGATGTGAACAGTCAGAAACGCCCACTAGGTAGCTGCTGGAAGATTATCTTCCAGCAGCCGCCAGTCTCATAGGTACCTCCCGGGCACTATGCACCCAGCAGAGAGAGCGGCCCACTGGTAAATCCTGCGCTGCCCCAATGTGCATCTCCAGTTGCTGCAAAGAGCAGTAGCCCCTGGGGCTCATGTTATCTCGCCCACCTGCCCCCACTGTGTACCTGGCAGCTGCAGAGCAGCAGCCGCCCAGGAAAGCCAGTAATCCCTGCCCGCTCCCATTGATTATACCAAAGAAGCAGCTATTGGAGAAATATAAGCATATTAGAGCCTCTTTCCCCAAGCTAGCATTGATTATCAATATTTATTGATTTCTCGATGCATCAGGGAATTATTTTTTTGTGTGATTTTTTTTTATTACTTTTTTCTTATTTTTTGTAATCAGAGCCCAACCATCGTTGCCTAAACCATCAATGTTTTCTAACAAAGGCCATCGATGGTACAGCAGTCAATGGCCATCACTACAGTATACCATAAAAATGTATATTTTTTAGGATATACTGGATTTAAAAAACAAAACAAAAAAAAACCTGTTCTTGATTTAATTCAATCATAAAAAAACCCCCCCAAAAAACAAAAACAATTTCTGGGTGGTTTTTGGATAAAATATTGGGGGTCATTCCGAGTTGTTCGCTCGCAAGTGGATTTTAGCAGATTTGCTCATGCTAAGCCGCCGCCTACTGGGAGTGAATCTTAGCATCTTAAAATTGCGAACGATGTATTCGCAATATTGCGATTACACACCTCGTAGCAGTTTCTGAGTAGCTCCAGACTTACTCGGCATCTGCGATCATTTCACTGCTTGTCGTTCCTGGTTTGACGTCACAAACACACCTAGCGTTCGCCCAGACACTCCCCCGTTTCTCCGGCCACTCCTGCGTTTTTTCCGGAAACGGTAGCGTTTTTTCCCACACGCCCATAAAACGGCCTGTTTTCGCCCAGTAACACCCATTTCCTGTCAATCACATTACGATCGCCAGAACGATGAAAATGCCGTGAGTAAAATTCCTAAGTGCATAGCAAATTTACTTGGCGCAGTCGCAGTGCGGACATTGCGCATGCGCATTAAGCGGAAAATCGCTGCGATGCAAAGATTTTTACCGAGCGAACAACTCGGAATGACCCCCATTAACCAGTTAAGTGGTTAATTAAATAAAAACATTTTTATCACACAATTTTGTCTTTCATCGTCATCTTAAAAATACATACTGATAAGGTACTTGTGCTTCCATAATGGCTGTCAAATGGGTTTACCCATGCAAGGCTAAGGCCGGTAACCGGTGAAGCTGTTTTTCCTCCAGCCATGGAGATTTGCACCCTTTGGTTTATGCCCATATGCAGGGGTTAAAGTGAGCGGGAACGGTGCAGAACTGCATTCCATCAGTTCCACTTGGAGACGGAATGCAGTTCCGCCTCCTCCGGCTCACCTCACCTGATGTGTGCCCGGCGCAGCAGGGAGATGCCAGACGCCCGCTGACATTGTGATCCCTCTCCACAGCGGAAGCCGGTGGCAGGAGCTCACTACTAAGCTCCGGCTTCCGGCTCTGTCAGTGTGCGCTATGGGAGAGACGTCACAACGTCTCTCCCATAGTGCCGAGAAGCAGACGCCGGAAGGACTGCTGCGGTCAGACGCGGGAGCGGGGCTTGGTAAGTATGGTGTTTTTTGTTTTTTTAACATATGTGTGAGTGCTTCTACTGGGGGAAAACTACAAAGGGGCAAGATACTGCGAGCAAACTACAAGGGGGCAAGCTACTGGGTGAAAACTACAAGGGGGCAAGCTACTAGGGGCAAACTACAAGGGGCCAACTACAAGGGGGCAAGTTACTGGGGGAAAACTACAAGGGGGCAAGATACTGGGAGGAAAACTACAAGGGGGCAAACTACTGGGGGCAAACTACAAGGGGGCAAGCTACTGGGGGCAAGCTACAAGGGGGCTAACTACTGGGGGCAAGCTACTGGGGCAAACTACAAGGGGGCAAGCTACTAGGGGCCAACTACAAGGGGGCAAGTTACTGGGGGCAAACTACAAGGGGGCAAGATAATGGGAGGAAAACTACAAGGGGGCAAACTACTGGGGGCAAACTACAAGGGGGCAAACTACAAGGGGGCTAACTACTGGGGGCAAGCTACTAGGGGCCAGCTACAAGGGGCCAACTACAAGGGGGCAAGTTACTGGGGGCAAACTACAAGGGGGCAAACTACAAGGGGGCAAGATACTGGGAGGAAAACTACAAGGGGGCAAGCTACAAGGGGGCGAACTACTGGGGGCAAACTACAAGGGGGCAAGCTACTGGGGGCAAACTACAAGGGGGCTAACTACTGGGGGCAAGCTACTGAGGCAAACTACTGGGGGCAAACTACAGGGGCGCATTAATACTGGGGGCATAACTACAGGGGCGCATTACTACTGAGGGCATAACTACAGGGGCTAAACTACTGGAGGCATTACTACTTGGGGCAAACTACATGGGGCTAAACTACAGGGGGAAAACTACAGGGGCGCATTACTACTGGGTGCATAACTACAGAGGCAAACTACTGGGGGCATTACTACTTGGGGGCTAAACTACAGGGGGGCTAAACTACAAGAGGCAAACTACAGGGGGGCATTACTACTGGGGGCTAAACTACAAGGGGGCAAACTACAAGGGGGCAAAACTACTGGGGGCTAAACTACAGGGCTAAACTACTGGGGGCATTACTACTTGAGGCAAACTACATGGGGCTAAACTACTGGGGGCTAAACTACTGGGGGACTAAACTACTGGGGGCATAACTGCAGTGGCTAAACTACAGGGGGCATTATCACTGGGGGCTAAACTACATGGGGCAAACTACATGAGGACTAAACTACAGGGGCTAAATTACTGGGGACATAACTACTGGGGCTAAACTACAGGGGGCTAAACGACTGGGGGCAATACTACACAGGGGCATTATCATTAAGGGCATTACTAATGGGGGCACTACTAATGAAGGCATTGTAAAGGGGGCACTTCATAAGGGGCATCACTCCTGGGGACATAAGGGGCACTACTACTGGAGGCATTGCATAAGGGGCGCCACTACTATGGGCTCTATATAAGGGGCACTACTACTGTGGGCACTACCAGTACAGTGGACATTGCATAAGGAGCACTACTAGTGTGGGCATTGTATAAGGGGCGCTACTGCTGTGGGCATTGTGTATTACGGGGTGCTACTACTGTGGGCATTATGTGTATCAGGGGTGCTTCTACTGTGGGCATTATTACTATTGCGTGTCCACACCCCTTTTTGGGACGTGCGCCTACGGCACTAGCAATACCTTTATTGCATGGGCGCTAGGGGGGGGGGGGGGTGAGATCCACCCCCTCTCTAGGACCACTTTAAGTACTGCCCATATGTTTGTTTTATATTTTAATGTATAACTACGTACAGTGGGCCTTATTCAGCATGGGTCGGAGATGCAGTACGTTCGCATACTTCCGATCTGTGCTGTACTGCCCATGCGCATTGCAGCCAGTTGCAGTTTTGCTAAAATAGCAAAATTGCAACTTAAGCTAAATAAGGTCCAGTATGTGGTTGGCTATCCCGTGGAATGTCTGGTTTATATGTTCTGTGTACCTAGGGAAGTTTCCATGTTCCCAAAAGTCATCAACTCAAAAAGAAGTTGCCAACTCTGGGCCAAATTCAGACCTGATGGTGGCAGCAAATTTGTTAGCAGATAGGCAAAACTATGGTGGTCATTCCGACATGATCGCACGCTGCGGATTTTCGCAGCGCAGCGATCAGGTCAGAACTGCGCATGCGTATGCACTCCAATGCGCAGACACGTCGTACAAGTGCAAAGCGGATTGGCGCCCAGCGATGGATTCTACGACTAATCCGTTCGCACGGGCGTTCGCACGGAGATTGACAGAAAGGAGGCATTTCTGGGTGTCAACTGACCGTTTTCCGGGAGAGGTTGGAGAAACGCAGGCGTGTCCAGGCATATGCAGGGCGGGTGTCTGACGTCAATTCCGGGACTGAACAAGCAGAAGTGATCGCAGCGGCTGAGTAAGGGGGTCATTCCGAGTTGATTGCTCGCTGCTGATTTTCGCAGTGCAGCGATCAGGTAAAAAAATGTCAAAACTGCGCATGCGTATGCACCGCAATGCGCAGGCGCATCGTACGGGTGCAAAGAGGATCGATGCTGGGTGATGGATTTAGCAAAGATTCCATTCGCACAGCCGAACGCAAGGTGATTGACAGAAAGAGGGCGTTTATGGGTGTCAACTGACCGTTTTCTGGGAGTGTTTGGAAAAACGCAGGCGTGTCCAGGCGTTTGCAGGGCGGGTGTCTGACGGAAAATCCGGCACCAAAAAGACTGAAGTGATCGCAAGGACTGAGTAAGTCCAGAGCTACTCTGAAACTGCACAAAATGTTTTTGCTGCGCTCGGCTGCACAGGCGTTCACACACTTGCAAAAGGAAATTACACTCCCCGGTGGGCGGCAACTATGCGTTCGCACGGCTGCTAAAAACAGCTAGCGAGCGATCAACTCGGAATGACCCCCTATGTGCACTGCAGGTGGGGCAGATATAAGATTTGGGTACGGTGTGTTAAAACTGAAATCTAAATTGCAGTGTAAAAATAAAGCAGCCAGTATTTATCCTGCACAGAGACAATATAGCCCACCCAAATCTAACTCTCTCTGCACATGTTACATCTGCCCCCCCCCCCTTCAGTGCACATGGGCCCTCATTCCGAGTTGTTCGTTCGCTAGCTGTTTTTAGCAGCATTGCAAATGCTAGGCCGCTGCCCTCTGGGAGTGTATCTTAGCTTAGCAGAATAGCGAACGAAAGATTAGCAGAACTGCTAATAAATAATTCTTTGCAGTTTCTGAGTAGCTCCGGACCTACTCCTAGATTGCGATCAGCTCAGTCCATTTAGTTCCTGGTTTGACGTCACAAACACACCCAGCGTTCGCCCAGACACTCCCCCGTTTCTCCAGACACTCCTGCGTTTTTTCCTGACACGCCTGCGTTTTTTAGCACACTCCCGGAAAACGCTCAGTTACCACCCAGAAACGCCCCTTTCCTGTCAATCACTCACCGATCAGCAGAGCGACTGAAAAGCGTTGCAGAATTCTTTTAGTTAAATAACTAAGCGCATGCGCCCTGCGTGCCTTGCGCATGCGCATTTAGCAACAAATCGCAGCATAGCGAAAATCAGCAATGAGTGAACAACTCGGAATGACCCCCATGGTTATGCCCATCTGCTAAAAAATTTGCTGCTACGGTCAGGTTTGAATTAGGCCCTCTGTCTGTCATTTATACCAAATTAAGAAGTAAGAGAATATATTATTTATTAACATCCCACCCAGTCATTAATGTGGTACAGAGTATTCATTTCCTTTGCATGCATGACTATATTAAATGAGAAAATCCAATTACCCTATTTAGAAACATACAGTAATTCTGTCTCTGTGTATCATGTGAGGCTCAGCTAGTAGTTTATAAAGAGAGTTCCTCGCTCCAGTAAGCCCAACAAACGGAACCATTACCTTGTGCCCTCCTGTCAGGCAGTCCAGCTCGATCTCAGAACATGCTGCGCCAAAGACATAATATGGGGCAGGATGACCCTCTCCCTTCTCCCAGTCCATGTCCGTGTCATATCCTCTGTGCGGGAGAGAGGTGTCAGTAACAGGGTGAATGATCACACAAGAGAATGTAAGATTATACTGACAAATGCCGGACATAGGGGCAAATGTATCCAGTCTTGGAGAGAGCTAAAGTGGAGTATTTATCCAAAGCAACCAATCAGCTTGTGTCATTTCATAGACTGTGCTAGATAATTGACAGTTGTTTTGGATGCCTTCTCCACTTTATATCTCTCCAAGGTTTGATACATCTCCCCACAAGATGTACTCATTCTGGGGGAGATGTTGCAAAGCTTGGAGACAGATAAAATGGAGAGAGATAAAGTATCAGCGTCTGTCACTTTACAGGCTGTATTTGAAAAATGACAAAAGCTGATTGGTTGGTAATTTATCTCTCTCCAAGCTTTGATATGTATTTCTCCCAGGGATGTTAACGGTTTTCTCCAGTCTAGGTTAGTTGTAAGTTATTTTCTTGTATTCGGGCTGCAGTGTTCCCCCGCGGACTCGCTTTGCTCGACACAGGTTACTATTCCCTATAGAGGATGACGTTGACCCAGTGCATGATGGGAAAGGTCCCTTCGGCAAAAGAGGATCTAGGCGCTAACATGTCCTTGCTACACTGGAAGTGTAGCGCTTGGCTATGATGTCACAGCAAAGCGCCACACTCCCGGTCTCTGAAAGCCACACCTGCGTGCAGAGGTAACAAACAAAGAGGGTGGGGTAAGAAGTTCTGAGTGGGGGAGCACGGCGGTGCTTAGGGTGCCTCCAGAGCTTAGTCAGTCCCTGCCTGCCAGTGGTGCATATAAGGAGTCGGACAGGCAGAAATGGTTCTCATGAATGGGTTTTAGATACCCAGAGGGTATGGGGTTAAAATAATTATCAAGGCTCACTAATTATAATTTCCAATTTTTAGATGCTGTACATGTGATGCTAATGTATGTGACTGTCCAGGGGTAGCTTTAACACCAGAAGGTTCAGCACAAACTGCATCAAAGGAGATAAAAGATGTAAAGTGTAAAATGACTTCCTGCAAAAGAAAATGAAATGATGTATGATTCCTCAGAAAGTCTCTGTTGCTGATGATTTTTGCCTGGAGGCTCTGATCATTCATAGCCCTTGTTAGTGCTGAGTGCTGCAGAGTTTATGGACTGAAGGCCTAATTCAAGGTTGGTTGCAAAAATAGGATTTTGATAACCTACCGGTAAATCCTTTTCTCCTAGTCCGTAGAGGATGCTGGGGTCCACTTCATGACCATGGGGTATAGACGGGATCCGCAGGAGACATGGGCACTTTTAATTGGGTGTGAACTGGCTCCTACCTCTATGCCCCTCCTCCAGATCTCAGTTGTAGGAACTGTGCCCAGGGAGACTGACATTTCGAGGAAAGGAATTACTTAACTAGTGGTGAGATATCTACCAACTCACACCCTCAACCATGCCGCACACATAACATTCAACATAACACACGCCAACAGGCATGAACTAATTGCAGCAACATGCTGAACCAAGATAACACAACTTGTGTAACTGTAATAACTAAACTGCAGGTAAAGTACGCACTGGGACGGGCGCCCAGCATCCTCTACGGACTAGGAGAAATGGATTTACCGGTAGGTTATCAAAATCCTATTTTCTCATATGTCCTAGAGGATGCTGGGGTCCACTTCATGACCATGGGGTTTATACCAAAGCTCCAGTACGGGCGGGAGAGTGCGGATGACCCTGCAGCACCGATTGACCGAGCTTGAGTTCCTCATCGGCCAAAGTGTCAAACTTGTGGAATTTTGCAAATGTGTTTGACCCTGACCAAGTAGCTGCTCGGCAAAGTTGTAATGCCGAGACCCCCCTGGGCAGCTGCCCAGGAGGAGCCCACCTTCCTAGTAGAATGGGCCTTCCCCGACATCAGTAACGGCAATCCAGCCGTAGAATGAGCTTGCTGAATCATACCTCTGATTCAGCGCGCAATAGTCTGCTTGGAAGCAGGACACCCAATCTTGTTGGGAGCATACAGGACAAACAAAACCTCTGTTTTCCGGATTCGAGCTGTTCTAGCGACATAAATCTTCAAAGCTCTAACCACATCTAGAGGATTTGACTCAGTGAACGTGTCAGTAGCAACTAGCACCACAATAGGTTGGTTTATGTGGAAAGAGGAAACCACCTTTGGAAGAAAATGTTGACGAGTTCTCAACTCTGCCCTATCTTCATGGAAGATCAGGTAAGGGCTCTTGTGGGTCAAGGCCCCCAATTCAGACACCCGCCTTGCGGATGCCAACGCCAAAAGCATCACCACTTTCCAAGTGAGAAACTTCAACTCTATTTCTTGTAGAGGCTCAAACCAACCCGATTGAAGGAACTGCAACACCACATGAAGGTCCGATGGTGCCACTGGAGGCACAAATGGAGGCTGGATGTGCAGAACCCCTTTCACGAACGTCTGAACTTCTGGAAAGGAGGCCAATTGTTTTTGAAAGAAAACTTATAAGGCCGAAATCTGGACCTTGATTGACCCCAATCTAAGGCCCGCATCCACACCAGCCTGCAGAAAATGGAGAAAACGTCCCAACTCAAACTCTTCCGTAGGAGCCTTCTTGGATTCACACCAAGACATATTTTCTCCAAATACGGTGGTAATGTTTAGACGTTACTCCTTTCCTGGCCTGAATAAGAGTGGGGATGACTTCCTTGGTAATACCCTTTCGGGCTAGGATCCGACGCTAAACAGACATGCCGTCAAACGTAGCCGCGGTAAGTCTTGATACACACACGGCCCCTGCTGTAGTAGGTCCTCTCGAGGAGGAAGAGGCCGAGGATCTTCTATGAGATCTGGATACCAAGCCCTCCTTGGCCAGTCTGGGGCAATGAAGATTGCTCAAACTCTTGTTCTTATTGTTATTTTGAGAACTTTTGGAATCAGTGGAAGTGGAGGGAAAACATATACCGACCGAAACACCCACTGGGTCACCAGTGTATCCACTGCTATTGCTTGAGGGTCTCTCGACCTGGAACAATATCTCTGAAGCTTCTTGTTTAGACGAGATGCCATCATGTCTACTTGAGGAACTCCACAAAGACTCGTCACCTCTGCCAAGACTTCTTGGTGGAGGCCCCACTCTCCTGGATGGAGATCGTGTCTGCTGAGGAAGTCTTCTTCCGAGTTGTCCACTCCCGGAATGAAAATTGCAGACAGAGCTCTAACATGTCTTGTCACCTCTGCCATTGCCGCTCTGCTTTTCGTTCTGCCTTGCCTGTTTATGTACGCGACTGCTGGATATGCACGGGATCTTGAAGAAGATGTACCGCTTGTAGAAGGCCGTTGTAAATGGCTCTCAATTCCAGAACGTTTATGTGAAGGCAGGCTTCCTGACTTGACCATTTTCCTTGGAAGCTTTCCCCTTTCCTTGGAAGCTTTCCCCCTGTGTGACAGCTCTCCAGCCTCGGAGACTTGCATCCGTGGTTATTAGGACCCAGTCGTGAATCCCAAACCTGCGTCCCTCTAGTAGGTGAGAACTGTGTAGCCACCACAGGAGCGAAATCCTGGCTTTGGGGGACAGGATTATTTTCCGGTGTATGTGTAGGTGGCATCCGGACCACTTGTCCAACAGGTCCCACTGGAATACTCTGGCATGAAATCTGCCAAACTGTATGGCCTCGTAGGCCGCTACCATTTCCCCCAACAACCGAATGCATTGATGGATCGACACGCTTGTTGGTTTCAATATTTGTTTGACCATTTTCTGGATTTTCAGAGCCTTTTCCACTGGAAGAAATACTCTCCATACTTCTGTGTCCAGAATCATCCCTAAAAAGGCCAATCTTGTCGTCGGTTCCAACTGCGACTTTGGAAAATTCATGATCCAACCGTTTTGTTGGAGTATTGACAGGGAGAGTGCGATGTTCTTCACCAACTGTTCCCTGGATCTCGCTTTTATCAGGAGATCGTCCAGATAAGGAATTATTTTGACTCCTTTTTAACGAAGGCGGACCATCATCTCCGCCATCACCTTGGTGAATACCCTCGGTGCCGTGGAGAGTCCGAACGGCAACGTCTGAAACTGGTAATGGCAACCCTGTACTGCGAATCTCAGATAAGCTTGGTGAGGAGGATAAATGGGAACATGCAAGTAAGCATCTTTTAGGTCTACTGACACCATGAAGTCCCCCTCTTCCAGACTGGATATCACTACCCTCAGGGATTCCATCTTGAACTTGAACCTTTTCAGGTAGAGATTCAGATTTTTCAGGTTTAAAATCGGTCTGACCGAGCCGTCCGGCTTCGGAACTACGAAGAGGCTTGAATAAAAAAAAACCTTCTCCTTACTGTGCCAAGGGTACCAGGACAATCTAGTTTGTACCCATGGGACACTATTTGTAAGACCCATTGGTCCAGGCCAGATTGAATCCAGACTTGGCTGAAAAGTTTCAGACGTGCTCCCACCCGAGCGGACTCCCGCAACGGAGCCCCAGCGTTATACTGCAGATTTGGCAGAAGCAGGGGTGGACTTCTGCTCCTGCGATCCGTGAGACGCTGCGGATTTCTTTCCTTTTCCCCTTCCCTGCAAAAAAAAAAAAAAAAAAAAAGTGGAGACCTTTGGCCTTTTTGTATTTGTTTGGCAGAAAGGACTGTATGTGAGATTGATGTGTCTTTTTCGCCGGTGTAGGAGCATAAGGCAAGAATGTCGACTTACCTCCGGTAGCCGCCGAGACTAACGCATCCAGCCCATCACCAAACAAGGCCTCACCTTTATACGGGAGAGCCTCCATATTTTATTTTGGAATCTACATCAGCATTTTTTCATTTTCTGTATGAGATTCAGTCCAACCTCTTACTGATATAATTCACACTATCATGTAACCTTTCACCCAGTCAGGCTCTTGGTGTCATATTACACCTCTGTGTCCCTAACATGTCTCCACAGAGTTCCCTGCCACAGACATGTCACACACGTGCAGAACCACACCACAGACACTCCGGGATTTATAGGGGACAGACCCACAGTAAAATCTGTCAGAGGGACACAGATGGGATTTGCCAGTTCACAACCCAGTGCCAGTAACACAATGTCTGTGAACACAAAATGCCCACTGACATTCAGCGCTTTTATAATGTTAATCACACAATTATATAGCACCAAATTCACTGTGGCCCCCCCTGTCAGTAGTGGAGGAGGACCAGTGTTCTCTCTGCAGCCTGAGGAGAGAGAGAGAAAATGGCGCTGAGCAGTGTGCTGGCTGACTGAGGAGGAAGCTCCACTCTTCAATGGTGTGTTTCTCCTCAGCTTTTATGAGGTAATTTTTTATACTGGCGGGGGTAGGACTGTGCCTCAGCAACTTATGCCACTTATTTATGCCAGTTTCCATAGGTTTCATGCTGCTCAGCGGGCCCCCCCCCGCGTCCTGCAGTGCCTGTGTATGTGTGGGCAACATGGCGCGCTGCGCTCCTGCCAGCCGCGCTGTACCTTTAGCCGTCACTTTCTTGATTGAAGATCTGTCTTCTAACACTCACCTGTCTTCTGACTTCTGGCTCTGTGAGGGGGGTTACGGCGTGCTGTGGGAGTGAGCATCTAGGCACGGCTAGTGTTCAGTTCCCTTCAGGAGCTAATGGTGTCCTGTCAGCCAGAAGCAGAGCCATAATACTCTTTAGGAAGTTGGTTCCTACTTCTGCCCCCTCAGTCCCACGAAGCAGGGAGTCTGATGCCAGCAGATCTCCCTGAAAATAAAAAACCTAACATAAGTCTTTTCAGAGAAACTCAGTAGAGCTCCTCAGAGTGCATCCAGTCGACCTGGGCACATTTCTACAACTGAGGTCTGGTGGAGGGGCATAGAGGGAGGAGCCAGTTCACACCCAATGAAAAGTGTTTAGAGTGCCCATGGCTCCTGCGGATCCCGTCTATACCCCATGGTCATGAAGTGGACCCCAGGATCCTCTAGGACGTATGAGAAACAACATTTTCCTCTAATGGTCAAAACCATGCTGCACTGCAGGTGGGGCAGATGTAACGTGCAGAGAGAGTTAGATTTGAGTGGAGTGTGTTCAAACTGAAATCTAAATTGCAATGTAAAAATAAAGCAGCCAGTATTTACCCTGCACAGAAACACTATAACCCACCCAAATCTAACTCTCTCTGCACGTTACATCTGCCCCACCTGCAGTGCACATGGTTTTGCCCATTAGAGTAAAATGTTCTTTTGCAATCAACCTTTGCCCTAACAGCAAAGTGTTACTGAAATGACCAATTTACCATGAATACTGTATAATCCATTTATTGTTTTCTCTGTGTTCCGCTCTTTTTATCTTTTCGGGTATATTGCCACTTTCTCGTTACCCTAGTCTAGGGGTGGGCAACAGGCGGCCCGCGGGCCGGATGCGGCCCGCGGACCGATCGTGCCTGGCCCGCTGTGCCCCATTAGAGTGCAATGACAAGCGGCCCGACAGGCCGCTTGTCATTGCACTGTTCTCAGACGAGGCGCCGCTGAGGAAATCCCGGTCACGTCACAAGGTCAGCTGACCGGGATTTCCTCTGTTACCAAGCGCGCTGGGCGGCACGGGGGGCGGGCACTGCGCTTGGCGGCTGAGTGAGGAGAAGAAGCAGCGGCCAGCGAGCGGGAGCAAGAGGCCACATCAGCAGTGACTCCAGGCGGCATCATCGGACAGCGGGGATCGTCTGCCACTGTGACGAACAGGTAAACCCCCTGTCCTGCCAGCCCCTGGATCACTGCTTAAGCTGCCATATAGGTTTAGGGGTGGGGAGGCAGCTGAGTTAAAAACTACAATATGGGTTTAGGGGAGGGAGGGGATAGGGGGGTAGGGACTGTCTGCCGTAATGTGTAAAAAGGGGGATGATGTCTGCCATAATGTGTAAAAACGGAGGCACTATCTGCTGTAATGTGTAAAAAGGGGGACGATGTCTGCCGTAATGTGTAAAAAGGGGACGCAGTCTGCCGTAATGTGTAAAAAGTGGACGCAGTCTGCCGTAATGTGTAAAAAGGGGGACAATGTCTGCCGTAATGTGTAAAAACGGGGGCGCTGTCTGCTGTAATGTGTAAAAAGGGGGATGATGTCTGCCGTAATGTGTAAAAAGTGGACGCAGTCTGCTGTAATGTGTAAAAAGGGGAACAATGTCTGCCGTAATGTGTAAAAACGGGGGCGCTGTCTGCTGTAATGTGTAAAAAGGGGGATGATGTCTACCGTAATGTGTAAAAAGTGGACGCAGTCTGCCGTAATGTGTAAAAACGGGGGCGCTGTCTGCTGTAATGTGTAAAAAGGGGGACGATGTCTGCCGTAATGTGTAAAAAGGGGACGCTATCTGCCGTAATGTGTAAAAAGGGGACTCTTTTTGAGTATTTTGTGTGTGGCCCTCGAATATTCGTTGGAAGTGTTAAGCGGCCCCCCAGCTGAAATAATTGCCCACCCCTGCCCTAGTCGCTGAATTACACTGTACAACTAACGCCTCTTAACGGTACCTTACTTATGTAAAGGTAAAACACGTTAGCAGACTAAGGAATGGAGGATTTCAGGATCATGGGAACTTCTATTGTGAGAGCATAAAGTATTCTCTACCTGTAAAATCCAGTGGCTGAAAGGCTCACTCGCTGGCTGAACGCTTGGAGAACCTATAGAATAAATAATACAATGACGGAGGAGCAAGGACCTTCATTATTTCAACATTTCTTCATCTAGATAAACGCATGATTCATTAATGAGTACTGTGTAGCGCAGTCACTTTCTTACAGGATGCAGCTAATAGGCTAAATCATATCATTTCCCAGGCTGCATCACCTGACGGTCTCTCTTGTCACATGACACCGATATACATATAACTGCACGGGATAGAACGTTTTCTTCTTTCCCTCCTCTCTTCCCATTGGTGCACACTGTCAGAGAAGGGATCTTGTCAGGATCCCAGTATCAAAATACATATGCCGGAATCCTGACACTACTTGGAATGCCAGCGCTGAGATCCCGACATTGATCACTGTCCCGGCGCTGGGATCCCGACCGTCGGAATCCTGAACAATAATTACACGGGCCGCAGGAGAGGTGAGCAGCAGGGAGAGGAGGAGGAGGTTGGGTTTAGGCTGCAGGAAGTGGGTTAGGGTTAGGCTGCGGGGGAAGGGGAAGGGGAGTTTAGGGTTAGGCTGTGGGGGAAGGGAGGGGAGTTTAGGGTTAGGCTGCGGGGAAGGGGGGAGTTTAGGGTTAGGCTGTGGGACATTAGGGTCAGGGTTAGGCTGCAGGGGAGGGAGGGTTAGGCTGCAGGGAAGGAAGGTCAGGGATAGGCTGCGGGGTGGGGGGGGAGTTTAGGGTTAGGCTGTGAAGCATTAGGGTCAGGGTTAGGCTGCAGGGGAGGGAGGGTTAGGCTGCATGGGAGGGAGGGTTAGGCTGCAGGGAAGGAAGGTTAGGGTTAGGCACCTCCGGGAAGGGTTAGGGTTAGGCTGCGGGGGGTGGAACAGGTGGGTTAGCTTAGTTAATTAGTGTATTTTAAACATCAGGATACCGCTGTTGGTATTTTGACAGCCGACATTCCAACCGTCGGGATCCCGATACCAACCCTTCTGAGAATTAGCAGGCTGAATTCCATGACTTTTTTAGCAGTATTTTAAAAGATTATTTTGTGGAACTGGTTGGTTAAAGTTTGAGGTTGGTGTTTAACATGCTCCAAATCCAGAGTAAAGGTTAGTCAACTCACTAACGTACACACTGCACATGCTACAAAATAAATACATTCGTATTATAGAGGGAAAAATTCACAATGTCACATTGGCAGCTGGAAATAATAAACTATACTATACTGTACATATCTGTTGGCAATTCATTCAAAATCAACTGAACTCACCCACTCCTCCCATGTACCATTGGGGCTGTTTTTGATGAAAGGTTCCAGCCTTTGCCAGAGAGTCTCACAGGCGTACTTGGTAATAGAAGGACATATAAATAGATGAGATTAATTTGCACTTGTTTTTGTACCCATATTCTGTATTCACCAATATTACACCCTACATACATGGTACATAACGGCAGCTTCTCACACTTTGGCGGTATGATTTACAAACTTTCAGGAAAAGGCCCCACGTTACCCTTTGCTCTGAATTGTCCGTAGATAATGTATTCTCCATCCTCTAATAACTGTATAACACTACATAACATTGCCACACATTGTCACGGGATGCGGTCAGAATCGTGGCGGTCATGTGACATACGCAAGAATCCCAACACCACACCGGACTCTGCCACCGGAATCTCAACTGCCAACATCCTGAAGGTAAGTATTGGGGGGACGGTTAGAGTTAGGGCCTGTGGGTGGGGTGGGTTAGGGATAGGCACTACATGGGGGGGGGGGGTTGGCTGTAGCTACCTCCCCCTCGAGTCTTAGCCCTAGCCGCCACCCCCTGCGATTAGCCGTAGCCGCAACCCCTACTATCTTAGCCCTAGCTAAGGGAAGGCTGCCTCCTACCCTAAATGAATTACCCCGTCCCCTGTCGGCATTTTAAAAGTCGGGTTGCCGCAGTCGGTCACATGACCACCGGCATCCCGACGACTGGCATTTGGTATCACACCCATTGTCACAGAACTTATTGTGGTAGAACAGTCTTGCCCTAAAGAAATTTCAGAGGAAAACTGCAGTGATAGAAGATTCCGTCCTGTCACTGCAATAAGCGGAAACATCACATATTTATTATCACTGCATTTCATTCCTGGGGGGTCATTCCGAGTTGTTCGCTCGTTATATTTTTCTCGCAACGGAGCGATTAATCGCTAATGCGCATGCGCAATGTCCGCAGTGCGACTGCGCCAAGTAAATTTGCTATGCAGATAGGAATTTTACTCACGGCATTACGAGGTTTTTTCTTCGTTCTGGTGATCGTAATGTGATTGACAGGAAGTGGGTGTTTCTGGGCGGAAACAGGCCATTTTCTGGGTGTGTGTGAAAAAACGCTACCGTTTCTGGGAAAAACGCGGGAGTGGCTGGAGAAACGGAGGAGTGTCTGGGCGAACGCTGGGTGTGTTTGTGACGTCAAACCAGGAACGACAAGCACTGAACTGATCGCAGATGCCGAGTAAGTCTGGAGCTACTCAGAAACTGCTAAGAAGTGTCTATTCGCAATTCTGCTAATCTTTCGTTCGCAATTTTGATAAGCTAAGATTCACTCCCAGTAGGCGGCGGCTTAGCGTGTGCAAAGCTGCTAAAAGCAGCTTGCGTGCGAACAACTCGGAATGAGGGCCCTGATCCATTCTTAAACATCTTTGGAGCAGGCTAATTAGGGTGTTTATGATTAAACTAATTTTCTCTAGAGATTCTGGAGTCTTAGGGGTCTATTTACTAAGCCTAGAATGGAGATAAAGTCAACGGAGATAAAGTACCAGCCAATCAGTTGCTAACTGTCATTTTTCAAACACAGCCTGTGACATGACAGTTAGGAGCTGATTGGCTGGTACTTTATCTCCATCCAAGGCTTAGTAAATATACCCCAAAGATACAAATAATGTATTTTAGTCCTTGAATATTTACCAGCGGGAGCTGCAGAATAGGGGGCGTCACGCCTCCTGCTGTATCACTGATCTGAACGGCATCATCCTACTAGGCAGCACCAGAACATCTGTGGTACCATCAGCCGGCCACCGCAGGTGCAACAAAGAGGCCAGGAGATCTCAGTACTCCAATGGAGATGCTGGACTCGTCCCTCCCCCAAAATGGCCGTGACACGCCTCCATTTTGGGAAACGGAGGATGTCACCGCCCCCCTCCCTGTTCCTAACGGCAACAGACTGTCAATCACTGACCGGCTGATGCCGTACTGTGTCCTACATCTCAGTCCTCTACTGCATATATGCAGTATGGATCCGACAACAATTGTCCGTTGGTCAACATACCGACAAGGTCAAAATACCGACATTTAAAATGTCGACAGGTCAAAAGGTCAGCACAAGGTTGTTGTTTTTTTAAATTGGTGTGTATGTCGACATAGGTTGAGATGGACACTGTATAAGTGTATCGGTATCTGTTCACATGGTCAACCATGTTATGGTCGACAGTCATTAGGTCGACCACTATTGGTCGACATTGGCATGGTCAACATGGACACATGGTCGACACATGAAAATGATCGACACATGAAAGGTCGACACATGAAAAGGTCGACATGAGTTTTTTTACTTTTTTTTCTTTTGGGGAACTTTTCCATACTTTACAATCCACGTGGACTACGATTGGAACGGTAACCTGTGCCGAGCAAAGCGGTAGCGGAGCGAAGGCACCATGCCCGAAGCATGGCGAGCGAAGCGAGCCATGCGAGGAGACGCGGTGCACTAATTGGGGTTCCCAGTCACTTTACGCAAAAAACGACACCAAAAAAAGAAAAAAAAAACTCATGTCGACATTTTCATGTGTCGACCTTTCATGCGTCGACCATTTTCACGTGTCGACCATGTCAATGTCGACCAATAGTGGTCGACCTAATGACTGTCGACCATAACATGGTCGACCATTCATACTGGAACCAAGTATATCACGTCCCCCCGCATGGCGAGCGTTATATTCCCCCTCCACGTCCACTGGGATGGTAAAGTATGAACAAGTCAGTTTCAATGAAAAAAATCACGAAAAACTCATGTCGATTTTTTGACCTGTCGGCGTTTCAAATGTCGGTATTTTGACCATCGGTCATTGGTTGTCGGTATTTTGACCGTGTCAGTATTTTGACCTTGTCGGTATTTTGACCATCGGTCAACGGTTGTTGGTATTTTGACCATCGGGATCTTGACTGTATCCCGCACAAAGGGGCTAATTCAGACCTGATCGCTGTTGTGCGTTTTCGCACAGCGGGTGATAAGGTCTAAACTGCGCATGTGCCACAGTGCGCATGCCAGAGATGCAATCGGCATTTCAGCCCAGCGTTCGCCTCTGCCTGATTGACAGGCAGAGGCATTTGCCGGGTGGGAGAGGGTGGGCCGGTGGCATTTGGCCACCGTTTTGGGGGCACGGTCCGGGCCGCCGTGGTCCGGGATGTCATACGCACCCACTGCGACCAGGGACGCGGTGAAAAGTCCCTTCCAGCGCAGGAAGGGACTTACTCGCCGGGTGCCCCATGCGGCGGGGCCAGACATACGGGGCGAACTAGCCCTGTACAGGGCGTCCCCCCGCATGTCAGGGTGGCTGATCGTAGCGGTACATCAGTACATTGCGGCCTGGGTAGCACTAATGTCAGGACATGAATCAGGCACCTGGATAGTAAACTGTAATGGATACAGGAGGGAAATTGTAAACAGAACGTTAGCAGATGGGCAAACCCATGTTCAGTGCAGGTGGGGCAGATGTAACATGTGCAGAGAGAGTTCAATTTGGGTGTGGTGTGTTCAAACTGAAATCTAAATTGCAGTGTAAAAATAAAGCAGCCAGTATTTACCCTGCACAGAAACAATATAAGCCACCCAAATCTAACTCTCTCTGCACATGTTATATCTGCCCCACCTGCAGTGCGCATGGTTTTGCCCAACTGCTAACAAACTTGCTGCTACAATCAGGTCTGAATTAGGCCCATGGGACGATATACACTGTATTTTCTTACGATTTTGATTATATAGTCACAATTGTAAGAAAAATCGTACACACCTTTACTGGAAACCAGAAAAAACAGATTGGGACTGCGCTTAATATCCAATTAAAGATTTTATTCACTCTAATATAAATTAATATATTTATACAATCACCGGCCGGATTTTGTAAAATATAACATAAATATACTAATAGAAACCTACAACGCTTCTATAGCACGTAATTAGTATATAATTAGCATAATTCAGAAACATATGTTAAAAACTATGTGGAGGAGTGGATAAGTGAGTTTTTAGCCGGCTGGCTAAGTGAATTACCAAGTGATTACTAGGCATACTCTGCATGACGGCTTACTAACCAACTAATCAGCTCGATATCCGGACATCCGGACCCCAGTGCTAAGGGGGAATAGGGAGTGTGCTCCCAGACCTGAGGTATATTTTACAGCCTAAATTGCATTCAGAGACAGCCTTGGTATCATAGGGCTAAAGGGAAGGACATTCACAAACTTGCCATAACCGCATTACTAACATCACTTTGCTGACCTAAGGCTCATGGGACAAATATAACTGATGACGGACATTCAGTCTAACCCTGCAAACAAAGGGGTATTATAATAAAATTTCAATCCCTTGCTGCTATAAAATTAAACCACACGGATAGCAGACATAACGCTATATATTGCAGGGACGCCTGCAAGGTTATAGGAGTCACCTATGAGCAGTGGTATAGTCAGTAACACGACTATGTGTGCATTGAGTTTTTAACATATGTTTCTGAATTATGCTAATTATATACTAATTACGTGCTATAGAAGCGTTGTAGGTTTCTATTAGTATATTTATGTTATATTTTATAAAATCCGGCCGGTGATTGTATAAATATATTAATTTATATTAGAGTGAATAAAATCTTTAATTGGATATTAAGCGCAGTCCCAATCTGTTTTTTCTTGTTCTATTAAAGTGGTGGCAGAGGAACCAAGCCACAGGGACGTGCGGCTAACATCCAATTTAAACATCAGCGCCCAATTTTGTGTTTTCTTATTTTTTACTGGAAACCAAAATCTTATCTTTTACAGGAGACTAGGCAGAGAGCTGCAGTATCTATCATCTACCAACGTCATTCCAGTTCTAACAAATCTCTAACCAATCTCAGTCTCTCTGTCCATTGGTGTAAAGGTGGGTACACACTAATAGATATATCTGCAGATCAATTGATTTGCAGATATATCTATGGACGGATCGGGCAGTGTGTTGAGCATACACACTGCCCGATCTGTCGGGGACTGACGTCATGAACTGGGCGGGCGTGTGTACACGCCCGCCCAGTTCAGCTGTCAATCACCGCCGGCCGCCGCAGCATGTGTACGGGCGGTCGGCCGACCGCCCTGTACACACACAGCGACGCGCCAATATATCGGTACATATATTGGTCGTCGGCTGTACTGCGCGGCCGACGCGATACGTCTGTGAACGATGGAGTTCACAGACGTATCGGCCGTACACACTGGCCGACGGTCCCGCGATATATCGCCCGTTCACGAGAACGCCCGATATATCGACCGGTGTGTACGGGCCTTAAGAGTAACAGAACGGAAGTGTCAGGGTATGATTGCTATGGGAGATCATCTATTCAACCTGGAAACATTGCAGGAAAGAATACTGTCAGGACACACATAGGGTCTGGTTAGTAGGTGGACGCTGTGGCGACATTGGATGTTCTCAGCCTGCGCACACGTCTGCGTCACACTGTGCATATGTAGAGCGGTAAACAGAGTCATAGCTTGCCCGCTGTTGCCTTATAGGTAATTGTCTGCACTTAGTATAATATTAGGGCAATGGATATTGTCTGAATCAAAATATAATTCATTATAAATAGGCGATGTTACCATAGTGGACAGTATACTGGATATATATAGTAAGGAATAGATATGAAATAAGTTTGAATGTATGAGGTAATGTTTAGCTGATTTAAGAGATTAGGTTTGTGTATGTGTTTATATAGATATACTGTATATTTGTGTTTTACAGCAAGATGGTAAAAAATAGTGTAGGGAACAGGTTTATTCTGCTCTAGTCATAAATAAGGCCAGAGAGGTTACAGTAAGATCAAGAGTCATTGTAGAGAAAAGGTATTAGGCCATAAATGATAATAGGTATGTGACAGAGCTCTGTTGGTCATTGGAATTCACAGGTGTGCTTACAGTAGATCAGAATCTACTGGTTTGTCTATTGTCCAGTGAAGGTTAAAAGCTAGGGAGTATAAATTAACTACTATGAAAAGAGATCACATCCATTGATAAAACATTGTGTAACCGACCCCAGGAAAACTTGTCAATACAACAGAACTTTGGATGAAAAGACATTCCAGATTTTACAATACTATACTTGCTTAAGGCAGTGTGGACACCACACTTTTATGACACCATGCCTCCGTGAACAGGACACGACAGCCCAGTTCAATGTTTGTTTTATTACACCTTGGAATCTGACAAACCTATAATTACCTATTCCATTGGAAACTATGAGAATATGATAGTTTGAATTGGTAAAATATGAGATAAAAGGACCAGACTTGTAGTTAGGAGTTAGAAGGAAGAGGGAGAGGGAGAAGAAGAAGGAGAAGGAAGGAAGTCAGTCAGGAGGAGAAGTCATGGAGAACATGCAGAAGGAATGATTCTTGGGATGGCAATCTTTAACTTGCAAGTATACATTTTATGTTAGCAATTGAAACTGTTTGTGAAACTTATGTCATGTTGTTTTATGTTATGTAACGAAGGAAGCATATATAATTATAATTAGTATATATATCACTACTGTGTATATCTTATTCTGTACGATTTGATCTGCCTGTAAATAAAGAATCATATAAAAAGAGCGGTAATATTCAAGCTTGAACTCTCTTTAAGGAATCTTAACTTAATAACTTCATAAGTCATATGTATAAGGACTGCATATATGTATCAGCCAATTAGTTTGTAAGCCTGACATAATATATTTGCAGATATATATGATAAATGCATATTAATTGAAATATATCCATATATTAAATACCATATATGATATATTAAATATTAATATTCATAAATATGATTCCATAAATCAATATTGGCGACCACGAATTGGACTTGTTATTACTGAATCTGATTATCTGATCTATAATATTTATGAGGAGTAGCAGATGCTATAAGCTGGCTACCAAATCTGCAGAATCACGGTGGGGATGTATCTATGAAAATTTATTACCATTGTGTAATGTCAATTTTGTATTCTGTATAACCTAGGATAAATGTGTTAGTGCAATATACGTTATTTTAACTAACATAATATCTATTAGGAAGCAGCACCAAAGGCTATAAGCCTGCTGGCAAAATACAAGATCACAGTGGAATAGGTTACAAATGAGAATAAAGAATTTAAAGGCCTAGAATAGAAAATGTGCACAGTGGAAAAGAGTATTTCCAAATAAATGTATAAATGTACCAGGTATTAGAGTTTAACCTTAAGACACCGGTCAATCTTAAGGAGAGGATACCTTCAGTACTAAAAACAAAGAATATATAAATTTAGCATTGAAATGTTAAAAATGCAAAAGTTTTCTGTAGCATTTAGAAAAATGCGCAGAACTGCGGCTCTAGAAGCCAAACAGAAATGTAAAGAAGAATCAGGTTCACGTCTTCGTAAGGCGTGCCTGACCATTAATGCAAAAATGCATTCGTTATTTAAGTCCCTTAAACAGAAAAATAAACAGAAAAAGTTTGGGGCAGAAGCGAAAAGCCTGACAGTTTGTAATCAAATTGTCAAGATCTCTGATGAAGAGATAACATCCAGCAAGCAAGCTGAGATAGAAACACCAAACAGGAATAGTGTTGAGGTATGTGAAACTCTGTACACAGAGTCTACAGGAGTCAGAAATGACTTAATCAGTCAAGATCCTAAAATTAAGGAAAGTTACATGTTGCAGGACTGCATCAATGTGCAGCGCATGGAGTCTGCTATGGTCACACAGACCACCAGCAGAACAGCCTCTGTGGTAAAGGAAGAAAGTAGCAATGTGCCGGATGTGTCTATCATCAGACAGCACATTAATGTAAAGGAGGTAGCAGCAATAGGAGATGTCCCCTATACTGTGTCTAGTAAGGGGGAAGATCATTGTAACTCAGATTATGAGTATTCTGCTGAATACACTCTCAGAGTTCCCAATGTAAATGAAGAATTTGTTATGCCCTTAGGCAAAGGTGAATTGTCAGCAGATTTAAACACTGATAGCAGCAGTACAGTGCACACAGGGGTGGGGAAGTTCCCCATAGTGAAAACTCCCATGGCAACCAGAGTTGCAAACCTTGAAATGTATTCACCTGGAAACATGTTTAAAGGGAAAATCCATGAAATTAATTCAGGAATGCATGTTTACAAACAAAGTTCCCAAACTTATGTAACCCCCACAGAGCACTCAGAGACTTCTAGTGATGGTGCAAATGTTTGCATGCTCTCAGAGAGACCACATGCAGAGTGTCATTCTGCAAACCACACACCAATTAACAATGACAAAAAGGATCACCAGGATGAAAATGTTTTTATGCCCTGGTGCCATAACCATTTTATTACAGGTGTGGAAAGACAGAAAGCCCTGGGACCTGCAATACATATTTGGCAAAGTTTAACAAGTTTCTCTCCCCACAAAAGTAGGTTTTTTCAGAAGCTCCAAGATTCTTCCAAACTAAGGAGCCACACCAAGCAGCAAACGCTATGGTTAAAGACAGTCTGGGACCAGGCTGCATCACAAGGGAGTATGGTCACAAGTGAATACGGTAGTATCATTCCTTTACTTGTTAGATCCAATGAAGCCATTGTTTGCTTTGATGTTCAAACAGCCACAGTTTCCAAATTAAACCTGCATCATATCTGCAGCGACAATTGTGCTGTCATTGACACACAATGTGACAGGAAAGATTGGCACAGGCCAGAAACAATTGTTTGTTTGTTATTCAATCGTTAAAAGACACATTTGTAAATTCTGTACCTGATAACATGCAGCAGATAGGACAGAATGCATAGCAAGCTATGTTAAATCACTGTATAAATATCTGTGATAGTCATTGTATGTATTTTTGTTTGATTCATAGTAATCCTGGCAACCTGTATACAGAATGGTGCAAGACTCCAAAAAGACTCCAATTTACAAGGGAAAAGGTCTTCATTAACCCTTTCATCGCTGCTATCCAGCAAAATCTACATAGCATCCCTAAAGACTGATATATGGACAAATCCTCAAGGAGTTTTCCAGTTTCACAAGAAAGGGGAAGGTTTTCATTAACCCTTTCATCACAAGTAATCATTTACTTGTCTTTCAAACTACATGTACACTCCCACAACAGTGTACAGCACATCTCATCACTGTGATTATACAGAACTGTCTCATCCCTTCATATACCTTAATCACATATATGTAAACATTTGTCTGAGATATATTTTATATCATTGCATATATACCTTGTAAATATTTTATGTTTTTTTTATATATTACACAATAGATACTACCTATGCTTCCTTCGTAAAAGCTTCAAAAGTAATTAAATATCTAATACAGGATGGTATACCACGTTATAACAAATTGGGCCGAGATTATTAAGTGGGATGAATAATTCTCTTAATAAAGACTGTCACAAGTCTAAGATAATTATTTGTAGCATAACAGGGTCACTGTATATGCACATGGCTGCATATAAAATAATATTGGATGGAATTAGATATATTTAAAGCCATTCCTAAATGATATTTAATATCTGTTTGAAGCAAAATTATATTCATTTATTGTATTGATAGGATGTTACTATATACACATCAAAAGCATTTTAAATAATTATTAGTCAAAATATAGGTAGGATAGAAAACGCCTTTATATGGGTTAAACTGGTATAAGTTTATGTAAGATTGAGATGTATAAATAGGTACAAGGTAGAATAAGGAGATTTAAGACTGCATGGTAATTTATTCAGTGAGGAAATACAGAACAGAGTAGGTGTACTACTCACAGCCATTTGTGGTACTATTGCCCGAAGACAATTAAGACCTACTATTAACAAGCAAGGAAAGAAAGAAAGAAAAAAAAAAAAAAAAAGACTGTTTCATATATGCCTGTTCTATTCAAAATCACAACCTGTTTGTGCAAAAGCAATATGGACACTGGTCACAACTGCGGCATTGGATAAACGCAAAGGAAACAGAACTGCTAAAGACTGTATAAAGACTATTACTGAGGGTCGTCACAAGTACTGAATGTTCAAGACACAGCACTCGACGTACACAGCCCTCTGCCTCAAACAGCGAAATGGCAAGCAAAGGAGCAGCTGCTACGAAGAATTCTACTTCTAGTAATGGTGCAAATGTTGCAAACGCAAGGCCATAATGCAAACGCAAGGCATCTCCAATTGCAAGCAAACCACGCAGATGACAGTCTTATCCCAGTAAATTGCTACATACAAGAACAGCAAAAATGTCCAAACGTACTGATCCAGATACAGAAAAAAGGTCTACAATTGGGCTATGGTATTCCAAATGTCTGTAGAAATTAGTTTTCCTCATGAATACTGAATAAAAACCTCAGTTTTGTCTGCTTTAGTTAAAAGTAGAATAAGGTTAGGTAAGCTAAGAATTTTTAGAGATTTTTAAAATCATAATGGTTATTATTATTACACTTATGGTATATATTATG
The DNA here is from genome assembly GCF_028390025.1 of Pseudophryne corroboree. Taxonomy (NCBI): domain Eukaryota; kingdom Metazoa; phylum Chordata; class Amphibia; order Anura; family Myobatrachidae; genus Pseudophryne; species Pseudophryne corroboree. The sequence continues at coordinate 35,078,215 of NC_086450.1, read as the reverse complement.
GTTACAACGAAAGTTATGTTTGAAGGAATATTTTGAAATGTATTTGGAAGCAATTACGCTAGTTTAATGTGTGGCCAATCAAAAGAATTTCTCATGGCCACAAGGGGGCGACTGTTGCCTTATAGGTAATTGTCTGCACTTAGTATAATATTAGGGCAATGGATATTGTCTGAATCAAAATATAATTCATTATAAATAGGCGATGTTACCATAGTGGACAGTATACTGGATATATATAGTAAGGAATAGATATGAAATAAGTTTGAATGTATGAGGTAATGTTTAGCTGATTTAAGAGATTAGGTTTGTGTATGTGTTTATATAGATATACTGTATATTTGTGTTTTACAGCAAGATGGTAAAAAATAGTGTAGGGAACAGGTTTATTCTGCTCTAGTCATAAATAAGGCCAGAGAGGTTACAGTAAGATCAAGAGTCATTGTAGAGAAAAGGTATTAGGCCATAAATGATAATAGGTATGTGACAGAGCTCTGTTGGTCATTGGAATTCACAGGTGTGCTTACAGTAGATCAGAATCTACTGGTTTGTCTATTGTCCAGTGAAGGTTAAAAGCTAGGGAGTATAAATTAACTACTATGAAAAGAGATCACATCCATTGATAAAACATTGTGTAACCGACCCCAGGAAAACTTGTCAATACAACAGAACTTTGGATGAAAAGACATTCCAGATTTTACAATACTATACTTGCTTAAGGCAGTGTGGACACCACACTTTTATGACACCATGCCTCCGTGAACAGGACACGACAGCCCAGTTCAATGTTTGTTTTATTACACCTTGGAATCTGACAAACCTATAATTACCTATTCCATTGGAAACTATGAGAATATGATAGTTTGAATTGGTAAAATATGAGATAAAAGGACCAGACTTGTAGTTAGGAGTTAGAAGGAAGAGGGAGAGGGAGAAGAAGAAGGAGAAGGAAGGAAGTCAGTCAGGAGGAGAAGTCATGGAGAACATGCAGAAGGAATGATTCTTGGGATGGCAATCTTTAACTTGCAAGTATACATTTTATGTTAGCAATTGAAACTGTTTGTGAAACTTATGTCATGTTGTTTTATGTTATGTAACGAAGGAAGCATATATAATTATAATTAGTATATATATCACTACTGTGTATATCTTATTCTGTACGATTTGATCTGCCTGTAAATAAAGAATCATATAAAAAGAGCGGTAATATTCAAGCTTGAACTCTCTTTAAGGAATCTTAACTTAATAACTTCATAAGTCATATGTATAAGGACTGCATATATGTATCAGCCAATTAGTTTGTAAGCCTGACATAATATATTTGCAGATATATATGATAAATGCATATTAATTGAAATATATCCATATATTAAATACCATATATGATATATTAAATATTAATATTCATAAATATGATTCCATAAATCAATACCGCGGTCCGTTCCTGCCGCAGCGATTTGGAATGTTCATCATTTCCCGTCTGGAGGCCTGGCTGAGCAGCTTCACCTACTGACGCTCTGCTTGGCCAGAATGTTTAGACAGGAAGGGGTAAATTTACTAAGATGGGAGTTCTGTTTAAGATGGGATTTCTCTATCGTCCTAGTGGATGCTGGGGTTCCTGAAAGGACCATGGGGAATAGCGGCTCCGCAGGAGACAGGGCACAAAAAGTAAAGCTTTAGGATCAGGTGGTGTGCACTGGCTCCTCCCCCTATGACCCTCCTCCAGGCCTCAGTTAGATTTTTGTGCCCGGCCGAGAAGGGTGCAATCTAGGTGGCTCTCCTAAAGAGCTGCTTAGAAAAGTTTAGCTTAGGTTTTTTATTTTACAGTGAGTCCTGCTGGCAACAGAATCACTGCAACGAGGGACTTAGGGGAGAAGAAGTGAACTCACCTGCGTGCAGGATGGATTGGCTTCTTTGGCTACTGGACATTAGCTCCAGAGGGACGATCACAGCCTGGATGGTCACCGGAGCCTCGCCGCCGGCCCCCTTGCAGATGCTGAAACGAGAAGAGGTCCAGAATCGGCGGCAGAAGACTCCTCAGTCTTCTTAAGGTAGCGCACAGCACTGCAGCTGTGCGCCATTTCCTCTCAGCACACTTCACACGGCAGTCACTGAGGGTGCAGGGCGCTGGGAGGGGGGCGCCCTGGGAGGCAAATGAAAACCTTTTTTGGCTAAAAATACCTCACATATAGCCTCCGGGGGCTATATGGAGATATTTAACCCCTGCCAGAATCCATTAAAGAGCGGGAGACGAGCCCGCCGAAAAAGGGGCGGGGCCTATCTCCTCAGCACAAAGCGCCATTTTCCCTCACAGAAAGGCTGGAGGGAAGGCTCCCAGGCTCTCCCCTGCACTGCACTACAGAAACAGGGTTAAAACAGAGAGGGGGGGCACTAATTTGGCGTTAGAAATATATAAAAGATGCTATAAGGGAAAACACTTATATAAGGTTGTCCCTATATAATTATAGCGTTTTTGGTGTGTGCTGGCAAACTCTCCCTCTGTCTCTCCAAAGGGCTAGTGGGTCCTGTCCTCTATCAGAGCATTCCCTGTGTGTGTGCTGTGTGTCGGTACGTGTGTGTCGACATGTATGAGGACGATGTTGGTGAGGAGGCGGAGCAATTGCCTGTAATGGTGATGTCACTCTCTAGGGAGTCGACACCGGAATGGATGGCTTATTTAGGGAATTACGTGATAATGTCAACACGCTGCAAGGTCGGTTGACGACATGAGACGGCCGACAAACAATTAGTACCGGTCCAGACGTCTCAGAAACACCGTCAGGGGTTTTAAAACGCCCGTTTACTTTAGTCGGTCGACACAGACACAGACACGGACACTGAATCCAGTGTCGACGGTGAATAAACAAACGTATTCCTTATTAGGGCCACACGTTAAGGGCAATGAAGGAGGTGTTACATATTTCTGATACTACAAGTACCACAAAAGAGGGTATTATGTGGGATGTGAAAAAACTACCGTAGTTTTTCCTGAATCAGATAAATTAAATGAAGTGTGTGATGATGCGTGGGTTCCCCCCGATAGAAAATTATGGGCGGTATACCCTTTCCCGCCAGAAGTTAGGGCGCGTTGGGAAACACCCCTTAGGGTGGATAAGGCGCTCACACGCTTATCAAAACAAGTGGCGGTACCGTCTATAGATAGGGCCGTCCTAAAGGAGCCAGCTGACAGGAGGCTGGAAAATATCATAAAAAGTATATACACACATACTGGTGTTATACTGCGACCAGCGATCGCCTCAGCCTGGATGTGCAGAGCTGGGGTGGCTTGGTCGGATTCCCTGACTAAAAATATTGATACCCTTGACAGGGACAGTATTTTATTGACTATAGAGCATTTAAAGGATGCATTTTCTATATATGCGAGATGCACAGAGGGATATTTGCACTCTGGCATCAAGAGTAAGTGCGATGTCCATATCTGCCAGAAGATGTTTATGGACACGACAGTGGTCAGGTGATGCAGATTCCAAACGGCACAAAGGTGTATTGCCGTATAAAGGAAGAGGAGTTATTTGGGGTCGGTCCATCGGACCTGGTGGCCACGGCAACTGCTGGAAAATCCACCGTTTTTACCCTAAGTCACATCTCTGCAGAAAAAGACACCGTCTTTTCAGCCTCAGTCCTTTCGTCCCTATAAGAGTCATATCTGCCCAGGGATAGAGGAAAGGGAAGAAGACTGCAGCAGGCAGCCCATTCCCAGGAACAGAAGCGTTCCACCGCTTCTGCCAAGCTCTCAGCATGACGCTGGGACCGTACAGGACCCCTGGATCCTACATGTAGTATCCCAGGGGTACAGATTGGAATGTCGAGACGTTTCCCCTTCGCAGGCTCCTGAAGTCTGGTTTACCAAGGTCTCCCTCCGACAAGGAGGCAGTATGGGAAACAATTCACAAGCTGTATTCCCAGCAGGTGATAATCAAATTACCCCTCCTACAACAAGAAAAGGGGTATTATTCCACATTATATTGTGGTACTGAAGCCAGAAGGCTAGGTGAGACCTATTCTAAATCTAAAAAAATTTGAACACTTACAAAGGTTCAAATCAAGATGGAGTCACTCAGAGCAGTGATAACGAACCAGGAAGAAGGGGACTATATAGTGTCCCGAGACATCAGGGATGCTTACCTCCATGTCCAAAATTTGCCCTTCTCACTAAGGGTACCTCAGGTTCGTGGTACAGAACTGTCACTATCAGTTTCAGACGCTGCCGTTTGGATTGTCCACGGCACCCCGGGTCTTTACCAAGGTAATGGCCGAAATGATGATTCTTCTTCGAAGAAAAGGCGTCTTAATTATCCCTTACTTGGACGATCTCCTGATAAGGGCAAAGTCCAGGGAACAGTTGGAGGTCGGAGTAGCACTATCTCGGATACTGCTACAACAGCACGGGTGGATTCTAAATATTCCAAAATCGCAGCTGATCCCGACGACAAGTCTGCTGTGCCTAGGGATGATTCTGGACACAGTCCAGAAAAAGGTGTTTCTCCCGGAAGAGAAAGCCAGGGAGTTATCCGAGCTAGTCAGGAACCTCCTAAAATCAGTGCATCATTGCACAAGGGTCCTGGTAAAGATGGTGACTTCCTACGAAGCAATTCCATTCGGCAGATTTCACGCAAGAATTTTTCAGTGGGATCTGCTGGACAAATGGTCCGGATCGCATCTTCAGATGCATCAGCGGATAACCCTATATCCAAGGACAAGGGTGTCTCTCCTGTGGTGGTTACAGAGTGCTCATCTTCTAGAGGGCCGCAGATTCGGCATTCAGGATTGGATGCTGGTGACCACGGAGGCCAGCCCGAGAGGCTGGGGAGCAGTCACACAAGGAAAAAATTTCCAGGGAGTGTGATCAAGTCTGGAGACTTTTCTCCACATAAATATACTGGAGCTAAGGGTAAATTTATAATACTCTAAGCTTAGCAAGACCTCTGCTTCAAGGTCAGCCGGTATTGATCCAGTGGGAAAAACATCACGGCAGTCGCCCACGTAAATAGACAGGGCGGCACAAGAAGCAGGAGGGCAATGGCAAAAACTGCAAGGACTTTTCGCTGGGCGGAAAATCATGTGATAGCACTGTCAGCAGTGTTTCATTCCGGGAATGGAAACTGGGAAGCAGACTTCCTCAGCAGGCACGACCTCCACCCGGCAGAATGGAAACTTCATCGGGAAGTTTTCCACATGATTGTAAACCGTTGGGAAATACCAAAGGTGGACATGATGGCGTCCCGTCTGAACAAAAAACGGGACAGGTATTGCGCCAGGTTAAGAGACCCTCAGGCAATAGCTGTGGACGTTCTGGTAACACCATGGATGTACCAGTCGGTGTATGTGTTCCATCCTCTGCTTCTCATACCTAAGGTACTGAGACTTATAAGACGTAGAGGAGTAAGAACTATACTCATGGCTCCGGATTGGCCAAGAAGGATTTGGTACCCGGAACTTCAAGAGATGCTCACAGAGGACTTGTGGCCTCTGCCGCTAAGAAGGGACTTGTTTCAGCAAGTACCATGTCTGTTCCAAGACTTACCGCAGCTGCGTTTGACGGCATGGCGGTGGAACGCCGGATCCTAAGGGAAAAAGGCATTCCGGAAGAGGTCATTCCTACCCTGGTCAAAGCTAGAAAGGAGGTGACCGCACAACATTATCACCACATGTGGCAAAAATATGTTGCGTGGTGTGAGGCCAGAAAGGCCCCACGAAGAAATTTCAACTCGGTCGATTCCTGCATTTCCTGCAAACGGGAGTGTCTATGGGCCTCAAATTGGGGTCCATTAAGGTTCAAATTTCGGCCCTGTCGATTTTCTTCCAGAAAGAAGTGGCTTCAGTTCCTGAAGTCCAGAAGTTTGTCAAGGGAGTATTGCATATACAACCCCCTTTTGTGCCTCCAGTGGCACTGTGGGATCTCAACGTAGTTCTGGGATTCCTCAAATCACATTGGTTTAAAACCAGTCAAATCTGTGGATTTGAAGCATCTCACATGAAAAGTGACCATGCTCTTGGCCCTGGCCTGGACCAGGCGAGTGTCAAATTGGTGGTTTTTTTCTCAAAAAAGCCCATATCTGGTTGTCCATTTGGACAGGGCAGAGCTGCGGACTCGTCCCCAGTTCTCTCCCTAAGGTGGTGTCAGTGTTTCACCTGAACCAGCTTATTTTGGTGCCTTGCGCCTACTAGGGACTTGGAGGACTCCAGGTTGCTAGATGTTGTCAGGGCCCTGTAAATATAGGTTCCAGGACGGCTGGAGTCAGGAAAACTGACTTGCTGTTATCCTGTATGCACCCAACAAACTGGGTGCTCTTGCTTCTAAGCAGACTATTGCTAGTTGGATGTGTAATACAATTCAGCTTGCACATTCTGTGGCAGGCCTGCCACAGCCAAAATATGTAAATGCCCATTCCACAAGGAAGGTGGGCTTATCTTGGGCGGCTGCCCGAGGGGTCTCGGCTTTACAACTTTGCCGAGCGGCTATTTAGTCAGGGGCAAACACGTTGGTAAAATCCTACAAATTTGATACCCTGGCTAAGGAGGACCTGGAGTTCTCTCATTCGGTGCTGCAGTGTCATCCGCACTCTCCCGCCCGTTTGGGAGCTTTGGTATTATCCCCATGGTCCTTTCAGGAACCCCAGCATCCACTAGGACGATAGAGAAAATAAGAATTTACTTACCGATAATTCTATTTCTCGGAGTCCGTAGTGGATGCTGGGCGCCCATCCCAAGTGCGGATTATCTGCAATACTTGTACATAGTTACAAAAATCGGGTTATTATTGTTGTGAGCCATCTTTTCAGAGGCTCCGCTGTTATCATACTGTTAACTGGGTTCAGATCACAGGTTGTACAGTGTGATTGGTGTGGCTGGTATGAGTCTTACCCGGGATTCAAAATCCTTCCTTATTGTGTACGCTCGTCCGGGCACAGTATCCTAACTGAGGCTTGGAGGAGGGTCATAGGGGGAGGAGCCAGTGCACACCACCTGATCCTAAAGCTTTACTTTTTGTGCCCTGTCTCCTGCGGAGCCGCTATTCCCCATGGTCCTTTCAGGAACCCCAGCATCCACTACGGACTCCGAGAAATAGAATTATCGGTAAGTAAATTCTTATTTTCTCTGACGTCCTAAGTGGATGCTGGGGACTCCGTCAGGACCATGGGGATTAGCGGCTCCGCAGGAGACAGGGCACAAAACTAAAGCTTTAGGATCAGGTGGTGTGTACTGGCTCCTCCCCCTATGACCCCCCTCCAAGCCTCAGTTAGGTTTTTGTGCCCGTCCGAGCAGGGTGCAATCTAGGTGGCTCTCTTAAGGAGCTGCTTAGAAAAAGTTTTTAGGTTTCTTATTTTCAGTGAGTCCTGCTGGCAACAGGCTCACTGCATCGAGGGACTTAGGGGAGAGAAGTTCAACTCACCTGCGTGCAGGATGGATTGGCTTCTTAGGCTACTGGACACCATTAGCTCCAGAGGGAGTCGGAACACAGGTCTCACCCTGGGGTTCGTCCCGGAGCCGCGCCGCCGACCCCCCTTGCAGATGCTGAAGATTGAAGGTCCAGAAACCGGCGGCAGAAGGCTTTTCAGTCTTCATGAAGGTAGCGCACAGCACTGCAGCTGTGCGCCATTGTTGTCACACACTTCACACCAACGGTCACGGAGGGTGCAGGGCGTTGCTGGGGGCGCCCTGGGCAGCAATGTATAATACCTTATTCTGGCTAAAAATACATCACATATAGCCCCTGGAGGCTATATGGATGTATTTAACCCCTGCCAGGTCTCAGAAAAACGGGAGAAGAAGCCCGCCGAAAAGGGGGCGGGGCCTATTCTCCTCAGCACACAGCGCCATTTTCCCTCACAGAAATGCTGGTGGGAAGGCTCCCAGGCTCTCCCCTGCACTGCACTACAGAAACAGGGTTAAAACAGAGAGGGGGGGCACTTATTTGGCGATATGTATATATATATTAAAATGCTATAAGGGAAAAACACTTATATAAAGGTTGTCCCTGTATAATATAGCGTTTTTGGTGTGTGCTGGCAAACTCTCCCTCTGTCTCCCCAAAGGGCTAGTGGGGTCCTGTCCTCTATCAGAGCATTCCCTGTGTGTGTGCTGTGTGTCGGTACTTGTGTGTCGACATGTATGAGGACGATGTTGGTGAGGAGGCGGAGCAATTGCCGGTAATGGTGATGTCACTCTCTAGGGAGTCGACACCGGAATGGATGGCTTATTTAAGGAATTACGTGATAATGTCAACACGCTGCAAGGTCGGTTGACGACATGAGACGGCCGGCAAACCAATTAGTACCTGTCCAGGCGTCTAAAACACCGTCAGGGGCGTTAAAACGTCCTTTTTTACCTCAGTCGGTCGACACAGACACGGACACTGACTCCAGTGTCGACGGTGAAGAAACAAACATATTTTCCTTTAGGGCCACACGTTACTTGTTAAGGGCAATGAAGGAGATGTTACATATTTCTGATACTACAAGTACCACAAAAAAAGGGTATTATGTGGAGTGTGAAAAAACTACATGTGGTTTTTCCTGAATCAGATAAATTAAATGAAGTGTGTGATGATGCGTGGGTTTCCCCCGATAGAAAATTATTGGCGGTATACCCTTTCCCGCCAGAAGTTATGGCGCGTTGGGAAACACACCTTAGGGTGGATAAGGCGCTCACACGCTTATAAAAACAAGTGGCGTTACCGTCTCCAGATACGGACGCCCTCAAGGAGCCAACTGATAGGAGGTTGGAAAATATCCTAAAAAGTATATACACACATACTGGTGTTATACTGCGACCAGCGATCGCCTCAGCCTGGATGGGCAGCGCTGGGGTGGCTTGGTCGGATTCCCTGACTGGAAATATTGATACCCTTGACAGGGACAGTATTTTATTGACTATAGAGCATTTAAAAGATGCATTTCTATATATGCGAAACTCTGGCATCAAGAGTAAGTGCGATGTCCATATCTGCCAGACGATGTTTATGGACACGACAGTGGTCAGGTGATGCAGATTCCAAACGGCACATGGAAGTATTGCCGTATAAAGGGGAGGAGTTATTTGGGGTCGGTCCATCGGACCTGGTGGCCACGGCAACAGCTAGAAAATCCACCTTTTTTACCTCAAGTCACATCTCAGCAGAAAAAGACATAGTCTTTTCAGCCTCAGTCCTTTCGTCCCCATAATATCTGCCCAGGGATAGAGGTAAGGGAAGAAGACTGCAGCAGGCAGCCCATTCCCAGGAACAGAAGCCTTCCACCGCTTCTGCCAAGTCCTCAGCATGACGCTGGGGCCGTACAAACAGGTGCGGTGGGGGGTCGTCTCAAGAGTTTCAGCACGCAGTGGGCTCACTCGCAAGTGGACCCCTGGATCCTACAAGTAGTATCCCAGGGGTACAGATTGGAAATTCGAGACGTCTCCCCCTCGCAAGTTCCTGAAGTTTGCTTTACCAACGTCTACCTCCGACAGGGAGGCAGTATTGGAAACAATTCACAAGCTGTATTCCCAGCAGGTGATAATCACAGTACCCCTCCTACAACAAGTAAAGGGGTATTATTCCACACTATATTGTGGTACTGAAGCCAGACGGCTCGGTGAGACCTATTCTAAATGGAGTCACTCAGAGCAGTGATAGCGAACCAGGAAGAAGGGGACTATATGGTGTCCCTGGACATCAAGGATGCTTACCTCCATGTCCAAATTTGCCCTTCTCACAAAGGGTACCTCAGGTTCGTGGTACTAAACTGTCACTATCAGTTTCAGACGCTGCCGTTTGGATTGTCCACGGCACCCCGGGTCTTTACCAAGGTAATGGCCGAAATGATGATTCTTCTTCAAAGAAAAGGCGTCTTAATTATCCCTTACTTGGACGATCTCCTGATAAGGGCAAGGTCCAGAGAACAGTTGGAGGTCTGAGTAGCACTATCTCAAGTAGTTCTACGACAGCACGGGTGGATTCTAAATATTCCAAAATCGCAGCGGTCTCCGACGACACGTCTGCTGTCCCTAGGGATGATTCTGGACACAGTCCAGAAAAAGGTGTTTCTCCCGGAGGAGAAAGCCAGGGAGTTATCCGAGCTAGTCAGGAACCTCCAAAAACCAGGAAAAGTGTCAGTGCATCATTGCACAAGGGTCCTGGGAAAAATGGTGGCTTCTTACGAAGCGATTCCATTCGGCAGATTTCACGCAAGAACTTTTCAGTGGGATCTGCTGGACAAATGGTCCGGATCGCATCTTCAGATGCATCAGCGGATAACCCTGTCTCCAAGGACAAGGGTGTCTCTTCTGTGGTGGCTGCAGAGTGCTCATCTACTAAAGGGCCACAGTTATGCATTCAGGACTGGGTCCTGGTGACCACGGATTCCAGCTTGAAAGGCTGGCGAGCAGTCACACAGGGAAAAAATTTCCAGGGAGTGTGATATAGTCTGGAGACTTCTCTCCACATAAATATACTGGAGCTAAGGGCAATTTACAATGCTCTAAGCTTAGCAAGACCTCTGCTTCAAGGTCAGCCGGTATTGATCCAGTGGGACAACATCACGGCAGTCGCCCACGTAAACAGACAGGGCGGCACAAGAAGCAGGAGGACAATGGCAGAAACTGCAAGGATTCTTCGCTGGGCGGAAAATCATGTGATAGCACTGTCAGCAGTTTTTCATTCCGGGAGTGGACAACTGGGAAGCAGACTTCCTCAGCACGACCTCCACCCGGGAGAGTGGGGACTTCATCGAGAAGTTTTTTCCACATGATTGTGCACCGTTGGGAAAGACAAAAGGTGGACATGATGGCGTCCCGCCTGAACAAAAAACTGGACAGGTATTGCGCCAGGTCAAGAGACCCTCAGGCAATAGCTGTGGACGTTCTGGTAACACCAGGGGTGTACCAGTCGGTGTATGTGTTCCCTCCTCTGCTTCTCATACCAAAGGTACTGAGAATTATAAGACGTAGAGGAGTAAGAACTATACTCGTGGCTCCGGATGGGCCAAGAAGGACTTGGTACCCGGAACTTCAAGAGATGCTCACAGAGGACTCAGGGCCTCTGCCGATAAGAAGGGACTTGTTTCAGCAAGTACCAGGTCTGTTCCAAGACTTACCGCGGCTGCGTTTGACGGCATGGCAGTTGAACGCCGGATCCTAAGGGAAAAAGGCATTCCGGAAGAGGTCATTCCTACCCTGGTCAAAGCCAGGAAGGAGGTGACCGCACAACATTATCACCACATGTGGCGAAAATATGTTGCGTGGTGTGAGGCCAGGAAGGCCCCACGAAGAAATTTCAACTCGGTCGATTCCTGCATTTCCTGCAAACAGGAGTGTCTATGGGCCTCAAATTGGGGTCCATTAAGGTTCAAATTTCGGCCCTGTCGATTTTCTTCCAGAAAGAATTGGCTTCAGTTCCTGAAGTCCAGAAATTTGACAAGGGAGTACTGCATATACAACCCCCTTTTGTGCCTCCAGTGGCACTGTGGGATCTCAACGTAGTCCTGGGATTCCTCAAATCACGTTGGTTTAAACCGCTCAAATCTGTGGATTTGAAATATCTCACATGGAAAGTGACCATGATGTTGGCCCTGGCCTCGGCCAGGCGAGTGTCAGAATTGGCGGCTTTGTCTCACAAAAGCCCATATCTGATTGTCCATTCGGACAGGGCAGAGCTGCGGACTCGTCCCCAGTTTCTCCCTAAGTTGGTGTCAGCGTTTCATCTGAACCAGCTTATTGTGGTACCTGCGGCTACTAGAGACTTGGAGGACTCCAAGTTGCTAGATGTTGTCAGGGCCCTGAAAATATAGATTTCCAGGACGGCTGGAGTCAGGAAAACTGACTTGCTGTTATCCTGTATGCACCCAAAAAACTGGGTGCTCTTGCTTCTAAGCAGACGATTGCTAGTTGAATGTGTAGTACAATTCAGCTTGCACATTCTGTGGCAGGACTGCCACAGCCAAAATATATATAAATGCCCATTCCACAAGGAAGGTGGGCTCATCTTGGGCGACTGCCCGAGGGGTCTCGGCTTTACAACTTTGCCGAGCTGCTACTTGGTCAGGGGCACACCCTGGCTGAGGAGGACCTGGAGTTCTCTCACTCGGTGCTGCAGAGTCATCCGCACTCTCCCGCCCGTTTGGGAGCTTTGGTATAATCCCCATGGTCCTGACGGAGTCCCCAGCATCCACTTAGGACGTCAGAGAAAATAAGATTTTACTTACCGATAAATCTATTTCTCGTAGTCCGTAGTGGATGCTGGGCGCCCATCCCAAGTGCGGATTGTCTGCAATACTTGTACATAGTTGTTGTTACAAAAAAATCGGGTTGTTATTGTTGTGAGCCGTCTGTTCAGAGGCTCCTACGTTTGTCATACTGTTAACTGGGTTCAGATCACAAGTTATACGGTGTGATTGGTGTGGCTGGTATGAGTCTTACCCGGGATTCAATATCCTTCCTTATTGTGTACGCTCGTCCGGGCACAGTATCCTAACTGAGGCTTGGAGGGGGGTCATAGGGGGAGGAGCCAGTACACACCACCTGATCCTAAAGCTTTAGTTTTGTGCCCTGTCTCCTGCGGAGCCGCTAATCCCCATGGTCCTGACGGAGTCCCCAGCATCCACTACGGACTACGAGAAATAGATTTATCGGTAAGTAAAATCTTATTGTTGCCCATAGCAACCAATCAAATTCTACTTCTCATTTATCTAGCACCTTCTAGAATATAGTACCTGTAATCTGCTATGGGCAACATCCCATCTTAAATAGAACTCCCATCTTAGTAAATTTATCTCGAAGTCACCTAGGGCCATGTCCTCGTGACTTGCAGCATGTCCTAATAACTTGCAGCTGAGTCCCTGTGACGTGAGACCATACTCCCTTTTCCCGTGCGCCCGTCCCTACCACATTAATTTGCAACGTTTCATCATTTCACAAACTGTTAATAAACTGACCATATTTATTATTCTTTCACCGCAGTCACACTTATAGTGGTTTAGTTTCATTTAGGCAAACGTTCCCCTTCACACCAATCCACCTTCTATTTGTGTTACGGGGAGAGCCTGGGAACTGGGAAGGGGAGGGGCGTGGCCATGCACTATTTTCCTGTAGTGTGCGCCACCACAATGCACAGAGAGGGAGTGGTCATGCCATGCCCCTGTCTGCCCGTTCCCCATGACACAAATAGGGCAGCAGTCTTTGCTTTCAGGACCATGGAACATACCGGCGCTATATATATATAAACATTAACAAATAATAAAGAAACAATAACTCTACAATGAAGGCAAAGTCATACCTTGACCGCCATCCCATACACATCAGTGCTGATGGAACCTCCAGTTGGAATGGAATTGGGTACAGACACTGTGCTGGTCTCGGAGATGTACACATAGGATATTGGGATGTGTAATTCCCGGCTTGCAATCTAGTATGCAGGTAAAAGTAGATTTGTGTCATCTGAAATGGCATTACACCGTCCCCGGGAGACACTGACATGCATTTAATGGTAAGGTAAGCTCAACGAGTGTTACTTAGAACAGCTTTCAATGATTATTCTTAGCTCTGCTGTACAGTATGTCCTCAGTCTTCAATGTGAATCAAAGTGAATAAAGGCCAGATAGCATAGGGAGTGCAGTAATGTGTCATTACAGAGAGGTCATAGAGGGCTCCCATCAACCTTACCAGCAACATCTTTCTATAGGAAACAGAGCTCAGACATCCCAACAAATATACTGTGTACACTTGTATAAGGGACCGGTCATTCACCGGCTCGCTAGCTGTCTTGTCCAACAAATGTCTCTCTCTCCCCCCCCCCCCCTCCAATGAGGGGGAAGAGGGGGCGGGGCTTCCCTGCAGCTCTCTAATGCACAACCGGTACTGTAGGAAGACTTTAGGCTGCTTATAGAATATGTAATGTATCAATATTATCTTGATTACCTTTTTCTAAAACATTGCACTGCTTAATAAATCTCTACTTACCCTCAGAAAGTAACAAGATATATCTGCAAGGTTGTTGACCCAAGGACAGCAGAAATCGTCCCCAGCGCAGTTCATCCAGTGATAGATATGGGTATGGTATGATTTGTCCACAGTGATCATGTCGGCAACCATCGTTTGTAGCTGCAGCCCCTAGAAGCTGAGTAGGGCTGACGGAAAGGCAGAGGAGTGGCTTACCGTGGGAAGTGCTATCTGCTAATCTCAGCCCGGATTGGCAGTCTCAGGAGGAGAGAACACCAGGGGAGGGACAGCCTGTCCGGCAGTTGATTAGCAGATAGCGCCAGTATTAAATTTTGGACATGAAAGGCACACCGGGGGCAGTGGTGTAGCAATAGCAGACCCTGTGGTGGCTTGGAGACGCTGGGTGGCTTGTGGGCTCTAGGGATCTGTGGGGGCTATTGCTATGCCACTGGCTGGACCTGGAGATACTTGTCTGCGGTCCTGTCGCGGGTCTGCGGTCCTGTCGCACCTGCCCCCATTGAAAATGTCCCTCCCAAAATGGCCACGACTCAGTCTAGACATTCAGAGGCAACAGCCATTTTGGGAAGGACATTTTTAATGGGGGCAAGCACGACAGGACCGCAGACACCCAGCGGCGGCCGGACAATGAACAGAACCCCTGACAACAAGCAGGACGATTTCAATGGGGGCCCGACACAACAGGACTATGGAGTTGTGTGATTTGTCCCTGAAAATTCCCAGGAATGGCTGGAGTTCAGTATGTTTGTAGATTATTTTATCATTCTTTAATATATAAAAAAAAAAAAGGTTCACACTACATAGCAATAGCACAGAATATAGGAATCTTCATACCTGCATCACCTTTGTGTTTACGCCCTGGCCCAATTCCACCCCTCCGTGACTGACCAGAACTTTCCCATCTCTGTAGATATGAACCAGAGCTGAGGCCTAAGGAGAAAGGCCCAATGGATAAGAAAATACGCATGATGTGAAGGAACAGAGGTACATATACTGTAATAAACTTAAAGGAAATGTGTCAAACCTTGGTGAGAGATATAGTAGAGTGGGTGCTCAAAGACTTCTAGATAAATGACAGTTATTAGCTGATTAGTTGCTGTGCGCAACCATAGGCGGATCCAGGGGGGGGGGGGGGGCACTGGGGCACGTGCCCCCCCCCTGTCGTTTCTGGCTTGCTTTTATTTTCGAAAGGAGAACAGCAGCAGCACTACTGCTATTTCCGTCAGTCAGATTTGATAAAAGAGCCGGCAGGCACTAGGACCCACCGCTGCGCTAACAGCAGGTCGGTGTGGTAACCAATGGGGATGCTGGAGTTGCACTGCAACCTACCTTCCCCACTGCCAGCCAGCCAAAGTCCAGCCCAGGCGCGGGGTTCAAATGCTAGCATCGAGTAAGACTGTTACTTATGGCGGCTCAGAAGGCTTCATTAGCCCTCACTGCACCGCACAGTTTCCCAGCACTTCCTCCTCCACTTCCTTTACCACCATGCTAGGTGCAGTTACACTCAGCCTCAGCTTTGGGAAGGCGGCCCGTGTGATTGTGATAGGGCTGTCCTGCAGATGTCTTATGCTGCTTGTTGGAGATCCAGCTGGCTGCTTCTGCCAATCAAAGATGGGCAGTTCTTGTCCTGCAGTCTGAGTCTCAGTGCAGTGTCCAAAACAAGGTATGCTGCACCTGCCACCACCAACTAAACACTATAATAATTATATTGTGCTGGGGTGCCTTCCAGGCTCCCATAACTAATGGAACAGGTGACCAACATTTCAAGGCCCAATCAGCCTTTTCATCTGGGTGAAACTTTGGCAATAAACCAGGATGCGCTCCTACAGCCAATCATTACCTGATGGCGTATTCTGTGAAGCCACGCCCCCTGTCATACCACTCCTCTTATCTGGGAGCACGCGTGCCTTAGGTGCATGTAAATATAACTATTACCGTTCCCCTATCATGGTACCCCCCCCCCCCTTTCGTTTTCTTCTGTCCCGCCCCTGTGCGCAACTGCTCCTATTTATTTCTCTCCAAGGCTTGATAGGTCTCCCCATGTCTATTTGTTCATTTGTTTTAGTGGTCGTAGCATCTTTTGGACATTATTTATTGTCCTGATGATATCCCAATTACCGTCAACCCATGAGCAGCCACAAAGCCACAGGTATCTCCAGAAGGTGTGAGCTGGAATAAGTTAGGTGCTGTCTCTGAGGTGCTCACAGGGTGATTGCGGGTCTTTTATTGCATAGCTCCGGGAACAGACCATGTAGCTCCAGCCACGTGGCTAATTGAATCTGCCCCATAATGAGATACACTTTGCAATGCCTTACATAAACCCCAGACAGAAAAGTATAAGTATAATTTCTCTCCAAAAATGTCATCAATATATCTTCTCTAGATCCTCAGAGGAAACCAGCGGCATTTAGCAAACACAAGATATAGGTACGTTCCTTAGCAAGCATTATAGCAGAATACAGCCTTTTGTTGCACTGACCTGGTGATACATTTTCTCTACAAACCCGACGGTGAATTTGAGGGGAATGATGGCGATGCCTCGCTTCTTCCAGTAGTTCTCTTTGTTGAACTTTTGGATTTGGACTCTTCGGCCGACGTAAGACGACTTTTCCATGCACTCCTTCCAGCACCGAGTCAGATTGGTGGCGTCAAACTCCTGATTATAATGTGTCCGGCCGATGCCTTGGTACATGTTCTTCTCTCTGACCTAGCAAACATCACACGTTGAGCACATGCCAGTCACTGCCTGTACTGCGCATCCATTTCTGTCAGCGACAAAGACCAGAGAGGTGCAAACGTGCTGGACACGCAGCCCAGTCAGTGAAGGATTATAGGTTGTTTTAAGAAAAACTGCCTCATATGTTGAGAACAGCCAATAGATAAATCGGCGTCTTTGTGTGATATTCCTCACCTGGTGGGGGGGCAGACCGCACTTTACGGCCACAGCATCCATTATTGTCTCTGTGACCAGCCCTGTCTGAGGAAAGCCGAAGCCTCGGAAGGCGGTGTTAGACGGCAGGTTCGTCTTGCAAGCCTTAGCGCGGCAAGTAAGGTTGGGGAAGCTGTACGAATTGTCCATCTTAATCAGAGCAATAACTAGAACCTGAGAAGAAACAAGAGACAGTAAGCCGACAATGCCATATACAGTACACTGTAATGTCTATTGTATACAGTTATCCTCAGAGACCGTACACAGAGGCTACAATGGGATACAGGGGTGCAGGGGGGCTTTCGTGGTGGGGGTGTGGGGGGGAAGGAACGTCAGGGAGGCATAACCCCCAAGATATTGTGGTATCCGGACTCCAGGTCGACAGCACAAAGGTCGACACACCTTAGGTTGACATGGACAAAAGGTCGACATGGACAAAAGGTCGACAGGAACAAGGTCGACATGGAAAAAGGTCGACATGAGTTTTTCACGATTTTTTTCTTTTTTTGAACCTTTTCATACTTAACGATCCACGTGGACTACGATTGGAATGGTAAAGTGTGCCGAGCGAAGCGGTAGCGGAGCGAAGGCACCATGCCCGAAGCATGGCGAGCGAAGCGAACCATGCGAGGGGACGCGGTGCACTAATTGGGGTTCCCGGTAACTCTACGAAGAAAGTGACACAAAAAAAACAATAAAAACTCATGTCGACCTTTTTCCATGTCGACCTTGTTCCTGTCGACCTTTTGTCCATGTCGACCTTTTGTCAATGTCAACATAAGGTGTGTCAACCAATTGGCGTCGACCTAAGGTGTGTCGACCTTTGTGCTGTCGACCCTCAGTCCCAGACCCAGATATTGTAGCCACACCCCAGGGGCACACGCTGACACTATTTGGTGGAATGCAGCCTCTTCACAGTGCCCTGTATTCAGACCGACCACAACCTTCTTGTACCTGGGCCTGATGCATATTATGGCATAATTACATATATTTATAGTACATGCATGCCAACCTGTCAGTCCACAGTGATGTAACTGTGTGTCCTATATAAACGCCAAGTACCACACATTACAGAATTCCAGTTTATAAGGAGTGAGAAACACAAAGCAGACGGTAACTTTGGGCCCAATTCAGACCTGATTGCAGCAGCAGATTGGTTCTCTAATGAGCAAAACCATGTGCACTGCAGGTGGGGCAGATGTAACATGTGCAGAGAGAGTTAGATTTGGGTGGGGTGTGTTCAAACTGAAATCTAAATTGCAGTGTAAGAATAAAGCAGCCAGTATTTACCCTGCACAGAAACAAAATAACCCACCCAAATCTAACTCTCTCTGCACATGATATATCTACCCCCCATGCAGTGCAGATTGGTGGTCATTCCGAGTTGTTCGCTCGCTAGCAGTTTTTAGCAGCCGTGCAAACGCTAAGCCGCCGACCACTGGGAGTGTATTGTAGCTTAGCAGAAGTGCGAACAAAAGGATCGCAGAACGGCTGAAAAATAAATATTGTGCAGTTTCTGAGTAGCTTCAGCCCTACTCAGCGCTTTCAGTTCTGGATTTTGTCACAAACACGCCCTGCGTTCGCCCAGCCACGCTTACGTTTCCCCAGCCCCGCCTGCGTTTTTATCTGGCACGCCTGCGTTTTTCCGCTCACTCCCTGAAAACGGTCAGTTGACACCCAGAAACGCCCACTTCATGTCAATCACTCTGCGGCGGCCATTGCGACTGAAAAGCTTTGCTAGACCTTGTGTGAAAATACATCGGCCGCTGTGAAAGTACGTTGCGCGTGCACACTGCGCCGCATATGCATGCGCAGAAGTGCCGCTTTTTCACTTAATCACTGCGCTGCAAACATTTTTATCTTGTGATCAACTCGGAATGACCCGCATGGTTTTGCCCATTAGAGAACAAATTTGCTGCTGCGATCAGGTCTGAATTAAGCCCTTATTCTGGCGGCTCATGCTTGGAAGAGCGAGGTTTACGTACCAGGATAGACTCATCCAGGCTGCACCCTGCGTTGGTGTAGAACGATACATCCGCTCCTACTATTTTGCCGTCATTCATAAATCCAACCTGCAACAGGATAACAAAGGCTGACAATGAGCCAATAGTCAGGCGGCTGCATTCTATGACCTGCAGTGACCCAATGTATTCCTCTCACTTTGTATATCCCTTTGAAAGGATGGCGACCTGCAGTCATTAGCATGTCCTCATCACGCTCTAGAACGCAGCGAATTGGCCGTTTGGTTCTGAAATAAAATGGCAGAATTTGCATTCAATTCATTATATGACAATATGTAAAATAAAACAGCACAGAATGAATAGATTGGACCCGACATGTACAGATAGATGAAGGTATATAGGTAGTTCACAATTACATTGAAATATTACTTACTCGGACCACAAGGGTAGATGCGGCTACACCGTAGCAACCATTCAGGTTACAGCTACCAGTTTATAGAATCCACTAGATAGAGGATAACTAGAATCTGATTGGTTGCTATAGGCAACATCCCTACTTATCCTCGGCAGAAGGTGTCATAAATCTCGACCACACGTAGCTCACACATGGAAATAGAAATGAGAGACCATGGAGTAATTTTCAATTGGTCAACATCGACACAAAATCGACCACAGTGTTTTTGTTCGATTATGAATTTGATGGTCCATTGGTTTCTATTTGAAGTTCTAAATGTGTTTTATGCACCCTCAATAGAAACCAAAAATAGACTAAAAATCGACCAAATTATACAAAAGCATCCCTATTGGCCAAGACATGTCACATGCACTGTATTACCCCCACACACCTTTGTTCCAGTGCTAATTTGCATATTGACGGGTTTTTAAAAAAAAATAATTTTTGTGCCTTTAAATGCCTGATGTATGCAGCCAGAGTGCCCACCATGGGGATACGGTCATTAGGTCGACAACACTTAGGTCGACAGTCATTAGGTCGACCACCATTGGTCGACATGGTCACTAGGTCACCATGGTCATTAGGTTGGCATGTTCTAAAAGGTCAACGTGAGTTTTTCCCTTTCTGTTACATTTTTTGAACTTTTTCATACTTTACGATCCACGTGGACTACGATTGGGAATAGTAACCTGTGCCGAGCGCAGCGGTAGCCTAGCGAGGCACCACGCCCGAAGCTGCGACTGGACACGGTGCACCAATTGGGGTTCCACGTCACTTTACAAAGAAAACAACACCAAAAAAAGTAAAAAAAACTCACGTCGACTTTTTTCCATATCGACCTAGTACGGGTGTAGTATGTGTTGGCGGCGGTCGGGCTCCCGGCGACCAGCATACCGGTGCCAGAATCCCGACCACCGGCATACCGACAGCTGGGTGAGTGCAAATGAGCCCCTTACGGGCTCGCTGAGGGCACGGTGGCACGCTACGCACGTCACACTATCTATTCTCCCTCCAGGGGGGTTGTGGACCCCCAAGAGGGAGAAAAGTTGTCGGTATCCCGGCGGTCGGGATTCTGGCGCCAGTATGGTGGTCGTCGGGAGCCCGGCCACCGGCAACCTGAAGACCACCCACCTAGTACATGTGCTAGTACCGACCTAGTACATGTATATTGACCTAGTAACCATGTCGAACTAATGCATGTCGACCAATAGTGGTCGACCTAAGCACTGTTGACCTAAGTGTGGTCGACCTAATGACCCACCATACCCCCACCATGCTTCTCTCCCATGTTGAGGTTTCAGACAATTCCACATGGTTTGAAATCAGATAGAACTGTTTCTGATGGTTCTATTTGAAATGTTGATTTTTGGCCGATTTTCGTTCGATTTTACAAATCGATTGTTAGTAATTCTTCAGTTTGCATCAGCCACACCAGGATCATCAATATTATCCAGTGTCCTTTATTTATTTTTTTGGGTGATTTTCGATCGATTTTGCTTATTTTTACCTTTAAAAAAATCTCCAACATGCAAAATCGACTAAAATTGGTGGAAAACACAATATCGACCGGTAGTGAATATACCCCCACAGGTGAGCGAGACGGAGGCGGCAGTGATGTACTTATGCTGTCGTGTTTACAGAGGGCAAGGAGGGCTGACATAGAAGCAATAAATAGGGTAATGAGAAGCAACCAATGCATATATTCATACAGTAGGGTAGATGTATCAAGCCTTGGAGAGAGATAAAGTGGAGGAGGTGAACATCATAACCAATCAGCCTCTATCATTTAGCTAGCATAGTCTAATTAACAGTTATAAGCTGACTGGTTGCTATGTTCAGCTTCTCCAATTTCTCTCTCAATGGTTTGAGACATGTCCGCCAGTATGAGATACATTTGGAAGGTAGGTTGGAGAATGGTACAGAAAAATTATACAAGTCAATAAATATGAAGGTACTCAGGAGAGGGTAGACAAGACATATGGGCATAGAAAACGTTTGGTCCCTTTGGTCGCCCTTACTTGCGCCTCTGTAAATCCAGTGATAGCATGTACATTGCACAATAGACAATCATACACTTGTAGATGAAGAACTGTAGCGGAATGCTTATTCTAAGATGTATTTGTACAACCACTCACTTTTGGGCAGCCACTGCTGCTGCAGATGCAAATATGCCCGGTTTGGTAATTTTGCCTCCAAATGCTCCTCCAACTCTCTTTACATGAGACATTATCCTGTTAGACGGGACATTTAGGACAGACGCCACCGTAAGCTGGAAGTAAAGTCAGTGCATCAAGAAGAGATAAAGTTTGTAACTGTCAATAAATAA
The DNA here is from genome assembly GCF_028390025.1 of Pseudophryne corroboree. Lineage (NCBI taxonomy): Eukaryota > Metazoa > Chordata > Amphibia > Anura > Myobatrachidae > Pseudophryne > Pseudophryne corroboree. The sequence continues at coordinate 35,056,598 of NC_086450.1, read as the reverse complement.
TATTTTTGTGCAGCATTGCTTAAAAGCATCTTAAATTCATAATACATTGGAAATGCTATATATTATCGTGTGTTTGTACCAAAACTACTTATACTACTACATAGTATCAGGGTCAGACTGGGTCATGTAGGGCCCACCGGGGATATATAGTGGTAGAGGCCCATGTTTAGGGGTGTGGCCAGTCTCTAGAGGTGGTGTGCCCAGCCGCCACATTGGTTTGCCTAAACATTTTGCATGGGTTGGTCTCCTAGATAAATAATAAGAATTTACTTACCGATAATTCTATTTCTCGGAGTCCGTAGTGGATGCTGGGGTTCCTGAAAGGACCATGGGGAATAGCGGCTCCGCAGGAGACAGGGCACAAAAAAGTAAAGCTTTTACCAGATCAGGTGGTGTGCACTGGCTCCTCCCCCTATGACCCTCCTCCAGACTCCAGTTAGGTACTGTGCCCGGACGAGCGTACACAATAAGGGAGGCAATTTGAATCCCGGGTAAGACTCATACCAGCCACACCAATCACACCGTACAACTTGTGATCTAAACCCAGTTAACAGTATGATAACAGAAAGAGCCTCTTAAAGATGGCTCCTTAACAATATAACCCGAATTTGTTAACAATAACTATGTACAGTATTGCAGATAATCCGCACTTGGGATGGGCGCCCAGCATCCACTACGGACTCCGAGAAATAGAATTATCGGTAAGTAAATTCTTATTTTCTCTATCGTCCTAAGTGGATGCTGGGGTTCCTGAAAGGACCATGGGGATTATACCAAAGCTCCCAAACGGGCGGGAGAGTGCGGATGACTCTGCAGCACCGAATGAGAGAATTCCAAGTCCTCTTTTGCCAGGGTATCAAATTTGTAGAATTTTACAAACGTGTTTTCCCCCGACCACGTAGCTGCTCGGCAGAATTGTAATGCCGAGACCCCTCGGGCAGCCGCCCAAGATGAGCCCACCTTCCTTGTGGAATGGGCCTTAACAGATTTAGGCTTTGGCAGGCCTGCCACAGAATGAGCAAGTTGAATTGTGTTACAAATCCAACGAGCAATCGTCTGCTTAGAAGCAGGGGCACCCAACTTGTTGGGTGCATATAGTATCAACAGCGAGTCAGATTTTCTGACTTCAGCCGTCCTTGAATTGTATATTTTTAAGGCTCTGACAACGTCCAACAACTTGGAGTCCTCCAAGTCGCCAGTGGCCGCAGGCACCACAATAGGTTGGTTCAGGTGAAACGCTGATACCACCTTAGGGAGAAAATGCGGACGAGTCCTCAGTTCTGCCCTATCCGAATGGAAGATTAGATAAGGGCTTTTATAAGATAAAGCCGCCAATTCAGATACTCTCCTGGCGGAAGCCAGGGCCAGTAACATAGTCACTTTCCATGTGAGATATTTAAAATCCACCTTTTTCAATGGTTCAAACCAATGGGATTTGAGGAAATCTAAAACTACATTTAGATCCCACGGTGCCACCGGAGGCACCACAGGAGGCTGTATATGCAGTACTCCTTTAACAAAAGTCTGTACCTCAGGAACTGAGGCCAATTCTTTTTGGAAGAATATTGACAGGGCCGAAATTTGAACCTTAATAGATCTCAATTTGAGACCCCTAGACAATCCTGATTGTAGGAAATGTAGGAAACGACCCAGTTGAAATTCCTCCGTCGGAACACTCCGATCCTCGCACCACGCGACATATTTTCGCCAAATGCGGTGATAATGTTTCGCGGTGACTTCCTTCCTTGCCTTAATCAAGGTAGGAATGACTTCTTCTGGAATGCCTTTCCCTTTTAGGATCTGGCGTTCAACCGCCATGCCGTCAAACGCAGCCGCGGTAAGTCTTGAAAGAGACAGGGACCCTGTTGTAGCAGGTCCCTTCTCAGAAGTAGAGGGCACGGGTCGTCCGTGACCAACTCTTGAAGTTCCGGGTACCAAGTCCTTCTTGGCCAATCCGGAGCCACTAGTATTTCTTACTCCTCCTCACCGTATAATCTTCAATACCTTTGGTATGAGAGGCAGAGGAGGAAACACATATACTGATTTGTACACCCAAGGTGTTACCAGTGCGTCCACAGCTATTGCCTGTGGATCTCTTGACCTGGCGCAATACTTGTCCAGTTTCTTGTTGAGGCGAGACGCCATCATGTCTACCATTGGTCTTTCCCAACAGTTTATTAGCATGTGGAAGACTTCTGGATGAAGACCCCCCTCTCCCGGGTGTATATCGTGTCTGCTGAGGAAGTCTGCTTCCCAGTTGTCCACGCCCGGGAAGAACACTGCTGACAGTGCTATTACGTGATTCTCCGCCCAGCGAAGAATCTTGGCAGCTTCTGCCATTGCACTCCTGCTTCTTGTGCCGCCCTGTCTGTTTACATGGGCGACCGCCGTGATGTTGTCCGACTGAATCAACACCGGTTTTCCTTGCAGGAGTGGTTCCGCCTGGCTTAGAGCATTTTAGATTGCTCTTAGTACCAGAATGTTTATGTGAATAGACTTTTCCGGGTTCGTCCATACCCCCTGGAAGTTTCTTCCTTGTGTGACTGCTCCCCAACCTCTCAGGCTGGCGTCCGTGGTCACCAGGATCAAATCCTGTATGCCGAATCTGCGGCCCTCCAATAGATGAGCCTTTTGCAACCACCACAGAAGATATACCCTTGTCCTTGGCGACAGGGTTATTCGCAGGTGCATCTGAGGATGCGACCCTGACCATTTGTCCAACAGATCCCTTTGGAAAATTCTTGCATGGAATCTGCCGAATGGAATTGCTTCGTAAAAAGCCACCATTTTTCCCAGGACTCTTGTGCATTGATGTACAGACACCTTTCCTGGTTTTAGGAGGTTCCTGACAGGTCGGATAACTCCTTGGCTTTTTCCTCGGGAAGAAAAACCTTTTTCTGAACCGTGTCCAGAATCATCCCTAGGAACAGCAGACGTATCGTCGGAAAACAGCTGCGATTCTTGGAATATTTAGAATCCAGTCGTGCCGTCGAAGAACTACTTTAGATAGTGCTCTTCCGACCTCCAACTGTTCTCTGGAACTTGCCCTTTTTAGGTCGTGCAAGTAAGGGATAATTTAGATGCCTTTTTTCTTTGAAGAAACATCTTTTCGGCCATTACCTTGGTAAAAAGGCCCGGGGTGCCGTGGATAATTCAAACGGCATCGTCTGAAACTGATATTGACAGTTCTGTACCACGAACCAGAGGTACCCTTGATGAGAAGGACAAATTTTGGACATGGAGGTAATCCTTGATGTCCAGGGACACCATATAGTCCCCTTTTTTCCGGTTCGCCATCACTGCTCTGAGTGACTTTATCTCGATTTGAACCTTTTATGTAAGTGTTCAAAACATTTTAGATTTAGACTATGTGTCACCAAGCCGTCTGGCTTCAGTACCACAATATAGTGTGGAAAAATAATACCCTTTTCCTTGTCGTAGGAGGGGTACTTTGATTATCACCTGCTGGATATACAGCTTGTGAATTGTTTCCAATGCTGCCTCCCTGTCGGAGGGAGCCGTTGGTAAAGCAGACTTCAGGAAGCTGCGAGGAGAAGATGTCTCGACTCTCCAATCTTTACCCCTGGGATAATACTCGTACGATCTAGGGGTCAACTTGCGAGTGATCCCACTGCGCCCTGAGACTCTTGAGACTACCCCCCCACCTTGAGTCCGCTTGCACGGCCCCAGCGTCATGCTGAGGACTTGGCAGACGCGGTGGAGGGCTTCTTTTCCTGGGAAAGGGCTGCCTGCTGCAGTCTACTTCCCTTACCTCTATGTCTGGGCAGATATGACTGGCCTTTTGCCTGCATGCCCTCATGGGAAAGGAAAGATTGAGGCTGAAAAGACGGTGTCTTTTTTAGCTGAGATGTAACTTGGGGTAAAAAAGGTTGGATTTCCCAGCTGTTGCTGTGGTCCCCAGGTCCGATGGACCGACCCCCAAATAACTCCTTCCCTTTATACAGCAATACTTCCATCTGCCGTATGGGATCTGTATCACCTGACCACTGTCGTGTCCCTGACATCTTCTGGGAGATATGGACAACGCACTTATCTTGATGCCAGAGAGCAAATATCCCTCTGTGCATCTCACATACATATATATAGAATGCATCCTATTAAATGCTCTACATGAATAAAATATTTTCAGTCAGGGAATCCGACCAAGCCAACCCAGCACTGCATCTCCAGGCTGATGGCGATCGCTGGTCGCAGTATAACCACCGTATGTGTGTATATACTTTTTAGGATATTTTTCCAGCTTCCTATCAGCTGGCTCCTTGAGGGCGGCCGTATCTGGAGACGGTAACGCCACTTGATAAGCGTGTGAGCGCCTTATCACCCTAAGGGGTGTTTCCCAACGTACCCTAATTTCTGGCGGGAAAGGGTATAACGCCAATATTTGCTATCGGGGTAACCCTACGCATCATCACACACTTCATTTTATTTTATCTGATTCAGGAAAAACTACAGGTAGTTTTTTCACTCCCACATAATACCCTTTCTTGTGGTACTTGTAGTATCAGAAACACGTAACACCTCCTTCATTGCCCTTAACGTGTGGCCCTAATGAGAAATATGTTTGTTTATTCACCGTCGACACTGTATTCAGTGTCCGTGTCTGTGTCGACCGACTGAGGTAAATGGGCGTTTTTAAAACCCCTGACGGTGTTTCTGAGACGCCTGGACCGGTCCTAATAGATTGTCGGCCGTCTCATGTCGTCAACCGACCTTGCAGCGTGTTGACATTCTCACGTAATTCTCTAAATAAGCCATCCATTCCGGTGTCGACTCCCTAGAGAGTGACATCACCATTACAGGCAATTTCTCCGCCTCCTCACCAACATCGTCCTCATACATGTCGACACACACGTACCGACACACAGCACACACACCGGGAATGCTCTGACAGAGGACAGGACCCACTAGCCCTTTGGGGAGACAGAGGGAGAGTCTGCCAGCACACACCAAAAACGCTATAATTATATAGGGACAACCTTATATAAGTGTTTCTCCCTTATAGCATCTTTTATATATATACAATATCGCCAAAATCAGTGCCCCCCCTCTCTGTTTTAACCCTGTTTCTGTAGTGCAGTGCAGGGGAGAGCCTGGGAGCCTTCTCTCCAGCTTTTCTGTGAGAGAAAATGGCGCTGTGTGCTGAGGAGATAGGCCCCGCCCCTTTTTCGGCGGCCTCGTCTCCCGCTATTTTTGAAGTTAGGCAGGGGTTAAATATCTCCATATAGCCTCTGTGGGCTATATGTGAGGTATTTTTTGCCTCTAATAAGGTTTTTATTTGCCTCTCAGAGCGCCCCCCCCAGCGCTCTGCACCCTCAGTGACTGTTGTGTGAAGTGTGCTGAGAGGAAAATGGCGCACAGCTGCAGTGCTGTGCGCTACCTTTATGAAGACTCAGGAGTCTTCAGCCGCCGATTTTGGACCTCTTCTCTCTTCAGCGTCTGCAAGGGGGCCGGCGGCGCGGCTCCGGTGACCATCCAGGCTGTACCTGTGATCGTCCCTCTGGAGCTAGTGTCCAGTAGCCAAGCAGCAAATCCACTCTGCACGCAGGTGAGTTCACTACTTCTCCCCTAAGTCCCTCGTTGCAGTGATCCTGTTGCCAGCAGGACTCACTGTAAAGTAAAAAACCTAAGCTAAACTTTCTCTAAGCAGCTCTTTAGGAGAGCCACCTAGATTGCACCCTTCTCGTTCGGGCACAAAATCTAACTGGAGTCTGGAGGAGGGTCATAGGGGGAGGAGCCAGTGCACACCACCTGATCTGGTAAAAGCTTTACTTTTTTGTGCCCTGTCTCCTGCGGAGCCGCTATTCCCCATGGTCCTTTCAGGAACCCCAGCATCCACTTAGGACGATAGAGAAATAAACTGTAAATACTGTACTGCATGCATGATAATGTACTAGATCAGTAACAGCACAGTCTGGAACCTGATCCCTAGAGGAGGCGGTGGGCCCCCAGGCAGTAGGGCCCACTGGTGGTTTCCCCTGTACCCCTGTGGGCCAGTCCAACCCTGCATAGTATCTTTTTATTGTGGTTGCTCTCTACCCAGAGGTATAAGTGTGAGGAGACGCATTCAGTGGGTATTGTGTAGAGATGTGCACCGGAAATTTTTTGTGTTTTGGATTCGGTTCCGCGCCCGTGTTTTGGATTCGGACGCGTTTTGGCAAAACCTCCCTTAAATTTTTTTGTTCGATTCGGGTGTGTTTTGGATTCGGGTGTTTTTTTTCAAAACCCCCTCAAAAACAGCATAAATCGTAGAATTTGGGGGTAATTTTGATCCTATAGTATTATTAACCTCAATAACCATAATTTCCACTCATTTCCAGTCTATTCCACCTCACAATATTATTTTTAGTCCTAAAATTTGCACCGAGGTCGCTGGATGACTAAGCTAAGCGACCCAAGTGGGCGGCACAAACACCTGGCCCATTTAGGAGTGGCACTGCAGTGTCAGACAGGATGGCACTTTAAAAAATTGGCCCCAAACATCACATGATGCAAATATACAAAAAAAAAAAAAAAAAAAAAAGAGGTGCAAGATGGAATTGTCCTTGGGCCCTCCCACCCACCCTTATGTTGTATAAACAGGACATGCACACTTTAACAAACCCATCATTTCAGCGACAGGGTCTGCCACACGACTGTGGCTGAAACGACTGGTTGGTTTGGGCCCCCATCAAAAAAAGAAGCAATCAATCTCTCCTTGCTCAAACTGTCTCTACAGAGGCAAGATGTTCACCTCATCATCATCCTCCGATTCCTCACCCCTTTCACTGTGTACATCCTCCTCCTCACAGAGTATTAATTTGTCCCCACTGGAATCCACCATCTCAGGTCCCTGTGTACTTTCTGGAGGAAATTGCTGGTAAATGTCTCCACTGAGGAATTGATTATAATTCATTTTGATGAACATCATCTTCTCCACATTTTGTGGAAGTAACCTCGTACGCCGATCACTGACAAGGTGACCGGCTGCACTAAACACTCTTTCGGAGTACACACTGGAGGGAGGGTAACTTAGGTAAAATAAAGCCAGTGTGTGCAAGGGCCTCCAAATTGCCTCTTTTTCCTGCCAGTATACGTACGGACTGTCTGACATGCCTACTTGGATGCTGTCACTCATATAATCCTCCACCATTCTTTCAATGGTGACAGAATCATATGCAGTGACAGTAGACGACATGTCAGTAATCGTTGGCAGGTCCTTCAGTCCGGACCAGATGTCAGTTTTCGCTCATGACTGCCCTGCCCTGGTAGAAAATGAAGGAAGAGCTGTTGGCGGGTCACGTTCCGCTTGACTTGACAAGTGTCTCACCAGCAGGTCTTTGAACATCTGCAGACTTGTGTCTGCCGGAAAGAGAGATACAACATAGGCTTTAAACCTAGGATCGAGCACGGTGGCCAAAATGTAGTGCTCTGATTTCAACAGATTGACCACCCGTGAATCCTGGTTAAGCGAATTAAGGGCTCCATCCACAAGTCCCACATGCCTAGCGGAATCGCTCTGTTTTAGCTCTTCCTTCAATCTCTCCAGCTGCTTCTGCAAAAGCCTGATGAGGGGAATGACCTAACTCAGGCTAGCAGTGTCTGAACTGACTTCACGTGTGGCAAGTTCAAAGGGTTGCAGAACCTTGAACAACGTTGAAATCATTCTCCACTGCGCTGGAGTCAGGTGCATTCCCCTCCTTTGCCTATATCGTAGGCAGATGTATAGGCTTGAATGGTCTTTTGCTGCTCCTCCATCCTCTGTAGCATATAGAGGGTTGAATTCCACCTCGTTACCACCTCTTGCTTCAGCTGATGGCGGGGCAGGATCAGGAGTGTTTGCTGGTGCTCCAGTCTTCGGTATGCGGTGGCTGAATGCTGAATGTGGCCCACAATTCTTCGGGCCACCGACAGCATCTCTTGCACGCCCCTGTCGTTTTAAAAAAAATTCTGCACCACCAAATTCATTGTATGTGCAAAACATGGGACGTGCTGGAATTTGCCCACATGTAGTGCACGCACAATATTGGTGGCGTTGTACGATGACACAAATCCCCAGGAGAGTCCAATTGGGGTAAGCCTATCTGCGATGCTGTTCCTCAGTTTCTGTAAGAGGTTGTCAGCTTTGTGCCTCTTATGGAAAGCGGTGATACAAAGCGTAGCCTGCCTAGGAACGAGTTGGCGTTTGCGAGATGCTGCTACTGGTGCCGCCGCTGCTGTTGTTGCTGCGGGAGGCAATACATCTACCCAGTGGGCTGTCACAGTCATATAGTCCTTAGTCTGCCCTGCTCCACTTGTCCACATGTCCATGGTTAAGTGGACATTGGGTACAACTGCATTTTTTAGGACACCGGTGACTCTTTTTCTGACGTCTGTGCAGATTCTCGGTATCGCCTGCCTAGAGAAGTGGAACCTAGATGGCATTTGGTACTGGGGACACACTACCTCAATAAATTCTCTAAGTCCCTGTGAACTAACGGCGGATACTGGACGCACGTCTAACACCAACACAGCTGCCAAGGCCTGAGTTATCCGCTTTGCAACAGGATAACTGCTGTGATATTTCATCTTCCTCGCAAAGGACTGTTGGACAGTCAATTGCTTACTGGAAGTAGTACAAGTGGTCTTACGACTTCCCCTCTGGGATGATGATCGACTCCCAGCAGCAACAACAGCAGCGCCAGCAGCAGTAGGCGTTACACTCAAGGATTCATCGGAGGAATCCCTGTTAGGAGAGGACTCGTCAGACTTGCCAGTGACATGGCCTGCAGGACTATTGGCATTCCTGTCTAAGGAGGAAATTGACACTGAGGGAGTTGGTGGTGTGGTTTGCAGGAGCTTGGGTACAAGAGGAAGAAGGGATTTAGTTGTCAGTGGACTGCTTCCGCTGTCAGTCTAGAGATGAGCGCCCTGTCACCCAAAGTTTTTGAACTTGTCACTGACTTATTATGAATGCGCTCCAGGTGACGTATAAGGGAGGATGTTCCTAGGTGGTTAACGTCCTTACCCCTACTTATTACAGCTTGACAAAGGCAACACACGGCTTGACACCAGTTGTCTGCATTTCTGTTGAAATAATTCCACACCGAAGAGGTGATTTTTTTGGTACCGTATTTGCCGGCGTATAAGACGACCCCCAACATTTCCACTCAAAATATAGAGTTTGTTATATACTCGCCGTATAAGACTACCCCCTCTTGCGCACACCTTCCACACACCAAATAAAACGTAAAAGAACAAAGAAGTTTAAAACTTGCATCATATTTCTTTCTTTTTGCTGGTGCCATGATAGGGTTGATAGGCGTTTGACGGCTGGACTTTTTCTATGCTGTATTGTACTGTACAATGGTGCAGTACTGTGGTTGGCTGTTGGCTGTATACAAAGCTAGATTGGATTGGTCCCTGCTCCCTGTCTGCCCTCCCTGTCTCCCTGTCACTAGCAGCAGTCTATTAATACCAAGTGACATACTGTATATTATGACCGCATGTGCAAGGGGCGGGGCGGAGCGCCGCTGCTTCCCGCAAAGCAGAACGGGCCGGTCACGCCGAAAAGGCTGACGCCACTGTATCGCTGCTGATGCTCGCCGCAGCCACGCTGATGACCCGCCGCGGCCGCAGTGCATCGGGAGGCCACTATGGTACCCGGCGTATGAAGTGCACCCGGCGTATAAGACGACCCCCCCACTTGGAGGCATGTTTTGCAGGGCAAAAAAGTAGTCTTATACGCCAGCAAATACAGTATTTTGACCAGGCATGTCAATGGCCATATTCATCCCACGGACAACAGGTGTCTCCCCGGGTGCCTGACTTAAACAAACCACCTCACCATCAGAATCCTCCTTGTCAATTTCCTCCCCAGCGCCAGCAACACCAATATCCTTATCCTGGTGTACTTCAACAGTGACATCTTCAATCTGACTATCAGGAACTGGACTGCGGGTGCTCCTTCCAGCACTTGCAGGGGGCGTGCAAATGGTGGAAGGCGCAAGCTCTTCACGTCCAGTGTTGGGAAGGTCAGGCATCGCAACCGACACAATTGGACTCTCCTTGTGGATTTGTGATTTAGAAGAATGCACAGTTCTTTGCTGTGCTTTTGCCGGCTTAACTCTTTTCATTTTTCTAGCGCAGGGATGGGGAACCTTCGGCCCTCCAGCTGTTGTTGAACTACACATACCAGCATGCCCTACAACAGTTTTAGCATGGCCAAATAGCAAACCAATAGCAAGGCATTCTGGTATGTGTAGTTCAACAACAGCTGTAGGGCCAAAGGTTCCCCACCCCTGTTCTAGCGGGAGGATGAGTGCTTCCATCCTCATGTGAAGCTGAACCACTAGCCATGAACATAGGAGAGGGCCTCAGCCGTTCCTTACCACTCCGTGTTGTAAATGGCATATTGGCAAGTTTACGCTTCTCCTCAGACGCTTTTAATTTAGATTTTTGGGTCATTTTACTGAACTTTTGTTTTTTTGGATTTTACATGCTCTCTACTATGACATTGGGCATCAGCCTTGGCAGACGACGTTGAAGGCATTTCATCGTCTCTGCAGCAGCTTCAGCACTAGGTGGAAGTGGATCTTGATCTTTCCCTATTTTACCCTCCACATTTATGTTCTCCATTTTGTAATGTGTGGAATTATATGCCAGTAATATTATTATATCAATAGCAATGGCCTACTGTACTGTACTACTATATACTGGTGGTCACCAAAATTCTGCACTGTACTACTATATACTGCTCACAACAATGCAGCACAGATATGGATACTAGAAGTGACACAGAGCTGCAAGATACAGCAATGGCCTACTGTACTGTACTACTATATACTGGTGGTCACCAAAATGCTGCACTGTACTACTATATGCTGCTCACAACAATGCAGCACAGAAATGGATACTAGAAGTGACACAGAGCTGCAAGATACAGCAATGGCCTACTGTACTGTACTACTATATACTGATGGTCACCAAAATGCTGCACTGTACTACTATATGCTGCTCACAACAATGCAGCACAGATATGGATACTAGAAGTGACACAGCTGCAAGATACAGCAATGGCCTACTGTACTGTACTACTATATACTGGTGGTCACCCCAATGCTGCACTGTACTACTATATACTGCTCACAACAATGCAGCACAGATATGGATACTAGAAGTTACACAGAGCTGCAAAATACAGCAATGGCCTACTGTACTACTATATACTGGTGGTCACCAAAATGCTGCACTGTACTACTATATACTGCTCCCAACAATGCAGCACAGATATGGATACTAGAAGTGACACAGAGCTGCAAGATACAGCAATGGCCTACTGTACTGTACTACTATATACTGGTGGTCACCAAAATGCTGTACTGTACTACTATATACTGGTCACAACAATGCAGCACAGATATGGATACTAGAAGTGACACAGAGCTGCAAGATACAGCAATGGCCTACTGTACTGTACTACTATATACTGGGGGGTCACCAAAATGCTGCACTGTACTACTATATACTGCTCACAACAATGCAGCACAGATATGGATACTTGAAGTGACATGGAGCTGCAAGATACAGCAATGGCCTACTGTACTGTACTACTATATACTGGTGGTCACCAAAATGCTGCACTGTACTACTATATACTGGTCACACAACAATGCAGCAGATATTGAGCACTGATCAGGATACTAGAACTGAGTCTGACACGGAGCTGCAAGATACAACAATGGCCTACTGTACTGTACTACTATAATATACTGGTGGTCACCACAATGCAGCACACTGAGCACAGATATTTGCAGCACACTGAGCACAGACATTGAGCTTTTCAGGCAGAGAAAGCAGCCACATCCTCTCCGCTCAGTCTACAATGCACGAGTGAAAATGGCGGCGACGCGCAGTTCTTTATATGGAATACGAATCTCACAAGAATCCGACAGCGGGATGATGACGTTCGGCCTCGTTTGTGTTAACCGAGCAAGGCGGGAAGATCAGAGGCGGCCTCGGACACGTGTAAAACACGTGAAGTTCGGGGGGGTTCAGATCTTGACGAACCGAATCCGCTCATCTCTAATATTGTGCTATTAATAGTAATACACAGTGTCAGTATGTATATGTGCAAAAAATTCAATCATAGTTCATGGAATGAATGCAATACAGATGTGTCCTTCCTAATTGTTGCTGCAGTCACGTTAAACAGCCCTTCTAGTCACTCCGAGGGCCTAATTCAGGGTTGATCGCAGCAGCAAATTTGTTAGCAGTTGGGTAAAACCATGGTGGTCATTCCGAGTTGATCGCTAGCTGCATTTGTTCGCAGCGCAGAGATCAGGCTAAAAAACGGCAGTTCTGCGCATGCGTATGCGGCGCAATGCACACGCACGACGTAGGGGCAGTTTTGCACAGGGTCTAGCAAAGCTTTTCAGTCGCACTGGTTGCCGCAGAGTGATTGACATGAAGTGGGCGTTTCTTGGTGGCAACTGACCGTTTTCAGGGAGTGTTTGGAAAAACGCAGGCGTGCCAGGGAAAACACAGGCGTGGCTGGGCGAATGCTGGGCGGGTGTGTGACGTCAAATCTGGAACTGAATAGTCTGAAGTGATTGCAAGCGCTGAGTAGGTTTTGAGCTACTCTGAAACTGCACAAAAATGTTTTGCAGGCGCTCTGCGATAAAAACGTTCGCACTTCTGATAAGCTAAAATACACTCCCAGTGGGCGTCAGCATAGCGTTTGCACGGCTGATAAAAACTGCTAGCGAGCGATCAACTCGGAATGACCCCCCCATCTGCAGTGCAGGTGGGGCAGATATAACATGTGCAGAGAGAGTTAGATTTGGGTGGGGTGTGTTCCAACTGAAATCTAAATTGCAGTGTAAAAATAAAGCAGCCAGTATTTACCCTGCACAGAAACAAAATAGCCCACCCATATCTAACTCTCTCTGCACATGTTATATCTGCCCCACCTGCAGTGCACATGGCTTTGGCCAACTGCTAACAAATTTGCTGCTGCGATCAACTCTGAATTACCCCCCTAGTCCTGAGCGCATTTACTTATGGTGAGCGCCTTCTCTTGCATCTTTTTACTCAAAAATGCGTCTTATTGCTATGCGAATAAGACGCACATGCAGTTTATGCTGATTGCAGCTTGTGTATAGTCTCTGTGCGACTGCAGCTGTATCTGCATACAAAATGCTACGTTACAGTGTTTTCCACTGACACTGTAATGTAGCATTTCGCATGCAGATGCAGGGCTATATTCAATTAGAGTCGAAACCTGCCGTCTTGTCGGAAAGATGGCAGGTTTCAACTTTTTCTGGTTGGAAGGGGTTCCAACCTATTCAATTCCCCCCTCAGTTTTCCAACAAGTCGGGAAATTTGACTTGTCGGAAAGCACGTAGATTGGCAGAATAGCCCCCGATCCACATGCTTGTGTCGGAAACAGGGCCAAATCCAACAGGCTTTTGCCCCCTTTCCGACAATCTCGATCCGACTTTAAAAAAAGGCGGATTGAGGACATGAGACGGGGGAGCGGGGCGGCGGACTGCAGGGCACTACTTCCGATGGGCATCCGCCCGGCCAGGCTCCTCTCTTCCGGCAGCGATGATGTCGATCTGGGAGGAGGAGGGGACAGCAGCTTAGTGCTGTCAGCAGCAGTGCCGAGGGGACACCAGGAACGCCCAAATCCGACAGTCGGATTTGCCCGTTCATTGAATAGCCCTTGTCGGATCCATTCCGACAAATGTATATCGGAATGGATCCGACATTAATTGAATATACCCCACAGCTGCATTTGCACACAGAATAAACACATGCAGCACATCATTCTAATCACGGTAGTCTGCTAGTGCATCTTGGTGGTCATTCCGAGTTGTTCGCTCTGTAAATTTCTTCGCATCGCAGCGATTTTCCGCTTATTGCGCATGCGCAATGTACGCACTGCGACTGCGCCAAGTAAATTTGCTATGCAGTTAGGAATTTTACTCACGGCATTACAAGGTTTTTTCTTCGTTCTGCTGATCGTAATGTGATTGACAGGAAGTGGGTGTTTCTGGGCGGAAACTGGCCGTTTTATGGGAGTGTGTGAAAAAAAACGCTACCGTTTCTGGGAAAAACGCGGGAGTGGCTGGAGAAACGGAGGAGTGTCTGGGCGAACGCTGGGTGTGTTTGTGACGTCAAACCAGGAACGACAAGCACTGAACTGATCGCACTGGAAGAGTAAGTCTCGAGCTACTCAGAAACTGCACAGAGAAGTCTTTTCGCAATATTGCGAATCTTTAGTTCGCAATTTTGATAAGCTAAGATTCACTCCCAGTAGGCGGCGGCTTAGCGTGTGCAATGCTGCTAAAAGCAGCTTGCGAGTGAACAGCTCGGAATGAGGGCCCTTATTCGCATAGCGAAGGGCTCTCATGCGCCCTGTGTGCCGCAACTCATAACGTACGGAACCACTCAAAGCATGGCCTGCATCTGTATATCTGCTATGTACCAGAAGAGAGTTGTGAAATATTTGTAGAACCCATTAATGGAACTATGGACAGAAGCACAATCAAATTGTCTGTATAACAGATTTGCATGCCAGCACACCTATTAATGTAACATTCATCCCAATTGTCAAGATTTTCATGGGACAGTCCGGATTCACAGGGTGTCAGAGGGACACTTCTTGGTGGCTTGAGGTGGGGGTTTGGGCATATAGGGGGCCTATTTTAGAGCAATGCGGCATGTGCAAATGACAGGAGCTATGGTTCAATGTCACAGAGGAGGGGATTAGGTAAGGAAGACCATTTAATCAGTAAATAAATGATTTTAGAATGGTCATTTTTTGGGGGTATCTTTTTTTTTTCCCACTTCTAGCCTTTCCCATCCTAATTCAGATGTTTCAGTGTTTTATTTCTAAGGAATTATTTTCCATTTACAGTATATTTATTTATGTCCAATTGTTAACACTATTTTCATCCAAAGAGCAGTGTGCAAATATAATAAAATTCTGTCTTGGTGTTCTTAGTTAAAACATTCACATTCGGTAGGCTTGATTTCTTTGATGCTGCATTTATGGAGGCTATTATTTGATTCACAGTAACTCTAATTTACATTGTTATTGTATTCTGGGAGAAGTCAGGGAGTAACTGAAAACTTGTGATTTCAATCTGGCACCTACCGTAACAGTGGGTACACGCACATACCTGTATGCGTCCATGCGGCTTTGCTTTTCCGACACTTAACGTTTTCTGTCGCCATTCAAAATGCCAACGCTTTTAATTTCAACAGGCAGACCGCCAATAGTCGAGTTTAGGGAATGGGCTTTTATCATCTAAAAATACTAGGTTGACATATCGACTGTCCGTCCGGGAACGGAAACACTAAGCAACGTCGTTTATCGAGCACATCGCCTAGTGTGTACCTACCTTATGTCACATGCTTTAGAGAAGGCTCCACATCGCAGAGACAAAACAATATAAGTGATGGGAAAAGAGGGGTTTTATTGTAAGTACAATACCCATAATAATATATCTATAACACCACGGATCCCATTATACGGAAGGTGGACAATTCGTAGCCTGTATGTAAGAGGTAAAACACTTACCTGTGCTGTAGTGGGGTCTTGTGTGGAAATGTATATATCAAACTCATTTTCCTCTCCCTTTGGTACGACGAGAACAGAATTGGTCTCCATATAGAACTGTTCCTGTCCTCCAATGTGAATTTCCCCTTGAGAAAAGTCAGAAGACAACGCGTTATAATCCCTGATGTCTCATCAATCAGCTCTTACCGCAGTAAAGGGTGCTGCCTAAACTCAGAGGGGCTGATTCATCCAATGGCAATCTGCTGCCATACACTCCGTGATTTCCAACTGCACTGTACACACACCTCTATGGTACCCGGAACATCGCACGTTTTTCCTGTGCACCTCTATGGTAGTACAATGAAACACTTGAGATGTTGCTGGCCGCGATGTGCCATTGTAGACTGTGAGCTCTCACGAGCAGGGCCCTCCTCCCTCACTTATACCATCATCTCCTCCCCACTGCCTACAATGGCACCTAATGATTGGATTCTGCCACCCTGCTGCTTATTGGGTATTATGATATTATGACGGCTGATGCAGCAATGTTTATAAACCACATCCATGTCCTGCAATGTTCCGTCCTGTAAGAACCTTTGTCATGCTGTTTCTGTACTTTATTAGGCACCGCAGACCCCTTGTGGCAACATATAGGCACTGCAGACCCCTTGTGGCAACATATAGGCACCGCAGACCCCTTGTGGCAACATATAGGCACCGCATACCCCTTGTGGCAACATATAGGCGCTGCAGACCCCTTGTGGCAACATCTAGGCACCGCAGACCCCTTGTGGCAACATATAGGCGCTGCAGACTCCTTGTGGCACCATATAAATAAAGGATATTAAATAATAATACAAATCATAATATTTCTGCAAAGGCATGTTGCGGCTGCGTCACTAATAAAATTGCCCCATAACATCCTAAAATAAAAACAGGATCCCCTGTATGGATGAATGTATCCTTGAGATTGGTAGGAGCCTAGGGGGTATTTGGCAGACTTCCTTAGTAACTCTATTGACTCTCTCTGCAGACAGTTAAGGGCCCCACACACTACAACGATATGTTTGAGGCTGAAGTCGGATGTGATTTCCCTTGAACTCCCCCGGAACCTTCCCGAGAGTGATTCCATACAATTTAGAGATGTGCAGCGGGCATTTTTCGTGTTTTGTGTTTTGGTTTTGGATTCGGCTCTGCGGTCGTGTTTTGGATTCGGATGCGTTTTGGCAAAACCACCCTTTCAGGTTTTGGATTCGGATGTGTTTTGGATTCGGGGAGATTTAAAAAAAAAAACTAAAAAGCAGCTAAAATCATAGAATTTGGGGGTAATTTTGATCCTACTGTATTATTAACCTCAATAACCATAATTTCCACTAATTTCAAGTCTATTCTGAACACCTCACACCTCATAATATTATTTTAAGTCCTAAAATTTGCACCGAGGTCGCTGGATGACTAAGCTAAGCGACCCAAGTGGCCGGCACAAACACCTGGCCCATCTAGGAGTGGCACTGCAGTGTCAGACAGGATGGCACTTAAAAAAATACTCCCCAAACAGCACATGATGCAAAGGGAAAAAAGAGGTGCACCAAGGTCGCTGGATGGCGGTCGCTGGATGGTTAAGCTAAGCGACACAAACACCTGGCCCATCTAGAATTAGACTCCAGTATCATGTGAATTATAATCAATATCACTGGAATTATTTGTTATAATCAATGGAATTATTGGTCCAAATCACTGGAAGAAAATGACAAAATCACTGGAATTAAATGGCAGTAATGTCGGGAATTATATCAAATGGCAGTACCACTGGACATATACGGAAGTGTCAGACAGGATGGCACTTTTAAAAAAAATAGTTCCCAAACAGCACATGATGCAAAGAAAAGAGAAAAAGAGGTGGACTGACACTGAGCACTGACCAGTGATTCTGAGCACTGATGATACTACTGAGCAGTGATACTGAGCACTGATGATACTACTGAGCAGTGATACTGAGCACTGATGATACTACTGAGCAGTGATACTGAGCACTGATGATACTACTGAGCACTGATGATACTACTGAGCAATGATACTGAGAACTGAGCACTGACCAGTGGTACTGAGCACTGATGATACTACTGAGCAGTGATACTGAGCACTGATGATCCTACTGAGCAGTGATACTGAGCACTGATGATACTACTGAGCAGTGATACTGAGAACTGACACTGAGCACTGACCAGTGATACTGAGCACTGATGATACTACTGAGCAGTGATACTGAGCACTGATGATACTGCTGAGCAGTGATACTGAGCACTGATGATACTACTGAGCAGTGATACTGAGCACTGATGATACTACTGAGCAGTGATACTGAGCACTGATTATACTACTGAGCAGTGATACTGAGCACTGATGATACTACTGAGCAGTGATACTGAGCACTGATGATACTACTGAGCAGTGATACTGAGCACTGATGATACTACTGAGCAGTGATACTGAGCACTGATGATACTACTGAGCAGTGATACTGAGCACTGATGATACTACTGAGCAGTGATACTGAGCACTGATGATACTACTGAGCAATGATACTGAGAACTGACACTGAGCACTGACCAGTGGTACTGAGCACTGATGATACTACTGAGCAGTGATACTGAGCACTGATGATCCTACTGAGCAGTGATACTGAGCACTGATGATACTACTGAGCAGTGATACTGAGAACTGACACTGAGCACTGACCAGTGATACTGAGCACTGATGATACTACTGAGCAGTGATACTGAGCACTGATGATACTGCTGAGCAGTGATACTGAGCACTGATGATACTACTGAGCAGTGATACTGAGCACTGATGATACTACTGAGCAGTGATACTGAGCACTGATTATACTACTGAGCAGTGATACTGAGCACTGATGATACTACTGAGCAGTGATACTGAGCACTGATGATACTACTGAGCAGTGATACTGAGCACTGATGATACTACTGAGCAGTGATACTGAGCACTGATGATACTACTGAGCAGTGATACTGAGCACTGATGATACTACTGAGCAATGATACTGAGAACTGACACTGAGCACTGACCAGTGGTACTGAGCACTGATGATACTACTGAGCAGTGATACTGAGCACTGATGATCCTACTGAGCAGTGATACTGAGCACTGATGATACTACTGAGCAGTGATACTGAGAACTGACACTGAGCACTGACCAGTGATACTGAGCACTGATGATACTACTGAGCAGTGATACTGAGCACTGATGATACTGCTGAGCAGTGATACTGAGCACTGATGATACTACTGAGCAGTGATACTGAGCACTGATGATACTACTGAGCAGTGATACTGAGCACTGATGATACTACTGAGCAGTGATACTGAGCACTGATGATACTGCTGAGCAGTGATACTGAGCACTGATGATACTACTGAGCAGTGATACTGAGCACTGATGATACTACTGAGCAGTGATACTGAGCACTGATTATACTACTGAGCAGTGATACTGAGCACTGATGATACTACTGAGCAGTGATACTGAGCACTGATGATACTACTGAGCAGTGATACTGAGCACTGATGATACTACTGAGCAGTGATACTGAGCACTGATGATACTACTGAGCAGTGATACTGAGCACTGATGATACTACTGAGCAGTGATACTGAGCACTGATGATACTACTGAGCAATGATACTGAGAACTGACACTGAGCACTGACCAGTGGTACTGAGCACTGATGATACTACTGAGCAGTGATACTGAGCACTGATGATCCTACTGAGCAGTGATACTGAGCACTGATGATACTACTGAGCAGTGATACTGAGAACTGACACTGAGCACTGACCAGTGATACTGAGCACTGATGATACTACTGAGCACTGATGATACTGCTGAGCAGTGATACTGAGCACTGATGATACTACTGAGCAGTGATACTGAGCACTGATGATACTACTGAGCAGTGATACTGAGCACTGATTATACTACTGAGCAGTGATACTGAGCACTGATGATACTACTGAGCAGTGATACTGAGCACTGATGATACTACTGAGCAGTGATACTGAGCACTGATGATACTACTGAGCAGTGATACTGAGCACTGATGATACTACTGAGCAATGATACTGAGAACTGACACTGAGCACTGACCAGTGGTACTGAGCACTGATGATACTACTGAGCAGTGATACTGAGCACTGATGATCCTACTGAGCAGTGATACTGAGCACTGATGATACTACTGAGCAGTGATACTGAGAACTGACACTGAGCACTGACCAGTGATACTGAGCACTGATGATACTACTGAGCAGTGATACTGAGCACTGATGATACTGCTGAGCAGTGATACTGAGCACTGATGATACTACTGAGCAGTGATACTGAGCACTGATGATACTACTGAGCAGTGATACTGAGCACTGATGATACTACTGAGCAGTGATACTGAGCACTGATGATACTACTGAGCAGTGATACTGAGCACTGATGATACTACTGAGCAGTGATACTGAGCACTGATGATACTACTGAGCAGTGATACTGAGAACGGACACTGAGCACTGAGCAGTGATACGGAGCACTGATGATACTACTGAGCAGTGATACTGAGCACCGATGATACTACTGAGCAGTGATACTGAGAACGGACACTGAGCACTGAGCAGTGATACGGAGCACTGATGATACTACGGAGAACTGACACTGAGCAGCACGATGCAGCACAAGACACTGTACTAGTATTAGTATTAGTGAGCAGCCCAAAAGCACTCTGGAATTGTCACCCCCCAGATACCACTGTGACTGGAATGATGATGACCGATGCACAGTCACAGGACACTAATACCACAGCACCCTACAGCAGCAAGATGCAGCACAAGACACTGTACTAGTATTACTGAGCAGCATGATGCAGTACAAGATACTGTACTAGTATTACTGAGCAGCACAAGACACTGTACTAGTATTACTGAGCAGCACCATGCAGCACAAGACACTGTACTAGTATTACTGAGCAGCACGATGCAGCACAAGACACTGTACTAGTATTACTGAGCAGCACGATGCAGCACAAGACACTGTACTAGTATTACTGAGCAGCACAAGACACTGTACTAGTATTACTGAGCAGCACGATGCAGCACAAGACACTGTACTAGTATTACTGAGCAGCACGATGCAGCACAAGACACTGTACTAGTATTACTGAGCAGCACGATGCAGCACAAGACACTGTACTAGTATTACTGAGCAGCACGATGCAGCACAAGACACTGTACTAGTATTACTGAGCAGCACGATGCAGCACAAGACACTACTAGTATTACTGAGCAGCACGATGCAGCACAAGACACTGTACTAGTATTACTGAGCAGCACGAGACAATGGGCACTGATACTGAGAACTGACACCTAGAGAACGTAGCCACGTCCTCTCTGTACTCTCTACTATGCCCAAGTGATAATGGCGGTGACGCGCGGCTCTTTATATGGAATCCGAATCCCGCAAGAATCCGACAGCGGGATGATGACGTTTTGCCTCGTTTGGGTTTTCCGAGTCAAGTGGGAATAACCGAGCCGGGCTCGGAACCGTGTTTGACATGTGGAGTTCGGTAGGGTTCGGTTCTCGGCGAACCGAACCCGCTCATCTCTAATACAATTTGGTACATTGGTGCTATTTTTGCATAAGATATATTGCATGCGATTGATGAAGCCGCTATACATCACATGCGATATATATCGTACGGCATACAATTGTACCATGAGATATATCTGATGGGCTGGATAGAGGGCTACGGGGGCTAGGAGTGTCCTGAGAATGCCGGTCACACTTCCCTGTGATACATCGCATGCGATATATCACATGCACAAAATACACACTTTTCTCATCAGATTCCATCCAATTCCGATACATCATTAGTGCAGCACCAACGACCTATGGGATCCTATCCGACAGCCACGGGGACGCTCATCAGATTGGATACGATCTAAAACACATACGATTGTACACGATTTCATACAATATATCAGACTGATACTGTATATCGGAATTGTATGAAATCGTCCTAGTGTATGGGGCCCTTTACTGTTAGTCGCCTCTTGCAGAATATGGCTGATAAAGTATTTGACACTAATCTGCTCACAAATACAAATATAGGGTCTAATTCAGAGTTGATCGCAGCAGCAAATTTGTTAGCAGTTGGGCAAAACCATGTGCACTGCAGGGGGGGGGGGGCAGATGTAACATGTGCAGAGAGAGTTAGATTTGGGTGGGGTGTGTTGAAACTGAAATCTAAATTGCAGTGTAAAAATAAAGCAGCCAGTATTTACCCTGCACAGAAACAATATAACCCACCCAAATATAACTCTCTCTGCACGTTATTTCTGCCACACCTGCAGTGCACATGGGGGGTCATTCCGAGTTGTTCGCTTGCTAGCTGCTTTTAGCAGCATTGCACACGCTAGACCGCCGCCCTCTGGGAGTGTATCTTAGCTTAGCAGAATAGTGAATGAAAGATTAGCAGAATTCCTACTAACTAATTCTTTGCAGTTTCTGAGTAGCTCCAGACCTACTCACAGATTGCGATCAGCTCAGTCCGTTTAGTTCCTGGTTTGACGTCACAAACACGCCCTGCGTTCGGCCAGCCACTCCCCCGTTTCTCCAGGCACTCCCGCGTTTTTCCCTGACACGCCTGCGTTTTTTTGCAAGCGCCGGGAAAACGCTGAGTTACCACCCAGAAACGCCCCTTTCCTGTCAATCATTTACCTATTAGCAGTGCGACTGAAAAGCGCCGCAGAATCCACAGCAAATCTGCTAAGTTTTTAGTTAAATAACTAAGCGCATGCGCCCTGCATGCCTTGCGCATGCGCAGTTTGCAACAAATCGCAGCATAGCGAAAATCGGCAACGAGCGAACAACTCGGAATGACCACCATGGTTTTGGCCAACTGCTAACAAATTTGCTGCTGCAATCAGTTCTGAATTACCCCCATATTGCCAAAGATGTGAAATTAAGGTTTGCTGGTTAATGATATCCTCAGTTGTGCCCCCAACAATTTATCTCACTCTAAGGGGTCAATTCAATTAGAGGTGAACTGAGGGAGTTGACCACAAGGTGCGGTTGCAATGGTGGCAGCCTAAGTTGTGCCCCAAATATGCACCTAAATCGCATATTGCCCCATAAGTGTGTGTTAAAATATGTTAATTAGGGGCTACCGTATGTGCGGCATAAAAGTCTGCTTTTCAGCTGTTGAGAGAGTCAACATAGAACTATCAATTATTTACCAGCATGTTTAGAGGCATATAATGCCTGCATGGTTAAACGGATTTAAGTAGGATTATAAATTATCCTGGTGCCGGCAATGTCGTAGCCAGTAGCATAACTAGGGGTCCGCAGCCACTGCGGTCACTTGGAAGCGCGCAGGGCTGCGGGGCGCCCTAGCCGCCGCCACTGATTTCTTGCTGGGAAGGACACGAAGGGTACAGCGCAAACCTCTCCTGTGTGTCCCTCCTGGGTCTCCGGCGGCAGCGGCGTGTCTGTTAATTGAAGTGCCCATTCGTGAGCTCAGATTGTCTCACAAACCGGCAGTTCATTTAACAGACACGCCGCTGCCGCCGGAGACGCAGGAGGGACACACAGGAAAGGCGCACGCTGTGCCCTCTGTGTCCTCCTTCCTAAAATGCACAGCAGCGGGGGGAGCCAGGGGGGGGGGGTACATGGCACTGGAGGAGCATATTTGGCACTGAGGGGGGGGGGGGGCATATTTGGCATGGGGGGCATATTTAGCACTGAGGGAGCATATTTGGCATTGGAGGGGGGGCATATCTGGCACTGAGGGGGGGCATATTTGGCACTGGGGGGGCATATTTGGCATGGGGGGCATATTTGGCACTGAGGGAGCATATTTGGCACTGGGGGGGCATATTTGGCACTATGGGAGCATATTTGGCACTGGGGGGCATATTTGGCACTATGGGAGCATATTTGGCACTTGGGGGGGCATATTTGGCACTGGGGGAGCATATTTGGCACTGAGGGGGGCATATTTGGCACTGGGGGGTATATGTGTACCTGTCACTGGGGGGGGGGCATATTTGGCACTGGGGGCATATGTGTACCTGGCACAGTGGGGGAATATCTGGCACTGGGGGTATATGTGGCACTGGGAGCACAGTCCTAGCAACAAGCATTACCCCCTGGTTACAAGCACAACACCCAGCATGAAATCCCTGGCAACAAGCATTACCCCCTACCAACGAGCATGACACCCAGTGCATGAAACCCCTGGCAACGAATATTACTTCCTGGTAACAAGCTTGAAACCCAGCACATGATACCTCTGGCAACAAGCATAACACCTACCGCATGAAACCCCTGGCAACGAGCATGACACCCTGAGCATGAAAACCCTTGGCACCGTGCATGGAACCAAGAGCATGAAACCCCTGGCAACGAGCATGACACCCTGAGCATGAAAACCCCTGGTACCGTGCATGGAACCAAGAGCATGAAACCCCTGGCAACGAGCATGACACCCAGTGCATGAAACCCCTGGTAACAAGCATGACACCCTGAGCATGAAACCTCTGGCAATGAGCATGACACCCAGTGCATGAAACCCCTGGCAACGAGCATGACACCCAGTGCATGAAACCCCTGGCAACGAGTAGGTAATTTAAAAGTAATTAGAAGCCTTACTGTAGGACTTAATGTGTAATGGGCATTACGGTGTGTGGCATAATGTGTCACAGGCATTATGGTGTGTGGCATACTATATCACGGGCATTGTGGTTTGTGGTATAATGTCTCAGGGTCATTGCAGTGTGGCATAGTGTATAACGGGCATTGCGGCGTGTGGCATAGGGTATAATGGGCATTGCGGTATGTGTCAGGCATTACGGTGTGTTGTATACTATATCACGGGCATTGTGGTATGTGGTATAATGTCTCTGGATCATTGTGGTGTGTGTCATACTGTGTCACGGACATTGTATGTGCTATAATGTATCAGGGGCATTGCAGTGTGTAGCATAATGTATAACGGGCATTGCGATTCCTGTCATAATGTGTCACAGGCATTACGGTGTGTGGCATAATGTGTCGGGGGCATTACAGTGTGTGCATATTGTGTCATGTGCATTATTGTGTGTGGAATAATGTCTAAGGGCCATTGCAGTATGTGGCATAATGTATACTGGGCATTACTATAAGGAGGAAAAATGACACAAATAATGTAAGGGGCATGAATCAGGATTATTTTTCTTTCCTGTGGTGGCTAACGTCTGGGCGTGCAGGTTGCAAAACTGGGGTATAAGGTAGTCTTTTCCTGCAATGCCACGCCCCTTTATGCAAAGCTATGTCCATTTCGGCAAGGACACGCCCCTTTTGCGGTTCATCGCTTCACTAGTGCCAATTATGGGGGGCTTGATAAATCTGGGCTAGTGACTGTGGAAAGAATGACTGTGTACTAAGGAGACAGATACAGATACTGAGGACACAAACACAGAGACCCCGCAGAAATGGTAGTGTAATACCCTGCTATATGAGGTATTATGTGTAGCACACTACAGAGTACTGTATGTACATTTGATTATACAGGAAGATAAATCCCAGCAGCCTTGGCAGCAGCTCTAGAGGTCCGGGGCAGGTCTCATGACCAGTGACAGTAGGAGGGAGGACAATTGGTCAGGACTGAGAGCTGAGGTAACCATTTTGGTGAAACAGGAGCTGCGCTGAGGGAGGTCCATGTCAGTGACAGCAGCC
This sequence comes from Pseudophryne corroboree, assembly GCF_028390025.1. Lineage (NCBI taxonomy): Eukaryota > Metazoa > Chordata > Amphibia > Anura > Myobatrachidae > Pseudophryne > Pseudophryne corroboree. The sequence goes on along the minus strand of NC_086450.1, from coordinate 35,031,270 downwards.
ATGCATAGAGACATCCCAGAGGCGGATTAGGAAGTGCTGTGTAATAGTCAGCGTGAGGTAGTGTGCCCCTGCCTAGCTGATTGCAGGCTGCCTGTGAGGTAGTGTGCCCCCGCCCAGCGGATTGCAGGCTGCCTGTGAGGTAATGTGCCCTTGCCCAGCGGATTGCAGGCTGCCTGTGAGGTAGTGTGCCCCTGCCCAGCTGATTGCAGGCTGCCTGTGTGGTAGTGTGCCCCTGCCCAGCTGATTGCAGGCTGCCTGTGAGGTAGTGTGCCCCTGCCCAGCTGATTGCAGGCTGCCTGTGAGGTAGTGTGTCCCTGCCCAGCTGATTGCAAGCTGCCTGTGAGGTAGTGTGCCCCTGCCCAGCTGATTGCAGGCTGCCTGTGAGGTAGTGTGCCCCTGCCCAGCTGATTGCAAGATGCCTGTGAGGTAGTGTGACCCTGCCCAGCTGATTGCAGGCTGCCTGTGAGGTAGTGTGCCCCTGCCCAGCTGATTGCAGGCTGCCTGTGAGGTAGTGTGCCCCTGCCCAGCTGATTGCAGGCTGCCTGTGAGGTAGTGTGCCCCTGCCCAGCTGATTGCAGGCTGCCTGTGAGGTAGTGTGCCCCTGCCCAGCTGATTGCAAGCTGCCTGTGAGGTAGTGTGCCCCTGCCCAGCTGATTGCAGGCTGCCTGTGAGGTAGTGTGCCCCTGCCCAGCTGATTGCAAGATGCCTGTTAGGTAATGTGACCCTGTCCAGCTGATTGCAGGCTGCCTGTGAGGTAGTGTGCCCCTGCCCAGCTGATTGCAGGCTGCCTGTGAGGTAGTGTGCCCCTGCCCAGCTGATTGCAGGCTGCCTGGGAAGAAAGGACTGATCGAAGCATCTGTGTGAATCGTCTCCGCTCTGCATCAGGTCTGCTAACTCTATACACAGCACTACATCCTAGAGAGGCGCTTCTAATATTATATATCTAACTGCAGTACATTCAGGTGCCACTGACTTCACTTTAACATAAAAATTGCAGTAAAGTAGCTCTGATAGAGGACACTGGTAACTGCTAATGGTATACAGAGACATTGATGCCAGATCATTGTACTTCTTCAGGGATCATCTCAGCCATCTCCACTACAGCGTTACAGCATATCCAGTGACAGTCGCACATCTGCATAACACTGCAACCGCCACCTCCAGCAGGTTATTTGTAAACTTTCAGGGGGTCATTCCGACCTGATCGCACGCTGCCATTTTTCGCAGGGCAGCGATCAGGTCACTACTGCGCATGCGAATACGGGTACAAATCGGATCGTTGCTGGGCGATGGATTTAACGAAGAATCCATTCACACAGCCGATCACAAGAAGATTGACAGGAAGAATGCGTTTATGGGTGTCAACTGACCGTTTTCAGGGAGTGGTTGGAAAAACGCAGGCGTGTCCAAGGGTTTGCAGGGCGGGTGTCTGACGTCAATTCCAGGACCGGACAGGCTGAAGTGATCACAAGTCCAGACTTCCCTGCATAAACCATCACCTGCAGATCCTCCATGTGTATCCTCTGTAGGACTCCTCCTGTATTTTATTAGCAATCACACAATGTTTTGTGTGACAATTTTAGAGATGTGCACCTGAAATTTTTCGGGTTTTGTGTTTTGGTTTTGGATTCGGTTCCGCTGCCATGTTTTGGATTCGGACGCGTTTTGGCAAAACCTCCCTGAATTTTTTTTGTCGGATTCTGGTGTGTTTTGGATTTGGGTGTTCTTTTTTAAAAAACCCTCAAAAACAGCTTAAATCATAGAATTTGGGGGTAATTTTGATCCTATAGTATTATTAACCTTAATAACCACAATCTCCACTCATTTCCAGTCTATTCTGAACATCTCACACCTCACAATACTATTTTTAGACCTAAAATTTGCACCGGGGTCGCTGGATGACTAAGCTAAGCGACCCAAGAGGGCGGCACAAACACCCGGCCCATCTAGGAGTGGCACTGTAGTGTCAGACAGGATGGCAGATTAAAAAAATAGTCCCCAAACAGCACATGATGCAAAAAAAAAAAAAAGAGTTTCACCAAGGTCGCTGGATGGGTAAGCTAAGCGACCGAAGAGGGCAGCACAAACACCTGGCCCATCTAGGAGTGGCACTGCAGTGTCAGACAGGATGGCACTTATAAAATTGGCCCCAAACAGCACATGATGCAAAGAAAAGAGAAAAAGAGGTGCACTGTGGTCGCTGGACGGCTCAGCTAAGTGACACAAACACCTCAATATCACAGGAATTATTCGTTCTAATCAATGGTATTATTGGTCCAAATCACTGGAAGAAAATGACAAAATCACTGGAATTATTCGTTCTAATCAATGGTATTATTGGTCCAAATCACTGGAAGAAAATGACAAAATCACTGGAATTATTTGGCAAGATCACTGTAATTAATAATTATAAATCACTGATATTAATTGGTAAAATCTCGCTATCGCCTGCCTAGTGAAGTGGAATCTAGATGGGATTTTGCAGCGGGGACACAATAAACTTCATCAATTGTCTAACTCCCACTGCACTAATGGCGGAAAACGAGCACACGTCTAACAGTGCACTGATTATACTGAGAACTGATTATACTGAGAACTGATTAAACTGATCACTGATGATACTACGGAGAACTGACACTGAGCAGCGAGAACAGCACTAGACTATTGTACTGTAGTATACTGGTCACCACAATGCAGCACTGACACTGAGCACAGATATTAAGCACTGATCAGGATACTAGAAGTGACACAGAGCTGCAAGATACAGCAATGGCCTACTGTACTGTACTACTATATACTGGTGGTCACCACAATGCTGCACTGTACTACTATATACTGGTCACAACAATGCAGCAGATATTGAGCAATGATCAGGATACTAGAACTGAGTCTGACACGGTGTTATGCACCAGATACATGTTAATTCAGTGGGAGTGGAAGAACCCACATCTCACCAAAAGAAAAGAAATTCCTTTGTTTGGAGCACTCTTTTAAACATTCAATGTGAATTGAAATGAGAAATTGAATAAATTAATACTTAACTTTTATTATTCCTTACTTAACTATAATTTAAGAGGGATTGGTATATGTATCTCAAATTATTGTATCCCTATATAAACAGTGGTAGAATATAAAATAGGAGCAAAAACAATGGTAGAATATATATTGATGTGATTGCTCAAATAGTAAAATAACAGTGATAGTAATCTATCCGACCATTCAGACAGACAGCAGTGGTGATATTTGTATACTCTTGTAAAGTCAGAGGATTCATGACCATTGAGATATCACCAATAAGTTCAGACTAATAATGTGCGTCTGAGTTTCATCAAGCGGTGTAGCTATTTCTATATGAATTCATTAGATCAGCTAATCCCCCGACCTCAATCAAAATTGTACACTAGGACTGATCCTTTGTCATGTAGCAAAAAAATATATATTATCCATATCTAGTGTTTTAACATATGTTGTATCACAATTGTATGGAGCAGATATAAATGCATAAATAGCCACCTTGTATTGGGGCTAACTTCCAATCACTAAGTCACACAATCATATGAGTCAATAGACATACAGTAACATTCAAAATCGACAGAGTATGCATTGCAAATCCTGTAATTTGTTCAAAAATTAATCCAAGATCTGGAAGTACATTGCTACATAAACAGTAGATGTGTTGTGTACCAAATGTGGAGGGGAGGGGGGAGAGAGAGAGACAAAAGGATAGACACTCTAGTCAAATAATCCCATCTGCTGTCCAACCTCATCCAAGAGCGGAGGAAAGATGAGAGTAGGACCGTCAACTGTGCCGTAGAAATAAGAAAACAGGCACTCTGGCTAAAAGCCCCGTCGTGGTGTTAGGTAGGCCCTGATGCTAATAAGCCTTGCAGGGTCTAAATGCGCCACTTGAGCCCGAGCCAGGGGCCGAAATATACTCTCAACAAAGATTTATGACTAATAAAATCAATACATCTGTTTTATATCAAAGTTTAGGATATAGAAATCCTATTAGGTATCTCTAATATAGATATAGGCACCTTGGTTGCACCTTGCCAATTGCCATATTTTTCAGAAACGATGTGTACCTATGAAGAAGAATTATTCTGGTAGAGATATACCTATATATAGACCAAAAAAGGATAGTAGGCACTCCTAGTTCACTATTCCCATCTGCTGTCTGGCCTCATCAATTAGAGCGGAGGACAGATGAGAGTGGGATCGTGGGCTGTGCCAAGAATTGGGAGAGAAGCGGAGGGTACCTTGAAAACCCGTAGGTGGTGTTAGGCGGGCCCTGATGCTAATGAGCCTTGCAGGGTCCGGATGCGCCACCGGGTATCAACTGTCCGTCCGTGAAAAAAAGACAGGGAGAGAGGACAGGGGTTGTAAAGAGTGCCAGATCGTTGTCTCAAGTGTGACTCACTATACCTCACCGCCGGTGGCGGCGGTCCGTAGATCCCAGCCGCTAGGTCATTGAAAGCTGCTGCTGCTGCTGGTAATGGTTTTCCCCGCTGCCGGCTTACGGTCAGTGATTTAACACCGCTTGATAGCTGAACGCTGCTGCCGCTGATCACGGCTCCCCCTGCAGTGAGGAGACCGTGTGTGAGGCCGTAATTAGTAGGACGTACGTTTCACCACCTGGGCTTGCTCACCTAGCAGCCTGAGCAGCTGCTAGGTGAGCAAGCCCAGGTGGTGAAACGTACGTCCTACTAATTACGGCCTCACACACGGTCTCCTCACTGCAGGGGGAGCCGTGATCAGCGGCAGCAGCGTTCAGCTATCAAGCGGTGTTAAATCACTGACCGTAAGCCGGCAGCGGGGAAAACCATTACCAGCAGCAGCAGCAGCTTTCAATGACCTAGCGGCTGGGATCTACGGACCGCCGCCACCGGCGGTGAGGTATAGTGAGTCACACTTGAGACAACGATCTGGCACTCTTTACAACCCCTGTCCTCTCTCCCTGTCTTTTTTTCACGGACGGACAGTTGATACCCGGTGGCGCATCCGGACCCTGCAAGGCTCATTAGCATCAGGGCCCGCCTAACACCACCTACGGGTTTTCAAGGTACCCTCCGCTTCTCTCCCAATTCTTGGCACAGCCCACGATCCCACTCTCATCTGTCCTCCGCTCTAATTGATGAGGCCAGACAGCAGATGGGAATAGTGAACTAGGAGTGCCTACTATCCTTTTTTGGTCTATATATAGGTATATCTCTACCAGAATAATTCTTCTTCATAGGTACACATCGTTTCTGAAAAATATGGCAATTGGCAAGGTGCAACCAAGGTGCCTATATCTATATTAGAGATACCTAATAGGATTTCTATATCCTAAACTTTGATATAAAACAGATGTATTGATTTTATTAGTCATAAATCTTTGTTGAGAGTATATTTCGGCCCCTGGCTCGGGCTCAAGTGGCGCATTTAGACCCTGCAAGGCTTATTAGCATCAGGGCCTACCTAACACCACGACGGGGCTTTTAGCCAGAGTGCCTGTTTTCTTATTTCTACGGCACAGTTGACGGTCCTACTCTCATCTTTCCTCCGCTCTTGGATGAGGTTGGACAGCAGATGGGATTATTTGACTAGAGTGTCTATCCTTTTGTCTCTCTCTCTCCCCCCTCCCCTCCACATTTGGTACACAACACATCTACTGTTTATGTAGCAATGTACTTCCAGATCTTGGATTAATTTTTGAACAAATTACAGGATTTGCAATGCATACTCTGTCGATTTTGAATGTTACTGTATGTCTATTGACTCATATGATTGTGTGACTTAGTGATTGGAAGTTAGCCCCAATACAAGGTGGCTATTTATGCATTTATATCTGCTCCATACAATTGTGATACAACATATGTTAAAACACTAGATATGGATAATATATATTTTTTTGCTACATGACAAAGGATCAGTCCTAGTGTACAATTTTGATTGAGGTCGGGGGATTAGCTGATCTAATGAATTCATATAGAAATAGCTACACCGCTTGATGAAACTCAGACGCACATTATTAGTCTGAACTTATTGGTGATATCTCAATGGTCATGAATCCTCTGACTTTACAAGAGTATACAAATATCACCACTGCTGTCTGTCTGAATGGTCGGATAGATTACTATCACTGTTATTTTACTATTTGAGCAATCACATCAATATATATTCTACCATTGTTTTTGCTCCTATTTTATATTCTACCACTGTTTATATAGGGATACAATAATTTGAGATACATATACCAATCCCTCTTAAATTATAGTTAAGTAAGGAATAATAAAAGTTAAGTATTAATTTATTCAATTTCTCATTTCAATTCACATTGAATGTTTAAAAGAGTGCTCCAAACAAAGGAATTTCTTTTCTTTTGGTGAGATGTGGGTTCTTCCACTCCCACTGAATTAACATGTATCTGGTACATATTCCTAGGAGCACCTCCAACGTTAAAATAGCCGCTGATGCGGGTTTAATGTTTTTTTTTTTTTGTTTAGTTGGTTTCTGTTATTGAATTAATTAATTATATTTAGTCTGGTGCAGGATAAATTTTGTTTTACGGTGTTATGCACACCAGTGCCTGCAGGAATGTACTGGTGTCTGAACTGTTATGCACACCAGTGCCTGCAGGAATGTACTGGTGTCTGCACTGTTATGCACACCAGTGCCTGCAGGAATGTACCTGTGTCTGAACGGATAGGGATGCAAAACAAATTAACTCACAGACAGACTGGGGAATATGACATTACGTACACAGAAGGTGATAGGGTAACAAAATAAACACAAAGTGAACAGAGAAGCCCAGAGGCTAAGAAACTGGGTGTCTCCCTAGTATTAGGAGTGCTCAGATGGAAAAAGCAAGATGTTGTGTTTTAATATGTAGAGAACCCGAAATGCTGTTGCTAAGGGCAACAGCAAAACCCTAAAGGGTTACCAACGGGTGTGGCAGTAAACTCCTTGGTCAGAGATGGAATGATAGACACAAGGAGAGTCTCCACAATCCTAATCCTCACTTGCAGTGCACAGGTTCAGCTTACTGCCACTAAACTGACACCTGAACACTTTGCACAGTGAGAAAGGATTTAGGCAGGCAAGTCTGAGAATACAGCCGCAAACTTGCTAAGTTCACAGAGTAGCAAAAGAACCCCAGCAGGTTAAACGACTGACTCCAGTCTTACTGCTAGGTCTGGATTGGCAGAGTGTAGTACCAAATCCCCAGGCCTATTTGCAGTAAGCAACAACAAATACAAAGCTACACAGTACTGGCTAACTTTCAGGAACTAACTAAACAACAAAGATTCAGCAGCATCTGCTTAACCTGAGAAGAGGGTTTATAAAGCAGGTGCTGTCCACGCCCCACTCAGACCTCACAGACTGTGAGCACAAAAACCAGCACCGGATCCCCTGCCGTGCACAGAGCCTGTAACCACTGCACAGCAAAAGACCCGAACCGGAGTATCAGCTGCGCTAAGGTTACTCAGCTAGCACTTGTCTCCCGGTTGCCATGACGACGTGGCAGCACAGGGCAGGAGACCCTAACAGTACCCCCCCTCTGACGAGGGGTCAAAGAACCCCTACCACCGGGTTTATCGGGGAACTGCGAGAAGAAAGAGCGTATCAGTCTGGGGGCATGAAGATCACAACTGCGCACCCACGACCGCTCCTCCGGACCATACCCCTTCCAGTGCACCAAAAATGACAGCCGACCCCGAACCATCTTGGAGTCAAGAATCCTTTCAACAACAAACTCCCTCTGGCCACGTATCAGAAGAGGGGAAGGTCTTCCACTGGAAGAAGGATTACTAATCGCCCGTTTTAAAAGGGAACAATGAAATGTTTTATTGATACCCAAAGAACGGGGCAGATCTAACTGAAATGCCACCGGATTGATAACCCTGGTGATCTTATAAGGGCCGATGAACCGGGGGCCTAACTTATGAGATGGCTGTCTCAACTTCAAATTCTTGGTAGACAACCAGACGAAGTCTCCTAATTTGAAGCTGCAGGGTCTTTTCCGCTTATCAAAAACCCTTTTGGTCACTAATGACACAGACACAAGGGCTTTCTTCACTTTCCTCCAAATACCTCTAAGGACCGAAACCACAGAGGAACCACCAGGCGTGGAGTCCAGGGGGTCAAAAGAATTGGCCTTAGGATGATGCCCATACACACAAAGGAAGGGAGAGATCCCTGTAGCAGAGTGAGCCGCGTTGTTATAGGCAAACTCCGCCATGGACAGATGAGCAACCCAGTCAGTCTGACACTTGGAGACATAACACCTGAGGAACTGCTCCAAGGACTGGTTCACCCTTTCAGTCTGCCCATTAGACTGCGGATGGTAGCCTGATGACAAGCTGACAGAAATCTGAAGATCGGAACAAAATGCCCTCCAGAATTTGGCCACAAACTGGGATCCGCGGTCAGAGACCACATCAAGTGGCAACCCGTGGAGACGCACAACATGCAGCATAAATAATTCAGACAGGCGTCTGGCCGATGGCAGCCCAACCAGTGGAACGAAGTGCGCCATCTTCGAAAACCTGTCAACGACAACCCAGATGGCTGTCATCCCCGAGGATTTGGGCAAGTCCACCACAAAATCCATTGAAATGTGGGTCCATGGCTTAGATGGAATAGAGAGTGGATGTAATGGGCCAACAGGAACCCCTCTAGGAGTCTTATTTCGGGCACAGATGTCACATGCCCGAACCCACTGATCCACATCCTTAGCCACCGAGGGCCACCACACCGCCCTAGATAGCAACTCCCGAGTTCTGGCAATACCCGGGTGACCTGCCGACTTCTTGGCATGGAATTCCAGGAACACTCGCTGTCTTAACCTAGGAGGCACAAACAAAAGACCTACCGGAAGGTCTGGAGGAGCCTGCTCCTGTGCTCTAAGGACTAATGACAAGAGGTCCTGGGTAATGCCCACTTTAATACATGATGGGGACACAATGGGCAACGGCTCCTCGGTGGTCTCCTGGATTGGAGCAAAACTCCGCGAGAGCGCATCAGCCTTGATGTTTTTTGACCCAGGGCGATATGTTATCAAAAAATTAAAGCGAGCAAAAAACAAAGCCCATCGTGCCTGCCTGGCATTGAGACGCTTCGCTGACTCTAAATATGCCAGATTCTTATGGTCGGTGAGAATTGAGACCACAAATTTAGCCCCCTCAAGCCAGTGTCTCCACTCCTCGAGTGCATCCTTAATAGCTAACAATTCCCGGTTACCCACGTCATAATTCATCTCGGCAGGCGAAAATTTACGGGAAAAGTAAGCACAGGGATGAAGGCGATTATCAGACACTCCCATCTGAGAGAGCACTGCCCCAATACCCATCTCAGAGGCATCCACCTCCACCACAAAAGGACGCTCTGGATCTGGGTGTCGCAGCACCTTGGCCGAGACAAATGCCCTTTTGAGACGGGCAAAAGCCGCTTTAGCCTCACAAGACCAGTGAGCAACATCCGCCCCTTTCTTAGTGAGTGCCACCAAGGGCGCCACTATAGACGAAAATCCAGCGATAAATCGTCTATAAAAATTTGCAAAGCCCAGGAAACGCTGAAGCGCCTTCAAACTAGTGGGCTGCACCCAATCCAGGACTGCCTGTACCTTGGAACCCTCCATTTGGAAACCTTCTGGGGAGATAATATATCCTAGAAATGCGATTTGCTGAACTTCAAATTCGCACTTCTCCAGCTTTGCCCCAAGCCGGTGGTCTCTGAGTTTCTGGAGGACTAAGCGTACATGCTTCCGATGTTCCTCCAGGGAATGGGAGAAGATTAGGATGTCATCTAAGTATACAACTAAGAATCTATCCAAATATTCCCTGAGTACATCGTTCATGAAATCCTGGAAGACTGCCGGGGCATTACAGAGCCCAAAAGGCATCACCAAATATTCATAATGCCCTGAGTGGGTATTAAAGGCAGTCTTCCATTCATCCCCCTCTCTTATTCGGATTAGATTGTACGCCCCGCGTAGGTCAATCTTAGAAAAAATGGTGGCAGTACGAAGCTGGTCAAACAAGACCGAAATGAGAGGCAGTGGGTATGAGTTTTTAATCGTGATACGGTTCAATTCCCTGAAGTCGATGCAGGGTCGCAACGAACCGTCCTTTTTACCCACGAAGAAGAACCCCGACCCAACTGGAGACTGAAGGTCTGATAAATCCCTTAGCCAAGTTCTCCTGAATGTACTCTGCCACAGCCTGAGTCTCAGGACGTGACAGGGAGTACAACCTGCTCTTGGGAAGCTTAGCATTTGGCAACAAATCAATGGCACAGTCATAGGGGCGATGGGGAGGTAGTACCTCTGCAATTTTTTTGGAGAACACGTCCGCAAAATCTGCATAACACCCTGGCAATCCTGGCAAACTTAGCTGCGAGAGCCTGACTGGAAGGCTCAAGCAACTCCTGAAACAATCAGTACCCCAACTAAGAATCTCCCCAGAGACCCAGTCAAATTGAGGATTGTGGGCCCTTAACCAGGGTAACCCCAACACCAATGGGGCAAAAGTACAGACAGTCACATAAAAGGACAATTTTTCAGAGTGTGTGGCTCCAATAAACAAAGAAATCTGGCTAGTGCAAGAGGTAATTTTACCTTGGGATAATGGTTCCCCGTTTAACCCACAAATCTCAATTTCCAATGCCAAGGGTACTGAGGGAACAGAGTGTTTCAGGGCGAATTGGCGGTCCATAAAAACCCCGTCGGCCCCACTGTCCACAAAGGCCTCAGTCTTGACAGTTTGACCGAGGATCTTCAAGGTCACCGGAATGATAAAAGTCTTCTTGGGAAATTCTGACTTCTGGCCTGACAGGATATTTCCCATCACCCTCAGGCCCTGAAGTTTTCCGGCTTTTCTGGGCATGATACTACCACATGACCTTTATTCCCACAGTACAAACACAACCCCTGCTGTCTCCTCCGCGTCTTCTCACGCGAGGAGAGGCGGGTAACCCCAATCTGCATAGGCTCCTCGGAAAATTCCTCAGAGTCTGAGGTTCCCTTGGGAAAGAAGGAAACCTCGGTCTCCCTTTCAAGCCTACGCTCTCTCAGCCGTCTATCCACCCGGATGGATAACTGCATGAGCTGATCCAAGCTATCAGGCAAGAGATATTGTACCAGTTGGTCTTTTATCTGGTTAGAAAGACCTCTTCGGTACTGGTGTCTCAGGGCTGGGTCATTCCACTGGGTATCATGGGCCAAGCTCCGAAACTCCGTACAGTAAACTTCAACCGGCCTTCGCCCTTGCTTAAGGATCGAAATCTGAGCCTCGGCTGTGGCCGTCTTGTCAGGGTCATCATACAACATGCCCAGTGCCATAAAAAAAGCATCAACACTTTTAAGCGACGGACAGTCAGGCTGCAACCCATATGCCCAGACCTGTGGGTCTCCTTGTAGCAAGGAAATCACTATGCCCACCCGCTGAATCTCTGACCCAGAAGACTGAGGCCTAAGCCGGAAGTATAGCTTGCAGCTCTCCTTGAAACAAAAGAACTGCGAGCAATCTCCAGAAAAACGATCCGGGAGATTTACTTTTGGCTCCTTAACCCCTGAAGGTGCTGCTGCTGCGGGAGCTCCGCCAGCGGCCTGGGAGGTGTGCATTTTAATGGACAAATCATTAAATTGTCGAGTCAGGACCTGCACCTGATCGACCACCTGTTGCAACGTATTTTGAGGGGTATGCTCCATATTCCCACAAAATTTCAACAGGAGTATTTGGCTGCTGAATATGTTATGCACACCAGTGCCTGCAGGAATGTACTGGTGTCTGAACTGTTATGCACACCAGTGCCTGCAGGAATGTACTGGTGTCTGCATTGTTATGCACACTAGTGCCTGCAGGAATGTACCTGTGTCTGAACGGATAGGGATGCAAAACAAATGAACTCACAGACAGACTGGGGAATATGACATTACGTACACAGAAGGTGATAGGGTAACAAAATAAACACAAAGTGAACAGAGAAGCCCAGAGGCTAAGAAACTGGGTGTCTCCCTAGTATTAGGAGTGCTCAGATGGAAAAAGCAAGATGTTGTGTTTTAATACGTAGAGAACCCGAAATGCTGTTGCTAAGGGCAACAGCAAAACCCTAAAGGGTTACCAACGGGTGTGGCAGTAAACTCCTTGGTCAGAGATGGAATGATAGACACAAGGAGAGTCTCCACAATCCTAATCCTCACTTGCAGTGCACAGGTTCAGCTTACTGCCACTAAACTGACACCTGAACACTTTGCACAGTGAGAAAGGATTTAGGCAGGCAAGTCTGAGAATACAGCCGCAAACTTGCTAAGTTCACAGAGTAGCAAAAGAACCCCAGCAAGTTAAACGACTGACTCCAGTCTTACTGCTAGGTCTGGATTGGCAGAGTGTAGTACCAAATCCCCAGGCCTATTTGCAGTAAGCAACAACAAATACAAAGCTACACAGTACTGGCTAACTTTCAGGAACTAACTAACCAACAAAGATTCAGCAGCATCTGCTTAACCTGAGAAGAGGGTTTATAAAGCAGGTGCTGTCCACGCCCCACTCAGACCTCACAGACTGTGAGCACAAAAACCAGCACCGGATCCCCTGCCGTGCACAGAGTCTGTAACCACTGCACAGCAAAAGACCCGAACCGGAGTATCAGCTGCGCTCAGGTTACTCCGCTAGCACTTGTCTCCCGGTTGCCATGACGACGTGGCAGCACAGGGCAGGAGACCCTAACACACGGAGCTGCAAGATACAGCAATGGCCTACTGTACTGTACTATATGTATACTGCTGGTCACCAAAATGCTGCACTGTCCTACTATATACTACTCACAACAATGCAGCACAGATATGGAATGGATACTTGCAGTGACACAGAGCTGCAAGATACAGCAATGGCCTACTGTACTGTACTACTATAGTTATATACTGGTGGTCCCCAAAATGCAGCACACTAAGCACAGATATTACCAGGTGTATCTCACACATCGCTCAGTACAGATTACAGGATGTATAATCACCAGGTGTATAACACACATCGCATAGTACACTATACAGTATGCAGCTCTGGAGGGATCAGTATTTGGCAGGAAGGCGAGGCCTGGTCCTGGCAGCAGAGTGACAGGCGGTCGTATAGTAGCAGCCAGCTCCAAATCTGGCAGTGTGTGGAGAGGGAGGGGGCGAGGGAAGGGAACGAGCGCTGGAATGTCTGAGCGGAGGGCTTGGAAGTTCAGGGTGAGTGAGGCGGGAGCTGCTCTTCCATAGCAGCGCACAGTGGTGGTGATGGAGTCTGACAAAGGAGGGAGGAGGAGGATTGGGGCAACTGGCCGCAGGGGAGCACTGTGCCACAGCCATCACCTGCAGGGGGAGTGGAGGGAAACACATCCTATCTGCCCCAGATAAGTGACTTCTGATCAGAGCAATTGAGGGTCGGAGTTTTTCTGAAAGGTGTAAAGGAAGGGGTTCTTTTTCATGTAGACTGGAAGGACTACAACACACTTGGAGTGACTACACTTTTCACCCTAGTTCGGCAGCCCTGCTGCCCTTTAATACACAGATGAATGAAGACTCCATTTGGAAAGGCGGCCGCTCTGCGTTCAAGAGCTGATGCAGCACATGCAGGTGATTCTGCAAATATGATGAAGAAAAGAACATCTCATAAGAAACATCGAAACAATGTGGGACCAAGTAAACCAGTCTCCCAGCCAAGGCAAAATATTGTAGGCTGTAGAATACAGCATGGGTGGAAAGAGGGCAGTGGGCCAATAACCCAGTGGAAAGGAACAGTTCTGGATCAAGTACCAGTGAATCCCTCCCTCTATCTTATAAAGTATGATGGATTTGATTGTGTCTATGGACTTGAGCTTCACAAGGCTGAAAGGGTGTCTGCTCTTGAAGTTCTACCAGACAGAGTTGCCTCATCCCGAATCAGCGATGCCCATTTGGCTGACACAATGATTGGTAAAGCAGTGGAGCATATGTTTGAAACAGAGGATGTTTCCAAGGATGAGTGGCGAGGGATGGTATTAGCACGAGCACCTATTATGAACACATGGTTTTATTATTATATAACCTATGAAAAGGACCCAGTCTTATATATGTATCAACTTTTAGATGACTATAAAGAAGGAGATCTTTGGATCATGCCAGACTCAAATGATTCCCCGCCAGCTGAAAGAGAACCAGGGGAGGTTGTGGACAGCCTGGTGGGCAAGCAAGTGGAATATGCCAAAGAAGATGGCTCAAAAAGGACTGGCATGGTTATTCATCAAGTTGAAGCTAAACCATCCGTGTACTTCATTAAGTTTGATGACAATTTCCATATTTATGTCTACGATTTGGTGAAGACATCCTAAATGGGATTCTGTAATTTTTTATTTTTTTTGCCAAACGTATTCGTAAACATTTGTAGAAAGTAGAGATGAGCGCCTGAAATTTTTCGGGTTTTGTGTTTTGGTTTTGGGTTCGGTTCCGCGGCCGTGTTTTGGGTTCGAACGCGTTTTGGCAAAACCTCACCGAATTATTTTTGTCGGATTCGGGTGTGTTTTGGATTCGGGTGTTTTTTTCAAAAAACCCTAAAAAACAGCTTAAATCATAGAATTTGGGGGTAATTTTGATCCCAAAGTATTATTAACCTCAAAAAACATAATTTACACTCATTTTCAGCCTATTCTGAACACATCACACCTCACAATATTATTTTTAGTCCTAAAATTTGCACCGAGGTCGCTGTGTGAGTAAGATAAGCGACCCTAGTGGCCGACACAAACACCGGGCCCATCTAGGAGTGGCACTGCAGTGTCACGCAGGATGTCCCTTCCAAAAAACCCTCCCCAAACAGCACATGACGCAAAGAAAAAAAGAGGCGCAATGAGGTAGCTGTGTGAGTAAGATTAGCGACCCTAGTGGCCGACACAAACACCGGGCCCATCTAGGAGTGGCACTGCAGTGTCACGCAGGATGGCCCTTCCAAAAAACCCTCCCCAAACAGCACATGACGCAAAGAAAAAAAGAGGCGCAATGAGGTAGCTGTGTGAGTAAGATTAGCGACCCTAGTGGCCGACACAAACACCGGGCCCATCTAGGAGTGGCACTGCAGTGTCACGCAGGATGGCCCTTCCAAAAAACCCTCCCCAAACAGCACATGACGCAAAGAAAAAAAGAGGCGCAATGAGGTAGCTGACTGTGTGAGTAAGATTAGCGACCCTAGTGGCCGACACAAACACCGGGCACATCTAGGAGTGGCACTGCAGTGTCACGCAGGATGTCCCTTCCAAAAAACCCTCCCCAAACAGCACATGACGCAAAGAAAAAAAGAGGCGCAATGAGGTAGCTGTGTGAGTAAGATTAGCGACCCTAGTGGCCGACACAAACACCGGGCCCATCTAGGAGTGGCACTGCAGTGTCACGCAGGATGTCCCTTCCAAAAAACCCTCCCCAATCAGCACATGATGCAAAGAAAAAGAAAAGAAAAAAGAGGTGCAAGATGGAATTATCCTTGGGCCCTCCCACCCACCCTTATGTTGTATAAACAAAACAGGACATGCACACTTTAACCAACCCATCATTTCAGTGACAGGGTCTGCCACACGACTGTGACTGATATAACGGGTTGGTTTGGACCCCCCCCAAAAAAGAAGCAATTAATCTCTCCTTGCACAAACTGGCTCTACAGAGGCAAGATGTCCACCTCATCTTCACCCTCCGATATATCACCGTGTACATCCCCCTCCTCACAGATTATCAATTCGTCCCCACTGGAATCCACCATCTCAGCTCCCTGTGTACTTTGTGGAGGCAATTGCTGCTGGTCAATGTCTCCGCGGAGGAATTGATTATAATTCATTTTAATGAACATCATCTTCTCCACATTTTCTGGATGTAACCTCGTACGCCGATTGCTGACAAGGTGAGCGGCGGCACTAAACACTCTTTCGGAGTACACACTTGTGGGAGGGCAACTTAGGTAGAATAAAGCCAGTTTGTGCAAGGGCCTCCAAATTGCCTCTTTTTCCTGCCAGTATAAGTACGGACTGTGTGACGTGCCTACTTGGATGCGGTCACTCATATAATCCTCCACCATTCTATCAATGTTGAGAGAATCATATGCAGTGACAGTAGACGACATGTCCGTAATCGTTGTCAGGTCCTTCAGTCCGGACCAGATGTCAGCATCAGCAGTCGCTCCAGACTGCCCTGCATCACCGCCAGCGGGTGGGCTCGGAATTCTGAGCCTTTTCCTCGCACCCCCAGTTGCGGGAGAATGTGAAGGAGGAGATGTTGACAGGTCGCGTTCCGCTTGACTTGACAATTTTGTCACCAGCAGGTCTTTCAACCCCAGCAGACCTGTGTCTGCCGGAAAGAGAGATCCAAGGTAGGCTTTAAATCTAGGATCGAGCACGGTGGCCAAAATGTAGTGCTCTGATTTCAACAGATTGACCACCCGTGAATCCTTGTTAAGCGAATTAAGGGCTGCATCCACAAGTCCCACATGCCTAGCGGAATCGCTCCGTGTTAGCTCCTTCAATGCCTCCAGCTTCTTCTGCAAAAGCCTGATGAGGGGAATGACCTGACTCAGGCTGGCAGTGTCTGAACTGACTTCACGTGTGGCAAGTTCAAAGGGCATCAGAACCTTGCACAACGTTGAAATCATTCTCCACTGCACTTGAGACAGGTGCATTCCATCTCCTATATCGTGCTCAATTGTATAGGCTTGAATGGCCTTTTGCTGCTCCTCCAACCTCTGAAGCATATAGAGGGTTGAATTCCACCTCGTTACCACTTCTTGCTTCAGATGATGGCAGGGCAGGTTCAGTAGTTTTTGGTGGTGCTCCAGTCTTCTGTACGTGGTGCCTGTACGCCGAAAGTGTCCCGCAATTTTTCTGGCCACCGACAGCATCTCTTGCACGCCCCTGTCGTTTTTTAAAAAATTCTGCACCACCAAATTCAAGGTATGTGCAAAACATGGGACGTGCTGGAATTTGCCCATATTTAATGCACACACAATATTGCTGGCGTTGTCCGATGCCACAAATCCACAGGAGAGTCCAATTGGGGTAAGCCATTCCGCGATGATCTTCCTCAGTTGCCGTAAGAGGTTTTCAGCTGTGTGCGTATTCTGGAAAGCGGTGATACAAAGCGTAGCCTGCCTAGGAAAGAGTTGGCGTTTGCGAGATGCTGCTACTGGTGCCGCCGCTGCTGTTCTTGCGGCGGGAGTCCATACATCTACCCAGTGGGCTGTCACAGTCATATAGTCCTGACCCTGCCCTGCTCCACTTGTCCACATGTCCGTGGTTAAGTGGACATTGGGTACAACTGCATTTTTTAGGACACTGGTGAGTCTTTTTCTGACGTCCGTGTACATTCTCGGTATCGCCTGCCTAGAGAAGTGGAACCTAGATGGTATTTGGTAACGGGGGCACACTGCCTCAATAAATTGTCTAGTTCCCTGTGAACTAACGGCGGATACCGGACGCACGTCTAACACCAACATAGTTGTCAAGGACTCAGTTATCCGCTTTGCAGTA
The DNA here is from genome assembly GCF_028390025.1 of Pseudophryne corroboree. Lineage (NCBI taxonomy): Eukaryota > Metazoa > Chordata > Amphibia > Anura > Myobatrachidae > Pseudophryne > Pseudophryne corroboree. Next base: position 35,013,768 of record NC_086450.1, on the reverse strand, counting down.
GGATGACTGCTGTGATATTTCATCTTCCTCGCAAAGGACTGTTGAACAGTCAATTGCTTACTGGAAGTAGTACAAGTGGGCTTACGACTTCCCCTCTGGGATGACCATCGACTCCCAGCGGCAACAACAGCAGCAGTAGGCGTTACACGCAAGGATGCATCGGAGGAATCCCAGGCAGGAAAGGACTCGTCAGACTTGCCAGTGACATGGCCTGCAGGACTATTGGCATTCCTGGGGAAGGAGGAAATTGACACTGAGGGAGTTGGTGGGGTGGTTTGCGTGAGCTTGGTTACAAGAGGAAGGGATTTACTGGTCAGTGGACTGCTTCCGCTGTCACCCAAAGTTTTTGAACTTGTCACTGACTTATTATGAATGCGCTGCAGGTGACGTATAAGGGAGGATGTTCCGAGGTGGTTAACGTCCTTACCCCTACTTATTACAGCTTGACAAAGGGAACACACGGCTTGACACCTGTTGTCCGCATTTCTGGTGAAATACCTCCACACCGAAGAGCTGATTTTTTTGGTATTTTCACCTGGCATGTCAACGGCCATATTCCTCCCACGGACAACAGGTGTCTCCCCGGGTGCCTGACTTAAACAAACCACCTCACCATCAGAATCCTCCTGGTCAATTTCCTCCCCAGCGCCAGCAACACCCATATCCTCCTCATCCTGGTGTACTTCAACACTGACATCTTCAATCTGACTATCAGGAACTGGACTGCGGGTGCTCCTTCCAGCACTTGCAGGGGGCATGCAAATAGTGGAAGGCGCATGCTCTTCACGTCCAGTGTTGGGAAGGTCAGGCATCGCAAACGACACAATTGGACTCTCCTTGTGGATTTGGGATTTCAAAGAACGCACAGTTCTTTGCGGTGCTTTTGCCAGCTTGAGTCTTTTCAGTTTTCTAGCGAGAGGCTGAGTGCTTCCATCCTCATGTGAAGCTGAACCACTAGCCATGAACATAGGCCAGGGCCTCAGCCGTTCCTTGCCACTCCGTGTGGTAAATGGCATATTGGCAAGTTTACGCTTCTCCTCCGACAATTTTATTTTAGGTTTTGGAGTCCTTTTTTTTCTGATATTTGGTGTTTTGGATTTGACATGCTCTGTACTATGACATTGGGCATCGGCCTTGGCAGACGACGTTGCTGGCATTTCATCGTCTCGGCCATGACTAGTGGCAGCAGCTTCAGCACGAGGTGGAAGTGGATCTTGATCTTTCCCTAATTTTGGAACCTCAACTTTTTTGTTCTCCATATTTTATAGGCAGAACTAAAAGGCACCTCAGGTAAACAATGGAGATGGATGGATTGGATAGTTTACTAGTATACAATTATGGACGGACTGCCACGGTTAGGTGGTATAAAAAAACCACGGTTAGGTGGTATATATTATAATAATAATACAATTATGGATGGACGGACTGCCTGCCGACTGCCGACACAGAGGTAGCCACAGCCGTGAACTACCGCACTGTACACTGGTTGATAAAGAGATAGTAGTATACTCGTAACAACTAGTATGACACTATGACGACGGTATAAAGAATGGAAAAAAAACCACGGTTAGGTGGTATATATTATAATAATAATACAATTATGGATGGACGGACTGCCTGCCGACTGCCGACACAGAGGTAGCCACAGCCATGAACTACCGCACTGTACACTGGTTGATAAAGAGATAGTAGTATACTCGTAACAACTAGTATGACACTATGACGACGGTATAAAGAATGGAAAAAAAACCACGGTTAGGTGGTATATATTATAATAATAATACAATTATGGATGGACGGACTGCCTGCCGACTGCCGACACAGAGGTAGCCACAGCCGTGAACTACCGCACTGTACACTGGTTGATAAAGAGATAGTAGTATACTCGTAACAACTAGTATGACACTATGACGACGGTATAAAGAATGGAAAAAAAACCACGGTTAGGTGGTATATATTATAATAATAATACAATTATGGATGGACGGACTGCCTGCCGACTGCCGACACAGAGGTAGCCACAGCCGTGAACTACCGCACTGTACACTGGTTGATAAAGAGATAGTAGTATACTCGTAACAACTAGTATGACACTATGACGACGGTATAAAGAATGAAAAAAAAACCACGGTTAGGTGGTATATATTATAATAATAATACAATTATGGATGGACGGACTGCCTGCCGACTGCCGACACAGAGGTAGCCACAGCCGTGAACTACCGCACTGTACACTGGTTGATAAAGAGATAGTAGTATACTCGTAACAATTAGGATGACACTATGACGGTATAAAGAATGAAAAAAAAACCACGGTTAGGTGGTAGGTATATAATAATAAATAATACAATTCTGGTCGGACGGACTGCCTGCCGTGTGCCGACACAGAGGTAGCCACAGCCGTGAACTACCGCACTGTACACTGGTTGATAAAGAGATAGTAGTATACTCGTAACAATTAGGATGACACTATGACGGTATAAAGAATGAAAAAAAAACCACGGTTAGGTGGTAGGTATATAATAATAAATAATACAATTCTGGTCGGACGGACTGCCTGCCGTGTGCCGACACAGAGGTAGCCACAGCCGTGAACTACCGCACTGTACACTGGTTGATAAAGAGATAGTAGTATACTCGTAACAATTAGGATGACACTATGACGGTATAAAGAATGAAAAAAAAACCACGGTTAGGTGGTAGGTATATAATAATAAATAATACAATTCTGGTCGGACGGACTGCCTGCCGTGTGCCGACACAGAGGTAGCCACAGCCGTGAACTACCGCACTGTACACTGGTTGATAAAGAGATAGTAGTATACTCGTAACAATTAGGATGACACTATGACGGTATAAAGAATGAAAAAAAAACCACGGTTAGGTGGTAGGTATATAATAATAAATAATACAATTCTGGTCGGACGGACTGCCTGCCGTGTGCCGACACAGAGGTAGCCACAGCCGTGAACTACCGCACTGTACACTGGTTGATAAAGAGATAGTAGTATACTCGTAACAATTAGGATGACACTATGACGGTATAAAGAATGAAAAAAAAACCACGGTTAGGTGGTAGGTATATAATAATAAATAATACAATTCTGGTCGGACGGACTGCCTGCCGTGTGCCGACACAGAGGTAGCCACAGCCGTGAACTACCGCACTGTACACTGGTTGATAAAGAGATAGTAGTATACTCGTAACAATTAGGATGACACTATGACGGTATAAAGAATGAAAAAAAAACCACGGTTAGGTGGTAGGTATATAATAATAAATAATACAATTCTGGTCGGACGGACTGCCTGCCGTGTGCCGACACAGAGGTAGCCACAGCCGTGAACTACCGCACTGTACACTGGTTGATAAAGAGATAGTAGTATACTCGTAACAATTAGGATGACACTATGACGGTATAAAGAATGAAAAAAAAACCACGGTTAGGTGGTAGGTATATAATAATAAATAATACAATTCTGGTCGGACGGACTGCCTGCCGTGTGCCGACACAGAGGTAGCCACAGCCGTGAACTACCGCACTGTACACTGGTTGATAAAGAGATAGTAGTATACTCGTAACAATTAGGATGACACTATGACGGTATAAAGAATGAAAAAAAAACCACGGTTAGGTGGTAGGTATATAATAATAAATAATACAATTCTGGTCGGATGGACTGCCTGCCGTGTGCCGACACAGAGGTAGCCACAGCCGTGAACTACCGCACGGTACACTGGTTGATAAAGAGATAGTAGTATACTCGTAACAATTAGGATGACACTATGACGGTATAAAGAATGAAAAAAAAACCACGGTTAGGTGGTAGGTATATAATAATAAATAATACAATTCTGGTCGGACGGACTGCCTGCCGTGTGCCGACACAGAGGTAGCCACAGCCGTGAACTACCGCACTGTACTGTGTCTGCTGCTAATATAGACTGGTTGATATTTAAAGAGATATTAGTAGTATACAACAATACTATACTGGTGGTCAGGCACTGGTCACCACTCCTGCAGCAAAAGTGTGCACTGTTAATTAATATAATTGTACTCCTGGCTCCTGCTAACAACCTGCAGTGCTCCCCAGTCTCCCCCACAATTAATTATAAGCTTTTAATTTATACATTGATGACTGTGCAGCACACTGGGCTGAGCTGAGTGCACACAGACTGAGTCACACTGTGTGACTGACTGTGCTGTGTATCGTTTTTTTTTTCAGGCAGAGAACGGATATAGCAGAGAGAACTGAACGGATATATTATATTAAATAAAAGTTAACTAGCAACTGCACTGGTCACTGACTGTGGTAAACTAACTCTGTCTGCGACTCTGCACAATCTCTCTCTATCTAATCTATCTATCTCTATTCTAATGGAGAGGACGCCAGACACGTCCTCTCCCTATCAATCTCAATGCACGAGTGAAAATGGCGGCGACGCGCGGCTCCTTATATAGAATCCGAGTCTCGCGATAGAATCCGAGCCTCGCGAGAATCCGACAGCGTCATGATGACGTTCGGGCGCGCTCGGGTTAACCGAGCAAGGCGGGAAGATCCGAGTCGCTCGGACCCGTGGAAAAAAAAGTGAAGTTCGTGCGGGTTCGGATTCAAAGAAACCGAACCCGCTCATCTCTAGTAGAAAGTCGCTGCTTTCTGATTACAGAAATGCTCAGATATTCCTGCGAATCCACAATCCCTTCCCAGAGGAAAAAGAAATTGAGAAACCGTTGTTTGAGAATGTTTGTTCTCTTTCCCATACAAAGGAACAAACCACTTTCCAAGAAGACTGACGTTTTTGGGATTATGGAGACATAATGTTTTTGAATATAAATCCTAAAGCAGGTGGTGTATTAGAGCAAAAGATTGCAAGAGACCAGCCATGCAGTTTCTGAAATATTATGACAAAATGTTACTGTATTTCATAAGCACTCATTCCTAACTCTACTAAGTACTGTTTGGTATACTGTATCTGGCTTCTATGAGGTAGTTGTCCATTATTTAAGCTTTCATTGACCTTTTTGAAAGCGGTAGAAGTTATCGATTCTTTTTTTTTTTCCCCCTATTTTTAAATTTTCTCCTGCAGAGCCCAGTAAAATGTTGCATTGTTAAGTATTGACTTGTGCCTTCTGGGGGTCCACTTCTTCACCAAACCCAGCCAAATCTCATCCTAACCCTCTGTTCCACGTTCTCTATGTACCCCATCTGTGTCAACCCTGTCTACCCCTCCCCTTTAGATTGTAAACTCTCACGAGCAGGGCCCTCTTCCCTCATGTGCTTATCCTTTGTCTTACTTTAATAGTCTTCAACTGTACCACATCCAGCAGTCTTCTGCCACCTGATACTTATTCCAGTGTCATCTGCTGATGTAACTATGTTTATTTACCCTGTACTTGTCCTATACTGTCATCAACTGTAAATTGCTGTTTTCCTGTTTGATTATTTATGTACTCTGTAATTGGGCGCTGCCGAACCCTTGCGGCGCCATATAAATAAAGGATAATAATAATAATATAGGGTGTATAATCCCCAGGTGTATCTCACACATCGCTCAGGACAGTATATAGGGTGTATAATCCCCAGGTGTATCTCACACATCACACAGTACAGTATATAGGGTGTATAATCCCCAGGTGTATCTCACACATCGCTCAGTACACATTACAGGATGTATAATCACCAGGTGTATAACATACGTCGCACAGTACAGTATACATGGTACATAATTAATTACCAGGTGTATCTCACACATCACACAGTACAGTATATAGGGTGTATAATCCCCAGGTGTATCTCACACATCACACAGTAAGTATATAGGGTGTATAATCCCAAGGTGTATCTCACACATCGCTCAGTACAGTATACAGGGTGTATAATCACCAGGAGTATCACAAACGTTTCACAGTACAGTATACAGGATGTATAATCCCCAGGTGTATCTCACACATCGCTCAGTACAGATTACAGGATGTATAATCACCAGGTGTATAACACACGTCGCACAGTACAGTATACATACTGGTCACAACAATGCAGCAGATATTGAGCACTGATCAGGATACTAGAAGTGACACAGAGCTGCAAGATACAGCAATGGCCTACAGTACTGTACTATATGTATACTGCTGGTCACCAAAATGCTGCACTGTCCTACTATATACTGCTAACAATAATGCAGCACAGATATGGATAGTATACTTGACACAGAGCTGCAAAATACAGCAATGGCCTACTGTACTGTACTACTATAATTATATACTGGTGGTCCCCAGTCCCCACAATGCAGCACACTGAGCACAAATATTTGCAGCACACTGAGCACAGATTTCAGTGGCAGATCTTGCCACGGGCAAGCAGGACTTTTGCCCGGGGCGCCGCCCTCCGGAGGGCGCCGGCGCCATCCGGAAGGCGCCGGCGCCATCCGGAAGGCGCCGCACCATGGCAAGATCCGCCACTGTGCAGAGTGCCCCCCAGCAATGCCCCCGCGCTGTGCCTCCCCCCGCTACACGTCTAGTTTCCCTTCGTGGCGCTGGTCCCCCCCGCTGTGAAGGGAATCAGACGCTAAGCGTCTAGTTTCCCTTCATGGAGAGGACCTTTGCTGTGCGGTGCGCGAAGACGTCATCGCGCACCGCACAGCATTGTAGCACAGACGCTAGGGGTCATAATTGACTTCTAGTGCCTATGCTGTGCTATGGGGGAGACGTCATGACTGCCGTCTCTTCCATAGACCCGAGGAGAAGAGCGGCGCCGGGGGGAGGTCTGCAGGTCTGGAATCAGGAGCGGGGTATAGTAAGTATACTTTGTTTGTTTTTTTTCATTTCCTTTCAGCGGCGCTACAAACGGGGGCGTGACTGACCACGCCCCCACATTAAGCCACACCCCTAACTTTTGCCCGGGGCGCCACAAGGGCAAAAACCGGCCCTGACAGATATGGAGCGTTTTCAGGCAGAGAACGTAGATATTTGCAGCACACTGAGCACAGATATTTGCAGCACACTGAGCACAGATATTTGCAGCACACTGAGCACAGATATTTGCAGCACACTGAGCACAGATATTTGCAGCACACTGAGCACAGATATTTGCAGCACACTGAGCACAGATATTTGCAGCACACTGAGCACAGATATTTGCAGCACACTGAGCACAGATATTTGCAGCACACTGAGCACAGATTACGGAGCTTTTCAGGGAGAGAACGCAGCCACGTCCTCTCCGTTCAATCTCCAATGCACAAGTGAAAATGGCGGCGACGCACGGCTCTTTATATAGAATACGAATCTCGCGAGAGTCCGACAGCGGGATGATGACATTCGGGCGCGTTCGGGTTAACCGAGCAAGGTGGGAAGATCCGAGGCTGCCTCGGAACCGTGTAAAATAGGTGAAGTTCGCGGGGGAGTTCGGATCACGGAGAACCGAACCCGCTCATCTCTAGACAATTGCATAAGTTATGTGTTATTTTGGATATTAAAGTGTGTATTAAATTCATATTTTATGTATTGGCTGAAATTATCCTATGTTGGCTATTGGGTAGCGACACATTCAATACTCATTCAACGTATTTTTGTCTATCCACTTTAGTGGGGTAGGGTACCCCATTTGTGTATTGAAAGGCCAGCTTACACCCAAGTGAAGCGCTATAGGTATTCTGTCATCCAATTTATACCTACTCAGACCTACTTAGACCTACTCAGAAACTGCACAAACTATTTTTGTACCACTCGGCTGCACAGGCGTTCGCACACTTGCAAAGCGAAAATACACTCCCTGGTGGGCGGCGACTATGCAACTCAGCAATACAGACTTCCAAGCAGATTCAGCAAGGAGACACAAGTGGATTGTACCAGCTCTTTAACTAATATCCAAGGTTATTCCTCCTCACTTCACTACAAGTTATAAACGATTATGACCTCGGTCTCACAAATGTTTAATAAAGATATAAGGGCCATATATCATTGCTGTAAAAGTTAATATCGTACAAGTGATGGATGTAAACTCATAGTTTAGTTATTGATTGTTGTGGATTTTAACTAGTTACTAAATTAGTATCTGGTGGTAACAAGTCAGACTGTAGGGCATATAATGTGACAAAGCAGCATAAACTCACCGCCTCTTAATGCATCACCTTGGCATGGAGGGGGTTAATGTTTTTGTGGGAGGAACGTGAGGAAAAACGTTCAGGATCATGATTGGCTGGATGATGAATAGGGGCTGGTCTGACAGACATATAGCCTGCAGACCTAGGACATCCTGCCTCTTTCCAGTTTTCCTCGTGGACTGATAAGTACTACTGCTTGTCAGTAATTATTCCATATAACTTCTCTTAATCGCTCCTCTTTCTCCCTGCCTCTCCTTAGCTATAATATCTCTGTATTTCTTTTCCTACCCCTGTTCTACCTTTTTCTTTCAATCTTTCTCCTTTTTTCCTTCATTAGTTCATTTGTGATGGCCGCCAGACCCAGACGCAGCGCGGGCCTCCCTCCTCGGCTACTGGACTTAAATTAGTATCTGGTAGTAACAAGTCTGGGTGTTATACTGATTTATTTAAATGTTATTATCACTATTCGCATAAATTACAGCTGGATTGCAGAATAGTTCCAATTAATAAATAGACATTTTATTTTTATTTATTGAGTCAATTACTGAGTTGGGTTTGTGGGACTTCCTCCCTCTCTGCAGTGTGTGTGCAAAGTCTGGACAAAGCCCCAGAAATTTTGCCACAACAGTGAGCAAACCACGCCAGTCGATCCTCTAATACCCTTTGGGTGTTACAGTAGGTAGCCACTAAGTCGACGCTCACAATATTGACTCCAGAATGTCAACACGGTTAAAGTGTCATCATCATAAATGTCGACACCTGGAAAAAGTTGACATGGACAAAATATGGACATAAGAAATGCTGACATTGTTAAAATGTCAGCATTGAGGTTAGGCTTAGGGTTAAAGTGAGGCTTGCCTTAGACATTGTCTACATTCTGACCATGTTAACTGGAGACATTATGATCATGTCGACACGGTGAGTGTTGACAAAATACACCAATCCCGCAGAAATAGCTAAAGAGAAAGACACTGTCCCGGTACGCAATGCTACCCCAGCTGGGGATGCTCAGAGGAGGAGGAAGGGAGCAGGAACTGCAGGGAATGTGTCCGCTTTTCACTACACTTCACTCCATTTTACTGAAGCCCACTAGGGAGGAGACACTACTCTGTCTGTAGGACTGAACTTTGTCCAGGGCCCAGCAATCAATCAGCCACAGCCCTGTGACTGACAGTCCTCTTTCAGCCAGCCTATGCCTAGTGTTGCCATTTGAAGTTGCTGCAGTCATGATATCAGGTATGCAGATTCTATACTTCTGTACTGGTAAAGATGACGTTGTGTAGAGGCGCACTGTCAGTACTGTGTGTGACACGTATGTGCTGTCTGTTATACTGTCAGTACTGTGTGTGGCACGTATGTGCTGTCTGTTATATTGTCAGTAGTAGTACTGTGTGTGACATGTATGTGCTGTCTGTTATATTGTCACTACTGTGTGTGACACGTATGTGCTGTCTGTTATACTGTCAGTACTGTGGTTGACATGTATGTGCTGTCTGTTATACTGTCAGTACTGTGTGTGACACATATGTGCTGTCTGTTATACTGTCAGTGCTGTGTGTGACACATATGTGCTGTCTGTTATACTGTCAGTGCTGTGTGTGACACATATGTGCGGTCTGTTATATTGTCAGTAGTAGTACTGTGTGTGACATGTATGTGCTATCAGTTATATTGTCAGTACTGTGTGTGACATGTATGTGCTGTCTGTTATACTGTAGGTAGTGGTACTGTGTGACACGTATGTGCTGTCTGTTATACTGTCAGTACTGTGTGTGACACGTATGTGCTGTCTGTTATATTGTCAGTACTGTGTGTGACATGTATGTGCTGTCTGTTATACTGTAGGTACTGTGTGTGACACGTATGTGCTGTCTGTTATACTGCCAGTACTGTGTGTGACACGTATGTGCTGTCTGTTATACTGTCCTTACCTTCAAGAATCTGATCAGCCTTTTTAAAAGCTTCCTCTGCATTACCATGTACGATTTGTTTGGAAGGTTCAAAGAATGAGTTGTACTTGATGGCATCCTAAAATGAATAATTCACACTGTCAGTTAGGTTAGAGAAGATAATCATTTATGAAAAAAGAAATAAAAATAAAATAATTCAGGTATCTGCCCTTGTAGCATGTAATAAGAGTACCCCGGGCCCACAAAGAATATACTTTATGTTCCTTTGCATACCTTTTTTGTGAATACAATGGGGCATATGCAATTAGCTCAGTTTTTTCGCCTAGGTGAAAAAAACTGAGCTTTGACGCTATATTTAGGGCGAATGGAGATTCGCCCTATGCAATATTTTCACCCAGGCGAAAAATGTGACAGGGGCGGAAAACATGTGGATCAGCGAATCCACTTGTTTTCCGTCGAAAATGCGGGCCATTTTCACCGATTTTGAGGCATTTTTCGCCAATTCCTTTTCACTTAATAAAAGAAAGTGAAAAGGCAGTGGCGAAAATGCCTTCAAAACTGGCGAAAATGGCCCTAAATGAATACAAGTAGAGCGAATTCATTAGCTCCGAAATGTAATCGGAACTAATTACATACGCTCCTTTGTGTTATATTTTTGGAAGCACAGGCAACCTTATTTGTATCACATCCAAGCAGCATGAGGGATCTACTTATAAGTTAGTTAATACATAATGTTTCATGTCTATGTAATGTACCTGTAATGCACTAACCTGAACACTAGGTGGCGATGTAACATTATAGATGCAGTTATGCACCTTTCATGTCTACAGGGTGATTCAAAAGTCGCAGTACACCCTTTGGGCTAAAACACACTACCCGGCTTTTGCCGGCCGGGAAAAAGCCGGACGGCTTTTTCCCGTGCCGGCATTGTAGTTAACAGTGTGAGGGCTAGGGTCCCTTCACACTGCACGGCCCCGGCCCGGCTACCGAGTTGCAGCCGGGTCTCACCACTGGAAGGTCCGGCGGCCGGGCGGCCGCCGGGCCGTCTTTGCAGCCAGTGAACCGTGTGTGTGAAGGGGAGCTTTCACACACAACGGTTTTTTTCCAAGCCGTGTCTGATGCTGCGCATGCGCACAGCATTACACACGGCTCAAAGCCGTCCTGTGTGCGAGACCCTGCCGGTTTCTCCCGGATGGCAAAAAGCCGGACAAAGTTTGTCCGGCTTTTTGCCATCCGGGAGAAACCGGCCAATGTGTTACAGCCCTTTTGTTTCAAAAACTGTGCAGGGAATGGGAAAACTGAATACTCCAGTAAGATATGGGTGAGGTGGGCTATCTTTTAGGGTATGTACCGATCATGGGCGCCATCTTGAAATTGGCCATCTCGAATCTAAGTCAGTTTTTTAAAATAGAAAGGTGGTTGTGTAACATGTCAAACAACATCAGAATTTGCTGAATAGTTTATTGTTGCAAACAGATTTGAAATAGCAGCTATGGTTCAAAAATTACACTTTTTTTGTTGCAGGTAACTGAAGATATCTTTGACAAAAGAGGAGAGAATGGTGGTCCTTTTGGTGGTCATTTTGATGTCCAGAGAACAAAGTTTCCGTGTCACAGCTGCAGATTTTAACAACCGGCACCCAGAAAGACTAGTAGCACTTTTTGGACAACCACTCTGTGACTTGTCAGCCACAGTCCCAGTTTCTCGTAATTTGGAAATTAGGCACCTGACAATGTTACATGAAATTAGAGGTCGTTCTGGGTGCCGGTTGTCTTTCTGGCTGCAGGTAAGACATGGAAACGTCATTCTCCAGACATCAAAATTACCTCAATTCTCTCCTCTTTAGTCAAAGCCATCTTCGGTTACCTGCAACAACAAAAAAAGTGTTGTAACTTTTTAACCATAACTGCTATAAACTTTTCACCAAATTCTGATGTTGTTTGACATGTTACACTACCCCCTTTCCATTTGAAAAAACTGACTTAGATTCAAGATGGCCGATTTCAAGATGGCGCCCATGTTCAGTACATACCCTAGAAGATAGCCCACCTCACCCATACCTTACTGGAGTCAACCGGTATAATCAAACTCCTACTGTACAGCTGAGTGATGAATTTCCTACAGTATGTCCTGGAGCCAGCTGTGTGCATGCCTGAGCTTCCCCAATATTTGTTCTGACACTGTTCGTGTCTATACATACCATTTTTCAGTCATATGTAGGAGCACCCCCAAATAATTTTGAACAGTTGGCTCCATTGCAGTTAGGCCCGTGTCTAAGGGCGCCATTTACATTATATGCACAAGAATTAATATCAATATGTAAATTACAGCAGATTTAATGTACATACATCATACACCTTTCCTTATTGCACCACATGTTGTAAGACACCTGCCACAATTCACGTACTGGGCACTTTTTCCTCGACTTTGCATCTTATCTGGTATAGCTACCATAGGTGCAGGGAGTGCAGGTGCTATGGGGCCGAGCTGAGAGACGCCACCTTCCCTGTCACAGATACATGTGTTATATACAGGGTGTAGCTACCATAGGTGCAGGCAGTGCAGCTGCTATGGGGCCCAGAGCTGAGAGGGGCCACCTTCCCTGTCACAGTTACATGTGTTATATACAGGACAGTAGCTACCATAGGTGCAGGGAGTGCAGCTGCTATGAGGCCCACAGCTGAGAGGGGCCCACCTTCCCTGTCACAGTAACATGTGTTATAATATATACAGGGTGTAGCTACCATAGGTGCAGGTGCTATGGGGCCCAGAGCTGAGAGAGGCCACCTTCCCTGTCACAGTTACATGTGTTATATACAGGGGTGTAGCTACCATAAGTGCAGGTGCTATGGGGCCCAGAGCTGAGAGAGGCTCACCTTCCCTGTCACAGTTACATGTGTTATATACAGGGGTGTAGCTACCAAAAGTGCAGGGAGTGCAGGTGCTATGGGGCCCAGAGCTGAGAGAGGCCATTTTCCCTGTCACAGTTACATGTGTTATATACAGGGTGTAGCTACCATACTGTAGGTGCAGGGAGTGCAGCTGCTATGGGGCCCAGAGCTGAGAGGGGACACCCTCCCTATCACAGTTACATGTGTTATATACAAGGTGTAGCTACCATAGGTGCAGGGAGTGCAGCTGTTATGGGGCCCAGAGCTGAGAGGGGCCACCTTCCCTGTCACAGTTACATGTGTTATACACATTGTTTTCCATTGTGTTGTACAAAGGGGCCATTGCAAACTTTTGCCTTGGGTTCTGCAATACTTCTAGGTATGCCCCTTGACCTGCTCATTGTAAAGTGGTATAAAATGAACTGGAAGGCATCATAAAGTTACATAGTCTGAACTGGGGCACTGTAATGTGAATTGGGGGTACTGTGTGGCATAATGTGTACTGACAGTCCTACAATGTGGCATAACGTGAACTAGGGCATTACTATGGCTCATAAAATAAAGTAGGGCTCTACTATGGAGCATAACACAAACTAGGGCGCAACTATGGTTCAGAAATTGAGCTGGGACACTATTATGGGGCAGAAAATTAAACCTGCTGTGGTGAGGTCACACACTAGAAGCATTGGGTCAGTGACCCCTTTAAAATGTTGCTATGGCAGCCCCAAAAAGTTCTGCTGTTGACCATATGAGGACAACCTATTGACTGTCTATTTTCTGAAGATCTATTATAGCACACCCTATGTGGACACATCTATAATAAAGCTTTATAACATTTGGTCCAACTACGTTGTATTACATGATCTGGAACACTGCTTCTGTCTCTAGGTTGTGGTTTGAATTAGGTTACCCTGTTACTAGCTAGATGGGTTTTGGGTTCATCAAACATTCTCTATCATGGTACAATTTCATACTAAGCAGGAGATTTATCAAAACTTCTAAAGTGGAGAAGCTCCCATAGCAACCAATCAGATTCTAGGGCAGTACAGATGGTGTAGTGGTTAGCATTACTGCCTCACAGCACTGAGGTCATGGGTTCGATTCCCACTATGGCCCTAACTCTGTGGAGTTTGTATGTTCTCCCCGTGTGAATGTGTGTGCGTGTACATGTGGTAGGGAATATAGATTGTAAGCTCCACTGGGGTAGGGACTGATGTGAATGGGCAAATATTCTCTGGAAAGCGCTGCGGAATATGTGTGCGCTATATAAATAACTGATAATAAATAAAAAAATAATAAAATTCTAGCTACTGTTTGTCTAGTTCATTCTATAAAATGATAGCTAGAATCTGATTGGTTGTCAGGAGCAACACCTCCACTTGTCCCCTCCCAAGTCATGCGTCACAATTGGGTGGAGCTTGTCACTTAAGTGAAAAATGGATGAAATTAGACTGAAATGAAATGGATGAAATTATATTGCACCATCGCGATCAGGTGTAAGCCATCTTGCTTGCTGGCAGGACACCTTAGCAGCTGATAAAGCAAGTTTCCAGCACAGTACCTCCACACTGAGAATAAGCGGCTTCAGATCCTTATACTCTATCTTCACTTTCGTCACTGCTCTCCTAGCATGTTCCGGGGTGTCTGCGACGACCGCACAGATTATTTCTCCCACGCACACCACCTGCAAAATAAGTACACAATATGATAAGCAGAAACATAATGATTCTATTACAATTAGAGATGAGCGGTTTGGTCCCCCAGAAATCCCAATCCATCTCAATTTTGTGGATCCAAAATCCGGTCTGGATCTCTCGAGAAGATTCGGTCCGGACTGAGTCCAGGTTCAGATCCTCTTACGGTTCGGATTTCGGACTTTAGGGTTTTTGATTGTAAAAATGACATGATTTTAGCTGTTTTTTAAACTTTATCAATGATCAGCTATTTTTTCTATCGATTTTAAACTGAACCAAAAACTGAATCCGAACCAAAATATCGGAGGGTGGTTTTGCCAAAACCAAAAGACGCTGATAAATTAGAACCAAAAAGTAATGCAGGTTTCTAGTGTCACATACAAATATTTTAATAAACTGTCGTTGGGTAAATAAACCCAGTAAATGTGGTTATAGGCAGGACTCATTGATTTAACTGAAAATGGTAAATATTGTCATATCTTAATCAACTCATACAAAATCAGATTAATAACTGAAAGGATCTACAGCAGGGATGGGGAACCTCCGGCCCTCCAGCTGCTGTTAAACTATACATCCCAGCATGCCTTGCTACAGTTTTGCTATTTGGCATTGCTAAAGCTGTTGCAGGGCATTCTGGGATGTGTAGTTCAACAACAGCTGGAGAGCCGAAGGTTCCCCATCCCTGATCTACAGAATAGAGTAACCTACTAAGGTCTGTCCTATCTCCTCCATACATGTACATGGCTTGCCCCTCCAATAGCTCCCACTGCTAAGGCGAATCACGGGACAGACGCTAGCAAGAGACAAGGTCCCGTCGGGAGGTAAGTGCAGCCGTGGGAGGGAGGGGGCGGGACTTATAGTGCTGCGGGGGCAGGGCAGAGGAGCAGGCTGAAAGGATTGGCTGGTACAGTCAGGGTGTGGGAAAGAGAGGAGCAGCAGACAGAGTGGGGTGGGGCGGAACAGAGTGGGAGGCGGGATGAAGAGGAGCAGCATTCAGACTGACGGGTCACTTTACTAATTTATATAATAATCCTCTAAGGTCTGTCCTGTCTACTACATGCATATGCAGTGGGAGCCAGGGAATTCACCCCCATCCCCCTCCAATGGCTAGAGCGATGGGACCTGAATCAGAGAAGAGGAGGGGCTTATTCATCACAATCCACATTTTTAATGCAGATGTGTTAAATATTTTTCGCCTAAACTCGCATAACGTAACGCAATCCCAGTGCTTCCTGGTTCTAGTCACTGGTGGGTGACAGAGAGGCAGCCGGAAGGCTCCCTCTCCATACAGATTTGCAAATGAATAGACCATAAGGCACTATAGGTTACCGCCATGTGGAAATAGCGGTATTCTATTTGGACCAAAATCTGGAATGCTTCACATTCCGGATCTTGGTAAATGAAGCAGCTCCGCATCCCCTATGGAAACCTATGGGAGCTGTGGCTGCTGTCGGAAATGAAGGGACTGCAGCAAATATCCCATCCTTCCATAGTACATCTGGAGGGTCCTTAATACTTGCGGGTACCCCAGGGAAATATCCTGCAAATATTATTTGACAAATGGCCCTCATAGAACGCTTTGTACATCTATTTATTTACATTTCCCTCATAACATAGCAGATGGATGACCCCAGCTCTGACACATGGAACTAGTGATGTGCTAAACACAGGAGCAATATACAGTCCAACATTCTGCATTAATGATGTAAATAACACAGGCATTTTCTAATTATCTGTGTCCGAACTTCAATAAATCAAGTAAAACATATAACCCCCCCCCTCCCCACCCCCAATTACCAATTTCATTAACCCTTACCTCCTCCTCTGAAAACAAAGGACCCTGTCCTGAGATGTCATTCACACCAGGAACATCCTTTGCCCTAATGACATCAACCACACCAGGCTGCTTGAGAGCATCAGACGCATCTATTGACCTACAGGGAAGAAAGTGGGGACATTTCCCCAGATATACTGAGCGCAGTGCGGGGATATGCAGACGGTGACTACCTGCTGAAAATAAAGCTTAAAAAACAAGTATTGATGCAGGATGCAAGTCAGTTCCATTTCAGCATCACTGATTAATGACTTGTTTATGGCACACGTACATTTCTTTATTGTCTCTAACTCTGATTCCACCTTGCACCCTTTTACCTAACTCTGGGTGTCCCCCAAGGGTCTGTCCATGGCCCCCTCCCCTTCTCCTTTTACACCTTCTCCCTTGGAAACCTCATCAGCTTCTTCAGTCTCCAATACCGCCTCTCTCACACCTGTCATTTCCATCTGAGCAGTATCTCTTGGATCAGGTCCTCTCTCACCCCTGATGTCTCCCGTCCATGCACTCATCTTCTCCCAGCTCAGCTACTGTAACCTCTTCCTCTCTGGCCTATTCTGTTCACAACTTCACCTTCTGCCACCTCCCTCACTGGCTCCCTTCCCCTATCAGAAACCAGTTCACATGCCTCATCCTCACCAGAGCCGGCCTTAGGCATAGGCAACCTAGGCAAATGCCTAGGGCATTTGGTATGCTTAGGGGCACCAGCAGCTTCTGCTGAATAAAATGATATGTGGCATGCCTATATTCTGTGTGTGACTGCGGCTGTATCTGCATACGAAATGCTACGTTGTGTGTATTCCTGGAAATCACTGTAATGTAGCATTTCATATGCAGATACAGCCGCAGTCGCACACAGAATATAGGCATGCTGCATATCATTTTAATCAGCAGAAGCTTCTTGTGCATCCTAGCCACATAGTAATGCAAATAAGATGCATTTTCTCAAAGAAAAGGTGCCCAACGTTAGCAGAGCTGCCAGCTGACTCATGCCAGGCATCTCCTGCAGAACTAGCGGTGGTGCTTGGGGGCACCAGCCAAAATCTTGCCAAGGGCATCATATTGGTTATGGCCGGTTCTGATCCTCACATATAAAACCCCTCATCACTCCTCCCCCTCCTACATCTCCAATCTCATTTCACTCCACACCCCATGCCTTGCCCTATGCCGCCGATCACTACCTCACCTCCCCCCCTAGTGACCTCCTCTCCCGCCAGCCTACAATACTCCTCCCGCTCCGAATGACTGCTCGTCGGCTGCAGCGTTTTCCTTTCATGTATAACACTCGTTGAATTTTTTTTGCCACATTTACTTAATGAGATTTCCTCACAGTAATAAAATTGTATCTCTTGTAAGTAACTGGGCAGATCTGGAGCTGGCATTGCCACATTACTTACACAATCTTAGCATGGGCTTTTGTGCTGGTGACAAATGCTATGAAGAGCTCTTGGTCCACGGGTGGCATGTCATCCACGTACTTGGCTTCCCCAGTGGCCTGCGTGATGCCGGAACGGTGAATGATCGGACGTCTGACAGGATCCTTGGCGGGCTGGTTGGCATTAACCTCCTGTGTAAAATATCCAAAAATGTCTGAGCTATAAAACAGGAACACTGATAATGAGACAGTTATAGTAAATCGCAAGCTCATGTTTCTGACTTTTGTATTTTGGGGTTTTGCACATTTGCCAACATTTTGGACAAAGTTTCTGAATCAAATGGCCTGACAAAAAGCTCCCTGACTGTTTACTGTACCTTCATATAACCTACCCCACATCTGTAATGTGGATCTCTGTGACCCATATGCCACTGCTTTTATTGGGCACAGAACTCCATGGCGACTTCTAATAAGGATTGCATGACTCCAGATATAAACCTCCATGCAGTAGTTTCAGTAACATATTTGCCCACTGTAATAAAACCTTCCTGTCTCATCAAGCACAAAAAAGCTTTATTAACATTTGTTTTGATGGTTTAAAAACGACGCATTTGCTATTAGATATGATTTAAATTAAAAAAAGCCTCCATAATGTAATATTCCTTCTCGCATATGAACTGAAGGCAACTAAACATTCATTCTAAAACTCGCCCACATGACAAAACCGTAATACGAGGCATGAGTAATGAACACGGCGCTGTCCACTTCAGAGGTGAATTTGCAATCAGCCAATCAGAAGCGGCGAGCTTTAGCAATCTTCACCATGGTCACTGTGCAGCCCTCTGGCGCTCGCAAGTGATACAGCCGCTGACAGGAGTACCTGCGTTTGCCTCTGCCTAAGTTACAGAAACATGTGCTTCCTATACTCGCTCAATGGGGGTCATTCAGAGTTGATCGCTAGCTGCCGTTGTTCGCAGCGATCAGACTAAAAAACGGCTTTTCTGCGCATGCGTATGGGACGCAATGCGCACGCACGATGTACTTTCACAACAACTGATGCAGTTTCACACAAGGTCTAGCGACTCTTTTCAGTCGCACAGCTGGCCGCAGAGTGATTGACAGGAAGCGGGTGTTTCTGGGTGGTATCTGACCGTTTTCAGGGAGTGTGTGTAAAAACGCAGGCGTGTCAGAAACAAACGCAGGCATGCCTGGGAAACACTGGGCATGTTTGTGACGTCAAAACAGGAACTAAATAGTCTGCTGTAATCGCTAGCTAGGAGTAGGTCTGGAGCTACTCAGAAACTGCTCGAAAATATTTTGTAGCCGTTCTGCGATCCTTTTGTTCGCATTTCTGCTAAGCTAAGATACACTCCCAGGGGGCGGCGGCTTAGCGTTTGCACGGCTGCTAAAAGCAGCTAGCGAGCGATCAACTCGGAATGAGGGCCAGTGTTTGACAGGCAAGTCCTGCCTCTCTAATTGTAAGATGACGCAATGATTAGATCTATGGAGAAGACTGCATTGTGCAGAGACTCTGGAGCTTTGGATCCCCTGCAGTGCGACCAGCACAAGTGCGAGTTGAATTCTGCTGGGGCACAGGAACTTATGGAGCAATATGACATTCCAGCGGACATGGTAATAGAACGAGGCATTTCACATGATATCAAACTTCTGCAGTCCACAGAAGTATGGCAAAGAGCAACACATTCAGGGAAAGCCATATCTTAGGGGATTCATTAATGGCAAAAGTAGGAGAGGGGTCCGGAGAGCCTGAAACTCATAAGGCGGCTAAACCCTCGCCATCTGTATCATAATTATGCCACCTTATCGGCGAGGAGGTCGAAGATGAATGAATGAAGCCTAAAGTGTCCATTTCAAATGCAAAATTTATTTTCAGTTTGATTTTTTGAATACGGGGGCTATAGGGCTCCATCAGGACTGGGAGATTCCCACCTTATCAGCACTGGTTATATTTTGTAACCACAGCGGGGTAAACCGGTGAAGGGAAGTCAACGGGTTAATCACCACTGGTTAAGTAATGAAATCAGCCACTTCCTTCTAAAGTAGGGATGGCCATAGATGGATCTACCATTAATGGTGACATTGGTGGGCCATAGATGGATCTACCATTGATGGCGCCATTGGTGGTTTCCATTGATATCGGGTAAACCACTGATGGTTTACACCACCAATGGCAATCACTGAAGCGGCTCTAAGTGGGGAGCAGGACTTGGTGGGCCAATCAGGGAAAGAGGGTGGGGCTATGCAGGCCACGTGACTTCACACCATCCTCCCGGCACCCGGGAAACAGATAAACAAAAACATTGCCAGGCACTCTAAATCAATGGCGGGGAACCATCAGAAATCCCCCATACTGTAATGGCAAATTATCGATGGTTGCAGCCAACCCTATTCTAAGGTGGTTGCAGGACTGCAGATTTGTACCACCTGGAAGTATATGGCCATGGTGACTCATACAATACTTTCCATAGCATCTGTGTTGCACCTGCATGAAGCACTCCAAGCAATGTCAAACACTTAGAACCTATTTATGGCAATTAATAAATGGTGTTTATTTTATTGAAAAATTAGGTAAAGTTTCTAGAGGTGGGACATCGATGGAGGTCCTGGGTAATAGCCGTCCACACGATGCTGCCTCATAAGGCAACGAATCACACACGTTGCTGCATCATGAGGTTCCATCAATGTGACCTTCAGACTCCCTACAGCAGGAGCCGGTTCAGCTAGTGTGCATGCAGGAGCCTCAGCAGGATGGGCAATAACTGTTGGTGGTCATTGATATATTATAGGATAGTCACTCCAATGCTCTGTGGTGAGGTAATGTAGTACAGGCAGCGATACGTACTGTACCTTTGAGACTTGAAAGAGTGGAGCCTGCATGCTTTATTTCAACAAGAAGACAACCAAAAGAATCAGTTACCCGGGTGAAAGAAAGCCTAGGTTCACGCTTGCATACTAGTGGCGTGGCCTCATCCTCTATGATGCAGCCTACCGCACCCCGATGTGTATTCTCCCAATACTGGGAGGTTTGTGGATTACAAATAAAATATACAAGAATCATCACAAAATAACCGTTAATAAATACAGAAATCTTACCTGGAAGATCTGTAATGTTTTTGGAAATCTAGTCTCAAATTCTCGGATGGCACTGAGATATTCTGGGGCCTTGATATAAGTTGTCACCTAGAAACATTACAAAGTAAGAAATATTAATACAATAAACACAATACACGCAAACAGTCACTCTGAGGCACTATGGGGCCTATTTAGTAAAATATTGATAAATAGCTTTAAACCTAATATTCTTTATTGCCATTATTTGTGGTGATTTGGGATCCTGTTTTGGGGGCTGTGCATCCTAAAAGCTACACTTTCCCTACTGATGACAGCAGAAAAACGTTTATGACCTTAGGTAACACATGCGCACTGTGAGAGCCGGAGAGATACAAATGGCGTTAGTAACCTGGTAGCCTACATGGCAGCACCATCTACCTGTGGATTATCTCATACACCGATAATTTGTAGAGTAAGACTGCCATCTACTGTCCATCACATTTAGCAGCACTATGAAAGATTGCAGCACTAAGATCTTACTGTACATGTAGCAGTATTTGTGAAGGTTTCAATCTAATCAATATGGGTATGGGTCGTTGGGTCGACTCAACTTAGGTCGACAGTCATTAGGTCGACCATGGAAGGTCAACATGCATTAGGTCGACAGGGACAATAGGGCGACATGGTCATTAGGTCGACAGGTCAAAAGGTCGACATGGGGTTTTTGACTGTTTTTGGCATCATTTCCTTCGTAAAGTGACCGGGAACCCCAATTAGTGCACCGTGTCCACTCACACCGTGTTCCCTCATTCCAATCCTAGTCCACGTGGATCGTTAAGTATGAAAAAATCCCAAAATGAAAAAAAAAAAAAAACAATGTGAAAAACTCATGTCGACCTAATGACCATGTCGACCTATTGACCATGTCGACCTAATGCATGTCGAGCTTCAGTTGTCGACCTAATGACTGTCGACCTAAGTTGTGTCGACCTAACGACCGTATCCCAATCAATACATACAGATGTAGCCATGCTCATTCTGCCTGCGTCACGGCTGCAGGGGGACATGCACCGCACTGAGGCACGGGTGTGACGTAGTACCGCAGTTAGCATGCTGCACCCATGAGCCCCCCATGTTCTGTCACTGTAGGGGGGGTGCCCAGTGCTCTGGGAGCTGCTGGCCATGCCCCCAATCCCTCTCATGAATAGATGACGTGCGCATGCACACAGCATCTATTCACTGCTAAGCAGAGCTGTGAGTGAGGGGGGCCGCCTCCCAACTCCCCCCCTCCCCCTCACCGCAGAACACTGCACAAAAAACAGCAGGACATTGCCCCAAAATCAGGACAGTTGGGAGGTATGGAACCCAACCCAGGATCCAACTGGCCATGGGCTGATGGAATGTTGGCAGGGTGACCACTACACTGCAGGTTTCGTATCTGTTGTTCCACCAGCTTTGGCTGGGTCAAGCTTAGGGCTGGTTAGTGGAAAATCAGGGGACCCCACTGTCTTTATCCCCCTAAGCTTCAAGGCTAACTACTTTTACAAATTTTTGCTTTAAGAAAAATTAGAATCCCGCACAGATGTTAGATCTCAAGCACACACCTGTCTGAGGCAGGTTATTTATTTGGACGGGTTTGGGCTTTGGTTTGCGGTAGGTTCTAAACCTGCCCTAAAGTAAATCTGGGTTTTACTTTTACTATAATGCTAATAAAAAGAGATTGGGGGGAATTCAATTAAAGCGCTGCTGAATAGCACCGGAAATGAGTGGCCAGAGCTATTCAATTAGCTACATTGTGCGCAACACTTAAATTGGGAGATGCAGGTTACCACGTCTAAAGACTGCTGTTCAGTCATGGTAAACGGCATTCACCGACTTCAGTGACAATGTGATGCTGTTAGTGTGGGCAATAAGCCGCAACTCACATCATGACACTAGTTTTGTTGGATTTCGGCTCGTTCCTCAGGAGGGTGTCACGAGTTTAATTGAATAGCTCCAGGCACTCATTCCTGGCGCTATATAAAGGTGCCAATATTATCATCTTCATCTTCTCACTGCATTAAGTATAGTTTGTACATACAATATATGACTTACAGGCTTATTCAGGCTCTGCAGGACCTGCAGGTAGAATTTGAAGAGAAAACTGACGATCAGAGACCTCCTGTATTCCACCTTTCCCTCTGGAGCTGAGGCTGGGAGAGATATTTCACTTAGGACGTGTCTGCAGGCTTCCCCCAGCATTTCATCATTCCAGTGCCTGCCAGGAGAAAACACACAGGGCTGTATCTGAGACGCACTTTATGTCAATATCTGAGCAATTATTTTTACTGTACAGGCAGTATATTTACTAAAATTTGATTTTGGAAGGGGCTTTATGAATCTTCCAAATCGATTGAAATCGATTGAATTTTACATTATTCACTAAAAATCAATTTTGCCCTTGATTTTAAAATCGAATTCGATGTTAATTCATGTTTAGAAGGGGTTTAGAATTGAATCTATGAAATCCCTTCCTAGATCGAACCTCAAATCCCCACTGACATCCCCAGCATAACAGAATGTAAAATCTAATAGAACACCCTTACCCTATTGGTCCAAATTTATCACATGCTCACTAATTAAATGGGAAATATACTCATTACATTGATTTATACATGAAAATATTTGTAAAAATGTGTTATTCATTTTTGCACGATTATGCAATAGACGGCAGCTGAGCAAAAAGACAAATTTTGCAAATATTGATTACAAATAGAGATGTGCACCGGACATTTTTCAGGTTTTGTGTTTTGGTTTTTTTTGGATTCGGTTCAGCGGCCGTGTTTTGGATTCGGACGTGTTTTGGCAAAACCTCCCTGAAAAATTTTTGTCGGATTCGGGTGCGTTTTGGATTCGGGTGGTTTTTTTTCAAAACCCCCTCAAAAACAGCTTAAATCATAGAATTTGGGGGTAATTTTGATCCCATAGTATTATTAACCTCAATAACCATAATTTGCACTCATTTCCAGTCTATTCTGAACACCTCACACCTCACAATATTATTTTTAGTCCTAAAATTTGCAACAAGGTCGCTGGATGGCTAAGCTAAGTGACCCAAGTGGCCGGCACAAACACCTAGCCCATCTAGGAGTGGCATTGCAGTGTCAGACAGGATGGCACTTAAAAAAATAGTCCCCAAACAGCACATGATGCAAAGAAAAAAAAGAGGTGCACCAAGGTCGCTGGATGGCGGTCACTGGATGGCTAAGCTAAGCGACCCAAGTGGCTGACACAAACACCTGGCCCATCTAGGAGTGGCATTGCAGTGTCAGACAGGATGGCACTTAAAAAAATAGTCCCCAAACAGCACATGATGCAAAGAAAAAAAGAGGTGCACCGAGGTCGCTGGATGGCTAAGCTAAGCGACCCAAGTGGCTGACACAAACACCTGGCCCATCTAGGAGTGGCACTGCAGTGTCAGACAGGATGGCACTTAAAAAAATTGTCCCCAAACAGCACATGATGCAAAGAAAAGAGAAAAAGAGGTGCACTGTGGTCGCTGGATGGCTAAGCCAAGCGACACAAACACCTCAATATCACAGGAATTATTCGTTCTAATCAATGGTATTATTGGTCCAAATCACTGGAAGAAAATGACAAAATCACTGGAATTATTTGTTCTAATCAATGGTATTATTGGTCCAAATCACTGGAAGAAAATGACAAAATCACAGGAATTATTCGTTCTAATCAATGGTATTATTGGTCCAAATCACTGGAAGAAAATGACAAAATCACTGGAATTATTCGTAAACATTCGTAGAAAGTCGCTGCTTTCTGATTACAGAAATGCTCAGATATTCCTGCGAATCCACAATCCCTTCCCAGAGGAAAAAGAAATTGAGAAACCGTTGTTTGAGAACGTTTGTTCTCTTTCCCTTACAAAGGAACAAACCACTTTCCAAGGAGACTGACGTTTTTGGGATTATGGAGACATAATGTTTTTGAATATAAATCCTAAAGCAGGTGGTGTATTAGAGCAAAAGAGTGCAAGAGACCAGCCATGCAGTTTCTGAAATATTATGACAAAATGTTACTGTATTTCATAAGCACTCATTCCTAACTCTGCTAAGTACTGTTTGGTATACTGTATCTGGCTTCCATGAGGTAGTTGTCCATTATTTCAGCTTTCATTGACCTTTTTGAAAGCGGTAGAAGTTATCGATTCTTTTTCCCCCCCCCCCCCCCCCCTATTTTTAATTTTCTCCTGCATAGCCCAGTAAAATGTTGCAATGTTAAGTATTGACTTGTGCCTTCTGGGTGTCCACTTCTTCTCCAAACCCAGCCAAATCTCATCCTAACCCTCTGTTCCACGTTCTCTATGTACCCCATTTGTGTCACCCATGTCTGTCTACCCTTCCCCTTTAGATTGTAAGCCCTCACGAGCAGGGCCCTCTTCCCTCATGTGCTTATCCTTTGTCTTACTTTAATAATCTTCAACTGTACCACATCCAGCAGTCTTCTGCCACCTGATACTTATTCCAGTGTCATCTGCTGATGTAACTATGTTTATTTACCCTGTACTTGTCATATACTGTCATCAACTGTAAGTTGCTGTTTTCCTGTTTGATTATTTATGTACTCTGTAATTGGGCGCTGCGGAACCCTTGTGGTGCCATATAAATAAAGGATAATAATAATAATATAGGGTGTATAATCCCCAGGTGTATCTCACACATCGCTCAGTACAGATTACAGGATGTATAAAATCACCAGGTGTATAACACACGTCGCACAGTACAGTATACATACTGGTCACAATAATGCAGCACAGAGATAGTATACTTGACACAGAGCTGCAAGATACACAGCAATGGCCTACTGTACTGTACTCTATATGTATACTGCTGGTCACCAAAATGCTGCACTGTCCTACTATTTACTGCTCACAATAATGCAGCACAGAGATAGTATACTTGACACAGAGCTGCAAGATACACAGCAATGGCCTACTGTACTCTAATATATATGTATACTGCTGGTCACCAAAATGCTGCACTGTCCTACTATATACTGGTCACAGTAATGCAGCACAGAGATAGTATACTTGACACAGAGCTGCAAGATACACAGCAATGGCCTACTGTACTGTACTATATGTATACTGCTGGTCACCAAAATGCTGCACTGTCCTACTATATACTGCTCACAATAATGCAGCACCGAATAATATACTTGACACAGAGCTGCAAGATACAGAGCAATGGCCTACTGTACTGTACTACTATAATGCTGGTGGACCCCAGTCCCCACAATGCAGCACACTGAGCACAGATATTTGCAGCACACTGAGCACAGATATGGAGCGTTTCCAGGCAGAGAACGTATATATTTTCAGCACACTGAGCACAGATATTTGCAGCACACTGAGCACAGATTACAGAGCTTTTCAGGGAGAGAATGCAGCCACGTCCTCTCCATTCAATCTCCAATGCACAAGTGGAAAATGGCGGCGATGCGCGGCTCTTTATATAGAATATGAATCTCGCGAGAATCTGACAGCGGGATGATGACGTTCGGCTGCGTTCGGGTTAACCGAGCAAGGCTGGAAGGTCCGAGGCTGCCTCGGACCCGTGTAAAATAGGTGAAGTTTGGGGGGTTCGGATCTCGACGAACCGTACCCGCTCATCTCTAATTACAAATATGCAATTTGTAAAAAATATTACTGGAATCAAACAATGATGCATTCTGCCAAGGATTGGGTGGCTATATGTGTCTCTAGATTATTTAAAAAAAATTAACACCTACTGCTATCTTGCACAACAACCATCCCTCTGCAATTTGTCCAACAAGATTTTAGACAGACAGGGATGAGTTGGTGAGAATGTAAGGATCATGGGCAGAATCTGGATAGGCACTTACTTCATTCTTGTGTTTTGCTAATTTCATCATAATTTACTGTCAATTTGCAAATATTGTGCTCTGGTGCTATCTTTTGCATATTTTATTTTTTTCCCTAAAAGTCTAAATATGTGCTCTACTCAACTCACAAAGCTGTTTTTTTCATAGTTTTTTTTTCAGTCAGGTGGTATTTTGCATGGTATAGGTAGGTGCACCACATACCATGGTCTTGTGCATCCATTTTTGCTACTTTCACAGTTACCTGTGTGTTTTTGGGTACTTGAAAAGTCATCACTATCGTTTTCCTATCTTTAGAAAGGCTTAGAAGCCAAAATCGAATGTTTAGGATCATTCTAAACATTTGGAAATGTGAGATTCGATTTGAGGTTTGATTTGGAGGTCCATTTCAATCGAACTTTAGTAAATAAGGGCATTTCACGTTGTTCTATGGGAAAACATTGATGTTTTTAGAAATTCGATTTCTATTGGGAGATGAGTTGAATCTGCCCATAGAATCAATTTGACATTCGATTTGGACTTTAATAAATCTGTTCAACCCAAATGGAATGAAAATCGAATTGAAACAGAATCCCAAATCCCTTGAATCACCAAAATCGAACTTTAGTAAATTTTGGCCCATGCACAACTCATGCATCCCAACTGAGGTTGTTCGGGGCAGCTGTAGCGATTTTAGACGCACGCAGAAGTGTATTGAAAAAGCATTTGGCGATCCTCGGCTGTGGCTATTCCAGTGCACGGAGATGGTCCATGTTATGGGAGTGTCTCAGGCGCGTCACTTATTGGCTACGTATACAGGTGCTTAATCGCTCACAATGGAGGCCATACTCTGACAGATAATATCATGGGGGTGCCGCAAGTGTTCTTGGTGTGACTGATGGCGATGTCTAAAGACACACAAAGCATGATTGCAGCAACTGAGGATGCCGACAGTGGGCGTCTCAGTCCTTGCACATTTGGACACATATATTGGGTTGGGGGGGGGAGTGAGGGGGGCTGGACTGCCCTAATTCTAAACATAATAAGAGGTACTACAATGCTGAGACGCGTGATTCCATACAGAGAAAAAGGAAAATACTGGTGCACACTCTGAGCACAAGAAACATGACCTAGTAATCAGAACAATTATAATAAACTCTGGAATTCAACATGGAGTAAAATTGAGGTTCTTAGCATAATTTTTGACCCAAAAATATGGGCCCATCAACCATGGCCAAGTGATCTCATGAGGTGGGTCTTTACTTTCCTAAGGTTCGAGTCCAGAACACAGGACCCCCCACCCCCTTCCCCTCCCCGGGCCGCCTTTTGGACACATGGCTGCACATAGGGAAAGGCTTTGTAGTGACATTAGCACAAAGTTATAGATGCGGGCCCCAAAGAGTACCAGGGCCTTAGTGACATATTTCAGGACAACAGAACTTTGTGGAATCACTAAACACAATATATATATATAGTTTTCCAATAAAGAGGTTGATACTATGCAAGAAAAGGTTAATGCATTTGAAATTGTCCACAAACCTAACTTGATTGAAGATACTAACACCGATTGGTATGCTAAACTAAATGCACAATTGCAGGTGTATAAGAGGGACCTCATCAAGTTCAAAAAGGCTAAACAAGTTAAGGTGGACACTGATTATGAGTTAAACACAGTCTACCAATGGACTTACCCTGCTAGGGGTAATGATTATAAAAAGCCTTTTTTCAGACGCAATAGGGGCAAGGGCGATTATCAAGTGGACTCTTCCACAGATTTTTGTTCATCAAGTGATAACGAGCATATTAAAAGCAATAAAAGGATTAATAAACGTGGCCAAGTTGACCCTTTAGGAGTGACGACTCGGGCCCGCTATTCCCGCGACGACGGCGATACACCAGGAGGGGCGGCCAAGGCAAAAGGCAGAGGACGTGGAGGAAAAGCAGCAAACAAAACGTAATTGTCAATCTATCCTCTTATGAACTGTCTGGGATAGAAACAGAAGTATTATCCAAAGGCTTATCGTTTGTACCTTCTACACGGTTCAATTTGTTAGATTGGAGTGTGGAGAAACATAAACTGCATCGTCAATTGAAACTCAGCGAACTATATGGTAAACGTACGTTCGCTGACAATAGTCAAGCTGAAAATGAAGCCGTTTCTAAACTTCCACCACAATTGTCTAAAATCCTGCCTAAGTCTACATTTGAACCCCAGTCTTTTAATCCGTCGATTAAGACTTTCATGCGCCTTTTGAATGATGACACACAAGTGGCAATACCTCAGATACCTCCAAAACGCCAGAATCTCACCCCTGGGCAACAACTGGCCTTGGATAATCTAGCCAAGAACAAATCCTTGATCTTCCGTCCAGCGGATAAGGGGGGTGCCCTGGTCATACAGGACCTTGCTCAATACAAACTTCAAGTTTCAGCACATTTGGATGACTGTACCACTTATAGACGATTGTCTCAAGATCCTTCAGCCTTGTTTAAAAAGGAACTATCATCCATCTTACATTCTGCGCTTGAAAATGGAACTATCACTGATCAATTGAGTAAAGCACTGTTACCTGCATTCCCTTTGGTCCCTTTATTTTATACCCTTCCTAAAATACATAAATCTGCCATTGACCCCCCGGGTAGACCAATCATTGCCGCCCGGGGTGGTTTATCACACCCCATTTCTGTGTATCTAGATAGCCTATTACAGCCATTTATCAGAAATCATCCCAGATACCTTTTAGATACCACGTCCTTATTGATTAAATTGAGAGCTCTCCCTAGATTAGATCCGGATACAGTGATGTTTACTATTGATGTTACCAGTTTGTACACTGTCATTCCGCACGAGATAGGTTTGGCAGCTGTTGGCCGTTTCTTGAATGATCAGGTTGATTATAACGGTCCAGCTATTACATTTGTTTTGGCATTATTACAGTTT
Source organism: Pseudophryne corroboree (assembly GCF_028390025.1). Taxonomy (NCBI): domain Eukaryota; kingdom Metazoa; phylum Chordata; class Amphibia; order Anura; family Myobatrachidae; genus Pseudophryne; species Pseudophryne corroboree. The sequence goes on along the minus strand of NC_086450.1, from coordinate 34,984,073 downwards.
GTTTTGACCCGTAATTTTTTTCTTTACGATAGTGCATTCTATCTTCAACTAATTGGCTGTGCGATGGGGGCGGCGGTGGCCCCCTCATATGCAAATGTTTTTATGTTTGATGTTGAACAGTCAGTGTTCTTTTCAGATCCTGTCATTTCCTCAAATATTATTTTTTTCTGCCGTTATATAGATGATCTCCTGATCTTCTGGAAAGGTGATAGTAAGACCCTTATTGATCATATTGATTCTCATAATGCCAGTGAGAGCCCAGTTAAATTTACTTTTGAGTTTAGCTCTGATATGATACATTTTCTGGACGTTGCAATCTCTATTTGTGATGGGTTGATTTCCACAGATTTGTATACCAAACCCACTGATCGCAATAATTTGCTTTTGTCTACCAGTTGTCACCCCAGATCTCTTGTTAAAGGCCTTCCTTATTCTCAATTTTTAAGGGCCAGACGGATCATATCTGATCCTAAACAGGCCATTATACAAATTGATGTGTTATTTCAAAAATTTCTAGAACGGGGCTATGATGCAGCTTCATTACAGATAGCCAAATCTAAGGCTCTGTTACTAGATCCTGAATTACTTTTACATCCTAAAAAAGTTGATCAAACATGCATTATGCCCTGGGTGACACAATACACTCCAGCTAGTCAGACTATCAGTAGGATTTCCAAAAAACACTGGCCAATTGTAAAATCAGATCCTGACTGTAATCTGACTAACACTAAACTTATGTCATGCTACAAACGGGGCCGGAGTCTACGTGACATCTTAGTGAGGTCGGATATTTCTGAAATCCCTCCTAACATCTATAGAGGTAGTCTGGGTTGTATTCGCTGCACATGCGTCACTTGTAAATTTTTGATTCCAGGTGAGACTTTTTACCATCCTCACACTGGTAAGATTCTACATATTCGTCATAGATTGACGTGTAATTCTAAATTTACAGTGTATCAAATTATCTGCCCGTGCGGTTTATCCTACATTGGGAAAACTGAACGCCCATTTAAGGAAAGGATGGCCGCACATAGGTCATCAATTAAAATGGCCATTAATTCTGGCAAAAGTGACCTCCCTGTGGCCAGACATTTCTTGCAGTTATCACATAACCTCACAACTTTGAGATATCGAATGATCGACCATGTGCCCCCCTCTTTAAGGGGTGGTAATCGTGGTCTGAAGCTACTTCAGTGTGAGGCCCGTTGGATACATAGGCTAGGAACCCTGACCCCGGGTGGCTTAAACGAGCAGTCGGGGATCAGTATATTAGCCAGTAATTATTAATATGTCACTAGGCTGGATTAATATGTATTACTACCGTATCTATTATTGTTTTTGCTAGCTGGATATTTCTCTTTTGCTTTTAATTTAAAACCTGTCCGATTAATCTGCCATTGATTTGTACATATGCTTACGTTTAGTTATTTATGGTAATTTAGATAAATCACTGTGTTTCTATTTTTATCCATCTATAAGCTATACAGACGTACTACAGCAGTGTACGGCAATTGGTTTGTTTATCATTGTTACTATGGTGACGGTTGTTACACATGACGCTTGACTTTCCTTGACAGGACGTCATCACGTCATCTTCAGTGCGTTCCCGCCGGGTGTGCAGTCCCGCCGCGGTACTCGTCACTTCACTGGGTGATTCTGGTATATAAGGTAGGATGTTTTATGTTGTTGTTATATCCTGATGAAAATGCTTCATTAAATAGCATTGAAACGTTGCACTTTACTAAGTTATATGCCTGCTTCTTTGGAGTGCCGCACCCACCTGTTGCACATACGTTCTGTTTGTGAGGGCACCCAGCTTTACTATTATATTTCAAGTGGCCGTGCCGGACCTTCTTGTTCTCTATATATATATATATATATATATATATATATATATATATATATATATATATATTGTATATATCATTTCTTTATAAAAAAAACTATTTCTCTAAAAGATATGTACTCTTTTCCTACCTCCCTATAAGGGCATGACAGGTGTTCTTGGCATACATAGTTGTAGGACCGATACCGCCATAGAAAATGCCCATTTCCTTAACAACATCCGTTCCGTCTTTAAACAGCACTTTCATTCCAGCATTGACAATGGCGTAAGCATTTTCCTCTCTCTGGGCTTGCCGGAATGCCGAGACCAACTCCCCCTGGATAAAGAAGAAGAAGGATCTGTAAAATCAGGATTTTGGTACTTACCGATAAATCCCTTTCTCCGATTCCTCCGGGGCCACTGGAGTGCAGATACAATGGGGATATAGTAGGCAGTAACTGGGAGCTGGCACTTTAAATTTATAACCATGTGACTAGCTCCTCCCCTACTATGTCCCCCCTCCAAGCCAGTCTAGTTAAAACTGTGCCCGAGGAGAGCTGGAAAAGGCCAACGTCAAAGTAGAGGAGGTTCGCTAAGCCAACTAAAACAAGATAATACCCAGGAAACCTGGAAACATAGTGATAGGGTAATAGGAACAAAACGCGCAGTCACACAGTGACCTTCAACCCGATAAGTGTTGAAGGAGGAAACAGCGCTGGGTGGGCGTCCAGTGGCCTCTGTGGAATCGGAGAAAGGGATTTATCGGTAAGTACCAAAATCCTGATTTCTCCTTCATCCACTAGCGGCCACTGGAGTGCAGATACAATGGGGACGTCCCAGAGCTCCCAAGACGGGAGGGAGAGCGCTGAGAGTCCTGCAAAACCGCTCGGCCAAACTGTGACACAGAGGCCGCAAAAGTGTCAAATCCGTAAAACATGACAATTGTATGATGTCCCGACTAAGCGACATCGCAACATAAAGCATTCACGGCAACCCCGTGGGCGGCCGCCCCCGAAGGTCCCTCAGAGCACGTGGAGTGCGCCGATATGGAAAACGGAGGCTCTCGAGCAACCGCCAAATAAGACTGTCTGATAGTCTGACATATCCAACCGCCTAATGGCTGCTGGGATCCCGGCTATTTAGGAAGGGAGTATCATACAGAACAAAGAAGAAATCAATCTGTCGAATAGCCGAAGACCTCTGTACAGAGAGACGGAGCGCCCTGACAACATCCAAAGGTCACGAAGCCGGTGAAACCGCCGAGAGAGCTGAAAACACAAGTGTCAGAGTCATATGAAAAGCGGACATGAAGCTCAGCCGTAACCTTAGTCGAAAAAATAAGATTTTACTTACCGATAAATCTATTTCTCGTAGTCCGTAGTGGATGCTGGGGACTCCGTCAGGACCATGGGGATTAGCGGCTCCGCAGGAGACAGGGCACAAAAATAAAGCTTTAGGATCAGGTGGTGTGCACTGGCTCCTCCCCCTATGACCCTCCTCCAAGCCTCAGTTAGGATACTGTGCCCGGACGAGCGTACACAATAAGGAAGGATTTTGAATCCCGGGTAAGACTCATACCAGCCACACCAATCACACCGTACAACTTGTGATCTGAACCCAGTTAACAGTATGATAACGTAGGAGCCTCTGAACAGACGGCTCACAACAATAACAACCCGATTTTTTTTTTGTAACAATAACTATGTACAAGTATTGCAGACAATCCGCACTTGGGATGGGCGCCCAGCATCCACTACGGACTACGAGAAATAGATTTATCGGTAAGTAAAATATTATTTTCTCTAACGTCCTAGTGGATGCTGGGGACTCCGTCAGGACCATGGGGATTATACCAAAGCTCCCAAACGGGCGGGAGAGTGCGGATGACTCTGCAGCACCGAATGAGAGAACTCCAGGTCCTCTTTAGCCAGGGTATCACATTTGTAGAATTTTACAAACGTGTTCTCCCCCGACCACGTAGCTGCTCGGCAGAGTTGTAATGCCGAGACCCCTCGGGCAGCCGCCCAGGATGAGCCCACCTTCCTTGTGGAATGGGCCTTGACAGATTTAGGCTGTGGCAGGCCTGCCACAGAATGTGCAAGTTGAATTGTGCTACAAATCCAACGAGCAATCGTCTGCTTAGAAGCAGGAGCACCCAGCTTGTTGGGTGCATACAGTATAAACAGCGAGTCAGATTTTCTGACTCCAGCCGTCCTTGAAATATATATTTTCAATGCCCTGACAACGTCCAGCAACTTGGAATCCTCCAAATCGCTAGTAGCCGCAGGCACCACAATAGGCTGGTTCAGGTGAAACGCTGACACCACCTTAGGCAGAAAATGAGGACGCGTCCGCAGTTCTGCCCTGTCCGAATGGAAAATCAGATATGGGCTTTTATACGATAAAGCCGCCAATTCTGACACTCTCCTGGCTGAAGCCAGGGCCAGTAGCATGGTTACTTTCCATGTAAGATATTTCAAATCCGCCGATTTGAGTGGCTCAAACCAATGGGATTTGAGAAAATCCAAAACTACATTAAGGTCCCACGGAGCCACTGGGGGCACAACCGGGGGCTGTATATGTAGTACTCCTTTTACAAAAGTCTGGACTTCAGGAACTGAAGCCAATTCTTTCTGGAAGAAAATCGACAGGGCCGAAATTTGAACCTTAATGGACCCCAACTTGAGGCCCATAGACAATCCTGTTTGCAGGAAATGTAGGAATCGACCCAATTGAAATTCCTTCGTGGGGGCCTTCCTGGCCTCACACCACGCAACATATTTTCTCCAAATGCGGTGATAATGTTGTGCAGTCACCTCCTTCCTGGCTTTTACCAGTGTAGGAATGACCTCTTCCGGAATGCCTTTTTCCCTTAGAATTCGGCGTTCAACCGCCATGCCGTCAAACGCAGCTGCGGTAAGTCTTGGAATAGACACGGTCCCTGTTGAAGCAGGTCCCGTCTTAGAGGTAGAGGCCACGGATCTTCCGTGAGCATCTCCTGAAGTTCCGGGTACCAAGTTCGTCTTGGCCAATCCGGAGCCACGAGTATCGTTCTTACTCCCCTTTGCCGTATAATTCTCAGTACTTTTGGTATGAGAGGCAGAGGAGGAAACACATACACTGACTGGAACACCCACGGCGTTACCAGAGCGTCCACAGCTATTGCCTGAGGGTCTCTTGACCTGGCGCAATACCTGTCCAGTTTTTGGTTGAGGCGAGACGCCATCATGTCCACCTTTGGTTTCCCAACGGTTCACAATCATGTGGAAGACTTCTGGATGAAGTCCCCACTCTCCCGGGTGTAGATCGTGTCTGCTGAGGAAGTCTGCTTCCCAGTTGTCCACTCCCGGAATGAACACTGCTGACAGTGCTATCACATGATCTTCCGCCCAGCGAAGAATCCTTGCAGCTTCTGCCATTGCTCTCCTGCTTCTTGTGCCGCCCTGTCTGTTTACGTGGGCGACTGCCGTGATGTTGTCCGACTGGATCAACACCGGCTGACCCTGAAGCAGGGGTTTTGCCAGGCTTAGAGCATTGTAAATCGCTCTTAGCTCCAGTATATTTATGTGAAGAGACATCTCCAGGTTTGACCATACTCCCTGGAAGTTTCTTCCCTGTGTGACCGCTCCCCAGCCTCTCAGACTGGCATCCGTGGTCACCAGGACCCAGTCCTGTATGCCGAATCTGCGGCCCTCTAACAGATGAGCACTCTGCAACCACCACAGCAGAGACACCCTTGTCCGTGGCGATAAGGTTATCCGCTGATGCATCTGCAGATGTGATCCGGACCATTTGTCCAGCAGATCCCACTGAAAAGTTCGTGCGTGGAATCTGCCGAATGGAATCGCTTCGTAAGAAGCCACCATCTTTCCCAGGACTCTTGTGCATTGATGCACAGACACTTTCCCTGGTTTTAGGAGGTTCCTGACAAGTTCGGATAACTCCTTGGCTTTCTCCTCCGGAAGAAACACCTTTTTCTGAACCGTGTCCAGAATCATTCCCAGGAACAGCAGACGTGTCGTCGGGGTCAATTGAGATTTTGGAAAATTCGGAATCCACCCGTGCTGTTGCAGCACTATTTGGGTTAGTGCTACTACGTCCCCCAGCTGTTCCCTGGACCTTGCCCTTATCAGGAGATCGTCCAAGTAAGGGATAATTAATACGCCTTTTCTTCGTAGAAGAAACATCATTTCGGCCATTACCTTGGTAAAGACCCGAGGTGCCGTGGACAATCCAAACGGCAGCGTCTGAAACTGATGATGACAGTTTTGCACCACGAACCTGAGGTACCCTTGATGTGAAGGGCAAATTGGGACATGCAGGTAAGCATCCTTGATGTCCAGGGACACCATAAAGTCCCCTTCTTCCAGATTCGCTATCACTGCTCTGAGTGACTCCATCTTGAACTTGAATTTTTGTATGTACAGGTTCAAAGATTTCAGATTTAGAATAGGTCTTACCGAGCCGTCCGGCTTCGGTACCACAAATAGTGTGGAATAATACCCCTTTCCCTGTTGTAGGAGGGGTACCTTGACTATCACCTGCTGAGAATACAGCTTGTGAATGGCTTCCAATACCGTCGCCCTGTCTGAGGGAGACGTTGGCAGAGCAGACTTTAGGAACCGGCGAGGGGGAGACTTCTCGAATTCCAACCTGTAACCCTGATATATTATCTGCAGGATCCAGGGGTCCACCTGTGAGTGAGCCCACTGTGCGCTGAAATTCTTGAGTCGACCCCCCACCGCCCCTGAGTCCGCTTGTAAAGCCCCAACGTCATGCTGAGGGCTTTGCAGAAGCCGGGGGGGGCTTCTGCTCCTGGGAAGAAGCTGCTTGGTGCACTCTCTTACCCTTTCCTTTGCCTCGGGGCAAATATGACTGTCCTTTCGCCCGCTTGTTCCTATAGGAACGAAAGGACTGCGGCTGAAAAGACGGTGTCTTTTTCTGTTGGGAGGGGACCTGAGGTAAAAAGGTGGATTTCCCGGCTGTTGCCGTGGCCACCAAATCCGATAGACCGACCCCAAATAATTCCTCCCCCTTATACGGCAATACTTCCATATGCCGTTTGGAATCCGCATCACCTGACCATTGTCGCGTCCATAAACTTCTTCTGGCAGATATGGACATCGCACTTACTCTCGATGCCAGAGTGCAAATATCCCTCTGTGCATCTCGCATATATAGAAATGCATCCTTTAAATGCTCTATAGTCAGTAAAATACTGTCCCTATCCAGGGTATCAATATTTTCAGTCAGGGAATCCGACCAAACCACCCCAGCACTGCACATCCATGCAGAGGCGATGGCTGGTCGCAGTATAACACCAGTATGAGTGTATATACTTTTCAGGGTAGTTTCCAGCCTCCTATCTGCTGGATCCTTGAGGGCGGCCGTTTCAGGAGACGGTAACGCCACTTGTTTTGATAAGCGTGTGAGCGCCTTATCCACCCTAGGGGGTGTTTCCCAGCGCGCCCTAACCTCTGGCGGGAAAGGATATAATGCCAATAACTTCTTTGAAATTAGCAGTTTTCTATCGGGGTTAACCCACGCTTCATCACACACTTCATTCAATTCGTCTGATTCAGGAAAAACTACAGGTAGTTTTTTCAGACCCCACATAATACCCCTTTTTGTGGTACATGCAGTATCAGAGATATGTAAAGCCTCCTTCATTGCCGTGATCATATAACGTGTGGCCCTACTGGAAAATACGTTTGTTTCTTCACCGTCGACACTAGATTCGGTGTCTGGGTCTGTGTCGACCGACTGAGGTAAAGGGCGTTTTACAGCCCCTGACGGTGTCTGAGACGCCTGTACAGGTACTAACTGGTTTTCCGGCCGTCTCATGTCGTCAACTGATTTTTGTAATGTGCTGACATTATCACGTAATTCCATAAATAAAGCCATCCATTCCGGTGTCGACTCCCTAGGGGGTGACATCACCATTACCGGCAATTGCTCCGCCTCCACACCAACATCGTCCTCATACATGTCGACACACACGTACCGACACACAGCAGACACACAGGGAATGCTCTTATCGAAGACAGGACCCCACTAGCCCTTTGGGGAGACAGAGGGAGAGTTTGCCAGCACACACCCAAGCGCTATAAATATATAGGAACAACCCTATAGAAGTGTTGTCTCCCTTATAGCAGCTTAATATATATCAAAAACGCCAAAAAAAAAAAGTGCCCCCCCCTCTCTTTTTTACCCTGTTTCTGTAGTGCAGTGCAGGGGAGAGTCCTGGGAGCCTTCCTCGCAGCGGAGCTGAGCAGGAAAATGGCGCTGTGTGCTGAGGAGATAGGCCCCGCCCCCTATTTCGGCGGGCTCTTCTCCGGAGTTTGTGAGACCTGGCAGGGGTTAAATACATCCATATAGCCCCAAGGGCTATATGTGATGTATTTTTTAGCCAGAACAAGGTATTCTCATTGCTGCCCAGGGCGCCCCCTGCAGCGCCCTGCACCCTCCGTGACCGCTGGTGTGAAGTGTGTGACAACAATGGCGCACAGCTGCAGTGCTGTGCGCTACCTCATGAAGACTGAAAAGTCTTCTGCCGCCGGTTTTTGGACCTCTTCGCTTTTCGGCATCTGCAAGGGGGTCGACGGCGCGGCTCCGGGACCGGACTCCATGGCTGGGCCTGTGTTCGATCCCTCTGGAGCTAATGGTGTCCAGTAGCCTAAGAAGCCAATCCATCCTGCACGCAGGTGAGTTCACTTCTTCTCCCCTAAGTCCCTCGTTGCAGTGAGCCTGTTGCCAGCAGGACTCACTGAAAATAAAAAACCTAAAAACTTTTTCTAAGCAGCTCTTTAGGAGAGCTACCTAGATTGCACCCTGCTCGGACGGGCACAAAAACCTAACTGAGGCTTGGAGGAGGGTCATAGGGGGAGGAGCCAGTGCACACCACCTGATCCTAAAGCTTTATTTTTGTGCCCTGTCTCCCGCGGAGCCGCTAATCCCCATGGTCCTGACGGAGTCCCCAGCATCCACTAGGACGTTAGAGAAAGGGGGTTGCCGGCAGAGTACTCCCTGAAAGAAAGCCCGAACTTTCGGCCAGCAGGCTAATTACCTTTGGAAGAAAACTGAAAGAGCAGAGACCTGAAACTCAGGTCAACCTAGTCGAAGTGCAGCCGTGCAAACCACCCGGAAAAACCAAAGAAGGCGGCTAAATGAAAAACCGAAAGGAAAAACCCTCGTCATCCACACCAGGCCACATAAAGTTTCCAAAAGTGGCAAAAGTGAGATGAGGTAACCGACTTCCGAAATCGGGGCCCAGTAGGTATAACCAAACTAGGGAACTCCTTCCTTCTGAGAAGGTCTTGTGAACAGCCACACCGTTAAACGAAACCTGTGTAAGACTGAACAAAGAAAAGGACCCTGTTGAAGTAGACATTCCCGCAGAGGTAGGAGCCAAGGCTCCTCTACTGACAACAGGTGCAGGGTGGATTTCCGAGTCTTGCGCGTGGAATTACCGGGAGGACTAGCACGCATTCTCCCTTTATGCGTTGCAGAAAGTGAGGTAGTAACAGAAAAGGAGGAAAGATAGACTTACTAGAAGCTCCAAGGAGCCGTGAGGGCATCCTTGGCTACTGCCGTCAGAGCTCACGTCCAAGAGTAGTAAAGGGGCAGTTAAAGAGTCAGTTGGAACGCCATGAGGTCGATCCAAGTTCTCCGCCAACAGCGGACCAGCTGACAAAACTCCGGGGAATGTCCACTCACCCAGGTGCCTGACCTGGCGGCTTGACCTGGAATGAAGACTGTTATCCTCTGCTCAGAGGAGGATGTAGGTGACCTCTCTCAGCGAGGAAGGAAAAATCCTCTGACGGACCGAGTTGAGAACAGTACGAGGAGCATAAATGGGACCAGTGTCGAATCAGAAGATCCCGGATCCTGCGGATATTCAGAAGCAACCTAATCTGCATAGTGGGTTTCCAGCAGTAGATTGTCCAGTTAGGGAACAAGCCTCACTCCCTGCCCTTGAAGTAGTGCCATCCCGTGACCTTCATGAACACGGTGGGAGCGGAAGAGAGACCGAACGGAAAGGACTGAAAGTGGAAATGAGTATCCTGTACTACGAATCGGAGAAAAGCCCGATGAGGAAGCCCAATGGAAGTAAACAGGCATCCCTGATGAATAAGGACGCCTAAACCCCTTTTTGCTTCAAACTAGCAATCACAGACTGAAGGGATTCTAAGTTCAGAATAGGCCTGGCCGAGCCATCTGGCTCCGGCACGGGAAAAAACAAAGGCCTGAGAAAAAGCCCCAATTCCAATGATGTGCAGAAACAGGGATCAGCACCCTTGCGGTTAGAAGCATCTGGAATGCCGCCTGCAGTACGACTCTCTTGTCGTCGGAAACCGGCAGACCCGTGGTGAGGGACCACTGAGGCGGTTGGACTCCAAAATCGAGTATCTGAAACCCAGAGGACAATTGTTCCACAACTTACCTGCTCCGGACAAGGTAGAACCCCTGCTGCCGCATATTTCTCTCAGACGGCTCCTTCAGCAAGGTTACACCAGGAACCGGCAGCTTCTTGGACCGGCGATATATCGAGGGGTATACTATTGGAGAGGTCTCATATCGTTTCCTGCTGTCTGCAGGGAAAGGATAGGAAAACAAACATTGTTTGATACCTGAAATTGTGCATCCAGATGTCTCCAGGCTGCCGACCGGAGCACATCCAGCTCATCCGAAACAGGAAAAGTCGCTGTCATTTCTTCATTGGCGCCGAACCCCGATGAACCTTAAGTGTCCAGTTCCGACTCCTTTACCTGCAGCACCAGACGAACTGCTGTACAATGCGCCTCAATATCCTGAGACACTGGTTCAGACTCCAGCGAAAACCGATGTCATCAGTATTCTGGACATCCATCGCCTCCTCCAAGAGAGGCCTCTCATCCGCAGAGTCGTGTAACCTGGAGGTTAGCAACCTCCTTATAGAAACCTGGAGAGGAGAAATGACGGACGGGGTCTTTGGTAACAGTGACCTTACCTGCATAAGCCGAGCTGTTCAAACAGGAGTGTACTGCAGCTGCGTTGAGGACTAAGCAGATGGTTCCACCGCACAAACCTCACACTACAGGGAATTCTCTGATTGTCTTGGGTGTTACGTTTAGTTAAACGAAAAGAGAAAAGGAGGGTTAAAGAAGAAGTGTAGCCCTATGTAATCTCTGCACTATAACGTGCAGTGACAGGCACGTCTCTCTTCAGATGTCCCCGCTACTAGCGTACTGAGCCACAGCGGCTATTTGTCTGATGCCACACACATTCACCAAATTACAAACAGCATTAGTACAACGGAATGATAAGGGGAGGGCAATACCCGCCCTGTATGTAGTGTTGCTATAATAATGCATTGCGGTGGAAGTTGCGAGCCGCAGCCGGCTGTAACCACTATATATGTTATTATAACAGTAAATACTCAGTGATCCTAACTGGGCTCCGTGTTTAATTAACAGCACTAGCCCCTTTGGACAATGGGCACTGACTAAAGGGCCGAAGTTGGGTTGAAGCCCTGCCTCCCCGCCGCTATGGCGCCTATATTTAAATTTAACGGCGCTAGCGCAGCAACAAATTGTCAAGGAAACGCTGTGAAGTTATGTTACCTTGTAATTACTGGAAACACTACACTGTACTTTCCTAGCAAGCAGCGGAGTCCGGGTAGAGGTTTCCCCTGCAGGGAGGAAATGGCCAGAGTGTGCAGAGCCACCTAGAGCTGAGGCCCTCTGTCGGGCTTAAGCTCCGCCCCCCTTATGGCGCCCCATTTAACTCTTAAAAACCTCCAGCGCCATCAGAGCGGGGGGCGCCCCGCATCCCCCGCCGGCAAAGCGAGCCGCAGCCGGGGAGCGGGTGAAGGTGCTGAACCTGCTGTACAGAGCGGGACTAGGCTCTGCCCCCCCCCCCCGTTATGGCGCCCATTTCAAAACCAGCGCCATCAGAGCGGGGATCGCCCTGCATCCCCCGCCTGCAAAGCGAACCGTGGCCGGGGACCGGGTGCCTGTACCGAACTTGCTGTGCAGAGCCTGGTCCCCCCCGCTATGGTGCCAATTTCAAATCTTAAAACCTTCAGCGCCATCGGAGCGGGGGGTGCCCCGCATCCCCCGTCGGCAAAGCGAGCCGCGGACGGGGAGCGGGCGAAGGTACAGAACCCGTTGTGCAGAGCGGGACTAGGCTCCCCCCCCCCCCCCCCCGTTATGGCGCCCAATTTAAATTTGCAGAGTGACTTTAAACCTGTAGCGCAATCGTAACAGGGGGCTGTCACACGCCAGGGGCAGCGGCCGCCGCACTTACCCCTGCGTGCCCGCTGGTCCTCCTGGCGGTCCCCGTCTCCGGTGGTCGTCAGGTCCAGGCGTCTGTCTGGCGCTGCTCCCGGTGGTTCCCCGGAGTATGGGCGCCGCCATTGCACCCGGCGTCACGTGGGCGGGGAGCGGGTGACGTCATCGTTCCATTCCGCCAATCCGGATAGGGCGGGGAATTCAAAGCCAGACGCTGGCAGAGCCCCGGCGCCTGAGTATCGTCTTTACTTTGAAGGTGTTCTCCAGTGCTCCAGTTACTGCTGTACAAAATCTCCAGTGTCTCCAGCATCCAGCATATCCCCCCTGCACACCATTCTGTGTGCTTCCAGCGTCCAGCGTGCTTTTCATTTGTACCAGTCTTCAGTGTGCTTCAGCATCGCCCTCAAGTCTCACACCATTCAGTGTGCTTCAGCATCGCTCTCAAGCCTCACACCATTCCGTGTGCTCCCATCGGTCAGTGTGCTTCAGCATCATTCTCAAGCCTCACACCATTCTGTGTGCTCCCAGCGGTCAGTGTGCTTCAGCATCACTCTCAAGTCTCACACCATTCAGTGTGCTTCAGCATCGCTCTCAAGCCTCACACCATTCCGTGTGCTCCCAGCGGTCAGTGTGCTTCAGCATCGTTCTCAAGCCTCACACCATTCTGTGTGCTCCCAGCGGTCAGTGTGCTTCAGCATCGCTCTCAAGTCTCACACCATTCAGTGTGCTTCAGCATCGCTCACAAGCCTCACACCCTCCCGTGTGCATCAGCATCACTCACAAGCCTCTCATCACTCAGTGTTCCTCAGCATCGCTCCCAAGTTCCGGTCATCCTGAGAATCTCTAGCATCAACCACGAACTTTGGTGGCTGCTAAGTTCTGCATGAGGAAAACCTATATCCGGCCATCTCTACTCCGGCCCACCTGTGGTTCCTCCTCCCGATCATCGGAAGAAACCCCGAGTTCTCAACACTCCCAACCCAGGTCAGTGACAGTATACTCAGGCCCCATGGACCTGGGGGATCGGAACACAGAGTCAAGCGCCATCCAAAATTTGGCTTCCCGAGTTCAGAGTCAAGAGGCGGCACAGGGCCAAGTAATGCAGTATCTCCAGGAATTGTCCGCCCGTCTGGATAAAATTCAAGCATCTCTGGCTTCAGTTATTCCGGCTCCTGTTCCTGTACCCGCTCCGGTAGCCGTTTCCAGTAATGTCCAACCCTCGGCTGGAATCAGGTCACGTCTTCAGCTTCCTACTCCCTCCCGCTATAATGGGAATCCAAAGAATTGCCGCGGTTTTCTAAACCAGTGCGAGGTGCATTTTGAACTTCTTTCACACAATTTCGCTACGGATCAGTCTAAAGTGGCTTATATTACTTCCTTACTAGAAGGTTCAGCGTTGGATTGGGTGTCTCCGCTATGGGAACGATCTGATCCATTGGTTTTCAATTACACCAATTTCATCGCGTCCTTCCGAAGAATCTTCGACGAGCCCGGCAGGGCGACCGCCGCTTCCTCTGATTTGCTTCGTGTTCTTCAGGGCTCCCGTTCTGTGGGTCAGTACGTTGTGCATTTCCAGACCATTGCATCAGAACTACGCTGGAATAATGATGCTCTCAGGGCCGCCTTCTGGAACGGACTCTCTGATCGTCTGAAGGACGAGCTGGTCACTAGGGATCTGCCGGATCCACTAGAAGAGTTGATCTCGCTCTGCGTCAAGGTGGACCTCCGCATGCAGGAGAGTGGTGGTGAACGTAGTCGGTCGGATCGGTCCAGATTTCGGCTTCCTCCTCCTAGGCAAGCGGCTGTACCGTGTCCGGAGGAACCAATGCAAATCAACCGATCTCGACTGTCTCCGGAGGAACGACAGCGCCGTCGTGAGGGCAAACTCTGCCTTTACTGTGGAGCCGCAGATCACTTTATCAAGTTCTGTAAATCCCGTCCGGGAAACTGGCAGACCTAGCTTGTTCTGGAGGAGTCAAGTTGGGGGTCACGACCAAATCTTCTCCGACTATGGATTGTCTACTCTCCGTGTCTTTGTTTTCCGAGTCAGTTGCCAAACCTCTTAATGCCCTACTGGACTCTGGGGCTGCAGGGAATTTTGTTTCTCTTTCTTGTGTTCAGAGACTGGGTTTAAAGCTGCAGCCTACCGAACGACCTATTACGTTGACTGCTATCAACGGTACCAAAATAACCAATGGTCTTATTACAAGTCGCACAAAGCCCATCAAATTACAGGTCGAAGCTCTACATCAAGAGCGTTTTGAGTTCCTAGTGATTCCGGAGATGCCCCACGATCTTGTCCTGGGGTTGCCTTGGATCAAAACTCATAACCCTCACGTCGACTGGAAGTCGTCGCAAATATTGTCCTGGAGTTCGTTTTGTCACTCTAGTTGCATCACACCCGTTTATCTGCTCCGTGCATCTTCCAGGACGGATGAAGAACTCATTCCGGAAGCCTATCGGGAGTTCGCAGATGTCTTCTCTGAACAGGCGGCTGATCAGTTACCACCCCATAGACCCTGGGACTGTCCCATTGAGCTTATCCCAGGGAAGATGCCACCCCGGGGTTGCACGTATCCCTTATCACTACCTGAGACCCAGGCTATGTTGGAATATATTAAGTATAATCTTCTTAAAGGGTTCATCCATCCCTCTACCTCCGCGGCTGGAGCGGGCTTCTTCTTCGTGAAGAAGGAGGACGGGGGGTTAAGACCATGTATCGATTATCGTGGCTTAAACGATATCACCATTAAGAATAAATATCCCTTGCCACTAATCACGGAGCTATTTGATAGGGTTCGTGAAGCCCACGTTTTTACGAAGCTCGACTTGAGAGGAGCCTATAATCTTATACGCATCCGACAGGGGGATGAATGGAAGACTGCCTTCAATACCAGGGACGGGCATTACGAATATCTGGTAATGCCGTTCGGCCTCAGTAATGCTCCTGCCGTTTTCCAGGGATTCGTAAACGAGATCTTCCGAGATATGTTATACCAAAGTGTAGTGGTGTATTTGGATGACATCCTGATATTTTCCAAGAATCTTGCGGAGCACAGAGTACAGGTCAAAGAGGTACTTTTCCGTCTACGAAGGAATCGTCTCTACGGCAAAATTTCCAAATGTACCTTTGAGGTCTCTTCAATTCCGTTTCTCGGTTATGTCATCTCAGGTACGGAGCTTCGCATGGATCCGGAAAAACTCACGCCCATTCGGGATTGGACTCAGCCTCTCTCTCTGAAAGCAGTACAAAGATTCCTGGGCTTTGCGAATTACTACAGAAAATTCATTAAGGGATTCTCCACCATTGTTGCACCCATTACTGCATTGACAAAAAAGGGGTTCGATCCAAGTCTGTGGTCTTCCGAAGCCATAGTAGCGTTTGCCCGGTTGAAATCAGCTTTTATGTCAGCTCCGGTACTCCCAACAGCCAAATTTCACAGAACCATTCTTCTTGGAAGTCGATGCCTCCTCAGTCGGCATCAGAGCCGTTCTTTCACAGTACTCTTCTGATGGGAAGTTGCATCCATGTGGTTTCCATTCTCGTAAGTTCTCCTCTGCTGAACGGAACTACACTATTGGAGATCAGGAACTTTTGGCAATAAAATCTGCTTTAGAAGAATGGAGATATTTATTGGAAGGTGCTAAACATCTAATTACTATTTACACCGACCACAAGAACTTGTTGTATATCAAAACTGCCCAATGCCTGAACCCCCGTCAAGCTAGATGGGCGCTCTTCTTCACTCGGTTCTTGTTTGTTATTAAGTACCGGCCTGGGACTTTCAATGCCAAAGCTGACGCTCTGTCCCGTTCCCTAACGGCCTCGGATGAAGAGAATTCCCTTGAGGAAAGTTTAATTCTCAGTCCAGTTTCCATTTCCGCAGCTCCTACTTCTCTAGGTCCTCCTGCTGGGAGAATGTCAGTACCAGTTGAATTTCGACCAAAGATACTGCAGTGGGCCCATATCTCCAAGTTTTCCGGTCACCCGGGAGCCCAGAAAATGTTTGAATTTCTACGAAGATCATATTGGTGGAACACCATGAGGAGGGATATACAAGATTATGTTAGCTCTTGTCCTCAGTGTGCCCAGCACAAAACTCCTCGTCTGCCTCCTGCTGGTCTGCTTCGTCCACTGTCCATTCCTAGGAAACCTTGGACCCATATTTCTATGGACTTCATTACCGAGTTACCCCTCTCCAAGGGTTGCAATACCATCTGGGTGATTATTGACTGCTTTTAAAAAATGGCACACTTTGTTCCATTGACAGGTCTACCAACGGCTCCCAAGTTGGCTCTACTATTTATCCGAGAACACTTTCGCTTGCACGGGTTACCTCAGGAAGTAGTCTCTGATCGAGGGGTACAGTTCACTGCAAGGTTCTGGAGGGCTCTCTGCTCGGCCTTACAAATAAAACTCAAGTTCTCATCTGCTTATCATCCACAAACCAATGGTCAAACCGAACGAGTCAACCAGGATTTAGAGACATTTCTCCGCATTTATCTCTCCCCTTCACAGGATGACTGGGTGGAGCTGTTACCCTGGGCTGAGTTTGCCCATAACTAGCTGTATCACTCTTCCACTGGTGAGTCTCCATTCTTCATCAATTATGGATTCCATCCATGAATTCCAGAGTTACCACTCCTTCCTTCAGAGGATATTCCTGCTGGTACTTCCACTCTTCGCCACTTCAGTCAAGTCTGGAGTAAGGTTCATGCTAATCTCAGGAAAATCTCCATTCGATACAAGTTCTTTGCAGACAAAAGACGACGAGCAGCTCCTCAATACAAGGTTGGCGACAGGGTATGGCTCTCCACCCGCAACCTCCGTCTAAGAGTGCCCGCTATGAAATTTGCTCCAAGGCTCATCGGCCCTTACACAGTTTTGCAAGTCCTGAACCCCGTAGTCTGCAAATTGGGTTTGCCCTCTCACTTTCGTGTTCCAAATTCTTTCCATGTTTCTCTCCTTCGGCCTCTCATTTTAAATCGTTTCCAGTCAGAGTCCCCTAGTCCAGTCTCGGTGGAGACCGAAGTTGGAACAGAATTTGAGATCAAAATGATTCTCGACTCCCGTTACTACCACAAGAGTCTTCAATACCTAGTGGAGTGTAAAGGCTATGGTCCTGAGGAAAGAAGTTGGGTAAAAGCTTCCGAAGTCACTGGTCCTCGACTAGTTCGGATCTTCCATTCCAAACATCCAACTAAGCCTGGGAAGTGTCCAGGGGCCACTCCTGGAGAAGGGGGTACTGTCACACGCCAGGGGCAGCGGCCGCCGCGCTTAGCCCTGCATGCCCGCTGGTCCTCCTGGCGGTCCTTGTCTCCGGTGGTCGTCGGGTCCCGGCGTCTGGCTGGCGCTGATCCCGGCGGTTCCCCGGAGTATGGGCGCCGCCATTGCACTCGGCGTCACGTGGGTGGGGAGCGGGTGATGTCATCGTTCCATTCCGCCAATCTGGATAGGGCGGGGAATTCAAAACCAGACGCCGGGCAGAGCCCCGGCACCTGAGTATCATCTTTACTTTGAAGGTGTTCTCCAGTGCTCCAGTTACTGCTGTACAAAATCTCCAGTGTCTCCAGCATATAGCATACCCCCCCTGCACACCATTCTGTGTGCTTCCAGCGTCCAGCGTGCTTTTCATTTGTACCAGTCTTCAGTGTGCTTCAGTATCGCTCTCAAGTCTCACACCATTCAGTGTGCTTCAGCATCGCTCTCAAGCCTCACACCATTCCGTGTGCTCCCAGCGGTCAGTGTGCTTCAGCATTGTTCTCAAGCCTCACACCATTCCGTGTGCTCCCAGCGGTCAGTGTGCTTCAGCATCGCTCTCAAGTCTCACACCATTCAGTGTGCTTCAGCATCGCTCTCAAGCCTCACACCATTCCGGGTGCTCCCAGCGGTCAGTGTGCTTCAGCATTGTTCTCAAGCCTCACACCATTCCGTGTGCTCCCAGCGGTCAGTGTGCTTCAGCATCGATCTCAAGTCTCACACCATTCAGTGTGCTTCAGCATCGCTCTCAAGCCTCACACCATTCCGGGTGCTCCCAGCGGTCAGTGTGCTTCAGCATCGTTCTCAAGCCTCACACCATTCCGTGTGCTCCCAGCGGTCAGTGTGCTTCAGCATCGCTCTCAAGTCTCACACCATTCAGTGTGCTTCAGCATCGCTCACAAGCCTCACACCCTCCCGTGTGCATCAGCATCACTCACAAGCCTCTCATCACTCAGTGTTCCTCAGCATCGCTCCCAAGTTCCGGTTATCCTGAGAATCTCTAGCATCAACCACGAACTTTGGTGGCTGCTAAGTTCTGCATGAGGAAAACCTATATCCGGCCATCTCTAGTCCGGCCCACCTGTGGTTCCTCTTCCCGATCATCGGAAGAACCCCCGAGTTCTCAACACTCCCAACCCAGGTCAGTGACAGGGGCGAGCTGGGGGGTGCTGAACCCGCTTTGCAGAGCGTGAATAAGCTCCGCCCCCTCTATAATGGCGCCGAATTTAAAAATACCTAGGCGCCTCTTTTTCTAAATATCAAGTGGCCGACTGGATCTTGTGACCCTGAGTATCAGAGTCCGGTGACTAGCCATGTGAGCTATAAGAGCTCACTGCCTGCAATATGAGCCGTGGTCGGGGGACGAAGTTCAGAGCTGGGAGCGGGGGTAGCAATTGTACTCACCGCTGTTGCTGCATAAATGCAATTGTGCTGCCTCTGGAAGTCCATGACTCTGCAGGATGATAGAGTGGCCCCGACACGCGCCGCACGCAGCGGTGTCCGGCCACTTATACTCACCGCTGCCAGGATCTTCTGCGGACAGAGCGGCCCCGACACGCGCCGCACGCAGCGGTGTCCGGCCAGTCTCTGGAGAGCTAGTGTCTCCTTCAGCCAGTGCCCATCCCGAGCCGCACGCAGCTGCGATGGGACCCTGCTGGCAGCTCCCGCGGTGCAGACTGGCAGTGGCAGAGCTGCCAGTCTGTGAGTGTAAGAATAATAAAAAATTAAAATTCTTTAGAGAAGTCCCAAGTGACCAGCTCCCTTGGGCACTAAACTAAGACTGGCTTGGAGGGGGGACAGAGTAGGGGAGGAGCTAGTCACATGGTTATAAATTTAAAGTGCTAGCTCCCAGTTGCTGCTTACTATATCCTCATTGTATCTGCACCCCAGTGGCCCCTAGTGGATGAAGGAGAAAACGTATATTTGTTACTACACACCCCCTAACAGGATGCGATTCATTTACCCCTCTAACATACAGGAGTTTTAAATGGATCACATACACAGTAAGAAATATGAAGCATTTTTTTTAACCCTTCTTGGTGATTACAGGACTTTATTCGTCCTTTTATACTGTCCTCTTTTACACAACACCTACAAACGTCTCTCGCTCTATATAATATTTCTCCTAGCTGATGAAAATGACATCACCCTGGTGTCGCTGTATATCATGGCATAGGAAATGAGTATCTGCATTGCATTTAAAGTGTCTTTTTAACATTTTAGTTATTCATCTGTTTCGTCTATATAAATGCATGATATGGAAAAAAGAGAATGGGGTTGTACTGATAAGGTGCACCTTATCAGTACAACCCCATTCTCTTTTTTTCCATATCATGTGTTGTTAATTGGTTGTCTTAGGTAGCACCCCCAAAATTCATGTAAATGAATCCTTAAAGTATTTATTGGGGTCACTACATGTGATTTATTTCACTTTACCATTCTTTGATATGTAATTTGAGAGTGCAGATTCTTTCCCAGTTCTTGTTGTTGGATCGTCTATATAAATACCTGGGTTGGAACAACGCACTATAGAAGGCAGGATTAAACGGGTACAAATCAATTCAGAACTCAGTGACACTGTACAGGATCAGACAGAGTAGGAGACAACGTTAACGGAGGATCCGCCCCCCCCCCCCCCCTCCTTCCCAAGGGTGAGGCTAACTCCTATGTTTTTATTTGTTTGTATTTTTTTTATTTATTTTTGCTGTTTTTTTTATGTAGCTCACACATTTTCCCTCTCGTTCTCCAATGCTTTAGGGTGCTGTTTGATCTTTTTTATTGTATGTTTACCCTGGTTCGACGCGGTGTATATTTTGTGGCATATATAAATAAAACGTAATAATAATAAATAAATCCTGATCGCACATCCCATCATCATCATCATCATCATCATCCAGTGTATCCTTATTTTGACCAATGGTTTTCAAACTGATATTGGGCGGATGAGCTGACACTCCCCATCTGTACCGGAGGGTGTCCGGTCTTTAGGTCGACAGCACTTAGGACGGCACTCATTAGGCCGACCACTATTGGTCGACATGCATTAGGTAGACATTGTCATTAGGTCGACATGGTCACTAGGTCGACACGGCAAAAGTTAACACATGAAAAGGTCGACATGAGTTTTCCACATTTTTTTTCTTTTTGGAACTTCTCATACTTTACCATTCACATGGACTACGATTGGGAATAGAAACCTGCCCGAAGCATGGTGAGCGAAGTGACCCATGCGAGTGGACACGGTGCACTAATTGGGGTTCCTGGTCAATTTACGAATAAAACAACATAAAAAAAATGTTTTCATTATTTTTTTAAAAACAACAACTCATGCCGACCTTTTCCCATGTCGATATAATGACCATGTCGACCTATTTCAGGTGTCGACCTGGTCACTGTCGAACAATAGTGGTCGACCTAATGACTGTCAACCTAGTTACTATCAACCCAATGAGCCACACCCGTACCGGACAGCAAGGCCAAGGTAATGAAAGATTCCAGCTATAATACTGTCTAGCTCTGTGGCACCATGTGCTCCTCCATATGGGGTAACTTTAGAACAACTTCCTGTGGGCATCAGGGTCAGACTGGGGCATGTAGGGCCCACCGGGGGATATAGTGGTAGAGGCCCATGTTTAGGGGTGTGGCCAGTCTCTCTCTAGAGGTGGTGTGCCCAGCCGCCACATTGGTTTGCCTAACCATTTTGCATGGGTTGGTCCCCTAGATAAATATAAACTGTAAATACTGTACTGCATACATGATAATGTACTAGATTAGTAACAGCACAGTCTGGAACCTGATCCCTAGAGGAGGGGGTGGGCCCCCAGGCAGTAGGGCCCACTGGTGGTTTCCCCTGTACCCCTGTGGGCCAGTCCAACCCTGGTGGGCATTGTAGGGACCTAAATTTGCCACAATGTTTTGGGGACTTTATACTATATACATGGTATATCTGCTATTTTGCAAAACTGCACCTGTGTACCATCACTGGGGAACCTCTGAGATGTCACTAATATGCAGGTGAAAGTCATCCCTCCATACCACAAACCATAATCATCTGGCTACATAAAACCTGACAAACATTGCATTTAGGACCAACCTTCTCAGAGTACCGGATAAAAACACTGATCAAGACTTCGTCTGTCTTCGGAGCAGATGCACCAGAGAAGAAAGCATCGTTCAGGGGGATGGTACGAGAGCCGCCTGCACGCGTTCAGCAAAGGAAAGAGAAAATAAAAGGATAATATTACAAATAATAATGAGAAATAGCCACGAAGTCTGACTGAGAGTTTACTCATTTCACAAACTGGCATAAACAGTCTGAGGAAGTGGGCAGGGTGCCCGTGAAACGTGTTCCTGCGTATCTTGACAAGCTGTATGTGATATGAGAACCGCCTTTCCATGTTACTAATTATGATGAAACCTCAATAAATTCATGTGAAAATGGAACAAAGACTTTTCAATTGTTGGAATCTGCACCTTAAGGACTCAACCAATGACAACTTCTGCCTGTATGCATGTGCTCTGCCAGAGATGTGCGGCAGATGTTGTGGATCAGAGCGGACCACATCCTGAGTTATGGTTAGCTCTGTATATGGGTGAAAATATGTCTCGTTTGCGTATTAATAAATAATACCTGTGTGTCAGTGAAAGCACAACGTAGTCCTAAGGGACACAGGTGCAGCAGGTGGGTGGGAGAGAATAGCACCCCTAGACAATGGATTAGATTACAACACCAGTCACCACAGCAGTTACCTTTGGAAGCCAAGTTCAGCATGGAGCCCCCGGCTGCAAGCACTGGATTCAGGTCACTGATGGCTCCCTTACTGATGACGTGTCCTCCTAGGGACTATTTATTTACATGTGACAAGAAAGTGTTAGCTACTGTAGAAGAAAATGCTGCAGCTATATACAGTACATTGGTTCAGGCACAAAGTCAACAGTCAATAAAGATACTTAGGGTGGAATTCAAATGTTTGAAAAGTCGGTCGAGTGTCTGTTTGTTCCTATCTATTAGATAGGAAAAAACAGACTCCCAACTGACTTTTCAAACATTTGAATCTCCCCCTTAGGATTATGAAATGGTAGCAGCCAGAGGCAAGCTAGCAATTGGCGGGCCTATGTACAAAAATATGCCCCCCCCCCCCCCCCCCACACACACACTTCATAATATAACCACACAAAGAAATTAGCATTTAATCCCAGATGTGACCCCATCAAATCCTTCATTTAAAATCATATCCTTGCCTCATAAAAGTCATCCCAACAATCTGCAGCCCCCCATACTCATTATAATTAAAAATTCCAATCTAACCACCTAATCTCATCAAACATTACATTTTAGCTCTAAATATCCTATCTCGTTAATGAGCAGACTCCAGATTCGACCCCTTCGCCCTCATTTAAAAGTCTCTGCAGCCCCTACAGCGCAAATGCCATTTGTACTTTATTTGGAGGAATGTGCCCAATATTCTACAGTGCATATGTCATACTCATCAACCATCCTGCATTTGCTGGGACAGTCCTGATGTTAGAGGACTATCCTGCTCTCTCACAATCTGGAGATCCATCCCAAGTTGCAGGGGGTTGAAAAGTGTTACACTGCAGCACACTCTGGAGGCAGGGGGTTGGAAAGTGTTACACTGCAGCACGCTATGGAGGCAGGGGGTTGGAAAGTGTTACACTGCAGCACACGCTGGAGGCAGGGGGTTGGAAAGTGTTACACTGCAGCACGCTATGGAGGCAGGGGGTTGGAAAGTGTTACACTGCAGCACGCTCTGGAGGTAGGGGGTTGGAAAGTGTTACACTGCAGCACGCTCTGGAGGCAGGGGGTTGGAAAGTGTTACACTGCAGCACAATCTGGAGGCAGGGGGTTGGAAAGTGTTACACTGCAGCACAATCTGGAGGCAGGGGGTTGGACAATGTTACACTGCAGCACAATCTGGAGGCAGGGGGTTGGAAAGTGTTACACTGCAGCACGCTTTGGAGGCAGGGGGTTGGAAAATGTTACACTGCAGCACGCTCTGGAGGCAGGGGGTTGGAAAGTGTTCCACTGCAGCACAATCTGGAGGCAGGGGGTTGGAAAGTGTTCCACTGCAGCACAATCTGGAGGCAGGGGGTTGGAAAGTGTTCCACTGCAGCACAATCTGGAGGCAGGGGGTTGGAAAGTGTTACACTGCAGCACAATCTGGAGGCAGGGGGTTGGAAAGTGTTACACTGCAGCACAATCTGGAGGCAGGGGGTTGGAAAGTGTTACACTGCTGCACGCTCTGGAGGCAGGGGGTTGGAAAGTGTTACACTGCAGCACAATCTGGAGGCAGGAGGTTGTAAAGTGTTACACTGCAGCACAATCTGGAGGCAGGGGGTTGGAAAGTGTTACACTGCAGCACAATCTGGAGGCAGGGGGTTGGAAAGTGTTACACTGCAGCACGCTCTGGAAGCAGGGGGTTGGAAAGTGTTACACTGCAGCACAATCTGGAAGCAGGGGGTTGGAAAGTGTTACACTGCTGCACGCTCTGGAGGCAGGGGGTCGGAAAGTGTTACACTGCAGCACAATCTGGAGGCCGGGGGTTGGAAAGTGTTGCACTGCAGCACGCTCTGGAGGCAGGGGGTTGGAAAGTGTTACACTGCAGCACAATCTGGAGGCAAGGGGTTGGAAAGTGTTACACTGCTGCACGCTGTGAAGGCAGGTGGTTGGAAAGTGTTACACTGCAACACACTCTGGAGGCAGGGGGTTGGAAAGTGTTGATCTGCTGCATGCTCTGAAGGCAGGTGGTTAGAAAGTGTTACACTGCTGCACGTTCTGGAGGCAGGGGGTTGGAAAGTGTTACACTGCATCACGCTCTGGAGGAAGGGGGTTGGAAAGTGTTACACTGTTGTACGCTCTGGAGGCAGGGGGTTGGAAAGTGTTGCACTGCTGCACGCTGTGGAGGCAGGAGGTTGGAAAGTGTTGCACTGCTGCATGCTCTGGGGGCAAGGGTGTCTCCACCAGGTGCAGCTTAATGAAAATACGTAATTTTAAGGGTTTCGTCCACCGGTCACGTATACCAATCTCATATTGACACATATACATAGCACCACTTTGATGTCCCCTTCATCTCATGATTAATTCAAATGAGAAATTAAGAATCTAGGAGTAGCATTTCAGAGAAATGAAGGAACTTTAAAATTTTGTGGCCATACAGTGACAAAAGCTTAACGTTAAAGTGACTTTTCACTGTTTCCAAGTTGTGTTTTTCCACCTGGATCTACACAGCTGCAAAAGGTTGTCCAGAGCAATTTTACAGGGGCAGAATTCACTGCGCACCTGTAGACTTTCTGGTTTATAATTGACCTACTGTACACCTACTAAATGGTTGCATACAGTATAAAAAGCCAAATAGCAAATCTTTGTTTACCCCCTACTGTATCTGTAGATAAATCATGTTACCTATGAGACTGCAAGCCTCTTGGATATGCTCTTTTAGCCCTTTATATACATCAAACCCACCTGCATCCCCCCCTTTCACACCATTCGTGAATGAACTGAGAGAGTAAAGCTTAAACAGATGGCAGAGATACAAATAGTAGCACACATAACGTGTCTTTCAGAGCACCAGTTCAGTCATTTCAGCTATTAAATTCTGATTCTGGAAATTCTACTTTAGCATAAAGGCGGCAGATACTGTTGTGGAACATGATGCAGCCAGACCCTAAGTGTGTAATACAGACACTTAGATATACATACCGCCATGCTTCTAATCTGCTCTCCCGCCAGTGTGCTCAGCTGCTGCAGTAAAGCATGAAATATCTTTGTTTTATATTCTGGTAAATTAGGGACGTTCTCAGCCAGAATCTGCTTCACCTGTGCCAAACTGACTGCACCGCCAATTGTGAGTCCTGAAATGAAAGTGCTCCCATTTTTACACTCATTTTAAAAAGGCACCAAACCCTAAATGGGTTGTGTGACCAGCAAAGTACATGTGACTATAGTATGTTCTGACTTTAGGAAAAAAAGGTGTGTGTGTGGAAGGGGAAGTAGAGAAATGTATCACATGTAGGAGAATAATAACTGAAGGATTGCCATAAGACTGAGTTGAGTTAAACCTGAAGGCTGTGGGCGGGCTTATGTGCATGTCATATGTAACCTTGTAACCAATAAGGCGATGGTGGGTGTGTTTAGCCTAGGCGATAGGTTATATAAGACTGGGGACTCTGATTTGTGATGCTCCCTCACCCTCCATTCCCAGTTTTGTTATTGTTTTGTGGATGTTGTTGGCTATTTTTGATACAGGAAAAGACAGGCATACCATCAGCAGCGGTGCAATAGTTCATAGTGTAGTTTTGTGTGCGCTCATCTTTCTTGACTGTTCATTGGCTGTACCAATACCACCCTAACAGGGGGGCATTCAAGTTATATGGTTGAGTTGGATACCATAGTTTTGTGTTAGTTTCAGTAGAAATGGAATGACACCTGAGCGCCTGCATCGTATGATGTTGTTTGGTTGAGGCGCATTGATGGTTTGCACTGATTCTGTCCGTCCTGTGCTTTGTCACATACAGGTTTCTTTAATGTTTATCAAATAAATAGCTGACATTATTCTACTAAATTATTGTCTTTATTGTATACACTGTATATATGGTTATGATTATATGACTTGCACATCCAGCGCCCAGCTACCTGGCTGCTCCCACCACTCAGGGCAGGATGTATTTACATACATCGCCGCCCCTCGCCGCCTCATCGCAGCGATGTTAATCGCATATGTACTAACATATGCGATCAACATCGCAATGCGGTGACAGAGGCCCCCTGCGATACCTGTAAGGTGGTGTGCGGGGGGTCTCCGTCACCTCCGTGGGCTCTCCTCAGCTGCCTGGAACAAGGCAGCAGGCTGTCCCCGGTGCCTCCTCCTGCCCCCTGCAGCCGGAAGGACCTCCGTTTGCATTGCTAGGGGGAGGAGGAGATTACCTTTCAGGACCAGGGCTTCCTGGAGGAGGGTATGCCGGGGGAGAGACATCTGCGACGGGGGCGGCGGGTTGCGGCTGCCGGCGATAAGAAGCCCATAGGCTTCTATAGGGTATCGCCATCCAGAGATGGCGATACCCTGGGCAGCGAAAAAATGGCGGTGGATTCTTAGTACATTTGAAAATGCAGTAAAATGCAGTTTTAATCACCTTTGTCATTAGAAGACACAGCGTACAAATCTTTGATCCTGACAGGAGAGATGAGAACAGGGTGCGTAACACCTTCAAACTTCATCTGAACACCTGAAACAAACAAGTAAATTGGTCACTGGTATGTGATGATAGGCGTTCACAGCAACCAGTCAGACTCTACTTTTTGTTCATCTAGCCTCTTATAGAAGATAACAGTCAGAATCTGATTGGTTGCTATTAGCAACATCTCCACTTCTAAAAACCTGCACTTTAGTAAATATACCCCTATGTATCTATTTTATCTGTTTCATTGTAATATTTGGGAGCTAATGGATGAAACATGATAATTAAGTGACAGGAGAAGAGGCTCACTGTTTAATGATATGTCTGTAACTCAGGGGCAGATGTATGAAGCCTGGAGAAGTGATAAAGCAGTGATAAGTGGACGGTGATAATGCACCAGCCAATCAGCTACAATATGTAATTTACATGTTGGAGCTGATTGGCTGCTGCGTTATCACCTTCCACTTATCACCAGAGCCGGACATAGGCATAGGCAAACTAGGCAATTGCCTAGGGCATTTGACGTGCCTAGGGGCAGATTCAGCAGCTTCTGCTGATTAAAATGATATGCGGCATGCCTATATTCTGTGTGTAGCATTTATTATGCAGATACAGCAACAGTCTCACACAATATATAGGCATGCTGCATATCATTTTAATCAGCAGAATCTGCTTGTGCATCCTAGCCACATAGCAATGCAAATAAGATGCATTTTCATAAAAAGGTGCCCGACGTTAGCATTGAGGCAAGATTTATGAGGACACATCTGTATCCAAGCAGAGGCAGAGGTCACAGTGATAGCGGCAGTGTGAGTGCTGTGTGCATGTGAGTGAGTTGGTTGTGCAGTAGAGTTCGGAATATGTGTAAGGAGCATTATGTGTGTCATGTAAAAATGCATTAATAATGTGCAACATATGTGTAAGGGGCACTATGTGTGTCATTATGTGTATAAGGGCATTAATAATGTGCGGCATATGTGTAACAGGGTACTACTGTATGTGTGTCATTATGTGTATAGGGGCACTAATAATGTGCAGCAAATGTGTAGGGGGCACTATGTGTATCATTATGTGTATAAGGGCATTAACAATGTGCAGCATATATGTAAGGGACATTATGTGTAAAAGGGCATTAATAAAGGTTGCCATAATGTGTAAGGTGCATTATGTTTATAAGGACATTAATAATGTGTAAGGGGCATTACTGTGTGGAATTATGTGTATAAATGCATTACTAATGTGTGGCATTATGTGTATAAGGTGCTCTACTATGTGGCGTTGCATATAGAAAGGGAACTACTGTGTCGTCTAATATGAATAAAGAGCAATAGGGTGTGGTGTAATGTGAATAAGGAGCAATTCAGTGTGATGTAATGTGAATAAGGGGCTCTACTGTGAGGAGTAATGTTTATAAGGTAAAGTAATACTACTGTGGGATGTAATATGAATTATAGACACTATCGCATGATCAAATGTGAATAAAGTTGCAGTACTGTGTGGCGTAATTGGAATTGGGGTTACTATTGTGTGGCCATGCCCCTTGCCAGCAAAAACACACCCCTTTTTGGGCTGTGCACCAAATGTGCGAACTGTTCCTAATTAAAATATAGGGGGTACAAACAAACACCAAATTAAGGACTGCTATGGGTGAGGGGTGATGGTGCTGGGAAAGAGGTGCAAGGTCAGAGGTGGAACCAGCGGTGATGCTACGGGGCACCAGCCAAAATCTTGCCTAGGGCATCATATTGGTTAGGGCCGGCTCTGCTTATCACTTCTCCAGGCTTCATACATCTGCCCCTCAGTGTTTCCCAACCTCGGTCCTCAAGGCACACTAACAGTCCTGGTTTTAGTGATATCCAGGGTTGAACACAGGTGTTAGTAGCTCAGTTATTTTGATTGAACCATCTGTGCTGAATCGTGGATATCACTAAAACCTGCACTGTTGGTGTGCCTTGAGGATCGCAGTTGGGAATGCCTGCTGTAACTAATGATGCTTTAAAACACAGGTTCTCAAACTCGGTCCTCAGGACCCCACACAGTGCATGTTTTGCAGGTCTCCTCACAGAATCACAAGTTAAATAATTAGCTCCACCTGTGGACCTTTTAAAATGTGTCTGTGAGTAATTAATACACCTGTGCATTCATAGGTGTGCGCAGGGGGGGTGCCTGGTGCGCACAGACACCCCCTAATGTCTGGCACCCCAATCTCACATGCCTGATGCAGCGATCGCTGAGCAGGCTGATTACTGTCCCCTCTGCGTTGCACCCTGTCAGGACTGCATTACTGACCGGACGCCTGGGTTAATCAAAGGTGCCACTGCCACCGGCTTTCAAACTCCTGGCTACATCTCCATGTACAAAAACTGCGTGATGTGACGTGATGACGTCATGCTGCTCGCACGCCCACCCATCACACCCGCCACACGCCCACCTCTCTTCTTATTTTCTATGCCAATGCCAGCCACTGATGAGGAGCAGCAAGCAGCCAGCATTCCTCTTAGGAAGACAAATTCAATACTGGCAGGCGGTTGGCAGCAGCATTGACACGTCACTTGTTTTTCCAGCAGCAGCAGCAGTACTAGTCTGCGACTGTCAGTGTCAGTGAGTTGCAGGCTAGTAAGTAAGCTGCTGGAGCTTGCAGGGGAAAGAGAGGGGGAGCCAGACCAGGCTGAGGAGGAGCAGTGTAATTGCAGTGAGTGCCATCAGGGGTGTTTGTTTGGTGAACACCACAA
Organism: Pseudophryne corroboree; assembly: GCF_028390025.1. Lineage (NCBI taxonomy): Eukaryota > Metazoa > Chordata > Amphibia > Anura > Myobatrachidae > Pseudophryne > Pseudophryne corroboree. The sequence continues at coordinate 34,954,790 of NC_086450.1, read as the reverse complement.
CATCTGACAATGCATCTGCTTTATTAGGATTGGTACAAGGGTGGATATTTTATATTGCGTTGACCATCAATAGATGGTGCTAGAATCGCCCAAAAGGTGGTGCTAGACACACCCCTCCAACGGTGCACCCCCTAATAAAATGTGCTGTGCACGCCAATGTGTGCACTTACTGGGTTACCTGCAAAACATGCACTGTGTGGGGTCCTGAGGACCGAGTTTGAGAACCCCTGCTTTAAAACATGGGTCTTCAACCTTGTTAAGCTTGTTAAGGGCTCCATACCATACTTGCCTACCTGACCCTCTCCATGAGGGAGAAAATGCTCTGTTCCTGGACTTTCCTGGTAACGTATGATTGCCATCACCTGTGGTGAAACACCTTTCTTATCAATTAACTAGCTCACCACAGGTGATGGCAATCATACATTACCAGGAAAGTCCAGGAACAGAGCATTTTCTCCCTCATGGAGAGGGTCATGTAGGCAAGTATGCTCCATACACTAGTGTCATATTGTCTGTTTTCATGCAATTGAGACGAATTGCTGAGACGGATTGCATGAACAGTGTCACATTGCCTGTCCTTTTTGTGCGACTGCGATGCAATGCGCGTTCGCTACAGTATGTTTCCCATCGCAATCACAGATCACACGTGTTGCATGTTAGATTTATCTCAATTGCATGGAAATAGGTTTAATAACAGATTGCATGAGATAAATCACATGTAAAAATACACTCAAGTATGAAATTGCAATCGCAGGACTCCCGGGAAGCTCCCGGCCAGATTGCAGGAAAATTGCATTCAAGTCATTGCTGAGATACATCTCCCTAGTGTATGGGGCCCTTTACTCTATTAGAGGTTCTCTATACAGGTTCTCTAATGGATCACCAAGCACCTGGAGACCCCCCTTTATGCATAGGCTTCTACCACTGCATTTCCCTGGCGGATCTGCCTTGCTACAGTGCATCACTGGTTGCCATTACTGTAACATAATGCGGGTAATTTAGTTTCCCATTTTCTGCTCACCCACAGTGGTGTTCCCCACTACAAGAGGGGCTTTGGGGAACTTGCTCTTCAGCTCCAGAAGCTCTTCCAGTGTGGACGGAGAGTACCAGGTAACCCTTTCCCCGTGATACTGGATCATTTTCTTTGGATTGTTGAGCATCAGCTGGATAGCAGAATGTATACAAAGTGTATGAATGATAGGTTATAGGTAGAGTACATAGATGGGCTTAGAGCAAGCCAGCACATAGAAAACAACATACAGGATGGATACTGAATTTAGGACGTTGCGTACCTCTCCCACCCCTAGGCAATGTCTAGATGCTTCATTCCCACAAGTCAGCAGCAATCTTATCTACAGTAATTACAGCTGTCGTGTTCTTATTCATGGGAATGTATAACTATCATTACAGACAGCCCTTCCTGTCCGTACAAACTTAATTGGTTCAGTTCTTTGCCAATTTGGAGTAGCGTGTGATTATAATAGAAGGTTTTCATATACATTTAATAGACTGTGCCAGAGACTTTCCTGGTAATGTATGATTGCCATCACCTGTGGTGAAACCCCTTTCTTATCAATTAACTAGCTCACCACAGGTGATGGCAATCATACATTACCAGGAAAGTCCAGGAACAGAGCATTTTCTCCCTCATGGAGAGGGTCAGGTAGGCAAGTATGGCCAGAGCTCTCCAAAGCTTGATGCATCTCCCCCGTAGTGAAACAAAAATTTCTCTCAATGGTACGTAGCGTGTAGATTAGAATATATGAGCCGGGATGTATGAAGTGGGAGTTTGGCGGCCGTGCGGGTTGACTATTTTTAAAGGGACAATCATGTACAAGACTAAACGGGATGCAGTCAATTTACCTACAATCAAAATACCGACGGTAAAAATACCGACATGGTCAAAATACAGATATTAAAAATGTCGACAGTTCAAAACACCGACATTTAAAATGCAGTCAAAAAAAATCGACATGATTTTTTCATGATATTTTCATTGAAACCGACTTGTTTGTACTTTATCATCTCAGTGGACCTGGAGGGGGAATATAATAGTGTGCCGAGCGCAGCGAGGCACCGGGTCCGAAGCATGGCGAGTGAAACGAGCCATCGAAGGGGACGCGGTACACTTATACGGTGTCCATGTTGACCTATGACGACATACACACCAATTTTTTTAAACCTCAACTTTTTGACCTGTCGACAATTTAATTGTCGGCATTTTGCCTGTGTCAACATTTTAAATGTTGGTATTTTGCCTGTGTCAACATTTTAAATGTTGGTATTTTGACCATGTCGGTATTTTGACCTTATCTGTATTTTGACCATCGGTCAATTGTTGTTGGAATTTTAACCGTCGGTATTTTGATTGTAGGTAAATCATACTGATCCCGGCTAATCTGTGCCCTGTAAATGATTGCTTCTTCTTTTTTTGCCTGTGTCAACATTTTAAATGTTGGTATTTTGACCATGTCGGTATTTTGACCTTATCGGTATTTTGACCATCGGTCAATTGTTGTTGGAATTTTAACCGTCGGTATTTTGATTGTAGGTAAATCATACTGATCCCGGCTAATCCGTGCCCTGTAAATGATTGCTTCTTTAAAAAAAAAAGTCAGATTTAGGCTGGCATTCCACACGTCCGTCAAAATCGGACTTCATTACACCCGGCCCTGAGTGTGCTATAATTTTGTATAGACCTTTTCAACCGGTCTCTTGACCATGTACTATTTCCAGAACATTCTATGGTTATATATATATAGTCAGTGCCGTTATGAATGAAGTGGATATAGGGTCTTATCCAGCTTGGATCGCTATTGAGACAGAAATTGCGATTTTCCTCAATCCTGTTTCTGCTAAAAATCGCAGAGAAAGGTGCAATCGCAAAATTGCGTCTGCAACAGCAGTATTGCGTACCATCGGGCACCATCGACAATTGGTGACCCTGGGCTACTCAAAATAATGAGAATGCAGTTGCACCAGCACCAAGTTTTTAGTCACAATCCATTGCAACTGACGTCAGATACACGCCTCGAAAATAGCCATGATCCTCCTGCGTTTTTCCAACCACTCCCCACGAACGCCATGTTAACACCCACAAACTGTCACTTCCTGTCAATCAAACTGCGATTGCATTTCACTGAATTATGATTGCAATTTCGACTTTCCACATGCGCAATGCGTTTGCAGCGTACGCGCAGTCGGACGATGATCGTCCGATTTGCAATTTTGCAACTAAAGCAGAATTAGGCCTATAGGGCCTTATTCGGGTTTGTTAGCAAACCAAAAAAGCACACCAATGGACAAAACCATGTGCACTGCAGGGGAGGGCAGATGTAACATGTGCAGAGGGTGGGTGGGTTATATTGTTTCTCTGCAGGGTAAATACTATCTGCTTTATTTTTACACAGAAATTTGGGGTTTTAAGTTTGAACACACTCCAACCAATACAGGTTGATTATCCCATATCCAAATATTCCGAAATACGGAATATTCCGAAATACGGACTTTTTTGAGTGAGAGTGAGATAGTGAAACTTTTGTTTTTTGATGGCTCAATGTACACAAATTTGTTTAATACACAAAGTTATTAAAAATATTGTATTAAATGACCTTCAGGCTGTGTGTATAAGGTGTATGTGAAACATAAATGAATTGTGTGAATGTAGACACACTTTGTTTAATGCACAAAGTTATAAAAAATATTGGCTAAAATTACCTTCAGGCTGTGTGTATAAGGTGTATATGTAACATAAATGCATTCTGTGCTTAGATTTAGGTCCCATCACCATGATATCTCATTATGGTATCTAATTATTCCAAAATACGGAAAAATCCCATATCCAAAATACTTCTGGTCCCAAGCATTTTGGATAAGTGATACTCAACCTGTATAACTCTCTCTGCACAAGTTACATCTGCCCCACCTGCAGTCAGGGCCGGATTAAGCCTTAGGGGTGCTCAGGGCAATTAAGACAGTGGGGCCCCAATGGAAGGTGGGGGATGTATATTAAATTGTGCATACCTCCCAATACGTCCCATTCCAGGAGGGACAAAATGCTCTTTACCTGGACTTCCCACTTAATATATGATTGGCGTCACCTGTGTTAAACTATTTAATTGATAAGAAAGGTATTTCAACACAGGTAATTACAATCATAAATTAAGAAGGAAGTCCAGGTAGAGAGCATGTTGTCCCTCCTGGAATGGGTCATGGTGGGAGGTATAGATTGTGTATATTAAATTTAAACCAATGGTATATATTAGTTTTAACTAGAGATGAGCGGATTCGGTTTAACTGGGATTTACTCGGTTCTCAAAATGGCATATGATTGGCTATCCAAAACACGTGACATCCGTGAGCCAATAAGATGCCATTTTGAGAACCGAGTAAATCCGAGTAAAACCGAATCCGCTCATCTCTAGTTTTAACTAATACCCCTTTTCCACCTACGAGTACGGGTCGCAGCCGGGAGCCTGACACGGGAGCTGCCCTGCTGCGACCCGTGCTCAGCCCCTTTCCCATCAGCAGTCACCAACCCGGCATATTGCCGGGTTGGTGACGCTTCTAGTGACGCGGCAGGGGCGGCGCGGGGAGATCACATGATCTCCCAGCGCTGCCCTTCCATACAGTGTAAACGGGAGCCGTGTCGCATCGAAACGGCTCCCATTTACACTACAACCCTACCCGGATCATTCCCGTGTCCTACCCAGGTAGCTACCCGGGTAGGATTCACGGGTCACTTGATCCGGGTTTTTGCGGGTTTACCCTTTTTCACTTGCAAAAAACACGGGTAAATGTGCGCCCCCGTGCATTTACCCGTGTTTTTTGAGCTAGTGGAAAAGGGGTCTAATAGTTTAATAATGCCTGGGTACTGTTTATAGCTCCACCTAATTGAAAAACAACTATTAAATAAAATTTTCTTGTAGTGGAACAAAGACAACTTAACCTTATAATACACATAGAAAAATTCAATAATTTATCTTGTCACATGCAAGAATAGCAGCAGCCTCTGTACTACCTACACACTGGGACAGGACTCAGAAGGACTCTCTGTGTGTGTCTCTATCTCTAGACACAAATGGTTTAGTTACATAACAGTTTACACAGGACTCAGACACCCAGGCGGGGAAGGAGGAAAAGCTGGGATCCCTGTGTCACTTACAGCTCTCTCCACCCTCCTATCTCTTCTCTGGTCAGGAAGCTTCGTTGGTAGCTCATGAAACCTGATACTCCTGTGTCACTGCCTGCACTGCATACTGTCCTGCTCGTGTTCTGGCTACTGGTTCTGCTGCTGCTTAAGAGGGAAAGCTACTGATGTCAGTGTGCTCTGGCCGGGAGGCCCGCGACAAAGGGGGGCCCGGGGTACTGTATACCCTGCATCCCCCCCCTTAATCTGGCTATACCTGCAGTGCAGCATGGCTTTGCCCATTAGTGTGCTTTTTTGGTTTGCTAACAAACCTGAATAACCCCCATAATGCAAAGCAGAAAAACATTACACACACAGGTCTGTCCTCTAACCTGCATCAGCCGTGACTCCAGAGCCCAGACAGTGGGTAAGTAGCAATATATTACTGTACATTGGAATCAGGCATTGCTCTTAAATCAGAACTTTGCCTAAAAGTTTGAAATAACAATCTGGGAAATAAATGTCATGTGACCCACATTAACCGCAGATTATACAGCAGATTACAATTATAACACTTAATCATATTAGGTAATGCCCTGTTTCTCCCCATGGTAAAACTAAGTACCGGTAATCAAATACAATACTGGTTGTTCCTAAACCTACATTTTGTTTCATCATGTAACAAAGTAATTAAAAGAAAGTTCAATGTTCTGCTAAGCCTTGCATACTAATCCTTATATCATCGGCACTTCTCCCTCTCGTCTCATTTCTTAAGAATACTGGCTGAGGTTTTATTGCCAAAATCAGAACCGGGCCAGGGTAAGGGTTCCGAGAGGGGGGGTGGGGCTGGTACAGAGTGTGTGTGTAGCTGGTATAGAGGGTGTGTGTGTGTGGCTGGTATAAAGGGGTGGGTGGGGCTGGGAGAGAGAGAGAGAGAGAGAGAGAGAGAGAGAGAGAGAGAGAGAGAGAGAGAGAGAGAGAGAGAGTGTGTGTCTGGTATAGAGTGTGTGTGTGTGTAGCTGGTATAGAGGGTGTGTGTGTGTAGCTGGTATAGAGGGTGTGTGTGTGTGTGTGTGTGTGTGTGTGGCTGGTATAGAGGGGGTGGGGGGGCTGGTATAGAGGGAGGGGGGGCAGGGCTGTGTGTGGCTGGTATAGAGGGTGTGTGTGTGGCTGGTATAGAGGGGGTGTGTGTGTTTGTGGCTGGTATAGAGGGGGTGTGTGTGTGGCTGGTACAGAGGGTGTGTGTGTCTGGCTGGTATAGAGGGGGTGGGGGGGCTGGTATAGAGGGGGTGGGGGGCAGGGCTGTGTGTGGCTGGTATAGAGGGTGTGTGTGTGTGTGTGTGTCTGGTATAGAGGGTGTGTGTGTGTGTGTGTTTGTGGCTGGTATAGAGGGGGGTGTGTGGCTGGTATAGAGGGGGTGTGTGTGGCTGGTATAGAGGGTGTGTGTGTGTGTGTGTTTGGTATAGAGGGGGTGTGTGTGGCTGGTATAGAGTGTGTGTGTGTGTTTGGTATAGAGGGGGTGTGTGTGTCTGGTATAGAGGGTGTGTGTGTGTGTGTGTGTGTGTGTGTGTGTGTGTGTGTGTGTGTGTGTGTGTGTCTGGTATAGAGGGTGTGTGTGTGTGTGTGTGTGTGTGTGTGTGTCTCTGGTATAGAGGGTGTGTGTGTGTGTGTGTGTGTGTGTGTGTGTGTGTGTGTGTGTGTGTGTCTCTGGTATAGAGTGTGTGTGTGTGTGTGTGTGTGTGTGTGTGTGTGTGTGTGTATGTGTGTGTGTCTGGTATAGAGGGTGTGTGTGTGTGTGTGTGTGTGTGTGTGTGTGTGTGTCTGGTATAGAGGGTGTGTGTGTGTGTGTGTGTGTGTGTGTGGCTGGTATAGAGGGTGTGTGTGTGTGTGTGTGTGTGTGTGGCTGGTATAGAGGGTGTGTGTGTGGCTGGTATAGAGGGTGTGTGTGTGGCTGGTATAGAGGGTGTATGTGTGTGTGTGTGGCTGGTATAGAGGGTGTGTGTGTGTGTGTGTGTGGCTGGTATAGAGGGTGTGTGTGTGGCTGGTATAGAGGGGTGTGTGTGTGGCTGGTATAGAGGGTGTGTGTGTGTGGCTGGTATAGAGGGTGTGTGTGTGTGTGTGTGTGTGTGTGTGTGTGTGTGTGTGTGTGTGTGTCTGGTATAGAGGGGGGGGTGTGGCTGGTATAGAGTGTGTTTGTGTGTGTTTGTCTGGTATAGAGTGTGTGTGTGTGTGTGTGTGTGTGTGTGTGTGTGTCTGGTATAGAGGGTGTGTGTGTGTGTGTGTGTGTGTGTGTGTGTGTGTCTGGTATAGAGGGTGTGTGTGTGTGTGTGTGTGTGTGTGTGTGTGTGGCTGGTATAGAGTGTGTTTGTGTGTGTGTGTGTGTGTGTGTGTGTGTGTGTGTGTCTGGTATAGAGGGGGTGTGTGTGGCTGGTATAGAGGGGGTGTGTGTGTCTGGTATAGAGGGGGTGTGTGTGTGTGTGTGTGTGTGTGTGTGTGTGTGTGTGTGTGTGTCTGGTATAGAGGGTGTGTGTGTGTGTGTGTGTGTGTGGCTGGCATAGAGGGGGTGTGTGTGGCTGGTATAGAGGGTGTGTGTGGCGCTGGTATAGAGGGTGTGTGTGTGGCTGGTATAGATTACCCAGGTCCGAGCTTCCCTGGAGGGCCCAGGTCAGCTTGAGAGGTGAAGCAGCGGCCCCTGGGGCAGATGTATTAACCTGGAGACGGCATAAGGAAGTGATAAACCAGTGATATGTGCAAGGTGATAAGCACACCAGCCAATCAGATCCTAACTGTTAATTTACATATTGGAGCTGATTGGCTGGTGCCTTTATCACCTTGCACATATCACTGGTGTTTCACTTCCTTATGCCGTTTCCAAGTTAATACATCTGCCCCCCTGTTCGGTGTTTCATAGGGCACTGTATGCAGAGTGGGGTATAGCCACACCTACACATTTGGCCACGCCCTCTATAGTACCCTGGCCTATCTAATGTCTCGGCAGCCCTGTATCAAGGAACTATTAGGCCTTAGTCCCCCTCGCTGTGGATATTTTTTTTACATTTATGACAACGCCAGATTTTCATTTCCCACGTGTAAACGTAACAGCCTGCAAACATCGGCGGGTTCCGTGCAACTCTGCCCGATGTTTTAAAGTAGCAATCATTAGACATACAAGACCAGGCTGGTTAGTGTCCAGCTCACATTCTGCCTTGTATACATTACATACGTTATTACATTTATTCACATTGACAAACAAAATTTATAAAATCTATCAACTGCGCTTCTTGTTGTAGTTATAAATACCCCGCGCATTTCACTCTCTGGAAACTCACCGTCAGCTCAGGTGGGAAGATCAGCTCTTGCGTTGCGTCCAAAGGTAAGAGATCCTTTTCATTGAACAGTTGGGGCTGCTAGAAGCAACAAAAAGAAGATCAAATAAACGTCAAATAAGGTTTTCAACTATAAAAGAATTACAATAGCACTAACCATGGGGTATAATTAATTACTATGCCGCGGTTCGTCAAACCTGTCCATCATCGTTGGATTTGATCAATAATTACAAAACAGTAACAGTTATTAATGCTGAACCAGGCTTGCTTATAGCAGTCAGTATACCAGCCTCTAATTCCTACTCATTGATGGAGAGAGAATTGACTAACATAGGAGAGGAATGGGTTAAACATCCTGTGAGGGGTGGACCTAGCTGTGAGGTAGTACAGCCTTAGGAAAGGGGGAGGGTTAAGGTATATATAGGCTGGAGTGGCCATTTTAGGTCTCTTTGCTTGCTGAAATTTCTTCCCGCCCTCCCGCCCTAAGGGTAGAGGTTGTTTTGTTTGACGCGGAGTGCATTGGCGGTTAATTGATTAGCTGTTTTCATTCGTTGGCTATTTATAGGCGGAAAAGAACGGCAGTTTGTAGTTGTATGGTTTTTTATAGGTAGTAAGTTTCAGTGTTATTATGGTTTAGGTGCACTCACCTCCATCGACTTAATGGCCGCTCGACCACCCATCCGGGAGGCAGCGGCAGGGCACCCAGGAGCGGTGGGAAGTCACTGTGGGGGTTGTGTTGACACCTATTACCGGTTTGGATAGGGTGCTGGACGGTTCCGGTCAGTTTACCAATTTAAGTTTACCAATAGTTTAATAGAGCCGTTCTTTTTTCTGCCACCATTATGCCGGCTGATTCGGCATCTTAACAAAATTTTCCCAATTACAGGTTTTGCTATGGTTAGGGTCAAATAAATAGCTAGCAATTTTTCTGCCAAAATCATGTCTCCGTGTCTTTATTTACTGGTATAGAAGGTAACTAAGGTTTACTTCAATAAAAGGGGTCCACCAAATATCACTAGGATGTTTAATACTACTGGAGCACACTGTCATGTCAAGTTCTCCTGTTGGCTGCAGTTGGCTACCACCACTCTTAGGGGGTAATTCAGACCTGACCATGGCAGCAAATTTGTTCGCAGTTGGGCAAAACCATGCGCACTGCAGGGGGGATAGATATATAACATGTGCAGAGAGAGTTAGATTTGGGTGGGTTATATTGTTTCTGTGCAGGGTAAATACTGGCTGCTTTATTTTTACACTGCAATTTAGATTTCAGTTTGAATGCACCCCACCCAAATCTAACTCTCTCTGCACATGTTACATCTACCCCCCCTCTTGCAGTGCAATATGGTTTGCCCAACTGCTAACAAATTTGCTGCTACGATCAGGTCTGAATTACCCCCTTAGTTAATACTGTAGCTTGGAGAACCTATTCCTTCAGCTTAACCCACTCCCCCTGCAAGATCACATGTGAAGCAGTTTAAAAATCTATTTGAATGGTCTGGTGCGCTGACCTTTACCCCCTGATAGCAATGACTGCTGATCACCACTTGCTGGACCCCCGCTCTATAGCTGTGCGGGTGCCTGCAGCACCTGGGGTCACAGCAGAGCCCGATACAACATCATACATATCCTTACAAAGGTAAAACGCAAAGATTACCATGTGAGCAAAAATTAAACTTTATGATACCTTTGTCTCAGGCAGCTTATTCTCTTCCTCCACTTTGTTTAAGCAGCAGGACTGAAAGATAGAATTCAGCCCTGTTACAGCTCTGAATAAATTATGGCTAATAAACAGTAACAAGATAATATCTATATAACAAATGTACATACGAGCACCAACCTTATCAAAAGTTCTGAAACCATCCAATATCGGCCGGTAGCCTGTGCACCTACAGAGATTTCCTAAAACGAGAAAACCGCTATTAGCAACATATAATTGTCAAAAAATACAAACTGGCATATTTATTAATATTTTTAATAATTGTTTTAGTTTTACTGGAATGTATTCAAGGGCTTTTGGAGCAGTTTGCTTGAAAAATTACTCCAAACCCTTTAATTAAAATTTTTCAGTTTTTTTTTTTTTTAACCTGCTAGCTCCCCGGTGCAGTGATCGGTGTCCCAGTGAACTCGCTTCCTGCACTGTGACCCCGTCAACTGATGTCTGCTGTAAATCGGCATCTCAGTTTACAGCAGATGATGGGTCACAGAGCTGGAAGCCGGTGATCAGATGACTGGAGCCGGAGGAGCTCACCCGGTCACCGATCGCCAGGTAAGTGTGGAGGGGGTCGCATCCAGCGGCGGTGTCGGCAGTGGCAGATGCGCAGCACATACTTTTCTGTGCAAAATACCCAGAGAAGTCTGCGGAGAGTATTCACAAGGATAGAGCTGTCTTGCAAGCTCCGTCCCTGCATGCACTAATTGATACATCCTTGTGATGTACTGTATCAGTTATCGCATTACGGATTGGGGAGATTTTATCACATCCCATCTACATCTGAGATGCGGATTGTGATAAATATGCCCCAGAGAGAGAGAAAGGAAGAGCACATTTAGAACAACTTGAAATTATATACCAAACAGATCATAGGGGGAGACAGGGCCGGACTGCCCATCTGGCAATTCTGGCATATACCAGGAAGGCCGATGGGCAGGTGGGCTGGTATGGTCCCACAGAGAGCCGGGAAGGCCGCGCACAGTGCAGCCTCCGACTCTCTGATCTTGGAAATGGGGGCATGCCATGAGTTCATGCACCCTGACTCGCGGTACGCCCCCGTGCGTTGTGTCCGCGCGCCCCCAGGATGTGCGTTTCCATGGTAATGGGAACGTGCTGCGAGTCCAAACCCGCCTGACTCGCAGCACACCCCCGTGAGTCATGTCCTTTGAGGAAGGTAAAGTGGAGAAGTTGAATATAGCAACCAATCAGCTGTTAATTGTCAATTATCTGGTACAGTCTATAAAATGTTAGTTAAAAGCTGATTGTTTTCTATTTTCAGCTTCACTTTATCTCTGTGAAAGGTGTGATACATTTCCCCCATAGTTTGTAATGAACACAAAGTAATGCAAAGTCTTATTTGGTTGAAATGAGCAGATTATATTACTGTGAAACCTAATTAATGTCATTAGGCTCTTATATTTGGTTGCTGCTGCTCTGATTGGCTGATGAATCAAAGCAGATTAGTATAAACAGGTCTGAGGGCTAGTTTAGACCTGATCGCTAGGCTGTGTTTTCGCACGGCGGGCGATCAGATCCGAACTGCGCAGGCGCAACGGACGGCTGCAAAGGGGGTCAGCGACGTGTTTGTGCGAAGGATCCATTTGCATGGGCGTTCGCAAAGAGATTGGCAGGAAGAGGGCGTTTGTGGGTGGCAGCTGGCCGTTTTCAGGGAGTGTTTGAAATAAGCAGGCGGGACCAAGCATTTAAAGGGAGACTGTGTGACGTCAAGTCCCGAAGAGGCTGATGTGATCGCAGCAGCTGAGTAAGTCCTGGGCTGCGCAGAGACTGCACAAAATCAGTTTGTGCCGCTCGGCTACACATGCGATCGCACACTTGTACAGTGAAAATACCCTCCTCCTGTAGGCGGCGACTATCTGAACACAGGAACGCAAAATTTGCTTCCTAGCGATCAGATCTGAATTACCTCCTTGGTCTGTGGATTCTTTTATACAGTATAACTGGTAGAATTTATGTACTGATTTTATTGCCATGGTCTGAGGGAGGTAGAGGATTTGCATCAGCTGGCTTGGCATTGATGAAGAGTATATGTGTGTCTGAGGGATATAGAACCAGAGAGGTTACAACATACACGGACAAGCCGACCAGGGGCTGGATGTAGAGACGCACGGGTTGGCCGGAGGTGCGGGGTCCCTGGTTGAACTCAGATGTGTTCTTAAAGCGGCAACCGCATACAAGGCATAACCATGCCTTATAAATGATTGCCGCTTTAAAAAAAATGTCCGAGTTTGGCGGGGAACCCACACCTCCGGCCAAATGATGAAGACAGTGGACAGGAAAACAGGGGTATGGCCTCGTGGCACTCCTCCGTGCTACTGTATGTCGGGCAGTCGAGCAGTGCACCGGGAAGCTGTGCAGCTCGGCCAGCCTGTCTCTCTGTGTAGCCAGACCGGCCCATCAGGTCATCGTCCTTTCTGTCACTAGCCACAAGTGCCAGATGGGCAGTCCCCTGTGTCCAACTCAGCCCCCAAAGGGCAAGCCTACTTGCATATAAAGTGCACATCAGTGAGTGTTTGTTACTGCAGTAAATAAAATCTTCCACAATGCCCCAACGTCCAAACCCAACAATGCTCTGATCAACTCCTTGGATTTAATGTTGGGCCGGGACGTGAACCTGCACAAAAGTAGCCTAAACACCTGTGAAACGTTACAGCCAAAACTGGTCTGTAAGTGCGCTCTGTGTATTCAGCACTGTACATGTGGACATTGGGTGGCTTTGGTTACCTACCAGATAAGTAAGCAAGGATGTCCTCAATGGTGGGTTCCGGGTTATTTCTCAGTAAGGAGTACATGGACATCACCATGCCAGGGCTGCAGAACCCACACTGGGAGCCGTGAGCTTTAGCTAACCTCTCCTACAGAGCGAAGATGAAATGCCAGACAGCGACGCATTAATAGAAGGCTACGATTAAAGTCCAAACAATGTTTTCCAATATATATGAGAGGACCACCACTACCAGTTAGGTGCAGAACAGTTCCGTCACCGTAGGAAGGTTTATGCTTTCACCCAAATGTAATAAAGTCAGCGCCCCCTCATTACAGCGCCATTATACTGCCCCCCTATCAGTTACTCGGCCTACCTGGACTGGATGCAGCCGTGTTGCCGAATTTCCTATTCCTTCTGTTGTGGTAACGGCCATCCCGTGGAGGGAGCAGATAGGGAGCAGGCAGGCTGTGGCTGGATAGTGTCTGGCAGTGTGTAAAGGATTATACAACAGCAGAGCAAAGATTGTTCCAAATAAGAAATAGAGCTCATTAATACTGAACGCCACCTCAGCGGCCCTTCCCTTCTCCTAGGCCATTGGATACCAACAGGTACTTAAACACAGCATCTGGAAGAACACATGTTGAATACCCCCGCTCTATGGCAAGATGTTCTCTACTCTTTCAAGTTCTGTCACCAATCCTGGACAGACAAAAGAACAGATGTGTCCACATACCTCTTTGCCAGGGCCGGATTAAGGGCCACATGGGCCTGAAAATATTCAAGGGCCTATTGTGAGAAATGGGGCAGGAGGTGTGATCAGTGCTGTGTGACTGTGGACAGAGCCATCTGGGCGTGTACACCCCCGTCACTATAAGCTCCAATGTCTCCCTAGATATGTAAAAATAGAAAAAATTGCATAATTTGTGCGATAATTAGAAATGCAATCTTAATAGTTTAGATTTTTGGCTGATAATGTGGCCAGCTGGTGGCTAGTGATCATCAAGCTGCCAGTGTGATGGGCCTATTTTTATGTGAAGGCCTGGAGCTGGAGCTCCATCCGTCCCATTGTTAATTTGGCCCTGATCTTTGCTATATCCCGCCATGTATTGCACGGTTTTGCATGCCATAGACTCAGAGATTCAGCCATGCATTGTGAATTTTTTTAATTTGCTTCTTAAATATGTTACTTTATACATATTCTATTATGGCAACCAAAATTTTTTAAATCCATCCACTCGCTACTCGTGAAAAACAGCTGAGCCGTGTTTTGCATGTTGTGCCAAACTGAGCAAAATAGCAAAGATGTAAGTGGACACATCTCAATTATTATGTCGGCACTGATGAAATGCCGACATGATTAAAATGTTCAAAATACATCCCTGGTGATCTAGTGGTGACTTACCTGGTACTGCGGGACCGGCGTCTACAGCAGTGGCTTCCGGGTCAAGCAGTGATGTCCTGATGACTTTCGGAGGATCCTGCGATGCTTTTGGCACTGAGTATGGCTAACCTTAACCCCAAACCCCCCCCCTAGTACCTACCAGTAGTCTCCCCTCCCATTGCCTAACCCTCCACTGCTGCTGCCTAACCATCGCCTTCCCCTGTTACCTAACCATAGCGTCCCCTCCCATATCCTAACCCTAACCCTCCACTGCCGCTGCCTAACCATCGCCTTACCCTGTTACCTAACCATAGTGTCCCCTCCCATAGCCTAACCCTCCCCTAGTACTTAACGGTGGTCTTCCCTCCCATAGCCTAACCCTAACCCTCTGCTGTCACTGCCTAACCCTCACCCTCCCCTAGTACCTAACCATAGCCACCCCTCCCATAGCCTAACACTAACCCTCTGCTACCTAACCCTCACTCTCTCCTAGTACCTAACCGTAACCTCCCCTCTCATAGCCTAACCCTAACCCTCCGCTGCCTAACCATCGCCTTACCCTGTTACCTAACCATAGCATCCCCTCCCATAGCCTAACCCTCCCCTAGTACTTAACGGTGGTCTTCCCTCCCATAGCCTAACCCTAACCCTCTGCTGTCACTACCTAACCCTCACCCTCCCCTAGTACCTAACCATAGCCACCCCTCCCATAGCCTAACACTAACCCTCTGCTACCTAACCCTCACTCTCTCCTAGTACCTAACCGTAACCTTCCCTCTCATAGCCTAACCCTAACCCTCCTCTGCCGCTGCTTAACCCTCACCCTCCCATGGTACCTAACCGTAACCTCCCCTCCCTCGCCTAACCCTCTGCTGCCACTGCCTATCCCACACCCTCCCCTAGTACCTAACCGTAGCCTCCCCTCCCATAGCCTAATCCTAACCCTCCGCTACTGCTGCCTAACCCTCACCTTCCCCTGTTACCTAACCGTAGCCTCCTTTCCCATAGCCTAACCCTCCGCTGTCACTGCCTAACCCTCACCTTCCCCTGGTACCTAACCGTAGCCTCTCCTCCCATAGCCTAACCCTAACCCTCCACATCCGCTGCCAAACCCTCACCCTCCCCTGGTACCTAACCGTAGCTTTTCCTCCCATAGCCTTACCCTCCACTGCTATTGCCTAACCCTCCCCCTCCGGTCCCTGCAAAATGTTAACATTTCACATGCCAACATTGTGAACATGTTGACATTCTGCAGATGCTGACGTTCGAAGTCGACATTTCAACAATGTCACCTTTACTGTCGACATTGCGGTGTTGACATGACTACATCCCATTGCAGATAAACCTGTTTCGGCCCCTATTTTTATATCAAAATTAGTTTCTGTGCACTGACTGTTAAGAAAAGATACAGTAATATTCCCTATTGTAGTGCAACAATATATAATTTGTAGTGCAGGTAGTGTAACAGCATTTTGTGGCTGGGGTAGTACTAGTCACTATCTTTGTGAGAATATTGAGCTCAGTGTTTAGTTCACGTGTTATTTTATAGGAAATTGGTTCAGTAGATGAAACCCTAGATTGAAAGATAAGTGATGAAATATAGATACATGAAACAACCTGTTTTGTTGGCATGGCAGAGGGCAGGGTTGCAGCCTGTGAGATGTGCAGGGATATTGGTATGGAAATTGCCAGGAGCTCTGCATTACAACACAGATTAAATTGCTTCATTTATTACCAAGCACAAAGTGGATTTAATAATATTAGTGCTGCAAAATATCTTGTTGTGTGGTTATGCTAGCAGATTGCAACAAAAGATGTACAGCATATAAAGGGCCCTACACACTTGCCGATAACGATGATATATATGAACGATATCGTTCAAAAATGAACGATAAATCGCTCACATCGGTTAGTGTGTATGCATCAACAATGACCGATGCGAGCCCCCGCAATCGTTCATCGTTGATCTATCCTCGTTTATACATGCAAGTCAGTTGGACGATATAGATGTATGTACTCTCATATCATCCAAATCATCCATCGATATCGTCAAGTGTGTAGGCAAAAATCGTTGGTGAAAAAATCAACCAACGATAATATCGTTAGTCGATATCATTGCTAAAATCGGCCAGTGTGTAGGACCCTTTAGAAGGGAGCGACAACCTATATATTCATCTACCGTCATGTGTGTGTTTAGATTTTATTTTTATTAATTGAAACATTTATTTATATATTTGATTTTTTCTTTGTACTGGTGGGAAGCGGGACATGTGATTGATCTGACTCTTTCTATTTTCTATTTTGAGTTTAACTATTTAAAAATGTTTGAATTGGGTGGGAGAACTACGTGGTCATCCTATCTACGGAAGTAAAAGATCAGAGTCCTAAAAATTTGCATAGTACCTCCTGGAATCTGCAGTGAGGTGGTAGGTGATCCTCCTATTTTGTTGTTATAAATGGTTGTTTGGCACGATGTTACATTGTGGGGAAACTTCCCTGGGGTGGGTGGGATGAGAGACGAGATTGTTTTTTCTTTTCTTTTTGTATCCTTTTTTATATTATATATTATTACTGCGCTACTTCTGCTACATTATATTATTACTTTGCTGACCATCCTTGTTGTATCTGTGTCAATTTGCACTGTTGTTTATGTTGTTTACCTGTGATGTTGATTATTGCTGTTGTATTACTGCTTTGTGTCCTTTTTGATACACACGTGATGCTTCAATAAAAAAAAAAATGTTGGGATTGTCCCATGCATTCTTGAATTCTTTACCGAATGAGTCCCAAACATAACTCATGGGCCCAGATTACCTGGAACCATTATCCTCACTGTAGAAAAGTTCACGTATAGGTGACCTGAGGGTACACGTGCACAGCCATGCTATGCGGTGGAGGGATCCGCTTGGAACCCTCTTCACAACTCCAGACCCATAGGAAAGAGCGAAACTAAGTACAAGCTGCATCTGCAGAGGCCGCTGGTTCTCGCAAGCAAACTCTGACATTTTTTTGGGAAGTTTGCTGAATATTAGGTAGCCCTTTACATAAAACATGCGGAAACTAGTGTTACTGAATAGGCCCCAGTATGTTATTAATGCATACTTGCCTACCTGACCCTCTCCATGAGGGAGAAATATACGTTATGGTAAGAACTTACCGTTGATAACGGTATTTCTCCTATGTCCACAGGTTTCCACAGGATAACAATGGGATATAATGGAGCGACAGCGGATTGGCATCAAACAATCACAAGCTTTCAGTCCTCCCAGGATGCAACGGGCCCGTCCCTATATATCCCCGCCCACTGGCTCAGGCAAATCAGTTGGATTCCAAAGCATTTAGGCAGGAGCATTATATAGAACCCTATTCAGGCGAGAAGAACACACATGCACACCCTTCCATGCAAGAGGGAAGAGTTTAGTGAGTATAAAGATCCTCAAACCAGGTGCGTCAGGGTGGGATCCCTGTGGAAACCTGTGGACATAGGAGAAATACCGTTATCAACGGTAAGTTCTTACCATAACGTATATTTCTCCGGCAGGGTCCACAGGTTATCCACAGGAAAACAATGGGATTTCCCAAAGCAATTTTTAGTGGTGGGGACGCTTCCTGATTAGTCAGGAGAACCTTTCGCCCGAATTCAGCGTCATGAGAGGCAAAAGTATCCAAGGCATAATGTCTAATGAATGTGTTAATGGAAGACCATGTGGCTGCCTTACAAATCTGTTCTGCTGAAGCACCATGTTTTGCTGCCCATGAAGGACCTACCTTACGAGCAGAGTGAGCAGAGACATTAGCCGGAACAAGGAGATGAGCTCGAGAATATGCTTCTGAAATCGTCATTTGAAGCCATCTTGCTAGCATCTGTTTAGTAGCAGGCCATCCCCTCTTGTGAAATCCGTAGAGAGTGAAGAGAGAATCTGTCTTTCTGATGGCACTGGTACGATCCACGTGGACTCTTAATGTCCAGACTACATCCTGCGACGCATCTCCCACAGAAAGTCCCGATACCTGAAAAGCCGGGACTACAACTTCTTCATTAAGGTGGAATTTAGATACCACCTTTGGAAGATAACCAGACCTAGTTCTGAGAACTGCTTTATCTGGATAAAAAAAATCAGAAAAGGAGACTTACATTACACTTCTACCTGATGCCATAGTCAGTAGAAAGAGAACTTTAGCTGTCAACCATTTAAGATCCACTTTATCGTGTGGTTCAAATGGAGCACCTTGAAGGGATTTAATAACCAGACTTAAATCCCAAGGCACTGCAGGAGGAACAAAAGGCGGTTGAATGCGCAGCATTCCCTGGAAAAAAGTACGCACATCCAGTAAATTTGCAATTTTCTTTTGAAACCATACAGTCAATGCTTACACTCTCAAGGAAGCCACTTTCAGACCCTTTTCTCTAACGTCCTAAGTGGATGCTGGGACTCCGTAAGGACCATGGGGAATAGCGGCTCCGCAGGAGACAGGGCACAAAATAAAAGCTTGAGATATCAGGTGGTGTGCACTGGCTCCTCCCCCTATGACCCTCCTCCAAGCCAGTTAGATTTTTGTGCCCGGCCGAGAAGGGTGCAAACTAGGTAGCTCTCCAGAGCTGCTTAGAATAAAAGTTTAGTTAGGTTTTTTTTATTTTCAGTGAGTCCTGCTGGCAACAGGCTCACTGCATCGTGGGACTAAGGGGAGAAGAAGCGAACTCACCTGAGTGCAGAGTGGATTGGGCTTCTTAGGCTACTGGACGTTAGCTCCAGAGGGACGATCACAGGTTCAGCCTGGATGGGTCACCGGAGCCGCGCCGCCGTCCCCCTTACAGAGCCAGAAGAGACGAAGGTCCGGTGAAAGCGGCGGCAGAAGACATCCTGTCTTCAAGACTAAGGTAGCGCACAGCACCGCAGCTGTGCGCCATTGCTCTCAGCACACTTCACACTCCGGTCACTGAGGGTGCAGGGCGCTGGGGGGGAGCGCCCTGAGACGCAATATAACACACATATACCTTAGCTGGCAAAAGGAATACATCACATATAGCTCCAGGGCTATATGGATGTATTTTTTCCCCTGCCATTTTACACAAAAAAGCGGGAGTTAAGGACGTCGTGAAGGGGCGGGGCCTATCTCCTCAGCACACTGGCGCCATTATTCCCTCACAGCTCCGCTGGAAGGACGGCTCCCTGATTCTCCCCTGCAGTACTGCATCTGATTCAGGGTAAAAAAGAGAAGGGGGGGCATTTTGGCAGCAAATAACTAGATTAACAGCAGCTATAAGGGATTAACACTTATATAAGGTTATCCCTGTATATATATAGCGCTGGGTGTGTGCTGGCAGACTCTCCCTCTGTCTCTCCAAAGGGCTAAGTAGGGTCCTGTCCTCTATCAGAGCATTCCCGGTGTGTGTGCTGTGTGTCGGTACGCGTGTGTCGACATGTATGAGGAGGAAAATGAGGTGGAGGCGGAGCAGTTGCCTGTGTTAGTGATGTCACCCCCTAGGGAGTCGACACCTGACTGGATGATTGTGTTTAAGCAATTAAGTGATAATGTCAGCAATTTACAAAAAACTGTTGACGACATGAGAAAGCCGGCAAATCAATTAGTGCCTGTTCAGGCGTCTCAGACACCCTCAGGGGCCCTAAAACGGCCGCTACCTCAGTGGGTCGACACGGATCCAGATACAGATACTGAATCTAGTGTCGACGGTGACGAGACAAACGTAATGTCCAGTAGGGCCACACGTTACATGATCACGGCAATGAAAGAGGCATTGAACCTTTCTGACACTACAAATACCTCAAAGGCGGGTATTATGTGGGGTGTGAAAAAACTGCCAATAGTTTTTCCTGAGTCTGAGGAAATAAATGAGGTGTGTGATAAAGCGTGGGTTTCCCCCGATAAAAAACAGCTAATTTCTAATAAGTTATTAGCACTATACCCTTTCCCGCCAGAGGTTAGGGCACGGTGGGAAACACCCCCTAGGGTAGATAAGGCGCTCACACGTTTATCTAAACAAGTAGCGTTACCGTCCCCTGATACGGCCACCCTCAAAGAACCAGCTGATAGGAGGCTGGAAAATATCCTGAAAAGTATATACACACATACTGGTGTTATACTGCGACCAGCAATCGCATCAGCCTGGATGTGCAGTGCTGGAGTCGCATGGGCGGATTCCCTGACTGAGAATATTGATACCCTGGATAGGGACAATATTCTGTTAACTATAGAACATTTAAAGGATGCATTGCTATATATGCGTGATGCGCAGAGGGATATTTGTACCCTGGCATCAAGAGTAAGCGCAATGTCCATCTCTGCCAGAAGAGCATTATGGACCAGACAGTGGTCAGGGGACGCAGATTCCAAACGGCACATGGAAGTATTGCCGTATAAGGGGGAGGAGTTATTTGGGGCTGGTCTAACAGACCTGGTGGCCACGGCAACGGCTGGAAAATCCACCTTTTTACCCCAGGTTACTTCACATCAACAGAAAAAGACACAGTCTTTTCAAACTCAGTCCTTTCGTTCCCATAAGTACAAGCGAGCAAAAGGTCACTCTTTTCTGCCCAAGGGCAGAGGAAGAGGAAAAAGGCAGCACCATGCAGCCGCTTCCCAGGAGCAGAAGCCCTCCCCTGCTTCTGCCAAGTCTTCAGCATGACGCTGGGGCTTTACAAGCAGACTCAGACACGGTGGGGGCCCGTCTCAAGAATTTCAACGCGCAGTGGGCTCACTCGCAAGTGGATCCCTGGATTCTACAGGTAGTATCACAGGGGTACAAACTGGAATTCGAGGCGTTTCCTCCTCATCGGTTCCTGAAGTCTGCTTTACCAAAGTCTCCCTCCGACAGGGAGGCAGTTCTGGAAGCCATTCACAAGCTGTACTCCCAGCAGGTGATAATCAAGGTACCCCTCTTACAACAGGGGAAGGGGTATTATTCCACACTATTTGTGGTACCGAAGCCGGACGGCTCGGTGAGACCAATATTAAATCTAAAATCTTTGAACACTTACATAAAAAGGTTCAAATTCAAGATGGAGTCACTCAGAGCGGTGATAGCGAACCTGGAAGAGGGGGACTATATGGTGTCGCTGGACATCAAGGATGCTTATCTCCACGTCCCAATATATCCTTCTCACCAAGGGTACCTCAGGTTTGTAGTACAAAACTGTCATTATCAGTTTCAGACGCTGCCGTTTGGATTGTCCACGGCGCCTCGGGTCTTTACCAAGGTAATGGCCGAAATGATGATTCTTCTACGAAGAAGAGGCATCTTAATTATCCCTTACTTGGACGATCTCCTGATAAGGGCAAGAACCAAGGAACAGTTAGAAGTCGGAGTGGCACTATCTCAGGTAGTGCTAAGTCAGCACGGATGGATTCTAAATATTCCAAAATCGCAGCTGATTCCAACGACACGTCTACTGTTCTTAGGAATGATTCTGGACACAGTCCAGAAGAAGGTGTTTCTCCCGGAGGAGAAGGCCAGGGAGTTATCCGAGCTAGTCAGGAACCTCCTAAAACCAGGACAGGTCTCAGTGCATCAGTGCACAAGGGTCCTGGGAAAAATGGTGGCTTCTTACGAAGCGATTCCATTCGGAAGATTCCATGCAAGAACTTTTCAGTGGGATCTACTGGGAAAATGGTCCGGATCGCATCTTCAGATGCATCAACGGATAACCCTGTCGCCAAGGACAAGGGTGTCTCTCCTGTGGTGGCTTCAGAGGGCTCATCTACTAGAGGGCCGCAGATTTGGCATTCAGGATTGGATCCTGGTAACCACGGATGCCAGCCTGAGAGGCTGGGGAGCAGTCACACAGGGAAGGAATTTCCAGGGCTTGTGGTCAAGCATGGAAACATCTCTTCATATAAACATTCTAGAACTAAGGGCCATTTACAATGCCTTAATTCAAGCAAAACCTCTGCTTCAGGGTCAGGCGGTGTTGATCCAGTCGGACAACATCACGTCAGTCGCCCACATAAACAGACAGGGCGGCACGAGAAGCAGGAGGGCAATGGCAGAAACTGCAAGGATTCTTCGCTGGGCGGAAAATCATGTGATAGCACTGTCAGCAGTGTTCATTCCGGGAGTGGACAACTGGGAAGCAGACTTCCTCAGCAGACACGACCTTCACCCGGGAGAGTGGGGACTTCACCCAGAAGTCTTCCACCAAATTGTACACCGTTGGGAAAGACCAAAGGTGGACATGATGGCGTCACGTCTAAACAAAAAACTGGACAGATATTGCGCCAGGTCAAGGGACCCTCAGGCAATAGCAGTGGACGCTCTGGTAACGCCGTGGGTGTACCAGTCAGTGTATGTATTCCCTCCTCTGCCCCTCATACCGAAAGTATTGAGAATCATAAGAAGGAGAGGAGTAAGAACTATACTCGTGGTTCCGGATTGGCCAAGAAGGTCTTGGTACCCGGAACTTCAAGAGATGCTCACGGACGAACCGTGGCCTCTACCTCTAAGACAGGACCTGCTACTGCAGGGGCCTTGTCTGTTCCAAGACTTACCGCGGCTGCGTTTGACGGCATGGCGGTTGAACGCCGGATCCTGAAGGACAAGGGCATTCCAGAAGAAGTCATCCCTACTCTGGTAAAAGCCAGAAAGGAAGTAACCGCAAAACATTATCACCGCATTTGGCGTAAATATGTTGCGTGGTGTGAGGCCAAGAAGGCCCCTACACAGGAATTTCAACTGGGTCGTTTCTTGCATTTCCTGCAAACAGGACTGTCTATGGGCCTAAAATTAGGGTCCATTAAGGTTCAAATTTCGGCCCTGTCGATATTCTTCCAGAAAGAACTGGCTTCAGTACCTGAAGTTCAGACATTTGTGAAAGGGGTGCTGCACATACAGCCTCCTTTTGTGCCTCCAGTGGCACCTTGGGATCTCAATGTTGTGTTGAGATTTCTAAAATCACACTGGTTTGAACCATTGTCTACGGTAGATTTAAAATATCTCACGTGGAAGGTGTCGATGCTGTTGGCCTTGGCTTCAGCTAGGCGTGTGTCAGAATTGGCGGCTTTATCATGTAAAAGCCCTTACCTAAATTTTCATTCTGACAGGGCGGAATTGAGGACTCGTCCTCAATTTCTACCTAAGGTGGTTTCTGCATTTCACATGAACCCACCTATTGTGGTACCTGCGGCTACTAGGGACTTAGAGGACTCTAAGTTGCTGGACGTTGTCAGGGCCTTGAAAATATATGTTTCCAGGACGGCTGGAGTCAGGAAAACTGACTCGCTGTTTATCCTGTATGCACCCAACAAGCTGGGTGCTCCTGCTTCAAAGCAGACGATTGCTCGTTGGATTTGTAGTACAATTCAGCTTGCACATTCCGTGGCAGGATTGCCACAGCCAAAATCAGTAAAAGCCCATTCCACAAGGAAAGTGGGCTCATCTTGGGCGGCTGCCCGAGGGGTCTCGGCTTTACAACTTTGCCGAGCAGCTACTTGGTCAGGGGCAAACACGTTTGCTAAATTCTACAAATTTGATACCCTGGCTGAGGAGGACCTGGAGTTCTCTCATTCGGTGCTGCAGAGTCATCCGCACTCTCCCGCCCGTTTGGGAGCTTTGGTATAATCCCCATGGTCCTTACGGAGTCCCAGCATCCACTTAGGACGTTAGAGAAAATAAGATTTTACTTACCGATAAATCTATTTCTCGTAGTCCGTAGTGGATGCTGGGCGCCCATCCCTAGTGCGGATTGTCTGCAATACTTGTATATAGTTATTGTTACAAAAAATTCGGGTTATCATTGTTGAGCCATCTTTTCAGAGGCTCCTTTAAATTTATCATACTGTTAACTGGGTTCAGATCACGAGTTGTACGGTGTGATTGGTGTGGCTGGTATGAGTCTTACCCGGGATTCAATATCCTTCCTTATTATGTACGCTCGTCCGGGCACAGTATCCTAACTGGCTTGGAGGAGGGTCATAGGGGGAGGAGCCAGTGCACACCACCTGATATCTCAAGCTTTTATTTTGTGCCCTGTCTCCTGCGGAGCCGCTATTCCCCATGGTCCTTACGGAGTCCCAGCATCCACTACGGACTACGAGAAATAGATTTATCGGTAAGTAAAATCTTATTATCCATTCCTGCCTGAAGGAAATCTAAGACCCTGGATACTCTAAAAGATTTTGGGTCCATACTTTTTTCACTGCACCAATGATT
This sequence comes from Pseudophryne corroboree, assembly GCF_028390025.1. Lineage (NCBI taxonomy): Eukaryota > Metazoa > Chordata > Amphibia > Anura > Myobatrachidae > Pseudophryne > Pseudophryne corroboree. Next base: position 34,930,351 of record NC_086450.1, on the reverse strand, counting down.
ATAGGCTTGCCATATTCGGTGATAAATGCGAGCTGAGCATAATTTGAATTACCTGTTGTGAGAATCCTCTTGACTTCAGGATAGAGGTTTCAACAGCCACGCCATCAAAGACAGTTGATCCAGATGCCTGTGATAACAAGGACCCTGCATCAGTAAATCTGGACGTTGAGGGAGCAGAACTGGAGCATCCATCGACATCCTCTGCAGATCTATGTACCAATGCCTTCTGGGCCAAGCTGGAGCTATTAGAATCACGGCACCAGAGGCGGAACTACCGCCAGTGCAACCAGTGCGTTGCACTGGGGCCCGCCTCTGTCCAGGGGCCCAAAGCATGTAATGAGTCAAACTGACTCTTTACATGCCGCTGTGTGCTGCGGGCAACCGCTGCCCGCAGCGCACAGCTGCCCAGGGAGGAGAGGAGCGCACTGCAGCGGCACGGGGGGTAAGGAGGAGGAGGGAGCCGCAGCAGCACTTTGTTACAGGTTGAGGCGCTGCTGCTGCTGTCCCTCTGCTTCACTATAGGCTGTCTTCCGAGAACAGCCTATAGTGAAGCAGAGGGGCAGCAGCAGCATCGCCTCCACCAATAACACAGCGCTGCTGCGGCTCCCTCCTCCACCTCCTCCTTGTCTCCTGCTCGGGAATCGTGACCAGAAGCTGCACCGAGGAGCCTGAGCCAGCGGAGAGGGTAAGTATAATTCTTCTTTCTTTCTGTCCTTTCTTTCTTTCTTTCTTTCTTTCTTGGGACTGTCTGCCGCAATGTGTAAAAATGGGGAATCTGCCTGCCGCAATGTGTAAAAATGGGGAATCTGCCTGCCGCAAAGTGTAAAAAGGGGGAATCTGCCTGCCGCAAAGTGTAAAAAGGGGGAATCTGCCTGCCGCAATGTGTAAAAATGGGGAATCTGCCTGATGTAATGTGTAAAAAGGGGGATTCTGCCTGATGTAATGTGTAAAAAGGGGGAATCTTTGCCGTAATGTGTAAAAAGGGGGAATCTTTGCCGCAATGTGTAAAAAGGGGAAATCTGCCTGATGTAATGTGTAAAAAGGGGGATTCTACCGGATGTAATGTGTAAAAAGGGGGATTCTGCCTGATGTAATGTGTAAAAAGGGGGAATCTTTGCCGTAATGTGTAAAAAGGGGGAATCTTTGCCGCAATGTGTAAAAAGGGGGAATCTGCCTGACGTGATGTGTAAAAAAGGGGAATCTGCCTGCCGCAATGTGTAAAAAGGGGGAATCTGCCTGCCGTAATGTGTAAAAAGGGGGACGCTGTCTGCCGTAATGTGTAACAAGGGCACGCTGTCTGCCGTAATGTGTAAAAAGGGGACGCTGTCTGCCGTAATGTATAAAAAGTGTACGCTGTCTGCCGCTATGTTTAACAAGGGCACGCTATCTGCTGTTATGTGTAACAAGGGCACGCTGTCTGCCGCTATGTGTAACAAGGGCACGCTGTCTGCCGTTATGTGTAAAAAGGGGACGCTGTCTGCCGTTATGTGTAAAAAGTGCACTCTGTCTGCCGTAATGTGTAAAAAGGGGGACGCTGTCTGCCGTAATGTGTAAAAAGGGGACGCTGTCTGCCGTAATGTGTAAAAAGAGGAATCTGTCCGCCGTAATGTGTAAAAGGGTCTCTACCTGGTGTAGTGGTGCTACTGTGCGGCGTAATTTGAATAATGGAAACTACTGTGCACCGTTTTATGAATTGGTATTATTTTGTGGCCACACCCCTTCCCCACGAAGCCACGCCACTATGTATTTTTGCGCACGCACTGTCCCTGTTTTGCATGCAGGGGTGGGGCTCCGATGCCGTTTCTTGCACACAGTGCTAAAATGTCTAGTTACGGCACTGTTGCCAGGTATCCATTTCTCTGGCCCTGAGCAGGTCCCCCTCACCAGATCCTCTCCAGGGGTGAGGGGGTGGACTTGGATGGGATGGGGGGCCCAAAGCATTTTGTCGCACCTGGGCCCACCGCTCGCTAGTTCCGCCACTGCACGGCACCCTTTGCTTGCTTTATTTTCCTTCACACACTGGGTAACAGGGTGATCGGAGGAAACAGATAAGCCAGCTGAAAGTCTCATTTCACCGACAAGGCGTCAACAAAGATCGCTCTGGGATCCCTTGTTCTTGACTCAAATGCGGGCACTTTGTTGTTCAGACGGGATGCCATGAGATCTATCTCTGGCAATCCCCATTAGTCTACCAGAGTCTGAAAAACCTCCGGGTGTAGAGCCCATTCGCTTGCTTGAATGGTGTGTCGACTGAGAAAGTCCACTTCCCAGTTTAGGACTCCCGGAACGAACACTGCGGACAATGCTGGAAGATGGAGTTCTGCCCATTTTAGTATGTGATTTACCTCCTTCATTGCTTTTTGGCTGTGAGTTCCTCCCTGATGGTTGAGGTACGCTACTGCCGTTGCATTGTCCGATCGGATCTGGACTGGTTTTCCTTGCAGAGTGTCCTTTACCTGAATCAGTGCCATGTATATGGCCTGAAGTTCCAACAGGTTTATTGGTAGGCAACTTTCTTCTGTGGTCCACTGTCCTTGGAACCATAATTTTACGGACACTGCTCCCCAGCCCTGAAGACTGGCATCCGTTGTCAGGATCTCCCAATCTGATATCCAAAAGGGTCTCCCCTTGTCTAGATGGGATGTCTGTAGCCACCATGTTAATGACCTTTTTACCTTTACTGGAAGTACCATCATCTGTTTCTTTATTGTCTGATGTACTCCATTCCATCTGGCCAGAATCAGACGCTGGCAGAGGTCTTGAGTGGAATTGTGCATACTCCACCATGTCGAATGTTGACACCATCGAACCCATCATTCGCATTGCTGCGTGAATTGATATTGTTCGACTGTGTAACAACTCCTGAGTCATTAACTGCACCTTGGGTATTTTGTTCCGAGGTAAGAATATTTTCTGCAGACTTGAATCCAATACAGCCCCCAAGTGAATCATCCATTGTGACGGAATCAGAGATGACTTTGCCCAATTTATGAGTTATTGTCTGTTGGAGATGGCTCAAGAGCAGTTTCTGGGATTGTCCCAGGATTAACAGATCGTCAAGGTATGGAAAAATTCTTATCCCCTGCTTGCGAAGATAAGCTGCCATGACCACCATAATCTTGGTAAATACTCTGGGGCTGTGGCTAACCCAAAGGGTAATGCCTGGAACTGAAAATGTAGCTGGAGGATGGTGAACCTGAGGTAACACTGATGAGACAATGCTATAGGAACATGCAGGTAAGCATCCTGTATATCTAGAGATACCATGTAATCCCCTGATTCCATGGCCAAAACTATGGAGCGTAACGTCTCCATGTGAAACCGTGGTACACAAATATATTTGTTTAACATTTTGATATTGAGAATGGGCTGGTACGACCCATTTGGCTTCTGAATCAAAAACAGGTTGGAGTAAAAACCCTGTCCCCGTTGTGCAGGGGGTACTGGAATAATTACTCCTGACTTAAGCGATTTCTGAACTGCTTCTTGCAGAGCTCTGGCCTTCGCCTCTATCCGAGATGGACAGGTGCAGAAGAACCTTCGAGGAGGCTGGTTCTTGTAAGGGAAAACGTAACCCAGAGATACCTCTTTTTGCACCCAAGCATCTGTTGTTGACTGCTGCTATATGTGTGAAAACTGAAGAAGTCGGCCCCCTACCCTGGGGTCCCCCCTATGAAGGCCCGCACCATCAGGCTGATGGCTTATGTTCTGGTTTGGAAGCTGGTCCTCTGGTGGCCCATTGCTTCTTTGCCTTATCAAACTTATTGTATTGGGGCTGCTTAGATTCACTATTTCCTTTTGTTTTTGCTTGCAACCTAAATGGCCAAAAACCCGAACCCCTAGGCCGGGGGTTATAATTGGCAGGAAACCTGACCTTCTTGGATTCTGCTTCTGACTCCAAGATATCTGTCAATTCCTTACCAAACAGGATATTTCCAACAAAAGGCAACGATTCCAGAACCTTCTTAGATTCTGAATCAGCTTTCCACGTATGTAGCCAAATTGCTCTGCGAGCAGCTACCGTTAAGGCTGACGCTTTGGAAGCAATAGTACCCATGTCTATTGCTGCTTCCTTTAGGAATACTGCCGCCTGCTTCATGTGAGCTATATGGGACTTCTGCTCCCTAGTAGGTGCCGCAAGCCCGTTTTCCAGTACGTCAGCCCATTCAGCTACTACCTTTGCCATCCAGGCTGAAGCCATAGCTGGCCTTATAACTGCCCCTGACAGAGAAAATATGGTTTTCAAAAACCCATCCACTCTTCTGTCTGTGACATCATTTAATGATGCTGATGGTAAAGGCAATATAGATTTTCGCACCAATTGAATGACGTGCGTATCTACCTTAGGAGGCACTTCTCTTTTTAAACAGTCCCCAGTTGTAAAAGGGTAATAGGAATCCCATTTTTTTGGAATTCTATATTTTTTATTGGGTGTAGCCCAAGCTTCCTCCATGATTTCCGTCAGCTGATCTGACACTAGAAATTCAACCCTAACTGTTTTGGGACGTTTAAACACAGGTGCCTTAGTTTTTAACACCGGCTCTACTGAATCCTCTAAAGACAAAATAGCCTTCATTGCTCCAATTAATTCAGCTATATCTTCTGAGCTGATATCCTCTACTTGTTCTTAGAGATGAGCGGGTTCGGTTTCTTTGAATCCGAACCCGCACGAACTTCACTTTTTTTTTCACGGGTCCGAGCGACTCGGATCTTCCCGCCTTGCTCGGTTAACCCGAGCGCGCCCGAACGTCATCATGACGCTGTCGGATTCTCGCGAGACTCGGATTCTATATAAGGAGCCGCGCGTCGCCGCCATTTTCACACGTGCATTGAGATTGATAGGGAGAGGACGTGGCTGGCGTCCTCTCCATTAGAATAGATTAGAAGAGAGAGAGAGAGAGATTGTGCAGACAGAGTTTACCACAGTGACCAGTGCAGTTGTTGTTAAGTTAACTTTTATTTAATATATCCGTTCTCTGCTATATCCGTTCTCTGCCTGAAAAAAACGATACACAGCAGTCACACAGTGTGACTCAGTCTGTGTGCACTCAGCTCAGCCCAGTGTGCTGCACATCAATGTATAAAAGCTTATAATAATTGTGGGGGAGACTGGGGAGCACTGCAGGTTGTTATAGCAGGAGCCAGGAGTACATAATATTATATTAATTTAAAATTAAACAGTGCACACTTTTGCTGCAGGAGTGCCACTGCCAGTGTGACTAGTGGTGACCAGTGCCTGACCACCAGTATAGTAGTATATTGTTGTATACTATCTCTTTATCAACCAGTCTATATTAGCAGCAGACACAGTACAGTGCGGTAGTTCACGGCTGTGGCTACCTCTGTGTCGGCAGTCGGCAGGCAGTCCGTCCATCCATAATTGTATAATTATATACCACCTAACCGTGGTATTATTTTTTCTTTCTTTATACCGTCGTCATAGTCATACTAGTTGTTACGAGTATACTACTATCTCTTTATCAACCAGTGTACAGTGCGGTAGTTCACGGCTGTGGCTACCTCTGTGTCGGCAGTCGGCAGGCAGTCCGTCCATCCATAATTGTATTATTATAATATATACCACCTAACCGTGGTTTTTTTTTCATTCTTTTTACAGTCATAGTGTCATACTAGTTGTTACGAGTATACTACTATCTCTTTATCAACCAGTGTACAGTGCGGTAGTTCACGGCTGTGGCTACCTCTGTGTCGGCAGTCGGCAGGCAGTCCGTCCATCCATAATTGTATTATAATATATACCACCTAACCGTGGTTTTTTTTTCATTCTTTATACCGTCATAGTGTCATACTAGTTGTTACGAGTATACTACTATCTCTTTATCAACCAGTGTACAGTGCGGTAGTTCACGGCTGTGGCTACCTCTGTGTCGGCAGTCGGCAGGCAGTCCGTCCATCCATAATTGTATTATAATATATACCACCTAACAGTGGTTTTTTTTTCATTCTTTATACCGTCATAGTCAGTCATACTAGTTGTTACGAGTATACTACTATCTCTTTATCAACCAGTGTACAGTGCGGTAGTTCACGGCTGTGGCTACCTCTGTGTCGGCACTCGGCAGGCAGTCCGTCCATCCATAATTGTATTATAATATATACCACCTAACCGTGGTTTTTTTTTCATTCTTTATACCGTCATAGTGTCATACTAGTTGTTACGAGTATACTACTATCTCTTTATCAACCAGTGTACAGTGCGGTAGTTCACGGCTGTGGATACCTCTGTGTCGGCAGTCGGTCCGTCCATCCATAATTGTATTATAATATATACCACCTAACCGTGGTTTTTTTTTCATTCTTTATACCGTCATAGTGTCATACTAGTTGTTACGAGTATACTACTATCTCTTTATCAACCAGTGTACAGTGCGGTAGTTCACGGCTGTGGCTACCTCTGTGTCGGCAGTCGGCAGGCAGTCCGTCCATCCATAATTGTATTATAATATATACCACCTAACCGTGGGTTTTTTTTCATTCTTTATACCGTCATAGTCAGTCATACTAGTTGTTACGAGTATACTACTATCTCTTTATCAACCAGTGTACAGTGCGGTAGTTCACGGCTGTGGCTACCTCTGTGTCGGAACTCGGCAGGCAGTCCGTCCATCCATAATTGTATTACAATATATACCACCTAACCGTGGTTTTTTTTTCATTCTTTATACCGTCATAGTCAGTCATACTAGTTGTTACGAGTATACTACTATCTCTTTATCAACCAGTGTACAGTGCGGTAGTTCACGGCTGTGGCTACCTCTGTGTCGGAACTCGGCAGGCAGTCCGTCCATCCATAATTGTATTACAATATATACCACCTAACCGTGGTTTTTTTTTCATTCTTTATACCGTCATAGTCAGTCATACTAGTTGTTACGAGTATACTACTATCTCTTTATCAACCAGTGTACAGTGCGGTAGTTCACGGCTGTGGCTACCTCTGTGTCGGAACTCGGCAGGCAGTCCGTCCATCCATAATTGTATTATTATAATATATACCACCTAACCGTGGTTTTTTTTTCATTCTTTATACCGTCATAGTGTCATACTAGTTGTTACGAGTATACTACTATCTCTTTATCAACCAGTGTACAGTGCGGTAGTTCACGGCTGTGGCTACCTCTGTGTCGGCACTCGGCAGGCAGTCCGTCCATCCATAATTGTATTACAATATATACCACCTAACCGTGGTTTTTTTATACCACCTAACCGTGGCAGTCCGTCCATAATTGTATACTAGTATCCAATCCATCCATCTCCATTGTTTACCTGAGGTGCCTTTTAGTTCTGCCTATAAAATATGGAGAACAAAAAAGTTGAGGTTCCAAAATTAGGGAAAGATCAAGATCCACTTCCACCTCGTGCTGAAGCTGCTGCCACTAGTCATGGCCGAGACGATGAAATGCCAGCAACGTCGTCTGCCAAGGCCGATGCCCAATGTCATAGTACAGAGCATGTCAAATCCAAAACACCAAATATCAGAAAAAAAAGGACTCCAAAACCTAAAATAAAATTGTCGGAGGAGAAGCGTAAACTTGCCAATATGCCATTTACCACACGGAGTGGCAAGGAACGGCTGAGGCCCTGGCCTATGTTCATGGCTAGTGGTTCAGCTTCACATGAGGATGGAAGCACTCAGCCTCTCGCTAGAAAACTGAAAAGACTCAAGCTGGCAAAAGCACCGCAAAGAACTGTGCGTTCTTTGAAATCCCAAATCCACAAGGAGAGTCCAATTGTGTCGTTTGCGATGCCTGACCTTCCCAACACTGGACGTGAAGAGCATGCGCCTTCCACTATTTGCATGCCCCCTGCAAGTGCTGGAAGGAGCACCCGCAGTCCAGTTCCTGATAGTCAGATTGAAGATGTCAGTGTTGAAGTACACCAGGATGAGGAGGATATGGGTGTTGCTGGCGCTGGGGAGGAAATTGACCAGGAGGATTCTGATGGTGAGGTGGTTTGTTTAAGTCAGGCACCCGGGGAGACACCTGTTGTCCGTGGGAGGAATATGGCCGTTGACATGCCAGGTGAAAATACCAAAAAAATCAGCTCTTCGGTGTGGAGGTATTTCACCAGAAATGCGGACAACAGGTGTCAAGCCGTGTGTTCCCTTTGTCAAGCTGTAATAAGTAGGGGTAAGGACGTTAACCACCTCGGAACATCCTCCCTTATACGTCACCTGCAGCGCATTCATAATAAGTCAGTGACAAGTTCAAAAACTTTGGGTGACAGCGGAAGCAGTCCACTGACCAGTAAATCCCTTCCTCTTGTAACCAAGCTCACGCAAACCACCCCACCAACTCCCTCAGTGTCAATTTCCTCCTTCCCCAGGAATGCCAATAGTCCTGCAGGCCATGTCACTGGCAAGTCTGACGAGTCCTCTCCTGCCTGGGATTCCTCCGATGCATCCTTGCGTGTAACGCCTACTGCTGCTGGCGCTGCTGTTGTTGCCGCTGGGAGTCGATGGTCATCCCAGAGGGGAAGTCGTAAGCCCACTTGTACTACTTCCAGTAAGCAATTGACTGTTCAACAGTCCTTTGCGAGGAAGATGAAATATCACAGCAGTCATCCTACTGCAAAGCGGATAACTGAGGCCTTGGCATCCTGGGTGGTGAGAAACGTGGTTCCGGTATCCATCATTACTGCAGAGCCAACTAGAGACTTGTTGGAGGTACTGTGTCCCCGGTACCAAATACCATCTAGGTTCCATTTCTCTAGGCAGGCGATACCGAAAATGTACACAGACCTCAGAAAAAGAGTCACCAGTGTCCTAAAAAATGCAGCTGTACCCAATGTCCACTTAACCACGGACATGTGGACAAGTGGAGCAGGGCAGGGTCAGGACTATATGACTGTGACAGCCCACTGGGTAGATGTATGGACTCCCGCCGCAAGAACAGCAGCGGCGGCACCAGTAGCAGCATCTCGCAAACGCCAACTCTTTCCTAGGCAGGCTACGCTTTGTATCACCGCTTTCCAGAATACGCACACAGCTGAAAACCTCTTACGGCAACTGAGGAAGATCATCGCGGAATGGCTTACCCCAATTGGACTCTCCTGTGGATTTGTGGCATCGGACAACGCCAGCAATATTGTGTGTGCATTAAATCTGGGCCAATTCCAGCACGTCCCATGTTTTGCACATACCTTGAATTTGGTGGTGCAGAATTTTTTTAAAAACGACAGGGGCGTGCAAGAGATGCTGTCGGTGGCCAGAAGAATTGCGGGACACTTTCGGCGTACAGGCACCACGTACAGAAAACTGGAGCACCACCAAAAACTACTGAACCTGCCCTGCCATCATCTGAAGCAAGAAGTGGTAACGAGGTGGAATTCAACCCTCTATATGCTTCAGAGGTTGGAGGAGCAGCAAAAGGCCATTCAAGCCTATACAATTGAGCACGATATAGTAGGTGGAATGCACCTGTCTCAAGTGCAGTGGAGAATGATTTCAACGTTGTGCAAGGTTCTGATGCCCTTTGAACTTGCCACACGTGAAGTCAGTTCAGACACTGCCAGCCTGAGTCAGGTCATTCCCCTCATCAGGCTTTTGCAGAAGAAGCTGGAGGCATTGAAGGAGGAGCTAACACGGAGCGATTCCGCTAGGCATGTGGGACTTGTGGATGCAGCCCTTAATTCGCTTAACAAGGATTCACGGGTGGTCAATCTGTTGAAATCAGAGCACTACATTTTGGCCACCGTGCTCGATCCTAGATTTAAAGCCTACCTTGGATCTCTCTTTCCGGCAGACACAGGTCTGCTGGGGTTGAAAGACCTGCTGGTGACAAAATTGTCAAGTCAAGCGGAACGCGACCTGTCAACATCTCCTCCTTCACATTCTCCCGCAACTGGGGGTGCGAGGAAAAGGCTCAGAATTCCGAGCCCACCCGCTGGCGGTGATGCAGGGCAGTCTGGAGCGACTGCTGATGCTGACATCTGGTCCGGACTGAAGGACCTGACAACGATTACGGACATGTCGTCTACTGTCACTGCATATGATTCTCTCAACATTGATAGAATGGTGGAGGATTATATGAGTGACCGCATCCAAGTAGGCACGTCACACAGTCCGTACTTATACTGGCAGGAAAAAGAGGCAATTTGGAGGCCCTTGCACAAACTGGCTTTATTCTACCTAAGTTGCCCTCCCACAAGTGTGTACTCCGAAAGAGTGTTTAGTGCCGCCGCTCACCTTGTCAGCAATCGGCGTACGAGGTTACATCCAGAAAATGTGGAGAAGATGATGTTCATTAAAATGAATTATAATCAATTCCTCCGCGGAGACATTGACCAGCAGCAATTGCCTCCACAAAGTACACAGGGAGCTGAGATGGTGGATTCCAGTGGGGACGAATTGATAATCTGTGAGGAGGGGGATGTACACGGTGATATATCGGAGGGTGAAGATGAGGTGGACATCTTGCCTCTGTAGAGCCAGTTTGTGCAAGGAGAGATTAATTGCTTCTTTTTTGGGGGGGGTCCAAACCAACCCGTCATATCAGTCACAGTCGTGTGGCAGACCCTGTCACTGAAATGATGGGTTGGTTAAAGTGTGCATGTCCTGTTTTGTTTATACAACATAAGGGTGGGTGGGAGGGCCCAAGGATAATTCCATCTTGCACCTCTTTTTTCTTTTCTTTTTCTTTGCATCATGTGCTGATTGGGGAGGGTTTTTTGGAAGGGACATCCTGCGTGACACTGCAGTGCCACTCCTAGATGGGCCCGGTGTTTGTGTCGGCCACTAGGGTCGCTAATCTTACTCACACAGTCAGCTACCTCATTGCGCCTCTTTTTTTCTTTGCGTCATGTGCTGTTTGGGGAGGGTTTTTTGGAAGGGCCATCCTGCGTGACACTGCAGTGCCACTCCTAGATGGGCCCGGTGTTTGTGTCGGCCACTAGGGTCGCTAATCTTACTCACACAGCTACCTCATTGCGCCTCTTTTTTTCTTTGCGTCATGTGCTGTTTGGGGAGGGTTTTTTGGAAGGGACATCCTGCGTGACACTGCAGTGCCACTCCTAGATGGGCCCGGTGTTTGTGTCGGCCACTAGGGTCGCTTATCTTACTCACACAGCGACCTCGGTGCAAATTTTAGGACTAAAAATAATATTGTGAGGTGTGAGGTATTCAGAATAGACTGAAAATGAGTGTAAATTATGGTTTTTGAGGTTAATAATACTTTGGGATCAAAATGACCCCCAAATTCTATGATTTAAGCTGTTTTTTAGTGTTTTTGGAAAAAAACACCCGAATCCAAAACACACCCGAATCCGACAAAAATAATTCGGTGAGGTTTTGCCAAAACGCGTTCGAACCCAAAACACGGCCGCGGAACCGAACCCAAAACCAAAACACAAAACCCGAAAAATTTCAGGCGCTCATCTCTAGAAGTCATATGCTGAAGCAGAGTATATAGAGCTGTCATCATCTGATGTATCATCCTGTGTAGCCTGTGAATTTGATGATATATTTACACTCGGTTTATCAGCTTGCTTCCTTGGAGAAGCTGTTGGGACTATACCTTAAGAAGGGAGTTGCATGTATGGGTTAATAGTGTATGGTATTGAAGCTGTAGGGATTACCCGTTCAGCTATACTGGACAAGGTCTGTGCAATCATAGCCCAAGGTGGATCTACCTGCTGTTGAACAGGGACCTGCCTTGCAATACGTTGAAACGCAAAACAATTTGTACACAACCCATCATGTGCCAGATCCTGAAAAGGTAAACCCACTTTGCAAGACAAACATGTTATGCATGTTGGTGTTACTGTTATTGTAACCTCATCACCTCTGCCGCTATTAGACATGATAATCAGTTTTTCACAGAAAGCTACACGATTTGTGACTGTAATCACTTTACTAATATTTAAAGTGATATCAATCTGACCCCAACCCATGCACCAGCATTGAGGCTTAGAAGAAACCACTGACAAACATATATAAAGTCAGCATTCACACTAGCAGTCAGTCACGTTTTATATATATATATTAGTCATATGAGCATATTATCAACTACAAACACATTAAAAGTATGTAGAAGTACATAATACTGAATTATGTTCTATACAGATCTTTAACGTATTTAGACGCATTGCAAAGAAAACAACAGTAATGTACACAGACTCATATGCAATAGGCACTAAAATTTAACTATTTATACTGACAAAAGTAGATAGAAATTTAGTGCTGAATATCCCGTACTCCGTAGAGTGGGATACAGGGAGACTCCCCCCACTTCCAAGATCGATCAATACGTTAGCGAACGCTGAGTGGATCCAGATGCTACTAGTGTACACTGCCACTCCGGTAACTTATAGTGAACACAGACGCACTGCGACCGGGTCTCCTCACGGTAGCGCTTAGTGTATACAGATGCAACGGCCCATGCTGCGACGGAGAGCCCTCGTGGTAGCGTCTGAGATGGAAGTGAGGCAAATCAGTTCATGGCGGGAGGCCGACGGAAACTGGTCATGAACTGGAGGGAGGGGCGACCAGGAGAGCGTCTGAATCCCCACCGCTGACATCAACCCTAGGGATCGCAGCCTCATGCTAATCCTGGTGACTTATGATCCCTAAGGCCTAGCGCTGGAGCACCCGAGGTGGCGGCGCGCCAGCTACTGTTTGGTAGTCTCCTCCCAATACAGTGCGGCTGTGTCCGTTATTCCGCTTCTAAGTGGAACCGATGTCTTACCTTCTCCCTGTGCCCTGGCCACAGCCTGGTCACGTCTGCTGGACCTGCTAGTTTATACGACACAGACGCCCGTCAAGACAGCACTTGTACTGTGGGTAAACGTTGTTGCGACCCGGCGGAGAGTTGTTGGAGCGACTCTTTCCCATATGTGTGTAAGACGCTGTTAGGAAAGATCACTCAAAATGTAGTTAGACTATAAAAATAAATTAACAAAGCTTAGGGCTGCCCAAAACAGCAGCCCTGTTACCATGGTCCGGCTCCTGCCGTACCAAACAAAAAATATATGGATGGGCCCATTGTATCCTGGGAGGACTGAAAGCTTGTGATCGTTTGGTGCCAATCCGCTGTCGCTCCATCATATCCCATTGTTATCCTGTGGACCCTGCCGGAGAAATGCTCTGTTCCTGGACTTTCCTGGTAATGTATGATTGCCATCACCTGTGGTGAGCTAGTTAATTGATAAGAAAGGTGTTTCACCACAGGTGATGGCAATCATACATTACCAGGAAAGTCCAGGAACAGAGCATTTTCTCCCTCATGGAGAGGGTCAGGTAGGCGAGTATGTATTAATGTTACAAATGTCTTTTACAGAGGTGAGGCCTTACTAGCGATGAATCTCCCACTTTCTGCTTCTAGTACATCTTCCTCCACATCTCAGCCGGGTCGTTACTAGGGGTGTTCAACCGGTGCCACCGCCCAGGGAGCAAGGCTGAGGAGTGTTTCCTGCCCCAGCTGCTCCTATTTTAGGCTTCTGGGTTGCTTGAAAGTGCCCCCCGCTGCTTGAAAGAGGTGCCCAGTGCACCTGTCCGTGGTCCCACATACTCGCTCCATGCTCCCAGTGGCCCAGCCCCTCACTCCTGTGACATCACAGCCACGGGAACGTGGTCGGCCACTACACATTCCTGTACCCTAATCCTAAAAATGGCCAAGTGATGTTTTACTTTATTACTACTGTTATAGTAGGCAATGCTATACACTGGGTGCAGGAAAATGAAGCCAGGTTTCCTCACCTTTGTTTGCAGAGCAATTAGGTGTAGATTAGAAACATGCATTATAGAGTTATTTATCTTTGGCGTGTGACTGATCCATAGACAAAAGGTAAGCGCCTTACCATCACTCCAATGTGCAATACCTTTGTATTGTATTAATATTTCCCTTGGGAATAGCATGGCCACAGGGGTGTAACTGGGCCAGTACGGTTCCTGGAAAGGACCAGCAGTAAGGATCTTCACTAGGGACTTCATGCATCACCAGATGTCATAGCCAAGTGTCAGCTATACCAGCAGTAAGAGTAATGACTCATAGAGGGGGAATCACCTACCTCACGCTTTATACTGGCAGCGGTATGGTGCCCCCGTCAGGATCCTGGTGTTGCCATTGTGACAGCCGGGATCCCAATGAGCGGTTTGCTGACCGCATACCATTGTAATGTAAATTATAGTACAATGCACCATCAGTAACGGCAGCACAAGGGTGCACTTACAGCAAACCCATACTTGCCTACTCTCCCGGAATGGCCGGGAGGCTCCCGAAAATCGGGTGACCCTCCCGGCCCCCCGGAAGAGCAGACAAGTCTCCCGACTTTTCACTTACCACCTGCCCGGCCGCCCACTTTGAGAGTCAAGTGGGCGGTCCGGACACTTGATGACGCGATTCAGCAAGAATCGCGTCATCGTAGTTACGCCCCCTGCTGTAAAATGCCAGTTATAGCGGCATTACAGAGCGGGGGCGTGGCTTAAACGTGGTGTCAATGTAACCCCGCCCTCATACCGCCTCCGACCCGCCTCCACCACACACCATTCCGCCTCCTCCCCGCCCCCTCCTCTCGTCATTGTCCCGGTCAGCCCCTCCACTGAGCCAACCTGGCAGCTCTCTCCCGGAGAGGGCTGCCAGAAAGTAGGTAAGTATGAGCAAACCTCTCCACATACCCCTGTCACGCCAAGTGTTACATGTAACTAACATGTTTTCTCTATAGTCTGAGTAATTTAAAAAAACAATCAAAACCCCCTAAACTCATATCATGTGCAATAACTACATTGGTTATTTGGAGATGGGCTTGAAAAACGAAAGAACTATACCCGATCGCACGCTGCAGTTTTTCGCAGCAGTGCGATTGGTTCAGAACTGCGCATGCACCGCAGTGCGCCGGCGCATGCCAGTCAGCCGTCATTACCTAGCGATCGGCTCTGCCTGGTTGACAGGCAGAGGTGGTCGCTGGGTGGGAGGGGGCGGCACGGCGGCGTTTGGCCGCCATTTTTGGACCGTGCGGGGGCGGGCTGCAGCGGCTGCATGATTTCACATGCAGCCGCTGCGACCCTGGCAGCGACAAGTAACTCCCGGCCAGCCTCAGGAGCAGCGCTGGCCGGGAGTTACTCTACAAGTACAAAAGCTGCTTTTGTACTTGTGCGGTGGGGCCGGGCCAGACATGTGGGGCGGACTAGCCCTGTGCTGGGCGTCCCCCCGCATGTCTGTGTCAATGATCGTAGCTGTGCTAAATTTAGCACAGCTAGGATCAGGTCGGAATGACCCCCAAAAATACAACGTCAAACAAAACAGTATATGAGGGAAATGTACTAACACCTCCTGAACACTGGAGAAGTTGCCGTTAGCAACCAATGAGCTTCTAGGTAGCATTTATCAAGTACATTCTATAAGACAGGGGTGGCCAGACTTTTGGAGTCGGTGATCTACTTTGAAAGCTGAAAAGCTTTTGTGATCTACTCATGCAGCGCGCGCCCCCAAAAGAAGTGTGGTATAACATAAAAAGGGGGCGTGGTATAACAAAAAGGGGCGTATCCTTGCTGCACTGGGTGTTATGACTGTCTCGCACGAAATCACTCATTGGCCCCCACAGATAAAAACCGCAAACACATATGCCCCCACAGCAGGGCCGGCTCCAGGCCTACTAGCACCCTGAGCGAGAAAGTGTAAAAGCGCCCCCCCCCCCCCCCATGCGCGCGCCAAAGGTGCGCGCGCTCCCGGAAAGTGGGTGTGGCCTCTGGAAAAGTGGGCATGGTCTCAACTTCATATCATCAAACTATAAACATATTTTCACACAATTAGCAGCCTTACACATAGTCACAGTAGTGTTCCTTACACACAATGTCTCCAGTATAGTGCCAGATACACATAATGTGCAGTGCCAGATAGACATGACATGCCCCGCAGCAGTGCCAGCTACACATGACATGCCCCGCAGCAGTGCCAGCTACACATGACATGCCCCGCAGCAGTGCCAGCTACACATGACATGCCCCGAAGCAGTGCCAGCTACACATGACATGCCCCGCAGCAGTGCCAGCTAGCCAGCTACACATGACATGCCCCGCAGCAGTGCCAGCTACACATGACATGCCCCCCCAGCAGTGCCAGCTACACATGATAGTGTTCACTTTTTAGGGCATGGTGCTGATCACAGGGAGGGCACATTTTTAAGTTAGGAGGGCAAAATGATGTACATACTGCTTGTTGTTCCCATACCTATATGTCAAAGAATGGACAGTGCGCGCCGAAGGCGCGCAGCAAAAATTAAGGGGAGTTACTTTGTGGGGAAGGTACGTGGCCACATAATAGTGGCAATTTGCATTACACCACACAGTAGTGCAGCTAATACACACTGCACCAGGTAGAACCTCCTATACACTTTGCGTCAGGCACAGCACTGAGACACATTGCACCAGGGAGAGCACTGAGACACATTGCCTAGCCACAGACGCCTAGCGGGAACACTACATGACATGCCCCCCAGCAGTGCCAGCTACACGTGACATGCCCCCCAGCAGTGCCAGCTACACGTGACATGCCCCCCAGCAGTGCCAGCTACACGTGACATGCCCCCCAGCAGTGCCAGCTACACGTGACATGCCCCCCAGCAGTGCCAGCTACATAAATGGCCACAGTGCCAGATATGCACCCACAGTTCAGATACATAAATGCCCCCAAAGTGCCAGATACATAAATGCCTCCACAGTGCAGATATGCCCCCCACAGTGCCAGATACATAAATGCCCCCACAGTGCCAGATACATAAGTGCCCACACAGTGCCAGATATAAAAATGCCCACACAGTGCCAGATATGTCCCCACAGTGCCATATATAAAATTGCCCCCACAGTGCCAGATATGCCCCCCCAGGGCCAGATACATAAATGCCCCCAGTGCCAGATACATAAATGCCCACATTGCCAGATGCATAAGTGCCCCCACAGTGCCAGATGCATAAGTGCCCCCACAGTGCCAGATAAATGCCCCCACAGTGCCAGAAATGCCCCCCACAGTGCCAGAAATGCCCCCCACAGTGCCAGAAATGCCCCCCACAGTGCCAGAAATGCCCCCACATTGCCAGAAATGCCCCCACATTGCCAGAAATGCCCCCACATTGCCAGAAATGCCCCCAGTGCCAGAAATGCCCCCACAGTGCCAGAAATGCCCCCACACAGGGCCAGATAAATGCCCCCACAGAGCCAGATATGCCCCCAGTGTGCCAGATATGCCCCCAGTGTGCCAGAAATGCCCCCAGTGTGCCAGAAATGCCCCCAGTGTGCCAGAAATGCCCCCACATTGCCAGAAATGCCCCCACACAGGGCCAGATAAATGCCCCCACACAGGGCCAGATAAATGCCCCCACAGAGTCAGATATGCCCCCAGTGTGCCAGATATGCCCCCAGTGTGCCAGATATGCCCCCAGTGTGCCAGAAATGCCCCTAGTGTGCCAGATATGCCCCCAGTGTTCCAGATATGCCCCCACGGTGCCAGAAATGCCCCCACAGTGCCAGAAATGCCCCCACAGTGCCAGAAATGCCCCCACAGTGCCAGAAATGCCCCCACATAGGGCCAGATAAATGCCCCCACAGAGCCAGATATGCCCCCAGTGTGCCAGATATGCCCCCAGTGTGCCAGATATGCCCCCAGTGAGCCAGATATGCCCCCCACAGTGCCAGAAATGCCCCCACAGAGCCAGATATGCCCCCAGTGTGCCAGATATGCCCCCAGTGTGCCAGATAAATGCCCCCACAGTGCGATCCATAAATGTTTGAACCCCCCCCCACCAAATACCTGAGGCGCTGAGTCTGAGAGGGGGAGGAGGAGTGCTGGCGGGAGTGCTGGCGGGCGGGAGAGTGAGGATCCGAGTGCGGGTGGGCGGGCGGCCACTTGTGTGCGCTATGCGCGGCGCCGGCGTCGGACGTTAGACACCGGCGCCGCGCAGCGCACGCCGCACACACGGACGGCGGGGACAACGCTGCGCTGCACACACAGGGCCGGCTCCAGCTTCGAATATGGCGGCGCCAGCGCGCGGCGCCCATTAAGGGTGGCGCCCTGCGCGGCCGCTCTATTCGAACATGCCTAGAGCCGGCCCTGCCCCACAGTGCCAGATACACATATGCCCCCACAGTGCCAGATATGCCCCCACAGTGCCATGTGCCCACAGTGCCAGATATGCCCCCACAGTGCCATGTGCCCAGTGCCACATATGCCCCCACAGTGCTAGATACACATATGCCCCCAGTGCCAGATATGCCCCCACAGTGCCACATATGCCCCCACAGTGCCATGTGCCCACAGTGCCACATATGCCCCCACAGTGCCAGATACACATATGCCCCCAGTGCCAGAAATGCCTCCACAGTGCCACATATGCCCCCACAGTGCACATATGCCCCCACAGTGCCACATACCCCCACAGTGCCACACATGCCCCCACTGTGCCAGATATGCCCCCACAGTGCCAAGTACCCAAAGTGCTACATATGCCCCCCACAGTGCCACATATGCCCCCACAGTGCCATATATTCCCCCACAGTGCCATATATGCCCCCACAGTGCCATGTGCCCACAGTGCCACATATGCCCCCACAGTGCCAGATATGCCCCACAGTGCCATGTGCCCACAGTGCCAGAAATGCCCCCACAGTGCCATGTGCCCACAGTGCCACATATACCCCCACAGTGCCAGATAAACTTACTTTAGCTGGCTGGATCCCCACTAGCTGTCTCGCTGTCTCCCCGCTGGCTGGATCCTGCTCCCGTGCCTCCTCCCGCTTCCCGCCGCTGCTGCTGTCACTGGCGCTGACTGGATCAACCCAGATCCAGCAGGCGCACAGGCTCCTCACATCGCGTTCCCAATCGCGCATTGCGCGGGTGCGCGGCTGACGTTATGACATCACCCGCGCAATGCATCATTGGGAACGCTCCGGGCAGAGGCAGCAAGTTACACTGGGATCGCGATCTATCGACGTTTTGGCCGCCTCTGCTATAAGATGATAGGTAGATGCTGTCGGTTGCTATGGGCAATTTGCCCACTGTTTAGAAGGTGTGATCCATCTCCACTCTGAGGATAGCTTCAACTTTTATAAAAATGACATTTAGAACAAAGTGGCATTTCCTATGTTACCAGGTGCAACAGCTCAGAAAGGGAAAGTCAGTGGCCCAGAATTGTGCAGTTTCAGGGGCAAATTTACTAAAACAGATAGATGCTGCCTATCATTTCTCTATTGCCTATTAGAACACAGATAGCCAGCATCTGATTGGTTCGGGGCAACGATACCAGTTCTCTGTTTTAGAAGCTTTAGTAAATTTACCCCATATATCCCTTTCACATCGCACTAAAAACCCGGTATCGACACGGCATATTGCCGTGTCGAAACGGATCAGTGTGCGATGTGAAAGCTCCTTTTCAGAATTAGCGGGTCGCCTGACCCGGTAATTCAACCCGGTAAAAAAGAAGAGTTATTAGTTATTACCGGGTTGATTACCGGGTCAGGCGCAGTGTGAATGGGAGCCGTTCCGATGCGACACGGCTCCCATTCACAGCATAGGGAGAGGCGGCGCAGGAGATGAGCTCATCTCCCAGCGCTGCCTCCACCCCGCCCCTGCTGCTGCTGCGCCCCCCGCTGCTATGGCAACCGACCCGGTATATTGCCGGGTCGGAAAGCCAGCAACGGAGCGCAAATGCCGGATCCCACCCGGTAAGTACACTTTTCTCTTACCGGGTAGGATCCGGCATTTACGATCTGAATGCAGCATTAGTGTCATACAGTATGGGGGATAATTCCAAGTTGATCGCAGCAGGAATTTTTTTAGCAGTTGGGCAAAACCATGTGCACTGCAGGGGGGTCAGATATAACGTGCAGAGAGAGTTAGATTTGGGTGGGTTATTTTTATTTCTGTGCAGGGTAAATACTGTCTGCTTTATTTTACACTGCAATTTAGATTGCAGATTGAACTCACCACACCCAAATCTAACTCTCTCTGCACATGTTATATCTGCCTCCCCTACAGTGCACATGGGGGGTCATTCCGAGTTGTTCGCTCGTTATTTTTTTTCCGCAACGGAGCGAATGCACATGCGCAATGTCCGCAGTGCGACTGCGCCAAGTAAATTTGCTATGCAGTTAGGAATTTTACTCACGGTTTTTTCTTCGTTCTGGTGATCGTAATGTGATTGACAGGAAGTGGGTGTTTCTGGGCGGAAACAGGCCGTTTTATGGGTGTGTGCGAAAAAACGCTACCGTTTCTGGGAAAAACGCGGCAGTGGCTGAAGAAACGGAGGAGTGTCTGGGCGAACGCTGGGTGTGTTTGTGACGTCAAACCAGGAACGACAAGCACTGAACTGATCGCAGATGCCGAGTAAGTTTGAAGCTACTCAGAAACTGCTAAGAGGTGTGTATTCGTAATTTTGAGAATCTTTCGTTCACAATTTTACTATGCTAAGATTCACTCCCAGTAGGCGGCGGCTTAGCGTGTGCAAAGCTGCTAAAAGCAGCTTGCGAGCGAACAACTCGGAATGAGGGCCATGGTTTTGCCCAACTGCTAACAAAATTCCTGCTGCGATCAACTTGGAATTACCCCCTATATTTGAATGACATACCCAGAAAGAAACGTGAGACCAGCATTAAATCGCCACTACATACACAATGCTATTACACGGGATTATGCAGTGTGTTTATAATATTATATTGGCTATTTGAAGCTGAGCTCAGGTTTCTTTCTGTTTTTGTGGTTTAGTAAAAGGGATTAGCAAATTCCCTTTATAAGACCAGCTGTTCCAGTCTGACATAGGGGGTCATTCCGAGTTGATCGTAGCTGTGCAAAATTTAGCACAGCTACGATCAACTTTCCTGACATGCGTGGGGACGCCCAGCACTGGGCTAGTCCGCCCCGCATGTCAGTCCGGCCCCCCTCGCAGAAGTGCAAAGGCATCGCACAGCGGCGATGCCTTTGTACTTCAGGAGTAACTCCCGGCCAGCGCAACTTTAGCGAGCTGGCCGGATGCTACTCCTCATTCCCCGGCCTGCAGCGGCTGTGTATGATGTCATGCAGCTGCTGCGGCCCGCCCCCCCGTTCGGTCCGGCCACGCCTGCGTTGGCCGGACAGCGCATACGAAACGGCGGCCAAACGCCGCCGTTTTGCCCCCTCCCAACCATCGATCGCCTCTGCCTGTCAATAAGGCAGATGCGACCGCTGTCCTGCCACGGCCGTCGGCCGTGCCGCATGCGCAGGCGCACAAAGGCACCGGCGCATGCGCAGCAGGGACCCGTTCGCTCTGCTGCGTGAAAACGCAGCGAGCGAACTGGTCGGAATGACCCCCATAGTGGGCCTAATTCAGATCTGATCGCAGCAGAAAATTTGTTAGCAGTTGGGCAAAACCATGTGCACTGCGGTGGGGGGGGGGGGGGGGTCAGAGGTAACGTGCTGAGAGTTAGATTTGGGTGGGGTGTGTTCAAACTGAAATCTAAATTGCAGTGTAAAAATAAAGCAGCCAGTATTTACCCTGCACAGAAACAAAATAACCCACCCAAATCTAACTCTCTCTGCACATGTTATATCTGCCCCACCTGCAGTGCACATGGGTGGTCATTCCGAGTTGTTCGCTCGCTGCTATTTTCAGCAGAATTGCTAATAGGCTAAAATCCGGCAGTTCTGCACATGCGTATGCACTGCAGGGCGCACGCGCTAAGCAATTTTACACAAAACTATGCTATTTTACTCACAGGCGAACAAAGCTTTTCAATCGCTCTGCTGATCGTAGTGTGACAGGAAGTGGGTGTTTCTGGGTGGTAACTGAGCGTTTTCAGGGAGTGTGCTAAAAAAAACGCAGACGTGCCAGCAGAAAACGCAGGAGTGGCTGGCCAGACGTTGGGCGTGTTTGTGATGTCAAACCAGGAACTAAACGGACTGAGGTGATCGCAATCTAGGAGTAGGTCTGGAGCTACTCAGAAACTGCAGGGAAATACTTAATAGCAGAATTGCTAATCTTTCGTTAGCAATTCTGCTGTGCTAAGATACACTCCCAGAGGGCGGCGGCTTTGTGTTTGCATTTCTGCTAAAAGTAGCTAGCAAGCGAACAACTCGGAATGAGGGCCATGCTTTTGCCCAACTGCTAACAAATTTGCTGCTGCGATCAGGTCTGAATTACCCCCAGTGTTCTGCAGTTGGAGATAATCTTTTTACTCTGTGTGTGGGAGAAACAGTGACATATTTTACATAATGTGTGATTCTTATTGTCATACCTTAACTAGTACTCTATGTTGGATTTGTTTTAATATATTCTAATGTAGCTCTGTAGAGCTGGGAGGTGACTTAGCATAGCACAACTCTGCAGCACAAAAATGTAAATGTTCAGTATTTGTGGGCTTCATCCAAAAGCAGCCAGTATTTACCCTGCATGCAGCATGGGCTGTCCATTTGTCTGCTGTAAAACAGGCCCAATGTGCTAAGTACAGGCTGCAGAAACTGTAGACACAAGCAGCACAAAGGCAGTTGCTCAGCACTAACACAAGTGCATATAGGGGGTCATTCTGACCCGATCGCACGCTGCAGTTTATCGCAGCGGTGCGATCGGGTCAGAACTGCGCATGAGCCGGCGCCGCAGTGCGCCGGCGCATGCCAGACATGCCAGACGGACCACTACGATCACCTCTGCCTGATTGACAGGCAGAGGCGGTCGCTGGGCGGGGAGGGGGGGGGGCGGAACGGCGGCGTTTGGCCGCCGTTTTTCGTGGGCTCGGTTCGGCCAACGCAGGCGTGGCTGGACCGAACGGGGGGCAGGCCACAGTGGTTGCGTGACGTCACACGCAGCTGCTGCAGGCTGGGGAGCGATGAGTAGCTCCCGGCCAGCACGCTAAAGCTGCGCTGGCCGGGAGCTACTCTTGAAGTGCAAAGGCATCGCCGCTGTGCGATGCCTTTGCACTTCTGCGGGGTGGTGCCGGCACTGACATCCATGGCGAACTTGCCCTGTGCTGGGCGTCCCCCCACATGTCAGTGTGAATGATCATAGCTGTGCTAAATTTAGCACAGCTACGACCATCTCGGAATGACCCCCATAGACAAAAACACAGTAATGCATTAGGTGGTATAGCTGGCAGAGATGCACAGAGCGGTATGAAGTCTATCATACCCCTTTCACACCGCAAAAATAACCCGGTATCAACCCGGTATATTGCCGGGTCAACACTGGTCACTGTGCGGTGTAAAAGAGGCCACGGATGAATTGCCGGCTCGCCTGACCTGGTAATTGAACCCGGGAATAAAGACGGGTTATTCTTCCCAGGTTAAATACTGGGTCAGGTGCAGTGTGAACGGGTTGCCGGGTCGATGCAACCTCAGGACCCGTTCACTGCATAGGGAGTGACGGCGTGGAGGTGATGTAATCTCCTAGCGCCGCCTTCGCACCTGCCCCCGGTGCCGGCTCCGTCCCTGCCCCCGGATGGCTACCTGACCCAGCATATTGCTGGATCGGGATGGTGGTGTGTAGAGTCCAGTGCCAGGTCCCACCCGGGAAGGACCCGTTTCCAAATCCTGGATGGGACCTAACATTGTGATGTGAAAGCGGTATCAGTGGCATGCAGCCACTGCAGAGGGCTCTAGTAGTGACAATGGGGTGTGGCCATGCCTCCACATGTTTGGCCTCACCCCTAGTATCGGGACCTGGAAGTTCTCTGGGTGGTCTTCTGGGTTGAAAGACTCAGATAGATGTTCAAATATTAGGAGTGTTGATAGATAGATAGATAGATAGATAGATAGATAGATAGATAGATAGATAGATAGAGGGAGAATATTGTTATGTAGAAAGAGATATGCTAGCACCATATACATAAATGTTAATACATATTGGGGGTAATTCAGACTTGATCGCTCGCGTTTTTTGCACCGCTGCGATCACGTCAGAACTGCGCATGCGTATACACCACAATGCACAGGCACGTCTCATGGTTACAAAGCGGTTCGTTGCTCTGCGATGGGTTTGTGCGAGGAATTAGCACGGGCGATCGCAAGGAGATTGACAGGAAGAGGGCGTTTGTGGGTGGCAACTGGCCGTTTTCTGGGAGTGTTTGGAAAAACGCAGGCGTGTCCATGCGTTTGCAGGGCGGGTGTCTGACGTCAATTCCGGTCCCGGACAGGCTGAATTGTTCGTAGCGGCTGAGTAAGTTCTGGGCTGCGCAGAGACTGCACAAGATCTATTTGTACCGCTCTGCTACACATGCGTTCGCACACTTGCACAGCTAAAATACACTCCCTGGTGGGTGGCGACTATGCGAACGCAGGACTGCAGAAAACAGCTAGCGAGCGATCAGGTCTGAATGACCCCCATTGTGCATTAAAAGTAGGTAATAAAATGTAAATACCTTTATATGTGACTCTTGTCACATATGCAACAGGACTGTAGGATATATTTAGGAAACTGGCAAAGTAACAGACACCTGCTCACTGAAAAGCACAAAGAGTCCTATTTATCAAGCACTGAACGGTAGTGCTACGTTAGTATACAACTTGCTGCAGCAGAGGTGGCTAATAAAAGAAGACAGCTGATCCGAAGATCAGCTGTTCCACTATCCCTATCACATCTACACAGCTGCACGAAGAAGCCAGGTTCTAGTGGAGGGATCTGAACAGATGAGGAGGGATTCAAAGAGATCCCTTTCAGTGGCAAACGCAGGATTTCTATAGGGGGGTTTCCAAATGCAATCCACAATCTCCTACTCTGCGGAACATGGAATACCGTATTTATAGATTGCCTATAGTATTGGTTGTATCAAACATATTTAAATAATATAAATAAGTGGTCAGGAAAAGGTTAAACATACTGTAATGAATACACAAACATAATAAAACCAGTACTGCACTTTCTAAGCACACATCTTCCCACCTCATGGTAAGGCTCCTGTCTCTTCTTCCTGGTAGCAACTCTCCGGTCCATTGCACTGATTGAGGACTGAGAACCACACACACAGACTGGGCATGTGCAGCAGCTCTTCTCTGTTCCTTACACTGCATGATATGGTAGCAGCTCTAGTAATCGTATTATATAACATTGCTATTGTCCTAATTTGAGCCACCTGCCAAGAGGAGGGAGGTTTCCGGGCAACTGGAAATCCCCCCTGTGTTTGCCTATGCCTTTTTGCAACATGACCCTCCTTTCTATAGGAAAGAGAGGGCGTCCGGGTATCAGCGTCATGTGGAGATGGAGAAGGTTTCCGCTGTCATGCTCTGAAAATGTGGTATTTTTGTGAAAGGTCAGCAGGAAATGTCCGTAATATCACCTGTGTTACCTTTAATGGTCCTGGTACTGGGTGAAAATGTCCATTTTATTTTATTTTTTAAGTCATAAAGTTTTTATTGTGAAGAATTGCACATGTACGTCAATAAAATAAAAAAAAACAATGCGAGTAATCACATGTACCTGGTTAACACAGAGAAAGAAAAAAGAAGAAAAAGGGAGATAACAATGAGCGGCAATAACCGTAGAACATACACACAATCAGAGCTGACGAAGAAAATGTTTAACATTACACAGGAGTAAACCAGTATAGAAAATCAGTAACATTTTCATAAACGTTGTGAGATGTCTGAGACATCCAACAAACAAACAAATACAATTAAATTGAAATATCACAGTTAAGTCTGAGTATTGTAGGCGGAACAAAAAAGGTAATAGGGTAAAGGGAGGGGAGATGGGAAGAAGATTGGGGTGTGGAGGTGAAGGGGAGATCTTACTTTTGTAGAAATAAAGGGATAATGAATAAATAGACCCTGAAGAAACTGAGGATGTTCCTTGGCCCTCATTCCGAGTTGTTCGCTCGGTAAATTTCATCGCATCGCAGCGATTTTCCGCTTAGTGCGCATGCGCAATGTCCGCACTGCGACTGCGCCAAGTAAATTTGCTATGAAGATAGGATTTTTACTCACGGCTTTTTCTTCGCTCCGGCGATCGTAGTGTGATTGACAGGAAATGGGTGTTACTGGGCGGAAACACAGCGTTTTATGGGCGTGTGGATAAAAACGCTACCGTTTCCGGAAAAAACGCGGGAGTGGCTGGAGAAACGGAGGAGTGTCTGGGCGAACGCTGGGTGTGTTTGTGACGTCAAACCAGGAACGACAAGCACTGAACTGATCGCAGATGCCGAGTAAGTCTGAAGCTACTCTGAAACTGCTACGAGGTGTGTAATCGCAATATTGCGAATACATCGTTCGCAATTTTAAGAAGCTAAGATTCACTCCCAGTAGGCGGCGGCTTAGCGTGTGCAATACTGCTAAAATCGCCTTGCGAGCGAACAACTCGGAATGAGGGCCCTTGTTATATGTACCATCAGTTCTCACAGCTTACAGATTAATCAGTCTGGTAAAATGCTGGATATTGGGGAGGCTGGAGCCACACCTGTCCATGGAGAACATTCAGCAGATGAGGAGGTTTCATAAGATTTGTGGTGTGTGCCAGGAATATGTTCCATCAATTTGCTCCCCTGGGCATAACCAGTTACACACCCACTGAGAGCAGATCCTTGTTCCCTTACAGATAGAATGCAATAGGGATAGATAGATAGATAGATAGATAGATAGATAGATAGATAGATAGATAGATAGATAGATAGATAGATAGATAGATAGATAGGCAAAACTGAAGGGGAAATGCTCCAAGAACAAGTAGGAACTGAAGACATTTGCAGTAGAGGCCGGGCAGAGCATCACCAGGGATGAAACCCAGCGTCTGGTGATGTCTATGCGTTCCAGACTTCAGGCTGGAATTGACTGCAGAGGATTTGCAACAAAGTATTAAAAAGTGAAAGTTTGATTTAGGATTGTTTAGTTTTGCCCCATTACTTTTGGTCCCTTAAAAAGTGGGAGGCACATATAGAAACTGTTGTAATTCCTACACCATTCACCTGATTTGGATGTAAATACCCTCAAATTAAAGCGGAAAGTCTGCAGTTAAAGCACATCTTGTTTGTTTCATTTCAAATCCATTGTGGTGGTGTATAGATCCCAAAATATGAGAATTGTGTCGATGTCCCAATATTTATGGACCTGACCGTAGATAGATAGATAGATAGATAGATAGATAGATAGATAGATAGATAGATAGATAGATACAGTATGGAACATCTGCTGTTGTAGGGCAGATCACAGAGCCATCATAACATACAAGTAAAGTGACAGCAGCAGAAAATGGTATCCGTTTGGATGGTCAACCATGTTAAGCTCAACAGTCATAAGGTCCACCACTATTGGTGAACATTGACACGGTCGACATGTACATATTGTCAACACATGAAAATGGTCGTTACAGGGCAGATTGACACATGAAAAGGTTTACTTTTTTTTTAAAGATTTTTAACGTTTCCATATTTTACCATCCACATGGACTACGATTGGCAATGGTAACTTTGCCCGCAGCGCTCGCTATGCAAGGGGACGTGGTACACTAATTGGGGTTCCTGGTCACGTTAATGAAAAAATGACACCAAAAACAGTTTAAAAAATGCATGTCGACCTTTTCATGTGTCGACCTGTCCCGTGTCGACCATTTTCACGTGTTGACCATTAGCACATGTCGACCATGTCTATGTCAACCAATAGTGGTCGACCTTGACATGGTCGACCATTCATACAACCACAGAAAATAAACAAAATAATAAATGCACCGAGATTCTGCATAGACCTAGGAGACCTACTACATATACTGTATAGAAGGTGAGACTGAAAGAGTCCTGTAGGCTACAGACACTGGCTGGGATCCATACAAACCGGCATGTCCAGCGTTCTGCAGCGTTATGAGGCCCAAGCCTGAATCCTGGCAACTATTTACGCAGGTCAGTAGATTACTGATTTACATGCAGTATGAATACATAATACAGTAGTTGATCACTCGCTGCTGATTTTCGCAGCACAGCAATCAGTTAAAAAACCAGCAAAACTGCGCATGCGTATGCACCGCAATGCACAGGCGCATCGTACAGGTACAAACAGCATCGTTGCTGTGCAATGCTTCTAGCAAAGAATCCATTCGCACAGCCGATCGCAAGAAGATTGACAGGAAGAGGGCGTATATGGGTGTCAACTGACCGTTTTCTGGGAGTGGTAGGGAAAACGCAGGCGTGTCTGGGCGTTTGCAGGGCGGGTGTCTGACGTCAATTCCGGGACCTCCGTCACTAGAATCATCGCACAGGATAAGTAACTTCAGGGCTGGTCTTGTTTTGCAAAAAATGTTTTTGTACCGCTCGGCTGCACAGGCGTTCGCACTCCTGTAAAGTGAAAATACACTCCCCCGTGGGCGGCGACTATGAGTTTGCACGGCTGCAAAAAGTAGCTAGCGAACGATCAACTCGGAATGACCCCCCATATTCTTCCAGGACTTCTTAGGTCAAACTGTCGGTGTGCCTAGACCGCGCTGAACGCTGCAGGTAATGAACCAGCGCACGCAGCCAGCGCATTTCTTAGTGATTATACTTACATATGATTCTTAAATGTTACAATGTTTACATTACTCCCCCATTCAACTCTACCTTGGTAGTAGAAACTATTACTATCCGCAATATATTTAAGCCCGCATACAGTATATTTATTACTATGAAAGAACATTAAATTAGCATTACAGGAAAAAATGAAATTAAAAACAGTAGATTGCCGGATCTGGAGCACGCCGACGGCGGAGGAAGAAAACATAGCTACAAATGCAGATTTACTACAAGTCAGTGATATGGGAGATAGTTACGTGACTGGCAGTCACAATAGCGCCCCCTTACAGTCCCGACAGTCAGCATGCCGACAAACAGGGACTATTTCCACTTTTGGATGTCCACCCATAGAGTGGGAATATAACCTGTGGCGAGCGCAGCCACCGAGCCTGCAAAGGGCTTCACCCCCCCCATGTCCTTCTGCAAGCCGGGATTCCAGCGTCAATATGGTGCCCGGCGGTCACACATACCGAATCCTGTGATATAATAGTCTCATTCAGTCCATGAAGGAATAATGGGGGTCATTCCGAGTTGATCATAGCTGTGCTAAATTTAGCACAGCTACGATCAGGAACTCAGACATGCGGGGGGACGCCCAGCACAAGGCTAGTCCGCCCCCCATGTCTGTGCCCCCCCCCCTTCCCGCAGAAATGCAAAAGCATACTATCCATCCATACCTGTGGTGCATTTCAGTTTTGCACAGTTTGCTGACCACCAGTATATACTATATAGCAGTACGGTACAGAAGGCCACTGCTCTACCTACCTCTGTGTCGTCAAGTATACTATCCATCCATACCTGTGGTGCATTTCAGTTTTGCACAGTTTGCTGACCACCAGTATATACTATATAGCAGTACGGTACAGAAGGCCACTGCTCTACCTACCTCTGTGTCGTCAAGTATACTAACCATCCATACCTGTGGTGCATTTCAGTTTTGCACAGTTTGCTGACCACCAGTATATACTATATAGCAGTACGGTACAGTAGTCCACTGCTCTACCTACCTCTGTGTCGTCAAGTATACTATCCATCCATACCTGTGGTGCATTTCAGTTGTGCGCAGTATATATAGTAGTAGTCCATTGCTATTGATATATTACTGGCATATAATTCCACACATTAAAAAATGGAGAACAAAAATGTGGAGGGTAAAATAGGGAAAGATCAAGATCCACTTCCACCTCGTGCTGAAGCTGCTGCCACTAGACATGGCCGAGACGATGAAATGCCATCAACGTCGTCTGCCAAGGCCAATGCCCAATGTCATAGTAGAGAGCATGTAAAATCCAAAAAAATAAAGCTCAGTAAAATGACCCAAAAATCTAAATCAAAATCGTCTGAGGAGAAGCGTAAACTTGCCAATGTGCCATTTACGACACGGAGTGGCAAGGAACGGCTGAGGCCCTGGCCTATGTTCAAGGCTAGTGGTTCAGCTTCACCTGAGGATGGAAGCACTCATCCTCCTGCTAGAAAACTTAAAAGAGTTAAGATGGCAAAAGCACAGCAAAGAACTGTGCGTTCTTCTAAATCACAAATCCCCAAGGAGAGTCCAATGTGTCGGTTGCGATGCCTGACCTTCCCAACACTGGACGGGAAGAGGTTGCGCCTTCCACCATTTGCACGCCCCCTGCAAGTGCTGGAAGGAGCACCCGCAGTCCAGTTCCTGATAGTCAAATTGAAGATGTCACTGTTGAAGTACACCAGGATGTGGATATGGGTGTTGCTGGCGCTGGGGAGGAAATTGACAAGGAGGATTCTGATGGTGAGGTGGTTTGTTTAAGTCAGGCACCCGGGGAGACACCTGTTGTCCGTGGGACGAATATGGCCATTGACATGCCTGGTCAAAATACAAAAAAAATCACCTCTTCGGTGTGGAATTATTTCAACACAAATGCGGACAACTGTTGTCAAGCAGTGTGTTGCCTTTGTCAAGCTGTAATAAGTAGGGGTAAGGACGTTAACCACCTAGGAACATCCTCCCTTATACGTCACCAGGACCGCATTCATCAGAAGTCAGTGACAAGTTCAAAAACTTTGGGTGACAGCGGAAGCAGTCCACTGACAACTAAATACCTTCCTCTTGTAACCAAGCTCCTGCAAACCACACCACCAACTCCCTCAGTGTCAATTTCCTCCTTACACAGGAAAGCCAATAGTCCTGCAGGCCATGTCACTGTCAAGTCTGACGAGTCCTCTCCTGCCTGGGATTCCTCCGATGCATCCTTGAGTGTAACGCCTACTGCTGCTGGCGCTGCTGTTGTTACTGCTGGGAGTCGATCGTCATCCCAGAGGGGAAGTCGGAAGACCACTTGTACTACTTCCAGTAAGCAATTGACTGTCCAACAGTCCTTTGCGAGGAAGATGAAATATCACAGCAGTCATCCTGATGCAAAGCGGATAACTCAGGCCTTGGCAGCCTGGATGGTGAGAAACGTGTTTCTGGTATCCACCGTTAATTCACAGGGAACTAGAGACTTGATTGAGGTACTGTGTCCCCGGTACCAAATACCATCTAGGTTCCATTTCTCTAGGCAGGCAATACCGAA
The DNA here is from genome assembly GCF_028390025.1 of Pseudophryne corroboree. Taxonomy (NCBI): domain Eukaryota; kingdom Metazoa; phylum Chordata; class Amphibia; order Anura; family Myobatrachidae; genus Pseudophryne; species Pseudophryne corroboree. Next base: position 34,899,367 of record NC_086450.1, on the reverse strand, counting down.
AATGTACACAGACGTCAGAAAAAGAGTCACCAGTGTCCTAAAAAATGCGGTTGTACCCAATGTCCACTTAACCACGGACATGTGGACAAGTGGAGCAGGGCAGACTCAGGACTATATGACTGTGACAGCCCACTGGGTAGATGTATTGCCTCCCGAAGCAAGAACAGCAGCGGCGGTACCAGTAGCAGCATCTCGCAAACGCCAACTCGTTCCTAGGCAGGCTACGCTTTGTATCACCACTTACCATAAGAGGCACACAGCTTACAACCTCTTACGGAAACTGAGGAACATCATCGCAGGATGGCTTACCCCAATTGGACTCTCCTGGGGATTTGTGGCATCGGACAATGCCACCAATATTGTGCGTGCATTACATCTGGGCAAATTCCAGCACGTCCCATGTTTTGCACATACATTGAATTTGGTGGTGCAGAATTATTTAAAAAACGACAGGGGCCTGCAAGAGATGCTGTCGGTGGCCCGTGCCGAAGACTGGAGCACCAGCAAACAGTCCTGAACCTGCCCTGCCATCATCTGAAGCAAGAGGTGGTAACGAGGTGGAATTCAACCCTCTATATGCTTCAGACGATGGAGGAGCAGCAAAAGGCCATTCAAGCCTATACATTTGCCTACGATATAGGCAAAGGAGGGGGAATGCACCTGACTCAAGCGCAGTGGAGAATGATTTCAACGTTGTGCAAGGTTCTGCAACCCTTTGAACTTGCCACACGTGAAGTCAGTTCAGACACTGCCAGCCTGAGTCAGGTCATTCCCCTCATCAGGCTTTTGCAGAAGAAGCTGGAGACATTGAAGGAGGAGCTAAAACAGAGCGATTATGCTAGGCATGTGGGACTTGTGGATGAAGCCCTTAATTCGCTTAACCAGGATTCACGGGTGGTCAATCTGTTGAAATCAGAGCACTACATTTTGGCCACCGTGCTCGATCCTAGATTTTAAACCTACGTTGTAGCTCTCTTTCCGGCAGACACAAGTCTGCAGAGGTTCAAAGACCTGCTGGTGAGAAAATTGTCAAGTCAAGTGGAACGTGACCCGTCAACAGCTCCTCCTTCACATTCTCCCGCAACTGGGGGTGCGAGGAAAAGGCTAAGAATTCCGAGCCCACCCGCTGGCAGTGATGCAGGGCAGTCTGGAGCGAGTGCTGACATCTGGTCCGGACTGAAGGACCTGCCAACGATTACTGACATGTTGTCTACTGTCACTGCATAAGATTCTGTCACCATTGAAAGAATGGTGGAGGATTATATGAGTGACCGCATCCAAGTAGGCACGTCAGACAGTCCGTACGTATACTGGCAGGAAAAAGAGGCAATTTGGAAGCCCTTGCACAAACTGGCTTTATTTTACGTAAGTTGCCCCCCCCTCCAGTGTGTACTCCGAAAGAGTGTTTAGTGCAGCCGCTCACCTTGTCAGCAATCGGCGTACGAGGTTACTTCCAGATAATGTGGAGAAGATGATGTTCATCAAAATGAATTATAATCAATTCCTCCATGGAGACATTCACCAGCAATTGCCTCCAGAAAGTACACAGGGACCTGAGATGGTGGATTCCAGTGGGGACGAATTAATAATCTGTGAGGAGGGGGATGTACACAGTGAAAGGGGTGAGGAATCGGAGGATGAGGAGGAGGTGGACATCTTGCCTCTGTAGAGCCAGTTTGTGCAAGGAGAGATTGATTGCTTCTTTTTGGTGGGGGCCCAAACCAACCAGTCATTTCAGTCACAGTCGTGTGGCAGACCCTGTCGCTGAAATGATGGGTTTGTTAAAGTGTGCATGTCCTGTTTATGTTTATACAACATAAGGGTGGGTGGGAGGGCCCAAGGACAATTCCATCTTGCAGCTCTTTTTTCTTTCATTTTTCTTTGCATCATGTGCTGTTTGGGGACTATTTTTTTGAAGTGCCATCCTGCCTGACACTGCAATGCCACTCCTAGATGGGCCAGGTGTTTGTGTCGGCCACTTGTGTCGCTTAGCTTAGCCATCCAGCGACCTTGGTGCACCTCTTTTTCTCTATCGTCCTAAGTGGATGCTGGGGTTCCTGAAAGGACCATGGGGAATAGCGGCTCCGCAGGAGACAGGGCACAAAAAAGTAAAGCTTTTACCAGATCAGGTGGTGTGCACTGGCTCCTCCCCCTATGACCCTCCTCCAGACTCCAGTTAGATTTTGTGCCCGAACGAGAAGGGTGCAATCTAGGTGGCTCTCCTAAAGAGCTGCTTAGAGAAAGTTTAGCTTAGGTTTTTTACTTTACAGTGAGTCCTGCTGGCAACAGGATCACTGCAACGAGGGACTTAGGGGAGAAGTAGTGAACTCACCTGCGTGCAGAGTGGATTTGCTGCTTGGCTACTGGACACTAGCTCCAGAGGGACGATCACAGGTACAGCCTGGATGGTCACCGGAGCCGCGCCGCCGGCCCCCTTGCAGACGCTGAAGAGAGAAGAGGTCCAAAATCGGCGGCTGAAGACTCCTGAGTCTTCATAAAGGTAGCGCACAGCACTGCAGCTGTGCGCCATTTTCCTCTCAGCACACTTCACACAACAGTCACTGAGGGTGCAGAGCGCTGGGGGGGGCGCTCTGAGAGGCAAATAAAAACCTTATTAGAGGCAAAAAATACCTCACATATAGCCCACAGAGGCTATATGGAGATATTTAACCCCTGCCTAACTTCAAAAATAGCGGGAGACGAGCCCGCCGTAAAAGGGGCGGGGCCTATCTCCTCAGCACACAGCGCCATTTTCTCTCACAGAAAAGCTGGAGAGAAGGCTCCCAGGCTCTCCCCTGCACTGCACTACAGAAACAGGGTTAAAACAGAGAGGGGGGGCACTGATTTTGGCGATATTGTATATATATAAAAGATGCTATAAGGGAGAAACACTTATATAAGGTTGTCCCTATATAATTATAGCGTTTTTGGTGTGTGCTGGCAGACTCTCCCTCTGTCTCCCCAAAGGGCTAGTGGGTCCTGTCCTCTGTCAGAGCATTCCCGGTGTGTGTGCTGTGTGTCGGCACGTGTGTGTCGACATGTATGAGGACGATGTTGGTGAGGAGGCGGAGAAATTGCCTGTAATGGTGATGTCACTCTCTAGGGAGTCGACACCGGAATGGATGGCTTATTTAGAGAATTACGTGAGAATGTCAACACGCTGCAAGGTCGGTTGACGACATGAGACGGCCGACAATCTATTAGGACCGGTCCAGGCGTCTCAGAAACACCGTCAGGGGTTTTAAAAACGCCCATTTACCTCAGTCGGTCGACACAGACACAGACACGGACACTGAATACAGTGTCGACGGTGAATAAACAAACGTATTTCTCATTAGGGCCACACGTTAAGGGCAATGAAGGAGGTGTTACGTGTTTCTGATACTACAAGTACCACAAGAAAGGGTATTATGTGGGAGTGGAAAAAACTACCTGTAGTTTTTCCTGAATCAGATAAAATAAAATGAAGTGTGTGATGATGCGTAGGGTTACCCCGATAGCAAATATTGGCGTTATACCCTTTCCCGCCAGAAATTAGGGTACGTTGGGAAACACCCCTTAGGGTGATAAGGCGCTCACACGCTTATCAAGTGGCGTTACCGTCTCCAGATACGGCCGCCCTCAAGGAGCCAGCTGATAGGAAGCTGGAAAAATATCCTAAAAAGTATATACACACATACGGTGGTTATACTGCGACCAGCGATCGCCATCAGCCTGGAGATGCAGTGCTGGGTTGGCTTGGTCGGATTCCCTGACTGAAAATATTTTATTCATGTAGAGCATTTAATAGGATGCATTCTATATATATGTATGTGAGATGCACAGAGGGATATTTGCTCTCTGGCATCAAGATAAGTGCGTTGTCCATATCTCCCAGAAGATGTCAGGGACACGACAGTGGTCAGGTGATACAGATCCCATACGGCAGATGGAAGTATTGCTGTATAAAGGGAAGGAGTTATTTGGGGGTCGGTCCATCGGACCTGGGGACCACAGCAACAGCTGGGAAATCCAACCTTTTTTACCCCAAGTTACATCTCAGCTAAAAAAGACACCGTCTTTTCAGCCTCAATCTTTCCTTTCCCATGAGGGCATGCAGGCAAAAGGCCAGTCATATCTGCCCAGACATAGAGGTAAGGGAAGTAGACTGCAGCAGGCAGCCCTTTCCCAGGAAAAGAAGCCCTCCACCGCGTCTGCCAAGTCCTCAGCATGACGCTGGGGCCGTGCAAGCGGACTCAAGGTGGGGGGGTAGTCTCAAGAGTCTCAGGGCGCAGTGGGATCACTCGCAAGTTGACCCCTAGATCGTACGAGTATTATCCCAGGGGTAAAGATTGGAGAGTCGAGACATCTTCTCCTCGCAGGTTCCTGAAGTCTGCTTTACCAACGGCTCCCTCCGACAGGGAGGCAGCATTGGAAACAATTCACAAGCGGTATATCCAGCAGGTGATAATCAAAGTACCCCTCCTACGACAAGGAAAAGGGTATTATTTTTCCACACTATATTGTGGTACTGAAGCCAGACGGCTTGGTGACACATAGTCTAAATCTAAAATGTTTTGAACACTTACATAAAAGGTTCAAATCGAGATAAAGTCACTCAGAGCAGTGATAGCGAACCGGAAAAAAGGGGACTATATGGTGTCCCTGGACATCAAGGATTACCTCCATGTCCAAATTTTGTCCTTCTCATCAAGGGTACCTCTGGTTCGTGGTACAGAACTGTCAATATCAGTTTCAGACGATGCCGTTTGAATTATCCACGGCACCCCGGGCCTTTTTACCAAGGTAATGGCCGAAAAGATGTTTCTTCAAAGAAAAAAGGCATCTAAATTATCCCTTACTTGCACGACCTAAAAAGGGCAAGTTCCAGAGAACAGTTGGAGGTCGGAAGAGCACTATCTAAAGTAGTTCTTCGACGGCACGACTGGATTCTAAATATTCCAAGAATCGCAGCTGTTTTCCGACGATACGTCTGCTGTTCCTAGGGATGATTCTGGACACGGTTCAGAAAAAGGTTTTTCTTCCCGAGGAAAAAGCCAAGGAGTTATCCGACCTGTCAGGAACCTCCTAAAACCAGGAAAGGTGTCTGTACATCAATGCACAAGAGTCCGGGGAAAAATGGTGGCTTTTTACGAAGCAATTCCATTCGGCAGATTCCATGCAAGAATTTTCCAAAGGGATCTGTTGGACAAATGGTCAGGGTCGCATCCTCAGATGCACCTGCGAATAACCCTGTCGCCAAGGACAAGGGTATATCTTCTGTGGTGGTTGCAAAAGGCTCATCTATTGGAGGGCCGCAGATTCGGCATACAGGATTTGATCCTGGTGACCACGGACGCCAGCCTGAGAGGTTGGGGAGCAGTCACACAAGGAAGAAACTTCCAGGGGGTATGGACGAACCTGGAAAAGTCTCGTCACATAAACATTCTGGTACTAAGAGCAATCTAAAATGCTCTAAGCCAGGCGGAACCACTCCTGCAAGGAAAACCGGTGTTGATTCAGTCGGACAACATCACGGCGGTCGCCCATGTAAACAGACAGGGCGGCACAAGAAGCAGGAGTGCAATGGCAGAAGCTGCCAAGATTCTTCGCTGGGCGGAGAATCACGTAATAGCACTGTCAGCAGTGTTCTTCCCGGGCGTGGACAACTGGGAAGCAGACTTCCTCAGCAGACACGATATTCACCCGGGAGAGGGGGGGTCTTCATCCAGAAGTCTTCCACATGCTAATAAACTGTTGGGAAAGACCAATGGTAGACATGATGGCGTCTCGCCTCAACAAGAAACTGGACAAGTATTGCGCCAGGTCAAGAGATCCACAGGCAATAGCTGTGGACGCACTGGTAACACCTTGGGTGTACAAATCAGTATATGTGTTTCCTCCTCTGCTCTCATACCAAAGGTATTGAAGATTATACGGTGAGGAGGAGTAAGAACAATACTAGTGGCTCCGGATTGGCCAAGAAGGACTTGGTACCCGGAACTTCAAGAGTTGGTCACGGACGACCCGTGCCCTCTACTTCTGAGAAGGGACCTGCTACAACAGGGTCCCTGTCTCTTTCAAGACTTACCGCGGCTGCGTTTGACGGCATGGCGGTTGAACGCCAGATCCTAAAAGGGAAAGGCATTCCAGAAGAAGTCATTCCTACCTTGATTAAGGCAAGGAAGGAAGTCACCGCGAAACATTATCACCGCATTTGGCGAAAATATGTCGCGTGGTGCGAGGATCGGAGTGTTCCGACGGAGGAATTTCAACTGGGTCGTTTCCTACATTTCCTACAATCAGGATTGTCTATGGGTCTCAACTTGAGATCTATTAAGGTTCAAATTTCGGCCCTGTCAATATTCTTCCAAAAAGAATTGGCCTCAGTTCCTGAGGTACAGACTTTTGTTAAAGGAGTACTGCATATACAGCCTCCTGTGGTGCCTCCGGTGGCACCGTGGGATCTAAATGTAGTTTTAGATTTCCTCAAATCCCATTGGTTTGAACCATTGAAAAAGGTGGATTTTAAATATCTCACATGGAAAGTGACTATGTTACTGGCCCTGGCTTCCGCCAGGAGAGTATCTAAATTGGCGGCTTTATCTTATAAAAGCCCTTATCTAATCTTCCATTCGGATAGGGCAGAACTGAGGACTCGTCCGCATTTTCTCCCTAAGGTGGTATCAGCGTTTCACCTGAACCAACCTATTGTGGTGCCTGCGGCCACTGGCGACTTGGAGGACTCCAAGTTGTTGGACGTTGTCAGAGCCTTAAAAATATACATTTCAAGGACGGCTGAAGTCAGAAAATCTGACTCGCTGTTGATACTATATGCACCCAACAAGTTGGGTGCCCCTGCTTCTAAGCAGACGATTGCTCGTTGGATTTGTAACACAATTCAACTTGCTCATTCTGTGGCAGGCCTGCCACAGCCTAAATCTGTTAAGGCCCATTCCACAAGGAAGGTGGGCTCATCTTGGGCGGCTGCCCGAGGGGTCTCGGCATTACAATTCTGTCGAGCAGCTACGTGGTCGGGGGAAAACACGTTTGTAAAATTCTACAAATTTGATACCCTGGCAAAAGAGGACTTGGAATTCTCTCATTCGGTGCTGCAGAGTCATCCGCACTCTCCCGCCCGTTTGGGAGCTTTGGTATAATCCCCATGGTCCTTTCAGGAACCCCAGCATCCACTTAGGACGATAGAGAAAATAAGAATTTACTTACCGATAATTCTATTTCTCGGAGTCCGTAGTGGATGCTGGGCGCCCATCCCAAGTGCGGATTATCTGCAATACTGTACATAGTTATTGTTAACAAATTCGGGTTATATTGTTAAGGAGCCATCTTTAAGAGGCTCTTTCTGTTATCATACTGTTAACTGGGTTTAGATCACAAGTTGTACGGTGTGATTGGTGTGGCTGGTATGAGTCTTACCCGGGATTCAAATTGCCTCCCTTATTGTGTACGCTCGTCCGGGCACAGTACCTAACTGGAGTCTGGAGGAGGGTCATAGGGGGAGGAGCCAGTGCACACCACCTGATCTGGTAAAAGCTTTACTTTTTTGTGCCCTGTCTCCTGCGGAGCCGCTATTCCCCATGGTCCTTTCAGGAACCCCAGCATCCACTACGGACTCCGAGAAATAGAATTATCGGTAAGTAAATTCTTATTTTTTCTTATCATCATGTGCTGTTTTGGGACTATTTTTTAAATCTGCCATCCTGTCTGACACTGCAGTGCCACTCCTAGATGGGCCAGGTGTTTGTGTCGGCCACTTGGGTCGCTTAGCTTAGCCATCCAGCGACCTTGGTGCACCTCTTTTTTTCTTTGCATCATGTGCTGTTTGGGGACTATTTTTTAAATCTGCCATCCTGTCTGACACTGCAGTGCCACTCCTAGATGGGCCAGGTGTTTGTGTCGGCCACTTGGGTCGCTTAGCTTAGTCACACAGCGACCTCATTGCGCCTCTTTTTTTCTTTGCATCATGTGCTGTTTGGGGACTATTTTTTAAATCTGCCATCCTGTCTGACACTGCAGTGCCACTCCTAGATGGTCCAGGTGTTTGTGTCGGCCACTTGGCTCGCTTAGCTTAGTCATCCAGCGACCTCGGTGCAAATTTTAGGACTAAAAATATTATTGTGAGGTGTTCAGAATAGACTGAAAATGAGTGGAAATTATGGTTATTGAGGTTAATAATACTATGGGATCAAAATGACCCCCAATTTAAGCTGTTTTTGAGGGTTTTTTGTAAAAAACACCCGAATCCAAAAAAAAAATTTCTGGGAGGTTTTGGCAAAACGCGTCCGAATCCAAAACACGGCCTCGGGACCGAATCCAAAACACAAAACCCGAAAAATTTCCGGTGCACATCACATATATATATACATATATATATATGTGTGTGTGTGTGTGTGTGACCATTGTGTTTAAAATAATTTTTTATGTGGAAAATAAAAAATAAAAAAATCGAGACATTGATTTTTCATCTTAAAGTGTTGCACTTTCATTCAGCTAGAATTTATTGCTTGGTAACAGTAAATTAAATCAGCGCAATAGCCACATCAATATGCAGAATGTTGATGTTATGTCATTTCATAATAGCAATGCTCAAAGGGGAAAGGCGGTATTAGGTAATGGAAGTGAGGGTGATAGGGGTGGTGCCAGCAATGCGCAGAGGCAGGGGCTCACCAGGACAGCGCGAGCAGTGTAAATGGTGGGTTGGCCCACTTAAGCGAGGTTGCTAACACACAGGGGGGAGGACAGCAGCGTCGCAGACACGCAGGCAGGCAGGTGGAGCAATAGCAGCGCTTCCGAGTCAGACGACGATGAGTCATGCAAGGTATTGAAAGAGCAGCTGCGGATGGACAGGGCCAATCGCAAGAAGAAAAAGTTGTCAGTCCCAGGGACAGATGCGGCTTTGAGCAAGCTAGGTCAGACGGGGGCAGCTATCCTTCCCAGAGTGGGCATCGGTTAATGATGCCCTGGACGAGGAGCAGTGCTCGGTGCAATACCAGTCGTTTGACCAGGCGATCAAAATGGTTAGGAGGCAGGGGAAAGGGCGAAGCTGGACATCGAGTCAGGCTGCTCCCCCTACATCCGGATAGTTTTTACCTTATGGGTTTCCATTTTGAGGGCCAATTTTTTTGTAGACAAATGCTTACCAATGGGATGCGCAATATCTTGCGCTTTATTCGAAATTTTCAGCTCCTTCTTACAATGGTGCTTGGAGGCACGTACAGGCTGTAGGGCAGTGAGGCACTACTTGAACGATTTCTTGCTGGCAGGCCCAGCTCAGTCTGAGCAGTGCACACAGTTGCTGCAGGAGCTCACAGAGATACTGAACGAGTTTGGGGTCCCCATCACTGGGGAGAAAACCGAGGGCCCAAAACAGGTCATCTCCTACTTCGGGATGGAGATTGACACAGAGAAAATGGAGTGCCGGTTGCCAGCAGAGAAAATCTAAAAGCTGAAGTGAGAGATCAGTGCGTGCGCCCAAGTGAAGTCAGCTTTGGAATTGTTCCCTATAGTGGTGGCAGTAAAGGTATGGGGTCGCAGGCTAGAGAATAAGTTCATACAGTTTTGGTGCGACAATATGGGAGTGGTACAAGCCATAAACAGCCAATCAGCCCTGTTGCTGAGGTGGTTGGTAGCGGCATGCTTGCGACACAGCATCACATTCAGGGCTAAGCATGTGCCGGGAGAGCAGAACATTAGTGCGGACGCGCTGTCAGAAGTATGAGGTGTTTAGAGCGGCAGCACCGTTCGGGCATGTCCAAGGTTTAACATGCCCTTCTCATCTTTGGCAGATAGTCGAGCCTGTTTGAGTGAGCTAGTGGAAGGGTCCCTGGCATCAAAGACCTGGAAGGCATACGTGGCAGCCTGGGAGAAATGGCAGCAGTTTCAGGGGAAGGGAAGCCCAGAGAGCCAGGAGCACCTGCAGCAGTTGTTGGAATTCTTAGGCAAGGAGGAGGGGGCATCAAGGGCCGTACCAAAAACCAGGCTGGCAGGGGTATCATTTTTTTCAACGTTGCTAGGGAAAGAGGACCTCACTAAGGCATCTGTAGTGTGCACAGTGATGAGGGGATGAGCCAGAGCGGAAATAAGGAGACCGAACCCGCGGGAGCCGGTTACCATAGAAAGGCTTAAGAGCATTGCTCACATAGTGGCAGCAGTATGTAATGGAGAGCACAAGGCAAAACTGTTTAAAGCAGCGTTTATCCTGGCCTTTAGCAGAGCATTTAGAGTAGGGGAGCTGGTAGCAGAGTCAAAGATGGCGTATGGAACGGGCCTGTTGGTAAAGAACGTGGTGGTCTCGCAGGACGCTGTGTTGTGCAAAATTCATAAGTCAAAGACAGACCAGATAGGTAAGGGGAGATGGGTCCAGATGGACAGGCATTCAGACACGACAGTCTGCCCATTCTTGGCGGTACAAGAGTTTCTGACGGTCAGGCCAATGGGGGGAGAGAATTTCCTCATTCATGCAGACCAGGCTGCACTGACCAGGTTCCAGTTCACAGCCATATTTAAAAAATGCATCAAAGCATTAGGCTGGAACCCTGGGAAGTTCGGGACCCACTCCTTTAGGATCGGCGCAGCGACATCCGCCGCCAGCCAGGGATGCTCAGCAGACGAGATAAAAGGGAGGGGGAGGCGGAAGTCAAACAGTTACAAATCTTACGTTGACCAAGGCGCCGTAGCAGAAGTTGTGACTACCTAACACCCCCCCCCCCCCACCACCACCACCACCACCACCACCACCACACACACACACACACACACACACACACACACACACACTTCCTCTAATTTTCACAGGGATTGTCGGGAAGCGGGTTTGGATCTTCGGGCATTCGTACATATTCTGGGCAGCGGTACGGGCCGCAAAAAGATCATACAAGCGCCAGCTTGGGATGAGGCGAGAAGAGGCAGCAGTGTTTTGGCTTGGCAACAGGGGCATGGTATGGGAGCAAGCCAGAGAGGCGTGGCTCAAGGCAGAGCGGGCATTGGGGAGCAAGACGTGTTGGTGTTGCACCTTGGGGAAAACGACCTCGGTAAAATAAAGTCCCTGGACCTGATCAGGCAGGCCTGGGAGGACATTGCCTGGATAAAAGGGCGGTGGATCAACGTGCACATAATTTGATCAAAAATCATCCCTCGGCTAGCCTGTAGGAGGGCTAGGACGGGGCCCAGAATAGACAGAGCCAAGAAGAAAGTCAATGCGGCCATCAGTAAAGTGGTCGCAGCCAATGGGGGCAGCATTATTCAACACAATGATTTGGCAGGAAGATGTGAGGGTTTGTACAGCCATGATGGGGTGCACCTGTCTGACATAAGCCTCGATATTTTCAACAATGCGTTACAGGACGCGTTGGATGGTTTGCGGTGGTAGCGCAGGGTGGGGCTTCGGTCCGCAGGTCACTGGGACCTCGTGTGGCGGGGAAGGAGTGGTGCACAAGGCATGGTAAGTGGGGGATTGTCAGAATGCCTCGCATAAGTCACCCTCTGTTTCCCCCTGCCTTCTGTTGTCACCCTCTGCCTTCCTCTGCATTATGCTGTGTCACCCTCTGCCTCTCCCTGTCACCCACTGCCGTGTGGCATATTCTTGAATTGGGTTGGGGTGGAGGAGGGGGGCCCAATTTATATTTTTTTCTCCTGGGCCCATCACTCACAAGTTCCACCACTGAGTGGACCTACACCTCAACAGAAAACCTTCCAGCATTACAATCCAATTGTGTTTTTTTTATGTTGTTATTATTATTTAAAAAAGACAAAAACTGCGCTGAATAGGTTTCCAAAGTTTGCACAAAGAAAAAAAACAATTGGTCAGAATGCACGATGGTGCTGCCTCTAGCGCTGTTCAAAGGAATGTGTTACTCTCCCAATAATATATCAGATAAAGCAAATAAAGGGGAGTAGAGCGCTGGGGGTATGCATATAATACATATCAAAATGTACATAATACGGCTTAGTGAGTATAAAAAGAAATAATTTAATATTAAAATCACTTGTTAAATATCATCTATAAACACACACACTAAAACACAATCAAAATATCCCAAGTGGCCACAAAATAATAGGCAAAGTCCATATAGGACGGTCTAATTAAAGGGAATTAATGGGCAGATATGTTCATTCCCAATTACAGATATAATGTATTGGCTAGGCAAGCTCCTTAAGACTCACTGGATGCCAGTCGTTAATAAAACAGACAAATCCGGTATATTATCCACCAAATAGGAGAACGTCACCAAGATGATACGACAGTCCATACAGTGTCTGCTAAGGCGGCCAATCCCAGGTATCGGGATTGAAAAATGGTCAATTCCGGGATTCCTGGGATACCGGGATTGGCTTGTTTCCTGTGTGGCCGCACCCCCCACCCCGCACCGCTCTGCACCGCCCTGCAAACAAAACTCACCATACCACATGGGCGCGGAGGGTGGCTCACTTCCTCCGGGTGCGGCGGGTGACCTCTGACTTCACTTCAGGCTGCACAGGGAGAGCCGGGAGAACGGAGCCGGGCAACACCTTAGCCTCCTGAGGGCGATCAACGCTGCCCGACACTGAAAAAACAAGGAGCTTTCTAATCTCAAAATCCCCGGGATTGGAAGCTCCAATCCTGGAATTGGATCCGGGCCAGTTTTAGGCCTAAATCCTGGGATCCCGCCAATCCCGATCCAGGGATTGGCCACCCTAGTCTCTGCTAGCAAGGTGTCCTCACAATATCTGGCAGGTAGACAGTAAATCCAGGATTCCAACTGTCCTCCAAATGATGGATGTCATTTAAATACTAGTCCACAAGGGTGTCTGCAAAAAAGATTATTGCCTTGTATTGTGGAATACCCCACATCTTCCTCAGGAACACATAGTGTGTGTAGTTAAGTTATATATGCTATTTAACATGCATTTTTAATTAGAGATGAGCGGGTTCGGTTTCTCTGAATCCGAACCCGCACGAACTTCATGTTTTTTTTCACGGGTCCGAGCGACTCGGATCTTCCCGCCTTGCTCGGTTAACCCGAGCGCGCCCAAACGTCATCATGACGCTGTCGGATTCTCGCGAGACTCGGATTCTATATAAGGAGCCGCGCGACGCCGCCATTTTCACACGTGCATTGAGATTGATAGGGAGAGGACGTGGCTGGCGTCCTCTCCATTTAGATTAGGAGAGAGAGAGAGAGATTGACCTGAGGCTGATACTGTAGAAGAGAGTGCAGAGTTTAGTGACTGACCACAGTGACCACCAGCAGTGCAGTTGTTTTATTTAATATATCCGTTCTCTGCCTGAAAAAAACGGTACACACAGTGACTCAGTCACATACCATATCTGTGTGCACTGCTCAGCCCAGTGTGCTGCATGCCTGCATCATCTATGTATATATTATATATCTGACTGTGCTCAGCTCACACAGCTTATAATTGTGGGGGAGACTGGGGAGCACTGCAGTGCCAGTTATAGGTTATAGCAGGAGCCAGGAGTACAAGACAGTCACATACCATATCTGTGTGCACTGCTCAGCCCAGTGTGCTGCATCATCTATGTATATATTATATATCTGACTGTGCTCAGCTCACACAGCTTATAATTGTGGGGGAGACTGGGGAGCACTGCAGTGCCAGTTATAGGTTATAGCAGGAGCCAGGAGTACATATTATATTAAAATTAAACAGTGCACACTTTTGCTGCAGGAGTGCCACTGCCAGTGTGACTGACCAGTGACCTGACCACACTGACCACCAGTATAGTTAGTAGTATACTATATTGTGATTGCCTGAAAAAGTTAAACACTCGTCGTGTGACTTCACTTGTGTGGTGTTTTTTTTTTTATTCTATAAAAAACTCATTCTGCTGACAGACAGTGTCCAGCAGGTCCGTCATTATATAATATATATACCTGTCCGGCTGCAGTAGTGATATATATATATTTTTTATATCATTATTTATCATCCAGTCGCAGCAGACACAGTACGGTAGTTCACGGCTGTAGCTACCTCTGTGTCGGCACTCGGCAGTCCATCCATAATTGTATACCACCTACCCGTGGTTTTTTTTTCTTTCTTCTTTATACATACATACTACTACATCTCTTTATCAACCAGTCTATATTAGCAGCAGACACAGTACAGTACGGTAGTTCACGGCTGTGGCTACCTCTGTGTCGGCACTCGGCAGTCCGTCCATAATTGTATACCACCTAACCGTGGTTTTTTTTTCTTTCTTCTTTATACATACATACTACGACATCTCTTTATCAACCAGTCTATATTAGCAGCAGACACAGTACAGTACGGTAGTTCACGGCTGTGGCTACCTCTGTGTCGGCACTCGGCAGTCCGTCCATAATTGTATACCACCTAACCGTGGTTTTTTTTCCTTTCTTCTTCATACATACATACTACGACATCTCTTTATCAACCAGTCTATATTAGCAGCAGTCACAGTACAGTACGGTAGTTCACGGCTGTGGCTACCTCTGTGTCGGCACTCGGCAGTCCGTCCATAATTGTATACCACCTACCCGTGGTTTTTTTTTCTTTCTTCTTTATACATACATACTACTACATCTCTTTATCAACCAGTCTATATTAGCAGCAGACACAGTACAGTACGGTAGTTCACGGCTGTGGCTACCTCTGTGTCGGCACTCGGCAGTCCGTCCATAATTGTATACCACCTACCCGTGGTTTTTTTTTTTCTTCTTCATACATACATACTACGACATCTCTTTATCAACCAGTCTATATTAGCAGCAGACACAGTACAGTACGGTAGTTCACGGCTGTGGCTACCTCTGTGTCGGCACTCGGCAGTCCGTCCATAATTGTATACCACCTAACCGTGGTTTTTTTTTCTTTCTTCTTCATACATACATACTACGACATCTCTTTATCAACCAGTCTATATTAGCAGCAGACACAGTACGGTAGTTCACGGCTGTAGCTACCTCTGTGTCGGCACTCGGCAGTCCGTCCATAATTGTATACCACCTAACCGTGGTTTTTTTTTCTTTCTTCTTCATACATACATACTACGACATCTCTTTATCAACCAGTCTATATTAGCAGCAGACACAGTACGGTAGTTCACGGCTGTAGCTACCTCTGTGTCGGCACTCGGCAGTCCGTCCATAATTGTATACTAGTATCCATCCATCTCCATTGTTTACCTGAGGTGCCTTTTAGTTGTGCCTATTAAAATATGGAGAACAAAAATGTTGAGGTTCCAAAATTAGGGAAAGATCAAGATCCACTTCCACCTCGTGCTGAAGCTGCTGCCACTAGTCATGGCCGAGACGATGAAATGCCAGCAACGTCGTCTGCCAAGGCCGATGCCCAATGTCATAGTACAGAGCATGTCAAATCCAAAACACCAAATATCAGTAAAAAAAGGACTCCAAAACCTAAAATAAAATTGTCGGAGGAGAAGCGTAAACTTGCCAATATGCCATTTACCACACGGAGTGGCAAGGAACGGCTGAGGCCCTGGCCTATGTTCATGGCTAGTGGTTCAGCTTCACATGAGGATGGAGGCACTCAGCCTCTCGCTAGAAAAATGAAAAGACTCAAGCTGGCAAAAGCAGTAGCACCGCAAAGAACTGTGCGTTCTTCGAAATCCCAAATCCACAAGGAGAGTCCAATTGTGTCGGTTGCGATGCCTGACCTTCCCAACACTGGACGTGAAGAGCATGCGCCTTCCACCATTTGCACGCCCCCTGCAAGTGCTGGAAGGAGCACCCGCAGTCCAGTTCCTGATAGTCAGATTGAAGATGTCAGTGTTGAAGTACACCAGGATGAGGAGGATATTGGTGTTGCTGGCGCTGGGGAGGAAATTGACCAGGAGGATTCTGATGGTGAGGTGGTTTGTTTAAGTCAGGCACCCGGGGAGACACCTGTTGTCCGTGGGAGGAATATGGCCGTTGACATGCCTGGTGAAAATACCAAAAAAATCAGCTCTTCGGTGTGGAACTATTTCAACAGAAATGCGGACAACAGGTGTCAAGCCGTGTGTTCCCTTTGTCAAGCTGTAATAAGTAGGGGTAAGGACGTTAACCACCTCGGAACATCCTCCCTTATACGTCACCTGCAGCGCATTCATAATAAGTCAGTGACAAGTTCAAAAACTTTGGGTGACAGCGGAAGCAGTCCACTGACCAGTAAATCCCTTCCTCTTGTAACCAAGCTCACGCAAACCACCCCACCAACTCCCTCAGTGTCAATTTCCTCCTTCCCCAGGAATGCCAATAGTCCTGCAGGCAATGTCACTGGCAATTCTGACGAGTCCTCTCCTGCCTGGGATTCCTCCGATGCATCCTTGCGTGTAACGCCTACTGCTGCTGGCGCTGCTGTTGTTGCTGCTGGGAGTCGATGGTCATCCCAGAGGGGAAGTCGTAAGCCCACTTGTACTACTTCCAGTAAGCAATTGACTGTTCAACAGTCCTTTGCGAGGAAGATGAAATATCACAGCAGTCATCCTGCTGCAAAGCGGATAACTGAGGCCTTGACAACTATGTTGGTGTTAGACGTGCGTCCGGTATCCGCCGTTAGTTCACAGGGAACTAGACAATTTATTGAGGCAGTGTGCCCCCGTTACCAAATACCATCTAGGTTCCACTTCTCTAGGCAGGCGATACCGAGAATGTACACGGACGTCAGAAAAAGACTCACCAGTCTCCTAAAAAATGCAGTTGTACCCAATGTCCACTTAACCACGGACATGTGGACAAGTGGAGCAGGGCAGGGTCAGGACTATATGACTGTGACAGCCCACTGGGTAGATGTATGGACTCCCGCCGCAAGAACAGCAGCGGCGGCACCAGTAGCAGCATCTCGCAAACGCCAACTCTTTCCTAGGCAGGCTACGCTTTGTATCACCGGTTTCCAGAATACGCACACAGCTGAAAACCTCTTACGGCAACTGAGGAAGATCATCGCGGAATGGCTTACCCCAATTGGACTCTCCTGTGGATTTGTGGCATCGGACAACGCCAGCAATATTGTGTGTGCATTAAATATGGGCAAATTCCAGCACGTCCCATGTTTTGCACATACCTTGAATTTGGTGGTGCAGAATTATTTAAAAAACGACAGGGGCGTGCAAGAGATGCTGTCGGTGGCCAGAAAAATTGCGGGACACTTTCGGCGTACAGGCACCACGTACAGAAGACTGGAGCACCACCAAAAACTACTGAACCTGCCCTGCCATCATCTGAAGCAAGAAGTGGTAACGAGGTGGAATTCAACCCTCTATATGCTTCAGAGGTTGGAGGAGCAGCAAAAGGCCATTCAAGCCTATACAATTGAGCACGATATAGGAGGTGGAATGCACCTGTCTCAAGCGCAGTGGAGAATGATTTCAACGTTGTGCAAGGTTCTGATGCCCTTTGAACTTGCCACACGTGAAGTCAGTTCAGACACTGCCAGCCTGAGTCAGGTCATTCCCCTCATCAGGCTTTTGCAGAAGAAGCTGGAGACATTGAAGGAGGAGCTAACACGGAGCGATTCCGCTAGGCATGTGGGACTTGTGGATGCAGCCCTTAATTCGCTTAACAAGGATTCACGGGTGGTCAATCTGTTGAAATCAGAGCACTACATTTTGGCCACCGTGCTCGATCCTAGATTTAAAGCCTACCTTGGATCTCTCTTTCCGGCAGACACAAGTCTGCTGGGGTTGAAAGACCTGCTGGTGAGAAAATTGTCAAGTCAAGCGGAACGCGACCTGTCAACATCTCCTCCTTCACATTCTCCCGCAACTGGGGGTGCGAGGAAAAGGCTCAGAATTCCGAGCCCACCCGCTGGCGGTGATGCAGGGCAGTCTGGAGCGACTGCTGATGCTGACATCTGGTCCGGACTGAAGGACCTGACAACGATTACGGACATGTCGTCTACTGTCACTGCATATGATTCTCTCACCATTGAAAGAATGGTGGAGGATTATATGAGTGACCGCATCCAAGTAGGCACGTCACACAGTCCATACTTATACTGGCAGGAAAAAGAGGCAATTTGGAGGCCATTGCACAAACTGGCTTTATTCTACCTAAGTTGCCCTCCCACAAGTGTGTACTCCGAAAGAGTGTTTAGTGCCGCCGCTCACCTTGTCAGCAATCGGCGTACGAGGTTACATCCAGAAAATGTGGAGAAGATGATGTTCATTAAAATGAATTATAATCAATTCCTCCGCGGAGACATTGACCTGCAGCAATTGCCTCCACAAAGTACACAGGGAGCTGAGATGGTGGATTCCAGTGGGGACGAATTGATAATCTGTGAGGAGGGGGATGTACACGGTGATATATCGGAGGGTGATGATGAGGTGGACATCTTGCCTCTGTAGAGCCAGTTTGTGCAAGGAGAGATTAATTGCTTCTTTTTTGGGGGGGGGGTCCAAACCAACCCGTCATATCAGTCACAGTCGTGTGGCAGACCCTGTCACTGAAATGATGGGTTGGTTAAAGTGTGCATGTCCTGTTTTGTTTATACAACATAAGGGTGGGTGGGAGGGCCCAAGGACAATTCCATCTTGCACCTCTTTTTTCTTTTATTTTTCTTTGCGTCATGTGCTGTTTGGGGAGGGTTTTTTGGAAGGGACATCCTGCGTGACACTGCAGTGCCACTCCTAAATGGGCCCGGTGTTTGTGTCGGCCACTAGGGTCGCTAATCTTACTCACACAGTCAGCTACCTCATTGCGCCTCTTTTTTTCTTTGCGTCATGTGCTGATTGGGGAGGGTTTTTTGGAAGGGACATCCTGCGTGACACTGCAGTGCCACTCCTAAATGGGCCCGGTGTTTGTGTCGGCCACTAGGGTCGCTAATCTTACTCACACAGTCAGCTACCTCATTGCGCCTCTTTTTTTCTTTGCGTCATGTGCTGATTGGGGAGGGTTTTTTGGAAGGGACATCCTGCGTGACACTGCAGTGCCACTCCTAAATGGGCCCGGTGTTTGTGTCGGCCACTAGGGTCGCTTATCTTACTCACACAGTCAGCTACCTCATTGCGCCTCTTTTTTTCTTTGCGTCATGTGCTGATTGGGGAGGTTTTTTTGGAAGGGACATCCTGCGTGACACTGCAGTGCCACTCCTAGATGGGCCAGGTGTTTGCGTCGGCCACTAGTGTCGCTTAGCTTAGTCATCCAGCGACCTTGGTGCAAATTTTAGGACTAAAAATAATATTGTGAGGTGTGAGGTATTCAGAATAGACTGAAAATGAGTGGAAATTATGGTTTTTGAGGTTAATAATAATATGGGATCAAAATGACCCCCAAATTCTATGATTTAAGCTGTTTTTTAGTGTTTTTTTAAAAAAACACCCGAATCCAAAACACACCCGAATCCGACAAAAAAAATTCGGTGAGGTTTTGCCAAAACGCGGTCGAACCCAAAACACGGCCGCGGAACCGAACCCAAAACCAAAACACAAAACCCGAAAATTTTCAGGCGCTCATCTCTATTTTTAATATACTTGGAGTAGATAATTAACCAAAAATCTAGGTTTTCAGAGTGTACCCATTTGTAAAATCTTATGTTTCTCCACGCGCCTTCTTTTTATAGAGCTAGAATTATATTTCGAAGCAAACGACAAAAATCTGTTTTTATTCAAAGAAACCCGATTTTGATTTGAAAAACAGATTTGGAAACAGGTAAATTCCTTTTGTCAAGAGACTTATCTTTATGGTGGTACTAAGGGGTACGCAGTACTTGCACCTTTTTTTTCCTTGGTCTAATAATTAGGGGCAGATTTAACAAGTGATATTCTTGTTATTGCTTGCAATCTTAAATGGTGCACCGAGTCCAACCAGACAGCTCCTGTCATGTGATTGAGAAATGAGTTAGGAGCTGATGGAGCAGCATTTCAGATTAGTAATGAGTCATAACAAGAATATCACCAGTTGTTGGGTCGAGCGGCGGCTGCAGCATCGATTACCTTGTGCAGGGGGGGAACGCTAAGCACATATACACATACATGTGTAGATGTATGCACTATGGCCCTCATTCCGAGTTGATCGCTCGCAAGGCGAATTTAGCAGAGTTGCTCAGGCTAAGCCTACGCCTACTGGGAGTGTATCTTAGCTTCTTAAAATTGCGACCGATGAATTCGCAATATTGCGATTACAAACTACTTCGCAGTTTCAGAGTAGCTTCAGACTTACTCGGCATCTGCGATCAGTTCAGTGCTTGTCGTTCCTGGTTTGACGTCATAAACACACCCAGCGTTCGCCCAGACACTCCCCCGTTTCTCCGGCCACTCCTGCGTTTTTTCCGGAAACGGTAGCGTTTTTATCCACACGCCCCGAAAACGCCGTGTTTCCGCCCAGTAACACCCATTTCCTGTAAATCACACTACGATCGCCGGAGCGATGAAAAAGCCGTGAGTAAAAATACTATCTCCATTGTAAAATTACTTGGCGCAGTCGCAGTGCGAATATTGCGCATGCGTACTAAGCGGTATTAGCATTCCCCCCTGCACAAGGTGCTTCACACTGCAGCCGAGGGGTCCAGGGTCTGCAGCCGCCGCTGGTTAGAGCTGCCTCTTAATTCTAAAACTAGTTCCAGAAACAGGAAGAAGGTTACCATTTCCAATTGTACTCCACGTGAATGGTAATGTATGAAAAAGTTTTTAAAAAATAAATAAAATAAAAATAAATAAAAAAAAGTTCATGTCAACCATATAATGTGTCAACCATTGTCACGTCAACCATTCGAGCATGTCGATCTTTTGACCACGTCGACCATATGCATGTCTACCATTTGGCGTCGACCTATCATCCGGATACCGCTATACAGATAGGCTTACCATACTGTCCCTTTAAAACGGGACACTCATGAATTACACAGGTTCTGTGGTTGGCTTAATTCAAGCCTGCAAATCACCTGGTTTTAAGCATCCATAGAACCTGTGTAACTCATGAGTGTCCCAGTTTAAATGAATGCTTTAAATCAGGCCTGGCCAACCTGTGGCTCTCCAGCTGTTGTAAAACTACAAGTCCCATCATGCTTTGCCACAGTTTTGCCATTAGGGAATGCTAAAACTTTGGCAGGGCATGCTGGGATGTTAGTTTCACAACATCTGGAGAGCCACAGGTTGGGCAGGCCTGCTTTAAATGGATAGTATAGTAAAGCCTAGCTATACAGCAACTTGTAACTTTAGGCGAATACTGGCAGCTTAATCTTAGACAGGAAAGCAGTTTATGGCTTTTAATAAGTACATACAGTAAGATGACTGTTTATTTTTTTATTTTTTTATTGAAGGCCGCCATAAATGGTAAAAGCAATACAACGTACAATGGGGGTCATTCCGAGTTGTTCGCTCGCAAGCTGCTTTTAGCAGCTTTGCACACGCTAAGCCGCCGCCTACTGGGAGTGAATCTTAGCTTATCAAAATTGCGAACGAAAGATTCGCAATATTGCAAAAAGACTTCTCTGTGCAGTTTCTGAGTAGCTCGAGACTTACTCTGCCAGTGCGATCAGTTCAGTGCTTGTCGTTCCTGGTTTGACGTCACAAACACACCCAGCGTTCGCCCAGACACTCCTCCGTTTCTCCAGCCACTCCCGCGTTTTTCCCAGAAACGGCAGCGTTTTTTCACACACTCCCATAAAACGGACAGTTTCCGCCCAGAAACACCCACTTCCTGTCAATCACATTACGATCACCAGAACGAAGAAAAAACCTCGTAATGCCGTGAGTAAAATACCTAACTGCATAGCAAAATTACTTGGCGCAGTCGCACTGCGGACATTGCGCATGCGCATTAGCGACTAATCGCTCCGTTGCGAGAAAAAAATAACGAGCGAACAACTCGGAATGACCCCCAATGAATGACATAAGCAGCGTAAAGCTAATATCAGGGGACTTCTTTATTTACATGAATAAATATAAGAGATTGTTTCCCAAAAAACAAATCTTTGTCAGATTTACAAATGGATTTTCAAAGAAAAAAGCAAACTAGCTGATTGCAGTTCTCTGTACTGCTGCATTGTTGAGCACTATGTTGAGTTATGATTGTAATTTGGCCAAGAGAATGCAGAAGAAAGGCTCCCATACATCAGCAATCACTAAACAAAATTCACAGATTCTGAGACCCCCCCCCCCCCAATTTAAGGTTTCCGCAATCCACCAATCTGCGCCCGTACATTACAGAGGGGCCCAAGGGAAGGGGGGGGGAGGTAAGGGGGGTGGGGGGCGTATATTAGAATGTGCATACCTCCCAACATGACCCATTCCAGGAGGGACAAAATGCTCTTTACCTGGACTTCCCACTTAATATATCATTGATGTCACCTGTGTTGAACTATTTCATTGATAAGACAGGTGTTTCAACACAGGTGATTCAATCGTAACTTAAGAAGGAAGTCCAGGTAGAAAGCATTTTGTCCCTCCTGGAAGGGGTCATGGTGGGAGGTATGGATTGTGTCTATTACATTTAAGCCAATTGTGTATATTAAATATAAACTAGTAGTTTAATAATGCCTGGGTACTATTAATAGCTCCACCTAATTAAAACACAACTATTTCATAAAGTTTTCTTGTATTGGAACATACACAACTTAAACAACCTTAAAATACGCACAGAAAAAAAATATAACTTGTCTTGCAAACATGCATTAGCAGCAACCTCTGTTCTACTTACACACTGGGACAGGACTCAGGAGGACTCTCTGTGTGTCTCTCTCTTTAGACCTAAATGCTCTCATTAGATCCAGACACCCAGCCAGGGAGGAGGAGAAGCTGGGATCCCTGGGTCACTTAGAGTCCCCCCCCCCTTACTCCTATCTAACCTCTGGCCGGGTAATTCCATTGGTAGTGTCACGATCCGGGTATCTGGACGCCATTACTTACCCTTCAGATGCCTCCTAAGGCGGGCTCAGCGTTCCAGGACCGGATTCCGCTGTTCCTGAGTTTCCACATGCAGAGTGGTCTTTTCATCAGCCGCGGCCTCCGCTGTGCCCGCGTGGTTAAATGTGCATCTATCAGCCTGGCGTCTCCGGTGGCCGGCGCCGCCATTACTGTTTCCCAGACCACATGGATTACAAACCAAACTTCCCTCCAAGTGTCTGCATGGGCGCAGCCATCTTGGATTCTGTCATCTGATCATTTCCACCAATCTGCTGTCTGTGTTGTTGATTTGCATAATTGCCTAGCCAACCCCTTCCTTGCTGCAGGTATAAGTAAGCTGTACCTGAGCAAGGAAGACGTCAGTGCTTTGGTTGTCAAACCTAGTTCCTGTTTGTCTCTCTTCTATGATTGTCTTCCAGGTTCCAGCTCCTGTCTCAAGACTTCCACCATAGAGACCCGCACCAGCATTCCACCTGCGGTGTAGCCTGACTCTCCAATCCATTGTGGATTCATCTGTTTCCAGCTACAACACTACCTGCTTCCAGCCTCAGCTTCCAGCAGAATACAGCTTCCCTTAAAGGGCCGGTGTCCTTTCTACACTTTACCACTCTCCACCGGAATTATTATTTCTCCGCTCTCAAGTTCTACATTTCAGTTCACATTTCATCGCTCCCAAAGTTCATTTATTATTTAACTGGTTCCAGCCAGTATCCACTCCGTGCTAACAACAGTCTGGTTCCAGCCAGTATCCACAGCAGCTGTTTTACCTTCAGCAACCCAGCTCTTCCTGGAACACCAGCTGGTACAATCCTGGGTTATCTCCATTGCTACAGCCGGGCCTGGTAAGGACTTTCCATCTAGAAGATCATAAGAACTATCTCACACTACCAGTGCCCTGTGGCTCCTGCCATGCTGTAGTACTCAGGAACTGTATTTATTCTTTGCTGACTTTTACGTTTTCCTTTATTGCTGCTGTGATGCGGAGTTGTCATAATAAACATCATTGACTTTTATCTAAGTTGTCGTGGTCACGCCTTCGGGCAGTTATTATTCATGTTACTTACATGTCCAGGGGTCTGATACAACCTCCCAGGTTCCGGTACATCTCAGCCCCTACAACTGAGGCTGCCTCCCGTCAGCTCAGGCCCTCAGTTGTGACAGTAAGCACTGACCTAATGAATCCAGCCGGAGACCAGGATCAAGCGGCCAGGCCAATGCAAGAACTGGCAGCCCGACTAGAACATCAGGAGGCTGCACAGGGCCACATCATCCGCTGTCTCCAGGATCTCTCTACTCGGCTGGATGGGATTCAGACCACTCTCCGTGGATCAGGCGCGTCTGGTGCGTCAACCACAGTGACTCCAGCTATAACCCCACCCACCTTACCCATTCCTGCTCCACGTCTTCATCTTCCAACGCCAGCAAAATTTGACGGATCTCCAAGATTCTGCAGGGGATTTCTCAACCAGTGTGAGATTCAGTTTGAGCTACAACCTGGCAATTTCCCCAGTGACCGTACAAAAATTGCCTACATTATTTCTCTTCTCAGTGGCTCAGCCCTCGATTGGGCATCACCGTTATGGGAGAGGTCCGACACCCTGCTATCTTCTTACACTGCATTCGTGTCAACATTCAGGCGCATCTTCGACGAGCCAGGCCGGGTAACTTCAGCTTCGTCTGAGATTCTCCGTTTACGCCAGGGATCACGTACTGTAGGACAATATCTTATACAGTTCCAGATCCTGGCATCCGAACTGGCATGGAACGACGAGGCCCTGTATGCTGCATTCTGGCATGGTTTATCCGAGCGTATTAAAGATGAGTTAGCTACCAGAGACTTACCCTCCAAGTTAGATGAGTTAATCTCACTTTGTACGAAAGTTGACTTACGTTTCAGAGAGAGAGCAACTGAGCGTGGAAGATCATCTGCTCCAAAATCTTCTGCTCCTCCTCCTCGCCAACTGTCACCAACTAAAGATGAACCCATGCAAATTGGCCGTTCCCGTTTAACTCCTGCTGAGCGCCGAAGACGTCTCTCCGAGTTTCTCTGTTTGTACTGTGCAGCTCCGTCTCACACCATTAATGCCTGTCCCAAACGTCCGGGAAACTCCAAATCCTAGCTCGCCAAGGAGAAGGCCGGCTAGGAGTATTGATCTCCTCTCCATCTCCTCAAGATTGTAACCTCCCAGTCTCGCTTCAAGTTGCTCAACGTTATCAGAACGTCATTGCCCTCCTGGATTCCGGAGCAGCTGGGAACTTTATTACCGAAGCCTATGTTAAACAGTGGTCCCTACCCACCGAGAGACTTCCTTCGTCCTTTTCCTTAACTGCTGTGGATGGCAGTAAAATTTTTGATACAGTTATTTCTCTAAGGACTCTACCAGTTCGTCTGAGAGTGGGAGTTCTTCATTCCGAACTTATTTCACTTTTAGTGATTCCAAGAGCCACACATCCTGTGGTCCTGGGCCTTCCATGGCTCCGTCTTCACAATCCTACAATTGATTGGACGACTACGCAAATCCTGGCATGGGGTTCCTCCTGTACTAAGACATGTTTGTTTAAAGTGTTGCCTGTCTGTTCCTCCTCCCCCAGGTCGTCTGATGTTCCACCTCCTCCATATCAAGATTTCACGGATGTGTTCAGTAAAGCTTCTGCTGATATCCTTCCCCCTCATAGAGAATGGGACTGCCCGATTGATCTCGTTCCAGGGAAGGTTCCACCTCGAGGCCGAACTTATCCGTTGTCTCTCCCCGAGACGCATTCTATGGAGGAATACATAAAAGAGAACCTAGCAAAGGGGTTCATTCGACCTTCTTCTTCTCCAGCCGGCGCAGGCTTCTTTTTTGTAAAGAAGAAAGATGGTGGTCTGCGGCCGTGCATCGACTACAGAGGTTTGAACGACATTACCATCAAGAACCGCTATCCTTTACCCCTGATTACTGAGCTCTTTGACAGAGTTAGCGGAGCTACCATCTTTACAAAGCTGGACCTGAGAGGTGCATACAATCTCATCCGGATCCGTGAGGGTGACGAGTGGAAGACCGCATTTAACACCCGTGACGGACATTATGAGTACCTCGTCATGCCCTTCGGATTGAGCAATGCTCCAGCTGTCTTCCAGCATTTCGTCAATGAGATCTTCAGAGACATTCTATACCGTCATGTCGTGGTCTATCTAGATGATATCCTCATTTTTGCCAACAATTTAGAGGAACATCGTTTCTGGGTAAAGGAGGTTCTGTCCCGTCTCCGTGTCAATCATCTCTACTGCAAATTAGAGAAATGCGTCTTTGAAGTCAAGTCCATTCCGTTTCTAGGGTACATTGTGTCCGGTTCCGGACTAGAGATGGATCCTGAGAAACTACAAGCAATCCAGAATTGGCCAGTACCCTTAACCCTCAAAGGGGTCCAGAGGTTCTTAGGGTTCGCCAATTATTACCGAAAGTTTATACGAGACTTTTCCACCATTGTGGCGCCTATTACTGCTTTCACCAAGAAGGGTGCTAACCCGTCCAAGTGGTCTGAAGAAGCCATGCAAGCTTTTCATCTTTTAAAACAGAGGTTCATCTCTGCACCTGTCCTGAAACAGCCTGACGTCGACTCTCCTTTCATCTTAGAGGTGGATGCCTCCTCCGTTGGAGTAGGAGCGGTGTTATCTCAGAGGGCTAAAGATGGTCATTTACATCCTTGCAGTTTCTTCTCACGGAAGTTCTCCCCAGCGGAGCGCAACTATGCCATTGGCGACCAGGAGTTGCTAGCCATCAAGCTCGCTCTAGAGGAGTGGAGATATCTGTTGGAGGGAGCTTCTCATTCAATCACCATCCTTACAGACCACAAGAACCTTCTATATCTAAAAGGCGCACAATGTCTCAACCCTCGTCAGGCCAGATGGGCACTTTTCTTTTCCAGGTTCGACTTTAAACTCCAGTTCTGTCCGGGCTCTCAGAATCGCAAGGCCGATGCCCTTTCCCGCTCATGGGAGCAAGAAAATGAGTCAGAGTCTTCAGACAAGCATCCTATTATAAATCCGTTGGCATTCTCCACGGTAGGGATGGACTCTACGCCCCCATCAGGGAAAAGTTTTGTGAAGCCGACACTAAGGAAGAAGCTCATGCATTGGGCCCATGCTTCCCGTTTTGCCGGACATACAGGTATCCAAAAAACCCTGGAGTTTATCTCTAGGTCCTATTGGTGGCCAACTCTGAAAAAGGACGTTTTGGAGTTTATTGCATCTTGCCCAAAGTGTGCTCAACATAAAGTATCCCGCCAGTCGCCTGCGGGGCAACTGGTTCCACTATCTGTTCCCCGTCGACCATGGACCCATTTGTCGATGGATTTTATTACAGATTTGCCCATGTGCAACAAGTTCAATACCATCTGGGTGGTAGTTGACCGGTTCACCAAGATGGCACACTTCATTCCTCTCACCGGTCTTCCGTCAGCTTCCAAGTTGGCTCAAGTATTCATACAAGAGATCTTCCGACTCCACGGTCTTCCAGAAGAAATTATCTCAGATCGAGGAGTTCAATTCACAGCCAAATTCTGGCGAAGTTTATGTCAAGTCCTCCAAGTCAAGTTAAAGTTTTCCACGGCTTACCATCCTCAGACCAATGGTCAAACTGAGAGGGTGAATCAGGACTTGGAGGCCTTCCTCCGCATCTATGTGTCCTCCTCTCAAGATGACTGGGTTCAATTACTTCCCTGGGCCGAGTTCTGTCATAACAACCAGTATCATTCTTCATCTTCTTCAACACCATTCTTCACCAACTTTGGATTCCACCCTAAAGTCCCTGAGTTCCAACCGCTTCCAGCAACTTCTGTTCCCGCAGTGGATATCACCTTGCATCAGTTTGCCAATATCTGGAAGAGCGTACGATCAGCTCTGCTCAAGGCATCGTTCAGGTACAAGAAGTTTGCGGATAAGAAGCGTCGAGCAGTTCCTGCTCTCAAGGTGGGTGATCGGGTATGGTTATCCACGAAGAATTTGAGGTTAAGAGTTCCCAGTATGAAGTTTGCACCTCGCTACATCGGTCCTTTTAAAATTGATCAAGTCATCAATCCTGTTGCTTACAGACTCCAGTTACCTCCCTTCTTAAAAATACCCAGGACATTCCATGTTTCCCTGTTGAAACCGCTAATCTTGAATCGGTTTCATTCCTCACTTCCACCAACTCCGAAAGTCCAAACTCAACGAGGCGTTGAGTATGAAGTGGCCAAGATCCTGGACTCACGTCACCGTTACGGTCAACTTCAGTATCTCATTGACTGGAAGGGCTATGGTCCTGAAGAACGCTCTTGGACCAATGCCTCTGACGTCCATGCTCCTGCCTTGGTCCGAAATTTCCACGCAAAGTTTCCTTTAAAGCCTAAGAAGTGTCCTGGGGCCACTCCTAAAGGGGGGGGTGCTGTCACGATCCGGGTATCTGGACGCCATTACTTACCCTTCAGATGCCTCCTAAGGCGGGCTCAGCGTTCCAGGACCGGATTCCGCTGTTCCTGAGTTTCCACATGCAGAGTGGTCTTTTCATCAGCCGCGGCCTCCGCTGTGCCCGCGTGGTTAAATGTGCATCTATCAGCCTGGCGTCTCCGGTGGCCGGCGCCGCCATTACTGTTTCCCAGACCACATGGATTACAAACCAAACTTCCCTCCAAGTGTCTGCATGGGCGCAGCCATCTTGGATTCTGTCATCTGATCATTTCCACCAATCTGCTGTCTGTGTTGTTGATTTGCATAATTGCCTAGCCAACCCCTTCCTTGCTGCAGGTATAAGTAAGCTGTACCTGAGCAAGGAAGACGTCAGTGCTTTGGTTGTCAAACCTAGTTCCTGTTTGTCTCTCTTCTATGATTGTCTTCCAGGTTCCAGCTCCTGTCTCAAGACTTCCACCATAGAGACCCGCACCAGCATTCCACCTGCGGTGTAGCCTGACTCTCCAATCCATTGTGGATTCATCTGTTTCCAGCTACAACACTACCTGCTTCCAGCCTCAGCTTCCAGCAGAATACAGCTTCCCTTAAAGGGCCGGTGTCCTTTCTACACTTTACCACTCTCCACCGGAATTATTATTTCTCCGCTCTCAAGTTCTACATTTCAGTTCACATTTCATCGCTCCCAAAGTTAATTTATTATTTAACTGGTTCCAGCCAGTATCCACTCCGTGCTAACAACAGTCTGGTTCCAGCCAGTATCCACAGCAGCTGTTTTACCTTCAGCAACCCAGCTCTTCCTGGAACACCAGCTGGTACAATCCTGGGTTATCTCCATTGCTACAGCCGGGCCTGGTAAGGACTTTCCATCTAGAAGATCATAAGAACTATCTCACACTACCAGTGCCCTGTGGCTCCTGCCATGCTGTAGTACTCAGGAACTGTATTTATTCTTTGCTGACTTTTACGTTTTCCTTTATTGCTGCTGTGATGCGGAGTTGTCATAATAAACATCATTGACTTTTATCTAAGTTGTCGTGGTCACGCCTTCGGGCAGTTATTATTCATGTTACTTACATGTCCAGGGGTCTGATACAACCTCCCAGGTTCCGGTACATCTCAGCCCCTACAACTGAGGCTGCCTCCCGTCAGCTCAGGCCCTCAGTTGTGACAGGTAGCTCATGACACCTGATACTCCTGTGTCTCTCCTATCTGCGTATTGTCCTGCTCACATGCTGGCTGCCTGGTTCTGCTACTGCACAAAAGGGAGAGCTACTGATATCAGTGTGCTCTTTCCCGGGAGCCCCCTGACAGAGGGGGGCCCAGGGTACAGTATGCCCTACGCCCCCAACTTAATCTGGCTATGGTCAGACATGAGTATTCTGTGTCACCCATGAAGTATACTAGGACACATTGTAGCTGTAAAGGTGATGTGTTATGTAGCACAAAGATTTTATAACCTCAATACCCATCCAATCATATAAACTTACAGTTACATGTGGTACCAGATGGCATGATACTGGATACTTATGCTAGATATGCAATAAAGGCCCAACCACAGGACAGAGGACAAAGAGCTCAGCAATCGGGAAATAGAGCAAAATAACTCGTCACCCGCTGCAATTAATATCTAATTGTTATTATAGAATAGTTTTCAGCTTTTTGTCTTTGCAGTATATAAAAACCAAGGGCCTCAAACATATATATTCACACACACACACATCTCATCTTTACTAATGAATTAGCAATATAGGAGCCATTTTTTACATGTCTGTGAAGGGTAAAATAATCATTGTTACACCCTATAGACTTGCCCTATAACACAGTGACTGCCCTGAGAAGGGGAATGTCGAACTAACCTGAACTCGGTCTCTCACTCAGCACTTTGATAACAAACGTACCAGAAATGACAAACTTTATTGATGCACATTCCGGAGCCTGTTTTTTTGCATTTCATGAATGTGCACGCCAAGGGGCAAGTCCAAGGGGCAAATTTACTGAAAGGTTGTTTTTTTTAAGCATTGTACTGATTTCTGGTCTTTTTCCCAGTGTAATTTATTCCTCCGCATTTACTAAAGGCCAAACCACCAACAGCTTCGCCATCACAATTTATTTTTACATAAATACAGATCACCCAACTTATCAGACAGGCAGAAACGTGCTCTCCTGCAGCTGTACAGGAATACCATACATACTAGCTACTGCATGTATGCTGCAGGACCCATCAGCCACAGGTTCTGTGGGTGTGAAGCAGCGGTGCAAGTAGAAAAAAATTCTTAGTGCTATTGTGTGCACGCACCAAAGCCACACGTGCCAAAAAATGGGTGTGGCCACATGCCACATGGGACGTGGCCAATGAAAATAGGGGTGTGATTTGCATATGGGGGGCCAGATGCACATATTACCCCAATAGCGCAGTGCCAGATACACATATGCCCCCAATAGTGCCAGATACAAATGTGCCCCCAATAGTGGAGTGCCAGATACACATATGCCCCCAATAGTGGAGTGCCAGATACACCTATGGCCCCAATAGTGGAGTTGCAGATACACATATGCCCCTGTAGTGCAGTGCCAGATACACATATGCCCCAGTAGTGCAGTGCCAGATACACATATGTCTCCACAGTGCCAGATACACATATGCCCCCCAGTGCCAGATACACATATGCCCCAGTAGTGCAGTGCCAGATACACATATGTCTCCACAGTGCCAGATACACATATGCCCCCACAGTGCCAGATTAAAATATCCACCACAGTGCCAGATATACATATGCCCACAGTGCCAGATATGCCCCCACAGTGCCAGAAACACATATGCCCTCACAGTACCAGACACACATATGCCCCCAGTGCCAGTATCCCTCATAGTGCCAGATATGCGCCCAGTGCCACATATGCCCTCCAGTGCTAGATACACATGTGCCCCCAGTGCCACATATGCCCCCCCAGTGCCAGGTACACATATGCCCCCAGTGCCACATATGTCCCCCCAGTGCCAGATACACATATGACCCCAGTGCCAGGTACATATATGCCCCCAGTGCCACATATGCCCCCCCAGTGACAGATACACATATGCCCCCAGTGCCACATATGCCCCCCAGTGCCAGGTACACATATGTCCCCAGTGCCACATATGCCCCCCAGTGCCAGATACACATATGCCCCCCCAGTGCCAGATACACATATGCCCCCAGTGCCACATATGCCCCACCAGTGACAGATACACATATGCCCCCAGTGCTAGATACACATGTGCCCCCAGTGCCACATATGCCCCCTTAGTGCCAGGTACACATATGCCCCCAGTGCCACATATGTCCCCCCAGTGCCAGATACACATATGACCCCAGTGCCAGGTACATATATGCCCCCAGTGCCACATATGCCCCCCCAGTGACAGATACACATATGCCCCCAGTGCCACATATGCCCCCCAGTGCCAGGTACACATATGTCCCCAGTGCCACATATGCCCCCCAGTGCCAGATACACATATGCCCCCCCAGTGCCAGACACACATATGCCCCCAGTGCCACATATGCCCCACCAGTGACAGATACACATATGCCCTCCAGTGCTAGATACACATGTGCCCCCAGTGCCACATATGCCCCCCCAGTGCCAGGTACACATATGCCCCCAGTGCCAGATACACATATGACCCCAGTGCCAGGTACATATATGCCCCCAGTGCCACATATGCCCCCCCAGTGACAGATACACATATGCCCCCAGTGCCACATATGCCCCCCAGTGCCAGGTACACATATGTCCCCAGTGCCACATATGCCCCCCAGTGCCAGATACACATATGCCCCCCAGTGCCAGATACACATATGCCCCCAGTGCCACATATGCCCCACCAGTGACCGATACACATATGCCCCCAGTGCCAGGTACACATATGCCCCCAGTGCCACATATGCCCCACCAGTGACAGATACACATATGCCCCCAGTGCCAGGTACACATATGCCCCCAGTGCCACATATGCCCCCAGTGCCAGGTACACATATGCCCCCAGTGCCACATATGTCCCCAGTGCCAGATACACATATGCCCCCAGTACCACATATGCCCCCCAGTGCCAAATACACATATGCCCTCAGTGTCAGGTACACATATGCCACGATTGCCACATATGCCCCCCCAGTGCCAAATACACATATCAGGACATAACAGCCCCCAGTGCCACATATGCCCCCCCAGTGCCAGATACACATATGCCCCCAGTGTCAGGTACACACCTCCTCTCCCCGCTGCTGTGCTGTGTCAGGAAGGAGAGCGCAGCTCACGCCTCTTCTGTGTCCCTCCTGTGTCTCTGGCGGTGGCGGTGGCGTGTCTCTCAAATGAGGCGCCGGTTTGTGAGCCAATCAGAGCTCGCGGACCATCAGCCAATCAGGAGCCGCAGCTGCTGGTCCACGAGCTCTGATTTGCTCACGAACCGGCACCTCATTTGAGAGACACGAGAGGGACACAGGAGAGGTGCGAGCTGTGTTCTTCTTCCCGACACAGCACAGCACAGCGGTGCCAGCGGGCAGCAAGCATGGCGGTCAGGCCGGTAGCACTGCGTACTGGCTGGAAATTTCTTACCAGTACGCAGTACCACCCATACCGCCATATTTGCAGCACTGGTGTGAGGTCATACCGAGGTTTCACTGTACCCATAACAACCTGATCCATCTGTATGACCAGGTGAAACATTGCTAGAACCAAGACAGGCTCCCATTTTGTCTCTGGCCTGCACTAGCTGTTGTCTGCACTCCAGTTAGTGCCCTCGAGGGTTATAGGCATTATCCAATCCAATTTTTCCTGCCCATTTGACCCCTGCAGAGCCGGGTCTTATCTGCTCCTCCATCTAGGAGTCACAATGGCATCAGCTGAAGGGAGCAGTCTATAGTCTTCCATGAGTACCCAAGGTCCTGAAAGCTATAGACTGCACATGTATTGGATGCAAAATCACCTATATTAACTGTATGCGGGCAGCTGTCATAATACTGACGCCGGGATTCCGACTGGGGCATCATACAGATGCTGGTATACAGGCGAGGTAGGTGATTCCCCCTCTAGGGGTGTCCACGACACCCATAGAGGAAGAATAGAACCTGTGGCAAGACCGCAAGGGGCTTTGTTGCGCTCGCCCCCCTGCCGGAATCCCACCAATCGGGATGCCGATGTTGGTATAATGACATTCGGCATCCTGTGTGGCGGGATACCATAACGATCCCATATTAACTGCCATCACTCCTACTCCTTGAGTGCGTCGCTGGTCTGAGCTAAGATGCATAACAAGCACTCTGGCAGGCCACCCTAAGCTCCTGGCCACTTACTGTAAAAGGATACAGGACTTTCTTGGAAATTGGGTGAATGGTGGACACCATAACCGTGCAGGCACCGCAGCCCCCTCCGCCGCAGCCATACTTTGTGCCTGTAAGGCGTACTGGAGAGGAAAACCGTTAAGGAAGATAATAAACCATGTTCATTTGCTAGATTGTTTTAAACTGCGGCATCACCAGTCTGACACGTGTAATGGCGTACAGAGATCTAAAGACCTTTACCTAAATTTGTCTCATCTACTGGGCTTATCTTTTCTATGCACCATCCATGACTACAAACATTTGGTTTCCCCTAGATTAAAAAAGAAAAAAAGTTTTGTAAACCCTGCGGCCGGTTTGCACTTTTGGGAGTCCGTCAACAAAACATTCCAGGAAACTATAGGACGGATTCAGAGTTGTACTCAAATCCATATGCCAGGCCGGTCCTGCGTGTTTTTGTGCTGCACATGTGTTGGAAACGAGCGCACTCATCTATGGGGTACGCTGAATCATAATCACTACAGTCGCATCACCACTTGGAACTGCGCAGGCGGGATTGGAACTGTGAGTTCTCACATAGGCTAATCTCTGTAAGGGCTGTGCAGAATTATGGGCACACACACAATTCTACCTGTTGTCAGACACATCTGTCCCACCAAGAACATGGTTGGTCCACGTACGCACTGACCACAATGACGGCTGTAAAACCAAGCGTACAGATAGGGACGATCCGGCTGCAGAGATGCGTACAGCTCATTCAGGTGAACATACGCATTTACCGCCATACACGCAATGCCGTAGCAGTTACGGCTGATTTGTCCCTTGGAAGTCTAACGGAATGTTTTTAACCTTGTTGGCAGATTTCCAGTGATGAAAGGGACATTATTGTATATTTCCCAGCATACGTGATAATACACATGTACTTGTGTCATGGGCGCTATTTCCGGTTGTTGCCTCAGGTAGCAGAATGACGAGGCACACCTCTGTAAGGGAACAGTCAACTCAGGACACTGAGCCTGAAGCCATACACACACATAGAACAAGAAAAGTGGCTGCGCTGTGTGTCAGCAGCTATATAAAATAGAGAGCACAACGTATAAAATGTAAAGAATTTATTCTCTTAATCAGTGTAGTTATAAAACATGTAGGTCAATAATACACCTATATCTGTCTCAGGTGATATAAAGGTTCAGCCGTGTGATAAAATGGCTATCCAATATATTAAATCCTAATTGTGCAATAGGGAGGGAACAGGAGAATTTGTAGATGTAGTTCCAGATAAATATAAACGTATACTACCTCTCCGGCAAGGGCTGGTATAAACTTGGCCGGGCGTCCCCGGCTAGTGAGTCCTGCGTTGCCCGATATTCTGCACAGAGGAGAGGAGTGTTGCGGTGCCCAGTGCCAAGCACCTCCCAATAGAAAGTGATGTATAATCGTCTCCTGTACTCCTGATCGCCAGCCGGCGATGAAGCAAGCTGCTGAGATGCACAATGTGATTGTACAGCGGAGCGGAAAGGTGGGTATCCCTAAGCTGAGTACCTGCCGCCAGGAGGAAATGTGCGGTCGTCTCCTGTTCTCGTGATCGCTGGCTGGCGGTGATAGCAAGCTGCTGTCGGAGAGTCAAAGGCGGTTTCTTGCCGCAATCAGCCGGTCAGCTGGATGGAAGAGAAGCGGTGTGGATTGCACAGGATTAATTCACCTGGACCAGGTGTATGAAAGGCGGGGTCCTGAAGCGTTTTGTCACGATCACGTGACTTTATCAAAGGTAACCTTGTGCATCTCAGCAGCTTGCTTTATCGCCGGCTGGCGATCAGGAGTACAGGAGACGATTATACATCACTTTCTATTGGGAGGTGCTCGGCACTGGGCACTGCAACACTCCTCTCCTCTGTGCAGAATATCGGGCAACGCAGGACTCACTAGCCGGGGACGCCCGGCCAAGTTTATACCAGCCCTTGCTGGAGAGGTAGTATACGTTTATATTTATCTGGAACTACATCTACAAATTCTCCTGTTCCCTCCCTATTGCACAATTAGGATTTAATATATTGGATAGCCATTTTTATCACACGGCTGAACCTTTATATCACCTGAGACAGATATAGGTGTATTATTAACCTACATGTTTTATAACTACACTGATTAAGAGAATAAATTCTTTACATTTTATACGTTGTGCTCTCTATTTTATATAGCTGCTGACACACAGCGCAGCCACTTTTCTTGTTCTATAGTCTTCCAATACATCTCACATAGTGGTGTGGCAAGCGCAGTGTCTCAGGAGCCTGTTGTACCTTAATTTGTTGGCTTTATTTAAATGATTGATTTGTTTGAGGCGCTGAACAAGTAGTTTCTTTTGTTGTTCTGTAATACACACACATAAGTAGTACAGCGACATAAGCAAATAGCACTTATTTATCATCCATGCATCAACGTGCACAATTTGCATGGAACCACATCAACCAATGAGCTTTTGAAATAGTCTAGCACTTGTCAGAAACTGGGACTGATTGGTTGATGGGTTATGCCCATTTGCACCTACATATGTTGGTCAAGGACGTCTGGCATTCAACTTTATGGGAGTCTCAAAGACTTCTGGGAAAGTAGTCCCCTCATCGCCCTCCACATCCCTCCCCCTCCCTCCCGGAACATTGGCTGAACAGGGGACGCTCTTCTCAGATAATCACGCTAATGTGGACACACCTCCTCTTCATAGACCAGAGATTTGCAGTATTATACCACAAAATACATTTAGATGGGCAGGTGTATTTATATTGTACTGTCTGCAATCCCATGCATTTATTAAGGGTCACTTATGCCATTGATAAACTGCTCTGTGGCTTCTCCCATTGCGCATAGACAACAATAATACGTCTCTATCACTGCAGCACACTCCAACTGCGTAAAAGGATACAGTTCTTTCTCAAGTAGGGAAGCAGCATAACTTCAGGATCTGCATTACATTCTACTATCTATACAAGGGAAGAAAACACATAATTATTAGAGCAATGTGCAGTCCGGTTTTACAGAAATCCTAACCTCCCCCGATATTGTGGCTCTGAGACTGAACCGAAACAGTGCCGTAACTAGGCATTTTAGCGCTGTGTGCAAGAAACATCACTAGCGCCCCCCCCCCTCCCCCATGCAAGATATGG
Organism: Pseudophryne corroboree; assembly: GCF_028390025.1. Taxonomy (NCBI): domain Eukaryota; kingdom Metazoa; phylum Chordata; class Amphibia; order Anura; family Myobatrachidae; genus Pseudophryne; species Pseudophryne corroboree. Next base: position 34,862,650 of record NC_086450.1, on the reverse strand, counting down.
GCAGTGCGCGCCACGTGAAAAAATATATAGGGTTGTGGCCACAAAATAATACCAATTCATACTACGGTGCACAGTAGTCTCCATTATTCAAATTTTGCTGCACAGAAGTGCCACTACACCAGGTAGAGCCCCTTTTACACATTACGGCAGACAGCGTCCCCTTTTTATACATTACGGCAGACAGTCCCCCTTTTTACACATGACGGCAGACAGCGTCCCCCTTTTTACACATTACGGCAGACAGTCCCCCTTTTACACATTACGGCAGACAGTCCCCCTTTTTACACATTACGGCAGACAGCGTCCCCCTTTTTACACATTACGGCAGACAGCGACCCCTTTTTACACTTTATGGCAGACAGCGTCCCCTTTTTATCACACATTACGGCAGACAGTGACCCCTTTTTACACATTACGGCAGACAGTGACCCCTTTTTACATATTATGGCAGACAGCGTCCCCTTTTTACACATTACGGCAGACAGCGTCCCCCTTTTTACACATTACGGCAGATAGCGTCCCCCTTACACATTGTGGCAGATAGAATAGATAGATAGATAGATAGATAGATAGATAGATAGATAGATAGACAGATACTTACCATTCAGGGCAGCGCTTAGGCAGAGCCTGACAGGCAGTTTTCTCAGTGCTGCCGCCAGCTCCCGAGTCCTCTTGGTAGTGTCCTGCTCCTCCATGTACACACAGCCGCCCCATCTTCCTGCAGACTGACCCACCGCCGACTACAGCAGCAGCTTCACAGTCCCCTGCAGCCAGACCCTTATGTGAATAATCAGCAGCAGCGGCAGTGGTGGGTGAGGGGACACAGGCGCCGCCGCCAGCAGGAGTAGGAACACAGGCAGTGCCGGCCGCCAGCGGGACACAGGCGGTGCTGCCAGCGGGAGTAGGGACAGAGGCAGCGCCGCATGCTGTAGTGGATACAGGCGGCGGCGCATGCGGGACGCAGGCGGCGGCGCCAGCAGCGGCCGTGCGGGTGTGTTGCAAGATGGTGCGCCTGCAGTGCATTTGCGCTGTGGGCAAGGCACCATCGGCACACACCTAGTTACGGCCCTGAACCTGATCCATACAGATTCCCGGTCCTGATCTTCCAGTGGTTCGGAATTTGAAATCTAAATGTCATGTTTTGTATTGCAAAAATGACATAATTTTAGCTATTTTTATAGATTTTTATCAATGTTTTTTGTTTTGTTTTTTTATTAATCAATTTTAAACTAAACCGAAATCCGAATCTAAACCAAAACACTTGAGGGTGGTTTGCAAAACCAAAACACGGAGATGAATCCAAAATCAAAACATGGGTGTCGGCATGTATGATGTCATCTGGTTATTACAAAATTGCTAATGGAAGGGCTTGGAGGAGAATTTTGCGAATTCCCATTAGTACATTTAGGTGATACTAAAATAGTGTAAAAATGGTATGAAAACACACTTTTTCATATTATTTTAGTAAAAATAATATTGATAAATATGCCCGTTAATATATAATACTACTTATTAAAGTGGAACACAAATAATACTTTGATAACCTGTATCCCTGCCATGATGATGAAATTGCAATCATGATTTTTCTTGGCAAAGGGAAGAGGTCTCCCGGAAACGTGTAGAAAAGCCTGCTGCGGAGACAACATATATTGGGCCTAATGCAGCTTCAGTTGTACTTTAGCGAAAAATCGCAAAACTACAACCTACAACTTTTCTTTAACATGCTAAGGTCCGGGGCAAGCCCCCCCCCCCCCCCCGCATGTCGGGTCCTGCCCCCCGTTAACACATCGCTTGCATGATTAAGGTAGCCCCCTGCCTATGCAGCCTAGCTGCGTAGGCAGTCGGCTGGCCGCCATATTTTGGGTCGCAGCGGCTGCGTATGACGTCACGCAGTCGCCACAGCCCGCCCCAGCAACAGTCCGGACATGCCTGCATTGGCAGGACCGCACCCCTTATGCGGAGCGTCGACGCCCACAAAACACAGCGTGGACACCCCGTTCCTGCGCCCCTCCAGGTCTTAGATTGCGATCGCAGGTTACGACCGGCTTGCACATGCTTGGTGCTGAAATTGTCAAATAGCAATATCATCACTTTTACATCTGAACCTTAATCCTGCCCATATACCTGAGAGGTTTTGCTGTTTTGGACCATCTACACTTCCCTGACTGCAGCCAGGACTTGCTACATGTGTGATCTGCATTCCGGTATTACCTGCCTCCTATTTTACTGTGAATGTCGGTATTTTATTGATTATACCCAATTGTTTATTAATAAAATAATCTGCACCGTTGACCCTTCTCATCTCTAACTGCTGGCGAATCCCGAGGAAGAAGCAAAGAAACCTTTATGTGCACTCGTGACAGAATTCAAATGTACCTTTTGATCTTAGGGGTGAAACAGAGTGAACCTGAAAACAAGTACTGCACCTTGTAAAGATACCTCTATGTGCATGCGTGAAAGTATGGTGATGTAAGTGCCTGTCCTAAGTGCGAGTGAGAACTGCAGCATACAGGTGGAATACTTCATTATCCTTTACCAAGTGAAAAATACAAAGCGCGGGTTACCAGTTTTCTATTGTTGCATATATTTGATCTACGAGCAAGAGGTGGTGTGCTCTCCTGTTACTTGTAAACCTGCTGCTTGATTTTATATAGTGCAAGGCGGTTGTCTGTTTAATTGTATGCAATCTTGAAAAGGTTTCTTGCAACATACTGCCATATTTCAGAGAGTTGAACATCCCTGGTGACTGACAGATACGTAGGGGCTGATTTTTAGACGGATGCAGCAGTGATATTAGGTGCAGAGGAGCAATGTGTTTTCTTCTGCAATTTCACCTGAGTTGCACTGCACAATAGTGCACATGCGACCCGATATGTACAGAGTCGCAGGGCAGATTTGGACGCAAGGTAGCAGAAATGTGAGGAGTGTTCCTGGTCGGTGACTGGGAGATAATGCGGGTACAGGGGTGGCTAAGCAGACGCACGGAGATGTTGCAGTTTGTGGGAGCGCTTGAGGAGTGTTGCTAGATCTATGGAAGCTGACAGTGGGTGTCTCGGGGTAATTCCAAGTTGATCGCAGCAGGAAATTTTTTAGCAGTTGGGCAAAACCATGTGTACTGCAGGGGGGCAGATATAACATTTGCAGAGAGAGTTAGATTTGGGTGTAGTGAGTTCAATCTGCAATCTAAATTGCAGTGTAAAAATGAAGCAGCCAGTATTTACCCTGCACAGAAACAAAATAACCCACCCAAATCTAACTCTCTCTGCACATGTTATATCTGCCTCCCCTGCAGTGCACATGGTTTTGCCCAACTGCTAAAAAATTTCCTGCTGCGATCAACTTGGAATTACCCCCTCAGTCCTTGCACATTCAGACGCACGGATTTACACCAGGGAAGTGCTTTGTAGCAGCATTTGCATAAAGATGAAGATGGGGACAAATGTGCAATTTAAAAGTTTTGTTTTTCAGAGCTAGTACCTGGTAGCTGACGCCATCTGAGGTGAGGACACGTACTTAGGGGGTAATTCTGAGTTGATCGCAGCAGCAAGTTTGTTAGCAATTGGGCAAAACCATGTGCACTGGAGGGGGGGGGGGGCAGATATAACATTTGCTGCTTTATTTTTACACTGCAATTTAGATTGCAGATTGAACACACCACACCCAAATCTAACTCTCTCTGCACATGTTATATCTCTCTCCCCCCCCCCCCCCCCCCGAAGTGTACATGGTTTCGCCCAATTGCTAACAAAATTGCTGCTGCGAATCTGCGATCAACTCAGAATTAGGCCCTTAGCGCCCTGTACAGGGCATTCGTTTTTGGGTTCTCATCAAGGACTACAAAATATTCAGATGCACAATAATAATAAATGGTAAAATGCTGGCGAGCGTTTATATTGTGCAGATTACAATGAGCAATCACCCTGTATGCTGCTAAACTGCTATTAAATCATTTTCTTTGAGGTCACTGAATCTACCGCTTCTAAAAGGTCTGTGCTGCAATCCCTCTGCAGGTCTGGGATTCCCAGTATGGTATTTACTGTACTGGGTAGTTAGGAATTCAGCCCGTCTGCCGTCCCATGCCACCAGGTGTACTCTAAGATGGGTATTATTACACCGTGCCGTGCCTTCAAGGGTACTCTAAGATGGGTATTACACCTTGCACTGCCCACCAAGAGTACTGGCTACATTACTCAGCAGGTCTAAGGGAAATGCAATGCCTATGTACTTGGCTGTGACCTACAGTACAGTAGTACAATAACCACACGCCTTGCTGGTATAGATAATCACATATTTGAACAATATTTTAAAAGACACAAACACATAAAAATGATGCAGTTGCTATTAGTTCAGTGTGTGGAATTTGTGCCCGGAGTAAAGTGTTCTATTGTTAAAACTGCTGAGATGTAACAATTAGTAATGCAAGCATACCTTTCTTCCATTCACATAGAATATCAGCTGGTCCGGAGCCCGTTTAATAGACATCTCTCCAGGTCTGTCAGTCTCTGCAAAGAGCTGTTGGGTGATTGCTTAAAGATCGGCAAGGTGTTCTACACAGTGAGAGCGGAGCTGCAGAATGGCATGAGATGTGTTTGGTAACACTGTAAACTCGCCAAACTGGTCCTCTGGCATCAAGGTATGACAAGCCTGCTAAAAGAATTCGATGGCCAAATAGGACTGAGAATAAATAAGCGTCCTGGTTTTTTAAAAGAAGGAAGCCTGAGGCAGGGATTAGGAGAAAGGGGGAGGAGAGGGGGAAGGGGAGGATAGAGCAGGTAGCCAGGGCCGGTTCTTAGACTTGTGGCGCCCCGGGCAAAATATGGGGGCGTGGCTTCAATTGGGGGCGTGGTCACGACGCTGAAAGAAAATAAATAAATAAATAAAAAGTATACTTACCATCCCCGTTCCTGATCCAGACCGCTGCAGACCTCCTCCGCCGGCGCCGCTCTTCTTCTCTCCTCTCTTCTCTTCGATCTATGGGAGAGACGTTATTACGTCTCTCCCATAGAACAGCATAGACACTAGAGGTCAATTATGACCCCTAGTGTCTGTGCCACTATGCTGTGCGGTGCGCAATGACATCATCGCGCATTGCACAGCAAAGGTCCTCTACACAAAGGGAAACTAGACCGTAGCGTCTAGTTTCCCTTCATGGAGAGGACCTTTGCTGTGCGGTGCCACCGCACAACTAAGGTCCTCTCAGTGAAGGGAAACTAGACGCTACGCGTCTGGTTCCCTTCAAAGCGGGGGGGCACAGCAGGGCACTGCAGGGGGCACAGTGGCGGATCTTGCCCTGGTGCGGCGCCCTCTGAAAGGCGGCGCCCCGGGCAAAAGTACCGCTTGCCCGTGGCAAGAACCGCCACTGCAGGTAGCATAGGAGCAGCCTGTAGAAAAAAGGGGAGGAGAGTTACCTGGGAGGTACAAAAGACCAGGAATGCCAGGCAGGCTCCCTCTTGCATGCTGAACAAGGATCCAAGAAGGCACTCCAGAATTCAAGGAAGGATTAAGTACTTTACCTATAATCTCCCTCTCCGGCACCATTGGGATTAGCCACCCTGCGGCCCTGTTCCACCCCCTCTCAAGTTCAGCGCCCTCCACCACAGGCCGGCCCAGCATCCCCATAACTGCAGCTTCAGTACTGGCTGCGGCTCATCCCCACCATGCCCAGGCCCAAGAGGCTTGCTCCCCCCCCCAGCGGCTCATTCAAGTGAACTGCGAGCCGTCCAAGCCAGACCGCGGCTCGGCTCCCCCGCACGGGCTCCGGTCGGCGGGACCAGTGCCGGGTTCCCCCCTCCACACTGGGCTAGCGTGCGTTGGGCCTGAGCCAGGCTCCGGTGCACTAGCCCACAGCACGCCGCACCACCTCCCCTCCCAGCGCCGAGCGATCGCGTCACGCTCAGCGCCGGCCAGTGGCAGCAGCATCCCTCACCCCCCCCTCCCCCGGGGCGATCGCGTCACGCCTGGCGCCGGCCAGCGGCAGCCGCAGACCCCGGCTCCGGCGGGACTGGTTCCCCCGCCGGAGCCTGCACATACGTTCCCCACGCCACCTAGCACGGCGCAACGTAGGCAGGAGTTTCCCCCGCAGCTTACCCGCAGCGTCCACCCCCCTCACACACAGGCATCTGAGGCTGCAGTTGCGCAGCCAGCGGACGCAGAAGCACCGCAATTGGGTTAGGGGCTACAGCTGGCAGCGCTTCCCACCCCTGGTGGCAGGCAGGGCAGCACTTCCCCCCAGCCCATTACTCGCTATGGGTGAACTACTGGCCCACCGCTGCCCACCCCACCCATCAGCAACAGCAGCCCCCCGCAGAGCAGCCCCAGGCGCAAGCGCTGGATACTTTACATGTTCCCTCTGCAAGATTGCAGGTCCCAGTCAGCAAAGGACGCAACCAACCGGCCGAGGGGGCATCGTCGGATCAAGTAGCGGACGGAGCGCCGCTCGACGAGGGACAGGCGGGGACTGCGAAGAAGGTCAGTCAGGCACCCTCGTCTTCAGGACCAGGTGAGCAAAAAGCTTCATCCAGCAGCAGCGCTTCATATACAGACTCTAGCGATTCATCTAGCTCAAACAGCTTTTATAGTATCAAGGTCTATAAGCATTATATCATTACAGTATTACAGTACTAAGGTTACGGTATAAGCATATCCTTTCAGTGTGTTGCAAACAAGGTTTACTGTGTGTCATTCTGTGAGCGTCTGCGCCGCTCGTGTTCTTCTCGTGGGCACAGCGTCCGCTACGCTAATAACGTAGCATTACGGTAGTCGGCCGCCTATAGCGTGCTCGATACCAAACGTAAACCCGCGAGCGTACGCGTCGCTTGTGCGTTGCGCTCACGGTCTAGCGTCTGCCTACGCTAAGTGCGTACTATTACGGTACCCCGTACGCCAATTGCGTACTGAGTCTCTTGCAAATATATAGTGAATGTTATACGGAAAAGAATAGGCTTTATCAATTTTAGCAATTCAGAAACAGCCAGTTCCGGCTTCCCACATTAACTCAGACCCAGTCGTACCTTCCCGCCAGCCCATTACCCGCAAGGGGCGAACCCTTTCTAATAATTTATTCATTTAATTTCTTTTATTGTATTGCTTCTGCGCTGTGGCTTAGTTGGCTAAAGCGCCTGTCGGGTAAACAGGCCTCAATGCTTTCTTATAATGAGCATAATGAGTGAAAAGTCCAGCACTGTCCACTGGTATAGTCGCGACGTTATGGCAAGAACTTTGCTGTACGCTCTCCAGTCACCTGCGAATAAAATATATGTGGAAGCTTAAGATAATCACTCCAGCCAGGGAGTTTGTTTTTAATGACAAACACATGGCACATCTACACAGTGAGGGGGTCACGGCGGCGTATAGTGGGCAATAGGGTCATAAGGGGCAATGGAGTATGGGTCAGCGGTTACATTGCTGAGTCAGGATACACTGCAGCGTATAAGGTATGATAGGGTATATGTGACGACATGTGATGACACAGCCAGCGCGTCGTGTCGCACAGTGGTAAAAGACACGTGGTTACTTTCCTAGCCCTGGTCCTACACATGGACTACACTAATTGCTGATCTGTATTTGGCTATATACTAGGCAATATTGTATTATATTGTATGATGTTATTGTTACAAGGGTACAGTTATGTTTTATCTGTTATATTAGGAATATGCAGTTTATTTGGTTATAATATATGCAATTGTGTTAGGTTATCTGTTACCCTTTAGATAACGTATTTATGTTAGCCCTAGTTTCCTATTGTTTTCATGCCCCACAGAGGACCTCAGAGGGTGAGTCATATAAGGTAACATTGTCTATGTTTATTCACTCCCTATTGTCCAAAAGTGAGTTGACCAGACAGGGTGGCTCTCTGAATGATGTAATCACCTTGATTAGAATATGTATTGTATTCCAATGCTGTAAGATCCTAAGACAGAGAGAGAGGCAGGAGACTGACTAAGAAGTAATGTTCTGTCAGGAGTTCCTGGAGGTAAAACACAATATAGTACAAGTCAGTAGTATCACCGATGTCTGTGCCGCGGGAGGGTATTACACACGGGCTAACAGGTATGAGGCAAGGATAGCGAGATACGAGATAACGCCATAAACGTATATGGCGGTGTATAGGGCAAATTGGTGATATCCAGCGGGTGTAGAAGTGATGTACCAAATCAGTAATGTCAGTGCCACGTGTGTATAATGCAGTATATGGAACGTACTGGTGATATAATATACAGCATAATGATTAGTGGCGACATTGCTGCGGGAGCATATTTTAGCATTCTAGATACACTAGCGGGTTAATAAAAGTACAATACCAGAACGATAAGCCGGGGGTACATAGCAGATTATGGGGTATATGCAATTGCGGTCGAATTCCCGAAATTGTCGAATTTCGGGTCATTTTCGCCCAAAAAAAAAATTTGCCAATGCAATTCAGTGCTTTCCGACCAAAAAACGGACTTTCAAAATTCGACTTTTTGAAATTCGAATTTTTGCAAATTCGACTTTTCTGCAATGATACAAGTGCTGCAATTCGACAAAAGCATATTCAATTCAAGTTTGGAAATTCGACAGCAGTGCTTTTAGACAGCAAATTCGTCATTTTCAATCCGCCACACTTTGGAGGGTGAAAACAACAAAAAAAAATTTAAACATGTTTTTTTTGGTGTTTTTTTTTTTAGGAATAGCATATCTATTTATATTAGAAGGGATTAGGTACTTTTTTTTTTTTTTTTTTGGATGCACAAATATTATTTATATATTTTTTAAAATATTTTTTTTATTTTATTATTTTTTTATTGCTGGAACGGTAAAATCCTTTAAAAAAATGGCGTGGGGTCCCCCCTCCAAAGCATAACCAGCCTCGGGCTCTTCGAGCTGGTCCTGGTTCTAAAAATGCGGGGAAAAAATTGACAGGGGATCCCCCGTATTTTTAAAACCAGCACCGGGCTCTGCGCCTGGTGCTGGTGCAAAAAATACGGGGGACAAAACGAGCAGGGGTCCCCTGTATTTTTCACACCAGCATCGGGCTCCACTAGCTGGACAGATAATGCCACAGCCGGGGGTCACTTTTATGCCGTGCCCTGCGGCCGTGGCATTAAATATCCAACTAGTCACCCCTGGCCGGGGTACCCTGGGGGAGTGGGGACCCCTTCAATCAAGGGGTCCCCCCCCCACCCCAGCCACCCAAGGGCCAGGGGTGAAGCCCGAGGCTGTCCCCCCCATCCAATGGGCTGCGGATGGGGGGGCTGATAGCCTTTTGTGATAATGAAAAGAATATTGTTTTTTCCAGCAGTACTACAAGTCCCAGCAAGCCTCCCCCGCAAGCTGGTACTTGGAGAACCACAAGTACCAGCATGCGGGAGAAAAACGGGCCCGCTGGTACCTGTAGTACTACTGGAAAAAAAATACCCAAATAAAAACAGGACACACACACCGTGACAGTAAAACTTTATTTCACACGTCGACACACACATACTTACCTAAGTTCACACGCCGACATCGGTCCTCTTCTCCATGTAGAATCCACGGATACCTGAAAATAAAAGATCAATATACTCACCTCAGCCATGGTCCAGAGATACATCCACGTACTTGGCAAAAAAAGAAAACGAACACACGGGCCACCGGACTGAAAGGGGTCCCATGCTGACACATGAGACCCCTTTCCACGAATGAGACCTGTCAGTGACAGCTGTCACACAAAGGTCTCTAAAGCCAATCAGGAAGCGCAACTTCGTTGCGCTCACCTGATTGGCTGTGCGCTGTCTGAACTCAGACAGCGCATCGCACAGCCCCGTCCATTATATTCAATGGTGGGAATTTAGCGGCTAGCGGTGAGGTCACCCGCCGGTCAGCGGCTGACCGCGGGTAACCCCACCGCAGACAGCAAAGTTCCCACCATTGAAACTAATGGAGCGGCTTTGCGATGCGCTGTCACAGCACAGACAGCGCACAGCCAATCAGGTGAGCGCCACGGAAGTAGCGCTTCCTGATTGGCTGAAGGGACTTCAGTGACAGGAGTCACGTGATGTCCCGGCATTCGGGAGAAAGGGGTCTGATGTGAAAGCATGGGACCCCTTTCAGTACGGCATGGAGCGGGTGTTCGGTTTGTTTTTTTAACAAGTACGTGGATTTATATCTGGACGTGGATGTACCTCTGGACGCTGGAAGGTGAGTATAATTTTTTCACAGGTACCCTCGGATCGTCGGAGACCGTGGCAGTCGGCGTGTCAACATAGGTAAGTATGCGTGTGTCGGTAGTGTGTAATAAAGTTTTACTATCAAGGTGTCTGTGTACTGTTTTTATTTGGGTATTTTTTTCCCAGTAGTACTACAGGTACCAGCGGGCCCATTTTTCTCCCGCATGCTGGTACTTGTGGTTCTCCAAGTACCAGCTTGCGGGGGAGGCTTGCTGGGACTTGTAGTACTACTGGAAAAAACAATATCTTTTTATTATCACAAAAGGCTATCAGCCCCCCCATCCGCAGCCCATTGGATGGGGGGGGGACAGCCTCGGGCTTCACCCCTGGCCCTTGGGTGGCTGGGGGGGGGGACCCCTTGATTGAAGGGGTCCCCACTCCCCCAGGGTACCCCGGCCAGGGGTGACTAGTTGGGTAGTTAATGCCACGGCCGCAGGGCACGGCATAAAAGTGACCCCCGGCTGTGGCATTATCTGTCCAGCTAGTGGAGCCCGATGCTGGTGTTAAAAATACGGGGGACCCCTACTCTTTTTGTCCCCCGTATTTTTGGCACCAGCACCAGGCGCAGAGCCCGGTGCTGGTTTTAAAAATACGGGGGATCCCTGCCCAATTTTTCCCCGCATTTTTAGAACCAGGACCAGCTCGAAGAGCCCGAGGCTGGTTATGCTTTGGAGGGGGGACCCCACGCCATTTTTTTTTCAGGCTTTTTCCCGTTTTTTCCCGTTTTTTAAAATCGCGGCAAAATCCGCCAAATCGGCCGATTTTCGCCCGCGGGACTGTCGAATCCGTTTTGCATTGAATATGGTGAATTCCGGCAGCCACCTGCCAGAATTCACCTGTCGAATTGTGTCGAATTTAAAAACGGCGATAATTTGCCGCGATTCGCCGTGAATTGCATATACCCCTATAGAGGGGAATAGCGATAAATGATACAATATAAGACGGAACAGTTATCACATTGCCGTGACCATGTCTTATGGTATGGTAGGAGGCATATAACGGGCAGTATAATGCAGATCAGGTTCGCAGGCTGGCTGAATTTAGGTGGCAGTCTAGGAGGTATAATAGCAATATGTATAAATAAGGGAGCAGGGGGACGGTGACACACCACAACTTTCATATTAGCCGTTTTTTCTGTATTACCCGTGGCCTTAGCATGATTATTATTAGTATTACATTTATTGGGAAGGCGCCACAGGCGATTGGCAAGGCCTTGCATAGGGCATACATTAGAGCAATGCTGGATACACAGAACATTGCGAGGTGGTAACAAAAGGAAAAAATGAAGAAAAGAAAAAAACAGGTCAGGGTAAGGGAGGTCCCCGGAATGTTTAACAATAAGCACCAGAGCTCTCATAGCGCAGTACAGCCCAGCACTACACAGGGCAACTACCGCTGTCCTAAACGCATGGTTTAATCCCCTGGTATTGCATGGTTCGTTATATAAGGATAACCGCTTAGGGCAAATAAGTCGTTCTATAACCAGACTGTCACGCAAAATGCAAGGCAAAGCAAGTAGCGGTAGCGATCACAGTAAATAACCATCAAAGCTACTTTAGTGAACGGGCAATATGACGGTCGCTTATGGTATCATAATAAGGTAGACAGGACAGAAGGAGAAGGAAAGCAAAGGGGAAAAGGCGCAAAGCGGGATATTTAAGGGCGGAATAGAACCTTGTCTCTGCATAAAGTAGGGGTCAATGATGCATGTGCCTTAGCGGTATACGGGATAACCACGTAGGATAACTATAGTCTGGCGCAAAGCGTGAATAACGATTCAGCGTAAACGCACCAGTTATGGGGCAAGGGTTAGCATTACGGCATCACAGCGCTGAGGTCATGGGTTCAATTCCAGTTAAAAGCATCTCTTTGTGGAGTTTGTATGCTCTCTCGGGTGTCTTAATTCATAAGACAGTCGCTAGGTATAGATCATAGTGCGATATATGATGAGTATACTTAACCGGATTGAACCATACCATAAATACATAGTGTAACATATCTTTACCGATATGCCGTGAGTACCGATTCTGGATAAGGGGTGATCAACCCATTGGGGAATAGGGAAGGATACTTCAGTTGGAGGCCCAACAAGGTATTAGCAAGCCAACCTTATATACATTTGGCATGAGTTTTACATGAAGACAGATTCTCGGGTTCGCAAGGTCGCAGGTAACTCAAAGTTGCAGTGGTCGACAGCAGGCCAAAAATATGTAGTCAGAGCAGAAGCCCAGTCCCTGGATGAGAGGGTAAGGCTGTGGAGAGGGCTTGCAGTAAAGGTATGTGCATGGCCACAGGGCATGGTAGTGTCAAAGTCAGAAAAATATCACGCTACACACTGCCATATATGCACCTCATGCGAGTGCCTGCTGCGTGTGCATGAGGTCTCCCGTGCGTGCGCATACTCACAGTTGCGTGCACCTGCAGGTGCACGGTATGCGCATTTACGGTAGAGTTTATGTGCGTCTAGCGGGCGACTCAATCGTAATATATTTTAGTCATATAATGTATTTTGTAGATTATGGTCCCTTTGATAGAATCTGAAAGTTTAGTTAATATAGCATGTTCGGGGACAAAGAGATTCCTCTTTGATTGATACGAAGGGTCAGACAGGGGTTACACAGTGGTGTTTAGTATCCATCGGAAGAGAATATAATTAGCAATATTCCGGTGTTGGTTTGAAGCGGATTACTCGCTCGTGCGTATAGTTATGGACATAAGAAGTTTATGGACATTTACTATATTTGCACTTTATTACCCATGCGGCGGGAAACCTAGTTTCCCACCCACCTGAGCAGTTTGAAGTAGTCACAGCCCACCTGTATGAACCAACCTATGACCTTTTGTTATAATACAGAGACGAATTCCTGTGTCCAATGAACAATAAGAATGTAGGGACCATTGTACTGTACTGTGTGTAAGTGTATATAAAGACAAGCCGATCTGGGCCAGCTCTCTACTCTCTTCAACGGTTCTTATTGCTGATAATCGGGAGCTGGATATCCAGAAAGGCGCTCGCGATTGTTTCCCCTGGTGCGTAAGTTCTCTGCAACCATATTGTCTCTTATTTAATGTTATAAGCCATTCTCTCTCCTTCCCCTCCTTTAAATGTAATTGTATCTTTATTGTATTTTATGTGTAGTTATCCGGTTAGGTATTTTATGTTATCTTGGTAGTGTATAACTTGTATTGTATTATTCTTTTGCGATTGAACGTTCATTCATTTCCTTAAAAGGCGTTAGACCCTTAGACCGGTATTTGAGTGTTTATTATATTGCTAAGGGGTTCTCAGAGCGTAAGAATCGCTCATACAGCTTTCTAACTAACAAGGTTACACTGTGTTGCATTTACACCTTATCACTGCACAAGGGTTTACAGTATAAGTACATTGTTTATGGTATTGTGTGAGGATACTGGGTTCAAAATCACTCAGTCACGGTGGTAGATGAAAAACCAACAGTGGTTTATTGAACAGAATGGGTTATAAACAGCTCAGCACACTTCTGTGATCCAATTCTACACGACAATTCCCTCCTGGAACTCCTGACAGAACATTACTTCTTAGTCAGTCTCCTGCCACTCTCTCTCTCTGTGTCAGATCTCTCTCTCCCAGCAGAGCTCACTCCTCTTGTTATATACTCCCCTGTCTATTCATCACACAAGCTGGTCAGTCAGGAGTGGAGACGAGGTGTCTGGCCTCTTGTACACAATGGAGTGCACAGGATCAGATTACCTGCATCTCCATACAGAACCTGTATACTACATAACCTACTCATCCTAATCACATCTGAGTGTACAGCTAGGGGACTTACATTACAATGAACTGATTTAACTATGTTACTAACACTCTTGCCTAGACTTATTCAGTTAACAATTACATTGAATATATAATAACCAAATAAACTACATATACCAAATATAACAGATAAAATATAACTGTACAATATAATAACCACACAATACAATACAATATTGCCTAACATATAACTAATAACATATTGGCAATTGGTGAAGTCCATGTGTAGGACCAGGGCTAGGAAAGTAACCACGTGTCTTTTACCACTGAGCGACACGACGCGCCAGCTGTGTCATCACATGTCGTCACATATTGTTTTAAAGGTTTAACACCGTGAGCGTCAGCGCCGCTTATGATCTCCTCGTGGTCCCGAGCGTCCGCTACGCTGATAGCGTATCATTACGTTAGTCGGCAGCCTATAGCGTGCTTGCCTTTACGCTCTAAGCCGTGAGCGAACGTGACGCTCGTGCGTCTCGTCCACGGCTAAGCGTTCGTTACGCTACGTGCGTACTCATTCGGTATTCCATACGCCAATTGCGTACTGTGTTCTTTAACCTTTTAGAGTGTTTTATACAAGGTATAGAATAGGCATTGTCAATTGGGGACTCGCCCGCTCTTCACATATCTGCACTAGGTAATTCCAGCAGACATTATCGGTCAGCAAAAGGCGGGAGGTAATGTTCCTCGTAGTGCTGACCAGATAAGCGTCTGCTTCGCTTAGTAAAGAGTGCTGAAGGAATCCGGAACAAAAAGGTAGGAACAGTACGTTATTGTCTTTTAAAACCTGTTTAGTTTCTGTTTTGCGAACGTAAGCAATAAGCATACACATCTGTATTTCTTGTTTAGTATTATTTTCGTGCCTCATTCTCCTGATTGCCACATGTGTTGAGACATTTGTTGTTATTAATAGTTAAAAGTAATATTTAAGGGAATAATTGTAAAAGGCACGCACACAATCTCGCCTAGAATACAAGGGAGATTTGAGTGGTGGTCAGTGAAGGATTACTGTTAAAGATCATTCACATTGATAAACGTGTAGTGTGTAACTGTGGACGTACTTGGTCTGTGTACACGTGTCCTTACAAGGGCAGGGCGTACGCAGCAAGGGTCGACGCACGGAGCGTGTATTACGCAACGGAGCGTACGGATACGCCCACATGATACAAACCGCACGATAGTATTGTTTAGTAAGCGATAAGGAAATAACGCGAAAAATAACACAAATTTATCTCAAATCCAAAAGTTTAAAAGTTAAAAGAAAAAGACTTTCTCTGTTGCAATTCTTCTGGGTTAGACTATTACTGAATGAAAGGATTTCTGCGCAGAAATAAAAATTAAAGTGTACATGTGGTAAGAGTGTGTGTATATATAAGATTTCTCTTTTATTACGGAAGTGGGAACCATAGGCCAGTAAAAAGAGATACACCAGTGAGAGTGATATCGTGGGGTGGCTTGGGAGGCGTCCCTTGTTAGACTCGACACATTTATGAGCAGTAGAGTCTGCTGTACATAACAGACCAGGAGGTCACAGACCAGGAGGTCACAGAACAGGAGGTTCAGGTACAGCAGACTAGAAGTAGAGAAGCACAACCGAAGAGGGTTGGTGCTAGACCCATATAGGCCAAAGAAGCTCATTGCTGAAGGAATTCGCAGCCGAAATTTTCGATTCCACTGATCGTTCCGCACATAAGATTAGTTGCTTATGTGCAGATACAATTGTACCGCATGTGATTGTGTGCATTAGCGTGTCTTAAATTCAAAAGAACGCTACTTGCACATTGTTAACGTGATTTGTGTAATTTTTTTTATTTTAAGGGAAGTAGCCTGATCACTCAGGGACATTCCAGCGACTGATACTTGCTGGGGAGGGTAAGACACTCCCACACGCCCGAGCAAGTAGACGTACTTAGGTGCCCTAGGCTGGGTACGGAACCTCTGGGAACTTTGGTCGCCGTATTGGCCAGCGTGGACGGGAGTTAAGTGGGCGGACTTCGGAGCAAAACCCCCACCGCAGCCTTACCCCGAACATTTTGGTTTTCTGTGAGGGTTGCCGGAGACCCTGATTGGAAGTAGAAGGTAGAGGTAGAAGCTTCAGGAGCAACTCCTGTCAGGAACATCGCCATGCACTGTCCCTTTTCCTGAACGGAATTAAGGTCAATGATGTCTGAATTCCCTGATCCTAGGAAAGATTTAGTTGCATGTCAAAAGTATATTAGGGAACTAGGAAATTCTGCAGAGCCAAATAACAAAGATTGGAGGACAGTTTTGAGGGCATGTTTACCCCCCAGTGTTGATCCATTAAAGTTTATCGCTGATTGCAAGTTAGATGAGGAAGTACCACTAACAGACGAGTATAATCAGGATAATGTAAAGAGAATCAACTTACAGTTAGGGGTATATTTTCCTGCAGTAGTAAAGTGGAATAAAATCTTTACAATAAAACAAAAAGAAGGTGAATCCACACCAGAGTATTTTCACCGGGCTCTGCAGGATATGGCTAGGTACACTGGTATAGATGACATTAAAACAAATGTACACCACAGGGAAGTAGCTGTTTCAGTATTAATGGACGGTCTAAAAGAGATTTTAAGGAATAGAATACAAACCACTAGGCCTGATTGGAGAGGTATGTCGGTGGATGCATTGGGAGAGGCTGCTGCTGGGCATGATTGGAATATCATCAGACACAGGGAGTCACAGAGTGATAAGTTAATGGCTGTGAGCATACAGGCCCTCACTACCCGGCCACCTCAGCCCAGAACTGTGACCCCTGTGAGTAAGTCAAGAGGTATAAAATGTTTTAGTTGTCATAAAGAGGTACACATGTCACGTGATTGTAAAGCAAGACAAATACAAAATTCATATCAACCCTATAGACAACGAACTGATACGAGACACTGGGATCAAGGACCGAAGGGGCGGAGCTATGAGCCACATGCAGGGGAAACAAAAAGGTATCCCCCAAGAAGAGACTGGCAAATCTCTGATAGTTCCCATCTACCCCCACCACAAGTAATTGCTGCCAGCGCGATTCAGGGAGGTCACCATACCCAATAGGGGTGTGGCCACACCTGTAATCTGCAGCCAGTGAAATTGATTGCAAGTCTTGGAAGTGAACCTGAGATCACAATTGATGTAGCTGGTAAATCATTAAATTTCCTTGTAGATACGGGGGCGGCCAAATCAGTGATAAATTCGACAGTGGGCATGAGAACCACTGGTAAAACAATTCCAGCCATGGGAGTAACGGGAGTAGTACAACACTACCCTGTTAGCAAACCAGCAGAGATTACAATAGGGCCTTTGCATACCAAGCATTCCTTTTTGCTGGCTGCATCGGCACCAACTAATCTCCTGGGAAGAGATTTACTGTGTAAAATGGGGTGCGTCATTTATTGTACTCCTGAAGGTGTATTCTTAGACATACCTGAGAATCACGCTCAGGAAGTGCGAGACATGCTAGACTCCCCATCAAAATTAATGTCACAGACCGTTATGATAAATAGGAGTTCATCCCAGGTAGAAGAAATGATATCCCAAATACCAGAGTCACTTTGGACTAAAGATGGACAAGACACTGGATTAATGGCAAACGTAGCTCCAGTAGTTGTGCAAGTAAAAGATGGTAGGATAGCTCCAAAAATCCCACAATACCCTCTGAAGCCAGAGGTGGAGTTAGGAGTATACCCCGTAATAGAGCGCTTGCTACAAGAGGGCATTCTGGTAAGAACATCCAGCACTGCCAATAGTCCCGTCTTCCCTGTGAAAAAGAGTGGGGGGAGGGGTTACAGGCTAGTGCAGGATCTAAGGGTGATTAATAAAATAGTTGAGAGTCAGTTCCCCGTAGTGCCAAATCCAGCTGTCATCCTTATGCAAATCCCTCCCACTGCGAAATTTTTCACTGTTATTGACCTCTGCTCCGCCTTCTTCTCGGTACCTCTACACCCTGACAGCCAATATTTGTTTGCATTCACATACAGAGGAGTCCAATACACATGGACTCGATTACCACAAGGTTTCATAGACAGCCCAAGTATATTTTCACAGGCTTTGCATGATTGTTTACAGTCTTTCCAACCGGAGAGTGGATCAGTATTGATCCAATATGTGGATGATTTACTACTATGTTCCGATTCACTGGAAGCGTCCCTGAAAAATACGAAACAGCTCCTGTTTCATCTTTCAGACACAGGACACAATGTTTCCAAAGACAAGTTGCAATTATGCCAGACTAAACTAAAATATCTGGGACATTGTCTGACACAAGGACTGAGACACCTGACCGCTGATAGAATTCAAGCAATTTGAGACATGACTCTGCCACAAACCCAGCAACAGATCAGAACATTTCTAGGAATGTGTGGGTATTTCCGTAACTGGATCCCAGGTTTTTCCATTCTAGCATTACCTTTGCAGGAGATGGTCTCATCAAACAAACCTGATCGGATTTCGCATACAGACGAATCCGAGATGGCATTTGAGAGACTTAAACAGTGCCTAATGCAGGCACCAGCATTAGGTATGCCAGACTATGGGAAACCCTTTGAGCTGTACGGAACAGAAAGTGCTGGTTGCGCGGCAGGCGTCCTAACCCAAAAGCACGGTGATGCCAGCAGGCCGGTAGCATACTACAGCGCTCAGCTAGATACGGTAGCGCGATCCCTCCCCACATGCTTGCGAAGTGTTGCAGCGATAGCATTGCTAGTTACAAAAAGCGAAGATGTAGTGCTAGGACACAACCTCACAATCCATACACCGCATGCAGTGTCAGCCTTGCTGAATTCTGCCCAAACCAGGCACGTCTCATCAGCGCGGTTTACAAGATGGGAATTGGCATTAATGGCCCCCGTAAACATCACCATAAAGAGATGCAGTGCATTAAATCCTGCAACATATCTCCCAGGTGTGCCTGGACAGGCACAAAGGGTGGAGGATGAGAGTGATGGGGAAGGAGGATTTAATATAGGAGATGACATGCATGATTGTATGGAGTATTTGACCCAAAATTTCATGGCAAGGCCTGACATCAGTGACAACCCACTGGAAGATGTAGATCTTACTTTCTACACTGATGGTAGTTGTCACAGACAGACGGACTCGGGAGACTTGTGTACTGGATACGCAGTCATAGATGACCAAGGCACCATAGAAGCAGAACCGCTAGGCCCACCTCACTCAGCCCAGGTTGCTGAACTGGTTGCCCTGACCAGAGCATGTGAATTGGCTAAGGGCAAGTCAGCCAATATCTACACCGATTCTAGATACGCCTTCGGGGTAGTCCATGATTTCGGAGCCCTATGGCGCCTCAGAAATTTCATGACAGCAGCTGGTACACCGGTAGCGCATGCAGCTCACATCAAAAGGCTTCTAACAGCTATACAGGAACCCGACAGAGTGGCTGTTATCAAGTGTAAAGCACATACATATAGCCAAGACCCAATATCACTTGGTAACAGCCGAGCAGACGAGGCTGCTAAGTTAGCAGCTGGTACCCCCAGACAGACAGACACCACACAACTGATGGTATTTAATACCGTCAACACACAGAAATTGTGTGAAATGCAAAATTTGTGTTCCACACAGGAAAAGGCAGTTTGGAGGGCAAAGGGATATAGCCAGGAGTCCTCAGGACTCTGGACAGATGGACAGGGTAAACCAGTGGCACCCAGAGCATACTTTCCAAGTTTGGCTGAAGCAGCACATGGGCTGACTCATCTAGGCAAGGAAGGGATGTGCAAGTTGGTAAGAGTATATTGGTGCGCCCCAGGATTTTCTTCCCATGCGGGAAAGAGAGCAATGTCATGCCTCACATGCTTGAGGAAGAATATCGGAAAGGCAATACCAACAGAACCATCTCATATCCCACCCACAGGCGGTCCTTTTCAGGTAATTCAGATTGATTTCATACAATTACCCCCTTGTCGAAATTTGAAGTATGTACTAGTTTGTATAGATGTGTTTTCAAATTGGGTCGAAGCATTTCCTGCGGCCACAAATACCGCAATGTTTACTGCTAAGAAAATTGTACAGGAATTTGTGTGTAGATATGGTATCCCTAGAATAATTGAAAGTGATAGGGGTACCCATTTTACAGGTGATGTCTTTCAAGGAATGTGTAAGTTGATGGGAATTGATAGTAAGCTGCACACTCCGTACCGCCCCCAGGCGAGTGCGAAAGTAGAAAGAGTGAACAGCACTATTAAAAATAAATTGAGCAAAGTTATGGCGGAAACAGGATTGACATGGCCAGAAGCTTTGCCCCTTGTATTATACAGCATCAGAACCACTCCCAGGTCCCCTCTTAATCTGTCCCCTTTTGAAATTCTGTTTGGTCGACAACCGCATGTCATGATTAACCCTCAGGTTGATTTGAAGTGTAACAATGAAGTGACTATAAAGTATTTGGTTAAGATGAGTAAACAGCTAAAGAATCAGAATGATAATTTGAAGTTAGTGATTCCTGATCTGCCAGATAGTAATTGTCATGACATTGAACCTGAGGATTATGTAATGATACGGAATTTTCTACGCTCAGGTTGCCTTATTGACAGATGGGAAGGACCATACCAAGTCTTATTGATTAGCACGACAGCATTGAAGGTTGCCGAGAGAGAGACTTGGGTTCATTCGTCCCATTGTAAGAAGGTTGCTGATCCAGAGAGGTCCCGTGATAAGGAACAGACGGTAGAGGAAGTTGTATCACTGGAGTGTCTGTTTCAAGAGGACTGAGACTGCACCTGAGCATTGAGAATAATAAGATCGGAGGCAGTTGTCGATTCCCTGTTCCCTTTTATTGTTTTTCTCCACTTCCCATCCCATCTCCCTCAATTGTTTCTTTCCCCCTTCTCATTCTTCTCCATTTCCTCCTATAAGATGGACTTGCCCCAAGAGACTGTGATCCGGATTTTCCTGTTGACCATGATGTTGACCAGAGCAGTCTGTTCCGGCGAGAGTACCATGGAGGTCGAGAGAGGTTCTGGAATGGGTTCTGATGACAGAGATGGAGGCGTAGATTTCCAAGAACAACATAATCACCGAGTAAAGGCGAGTATCAGAAAACGATCTGGTAGCATTGACAATAGAAGAAATTGTGAAGGATTGTTAGCTGAAGAGAACTGTATCTGTAGACTCTGTGACAGTGTAGTTGAGGATGGGTGTATCAAGAAATGCCAATCCAGTTTTAATATCCATATGGACCGGCATCCATTGAGTGACTATCACTCCTTAGTGGGTAAAGTGTTAAATCAGACAGATTGTTGGGTATGCTCTCAAGTACCTCAAGGCCATAGCAAATCAGGATTAGTGCCCTTCCCTTTAACTATAGGGGAGGTACTTGAGCTAAGTGGTGGGAGGCCGGTGGACAGGAGGTTTAATATCTCCAGTCCTCCTAGTTTGAAGCTCCACCAATATCATGTGGATAGATCCCTAGTATGTTTTAACATTTCCAATCCCCGAAAGCCAGGAAATTGGGAAGTGTCATGGAATAACCAAACCATGACCTTTTCATACAGAGCCGATAGAATGCCTACAGATACAGAACTTATACGCCACATAGCCGGTAGCGGAAAATATTTCCGATATAGGTATACCCTAGGAAGTAGGACCATGAGAGTTGGAGAGGTATCACCAGGATACTGTGCTCATATCGTACAAACTGATACGTGTACTAAACAGATGGGAGAATTAGGGTTAGGAGATTTCATATGGAAAGTGTGTAATATGGTAATGTCCTACTCCGTCCCATATGTTCTCCCCGATGATACATATTTCATATGCGGGAGGAAGGCGTATAAGTGGCTTGCCCCAAACTCAGAAGGGTTATGTTATATTGGAAAAGTACTGCCTGAAGTAATGACCGTATCCCACACTAAAATGAAGGATATTCACCGCAGTGCCCAAGCTCCTTATACTCACACTCATTACGAGCACATCGTTAAACGGCACCTGATAGAAAGAACAGAGCATCCGGCCTCTGACCTGATCCATGAATCCACCGGGATTCAATTCCTAATCGCGTTAGATATCACTCGTACCGCCAGAGGAGTGATAAATTATAAATATATATCTGCGCTTGCAAATTTATTAGACAATATCACTGAAATGTATGATGACACATTCAGGTACACCGGAAGGGAGCTCCAAGCTTATAAAACAGAACTGGTTCAGCATAGGATGATTCTCAATTATCTCACAGCTGTGACAGGCGGGTATTGTGTTACCCTAGCGACTCAGTATGGAATAAAGTGCTGCACATATATTACAAACAGCACCGAGGACCCGGCCGAGGTCATAGACAAAAAGATGGATGACATTTTGCAATTAAAATGGGAGTTCCGAAGGAAACACAACCTCACCCTTGCCGCTGTGGGTAATGAGCTGACCAGTTGGGTGTCATGGTTGAACCCACGAAATTGGTTCTCTGGTTTAGGAGAATGGACTCAAGGAATTATCATGGATGTAGGGAAATTTCTTTTGTGTATTCTGGGTGTCATCCTATTGATCGGTCTGATATTTAGATGCGTTCGGGTTTTAACAAAGTGTAAACGTAGCGCCCGAGTGATGAGTTTAAGAAGTGAAGATACTCTAATAACAACGACTGATTTGGTTTATGACCCAACGATAGAGACAATGTTGTGATGAAAATGTGATTCCACGGTCCGTTTCTTTCACCCGTTTCTCCTTTGTTTTCCTCCAAGGTACAAAGACATCCGCTTGGAAGAAGAATTTGACAACCTTTTACACAGACAACTGATGGACTATGCCATAGACCCCCATATCCCTAGTACCTTTAATTTTACGCTAGCCCAACATTTTTTGTAAGTCTATGGACATTGAGAAAGCTTTTTGCTTGCATTGTTGGCAAAAGCCTAAGGAGACTACAGTCAACATGTACATCGAGACAAGACAAGACACAAGACAAGACCTCAATCGGCAAATGTACATTAAACTCACATAGTTTACGACTGCATTTACCATAATTGCTTCTTATCTTCATCTCTACAACCTTCAGGTAATGACACACATAGTCGATAGGGAATATAGGCACAGATATCAGCACTCACATATCCCCCTATTCATGTATCATCAACTAAAATGTGCTCCCCCATTTTGTTGCAACCAAAAGCCGAAAAGAGCTTGGTAAAGTTTGACAGCCCATCCACAGACCCTTAATACGGGATAAGAAGGAATTCAAATGTATACTTCGCAATACCTCGAAGCTTGATTTAAAACACGTACGGCACAATGATACATGACCCCCCAAACATGGATTCATACACACATGCTTCTGCTATCTCACTAGGTCATACCGTTTTCCCACCTTCTCCTCTCCTCCCCTACCCAACCATAGAAATGTATTTACACATGACATATATGTTTTTCTCTTTTTGAAATGTTTTAGGAAGTGGCAGTTATTGGTGACTGCCAAAGGGTGGACTGTCAAAGTCAGAAAAATATCACGCTACACACTGCCATATATGCACCTCATGCGAGTGCCTGCTGCGTGTGCATGAGGTCTCCCGTGCGTGCGCATACTCACAGTTGCGTGCACCCGCAGGCGCACGGTATGCGCATTTACGGTAGAGTTTATGTGCGTCTAGCGGGCGACTCAATCGTAACATATTTTAGTCATATAATGTATTTTGTAGATTATGGTCCCTTTGATAGAATCTGAAAGTTTAGTTAATATAGCATGTTCGGGGACAAAGAGATTCCTCTTTGATTGATACGAAGGGTCAGACAGGGGTTACACAGTGGTGTTTAGTATCCATCGGAAGAGAATATAATTAGCAATATTCCGGTGTTGGTTTGAAGAGGATTACTCGCTCGTGCGTATAGTTATGGACATAAGAAGTTTATGGACATTTACTATATTTGCACTTTATTACCCATGCGGCGGGAAACCCAGTTTCCCTCCCACCTGAGCAGTTTGAAATAGTCACAGCCCACCTGTATGAACCAACCTATGACCTTTTGTTATAATACAGAGACGAATTCCTGTGTCCAATGAACAATAAGAATGTAGGGACCATTGTACTGTACTGTGTGTAAGTGTATATAAAGACAAGCCGATCTGGGCCAGCTCTCTACTCTCTTCAACGGTTCTCATTGCTGATAATCGGGAGCTGGATATCCAGAAAGGCGCTCGCGATTGTTTCCCCTGGTGCGTAAGTTCTCTGCAACCATATTGTCTCTTATTTAATGTTATAAGCCATTCTCTCTTCTTCCCCTCCTTTAAATGTAATTGTATCTTTATTGTATTTTATGTGTAGTTATCCGGTTAGGTATTTTATGTTATCTTGGTAGTGTATAACTTGTATTGTATTATTCTTTTGCGATTGAACGTTCATTCATTTCCTTAAAAGGCGTTAGACCCTTAGACCGGTATTTGAGTGTTTATTATATTGCTAAGGGGTTCTCAGAGCGTAAGAATCGCTCATACAGCTTTCTAACTAACAAGGTTACACTGTGTTGCATTTACACCTTATCACTGCACAAGGGTTTACAGTATAAGTACATTGTTTATGGTATTGTTTTAAAGGTTTAACACCGTGAGCATCAGCGCCGCTTGTGATCTCCTCGTGGTCCCGAGCGTCCGCTACGCTGATAGCGTATCATTACGTTAGTCGGCAGCCTATAGCGTGCTTGCCTTTACGCTCTAAGCCGTGAGCGAACGTGACGCTCGTGCGTCTCGTCCACGGCTAAGCGTTCGTTACGCTACGTGCGTACTCATTCGGTATTCCATACGCCAATTGCGTACTGTGTTCTTTAACCTTTTAGAGTGTTTTATACAAGGTATAGAATAGGCATTGTCAGTAGGTAGCTGCGGCCAGGCAAGGATCCTGGGGATACTTAAAAAGCGTTCGTATAAGCACCTATACAGTACAAACTAACATTGACTTCTACTTCACAGGGTAATCTCTATCAGCAGATTTCCACTAGACAGCCACAAGATCCTTATAGAGCTAAAGAGTTTCAGGATTGCCCAAGGAGGAGCCAGGAAAGCCTTTCGGCAACAGGCTGGGAGTTTTTAAGTCCCAGGGATAAAAGCCATTTAAACAGTCCCACTGGGGGTTAAATTACAAGGGAGATTATGTGCAGGGAGCCTACATTCACCCGAGTCCGATTGCGACACCTTTACTGGTGAAGTAAGCTCCCTGAGTGTCTTTTGGGAAACCCAAGGCATTATGCTGCCCGCCGCTTTGGGCGAATGAAGGACTTTCCAATTTTGCCCTCAAAGAGGTTTTGTGGTTTTCACCTTCATATGGGTCACCCAAAAGCACTGTTCATGCTAGGCCATGCGGGTACGGTTGGCAGGTCACTCCGATAGCTAGCGGGCAGCAGGCATAGGGCAGCTGGTAAACATCTGGGCAGGCATGGGAGACAGAAGCAGTAGACCCTAGGGGCCCTCAGTTTATCAAGCAGGGCTCCTCAGTGCAATAGGAAATGTTTTTATTTTCGGTGGAGGCACCATCAGGCCAATTTTGAGTTTAATTTGGCAAGGAACTTAGTGGGCAAAAGGCTCTATTGGTCTTAGTCTGATGGAGACGGACAGCAGTGTGCATAGATGGTCGCAGCGGGTGGCGTGCCTTGGTTCTAGGAAGCAGTGCTCCTCGGCAGTCTGTAGTAGCGCAACGTCGGTTGGCCGGCACTTCCCCCAGATACTCGGCGAGTTTGTCGTGGCCTCAAGGGCCGACACGGTCGTCATCTTAAGGGTGGACCGGTGCTATGCCAATGGTGGGAAGTGGTACCGCTCAGCTAACTTGCGCAAGGGCGGGACTTAGGTTCCGCCCCGTTGTTTAATTTAGGAGAAATTTAACATGTAGGCTGTAGCCGGGGGTACGCACTGCTTTCTCGCCACCCACTTATAGAGTACTAATTCTAATTCGATCAATAAATTTGGCTGTGACCTTTTAAATCGCAATTCAGTTGTCCGAGTGATTATTGGGGTGAAAAAGGTGGTAGGGGGTGAGGGGCGAGAGCATTAATAAAATCAATGGACGGCTTAACCCTTTATCCACCTCAGTAAATAATGTAACTAGATTACAAAACGGAATACATTCTAAATGCTGGCAGTTGGGATGCCAGTGGTCACATGACTGACTGCGGCATCCCAGCACTGAAGATACCAACATTGTAGGGGGTAAGCATCCCCTCCAGTGTGTCCTTGCACACACTGGCTTTGCATTACTTAAGCTGCCAACCCTCCAGTGTGTAGTCAGAAAGCGTTGTCAGCACAGCCTTATCATCGATCGGTGTAGGAGGCTAATTCCTCAAAAAGTGGAAAAGATGTTCATCAAAATGAACTACAAATTCCCCAAGGAAAACCTGTACCAGCAATTACATCAAAGTACAGAGACTTCTGTAATGGTGGATTCAAGCAGATGAATTGATATTGTGTGAGGTTGATGTACACACTGATGAGGGTGTGGATGGTAATGACGATGACATCTTACCACTGCAGAGCTGTTAGCTTAGCTCTCTTAAGCCCATTGGTAGCTTGGTTTGTGGCGTCCAAACAAACCAAGCACTTCAGTGACAAAAGTGCCAGTCCCTGTTGCTGAAGTGCTTGATTTGTTAAAATGTTCATGTAATTTTTAATATCTAACATAAGGGTGGGTGGTAGGACCCAAGGTCGATTCCATCTTGCACCACTTTTTATTTCTTCCACTGCTGTGTGGCAATATTTCATAGATGTCCTATAAATTGCTGCGTGTTTGTGCAGATTATTTTTATCAATTAATAAAATGCAAAGTGAATGAAATAAATTGCTATGTACAGACACAACCAAGTTTTTTTATAGTTTAATATATATACAGATATAATTATCTATCTATCTATCTATCTATCTATCTATCTATCTATCTATCTATCTATCTATCTATCGAGAAAGAAAATGGAGCACTCACCAGTCTTTTCTTGATTAAGTATCAAATAGAAATGTATTTCCCAAACAGCATAGCATGACTGATCACTGCAGTCCAATGTAGTTGCATACAAGCCCAAACGTTTTCGGTCATAGACCGTCATCAGGGGATACAAAGGTCATTAGAGAGCTGTCACATCGTAGTTGGAATACCTATCTATCTATCTATCTATCTATCTATCGTACACAAATAGGGCCTTATTCATATAAATATAGAACACAAATAGCGCCTCATTCAGGTTTGTTAACAAACCAAAAAAGTACACTCATGGGCAAAACCATGCTGCACTGCAAGTGAGGCAGATGTAACATGTGCAGAGAGATTAGGTTAGGGTGAGGTGCGTTCAAACTGAAATATAAATTGTTGTGTAAAAATAAAGCAGCCAGTATTTATCCTGCACAGAAACAAAATAACCCACCCAAATCTAACTCTCTCTGCACATGTTACATCTGTCACACCCCCCCCCCCTCTCATTGCAGCATAGTTTTGCCCACTTGTGTGCTTTTTTTGGTCTGCTGACAATCCTGAATAATCTCCATGATCAGATGCTTAAATAAACATACTGAACCTGAGTGCTGGAATGGAGAAAGTAAAGGAGTCCGTATAGGTGCACACAAATAATAAAATTTAACCTTTTTTAATTTAACTAAAATCGTTTAATATTAATACGTATTATGAACATGTGCAGCGAAATCTGGTTAAAATGATACCAGAGAAATCTATGCATAGCATGAAGAAGGATGTGAATTCTAAGAATATTGTCAACTGTGTGCCTATAGGTCGTCTTCTTTTTTATTGTGATATCTCCTATATAATAGCCTTGTGACTCTGTGCCTGCATTTCTAACGCTGGGCGGAGTCACATGCACAGATCTGGGTGGCTGGATGCAGGCCAGGAACAGTCCCCTCCCTCGGTCCGCCCATCCCCGCCCAGTCCCCTCCCCATCTCCGCCCAGTCCCCTCTTTCCCTCCTCCCCGTACACACCCTGCACCCTGGTGAGTTGTGACACTGCAGCCGGTGAGTCTTGCCAGACAGTGCGGCTGAGAATGCTGTGGACGACCTCGGCCTGCCGCACCCGCCCCCCTCCCACCCGCGGCACCCACAGCCTCCACAATATACGCCCCCACCCGCGGCACATCCCCTGCGCCACCCCGCACACTCCCACCAACGGCACCCACACCTGCAGCGCCCCTCGCCCACCCGCGTCACTCCCTCCCCCACCCGCAGCAGACGCCCCTCCCCCACCCGCGGCACTCCCGCCCCCTCCCCCACCCATTGCACCCACATCTGCAGCACCCCCCGCCCCTCCCCCACCCGCAGCACTCCCGCCCCTACCCCACCCGCGGCAGACGCCCCTCCCCAACCCGCGGCACTCTCGCCCCCTCCCCCACCCATTGCACCCACACCTGAAGCACCCCCCGCCCCTCCCCCACCCGCGGCACTCCCACCCCTCCAGCACCCGCGGCAGACGCCCCTCCCCCACGCACAGCACTCTCGCCCCCTCCCCCACCCATTGCACCCACACCTGAAGCACCCCCCGCCCCTCCCCAACCCGCAGCACTCCCACCCCTCCAGCACCCGCGGTACACGCCCCTCCCCCACCCACGGCACTCCCGCCCCCACCCGTAGCACCCACACCTGCAGCACCCCCTCCTCCACTCGCGGCACCCCCGCCCCTCCCCCACCCGTGGCACCCACACCACCCACCACATCTGTCCTCCACCCACGGTACACGCCCCCTCCCCCACCCGTAGCACCCTCAAACCCCGGCACCCCCCGCCCCTCCCCCACCCGCGGCACCCCCGCCCCCATAGCCACCTCTCCCCCCGCTACACCCTCCACCCCACCCGCGGCTCCCCCACCTGCGGCACCCACAGTATCCTCCACATCCGCCCCCAACGTCGGCACTCCCACCCCCTCCCCCACCCGTACCACCCACACCCGCAGCACCCCCCGCCCCTCCCCCACTCGCGGCACTCGCGCCCCCACCCGCAGCACCCCCCATCTCTTCCCCACCCGCCGCACCCACCACATCTATCCCCCACCCCGGCACACGCTCCTCCCCCACCCCAGGCACTCCCACCCCCTCCCCCACCCGTATAACCAGCAAAACCCCTGCCCCTCCCCCACCCGCAGCACCCCCGCACCTCCCCCACCCACATCTCTCCCCCCCCACTACACCACTGCACCCTCCACCCCACCCGCCCCTACCCCACCCCCATACTCACCTCCCCCCCCCCCGCACCTCCCCCGCCCACGACACCCACAGCATCCACCACATCTGCCCCCCACTCGCACCACACGCCCACCCCCGCCCGCTGCACTCCCTCCCCCACCCGTAGCGCCCCCTACCCCACCCGCACCACCCCCGCCCCTCCCCCACCCTGCTACACCCCCGCACCTTACACCCCACCCGCCCCTCTCCAACCCGCGGCACCCACAGCATCCACCACATCAGCACCCACCCACGGCATCGCTATGCATCGCTATCGCTGGAGGGCATACACACGGCAGATCCGTGCTTAAAATCTAAGCAATCTAGCAAGATTGCTTAGATTTTAAGCACGGATCTCTCCGTGTGTACCCCCCTTAAGTGACACTGCTACCAGTGGCCATTGTGTGTATAAGCGGTGCTGCTAAAAGTGGCCATTGTGTGTATAAGTTTTGCTGCTACCTGTGGCCATTGTATGTATAAGCGGCTCAGCTAGCTGTGGCCACTGTGTGTATAAGCGCCTCTGTTACCTATGGGAATTGTGTGTAGAAGTGGCACTGCTACCGGGGGCCATTGTGTGTATAAGCAACACTGCTACCTGTGGTCATTGTGTATATAAACTGCTTTGCTACCTGTGGGCACGTTGTGTATAAACGTCTCTGTTACCTGTGGGCACTGTGTGTATAAGCGGCTCTGCTACCTGTGGGCACTGTGTGTATAAGCGTCTCTGCTACCTGTGGGCGCTGTGTGTATAAGCGGCTCTGTTACCTGTGGGCACTGTGTGTATAAGCGGCTCTGCTGCCTGTGGGCGCTCTGTGTATAAGCGGCTCTGCTACCATTGGGTATTGTGTGTATAAGCTGCCCTGCTACCTCTGGCCACTGTGTGGATACGTGGCTCTGATACCTGTGGCCACTGTGTGTATAAGCTGCGCTGCTACCTGTGGGCGCTGTGTGTATAAGCGGCTCTGCTACCTGTGGGTATTGTGTGTATAAGCGGCTCTGTTACCTGTGAGTATTGTGTGTATAAGCTGGCCTGCTACCTCTGGCCACTGTGTGGATACGTGGCTCCGTTACCTGTGGCCATTGTGTGTATAAGCGGCTCAGCTACCTGTGTCCATTGTGTGTATATGCGGCTCTGATACCTGTGGCCACTGTGTGTATAAGCTGCGCTACATACACCAGCAGTATATACTACACTATGTTATTCATTGTGCCCTGCGACCACTCTTCACGCCCTTACAAAGGCCTACGTCCCCTTGACAATTGCATGCCCTTCCCCCTTGCAATATTTGCCCAATAGCATAAACTTTTGTGAAGGTAATACTCCATATAATAACAATTATAGCACAGCTGAAGCCCGTGCAGGGGTTAACAGGTTGTAGCCTCTTGCAACGCTATTTTCTGTCTAACACCTTCCCTCTCTTTTATCCTCTCCCTACCACCCTGCCTCTCCCTATCCTTTACCGATCGCACAGCGTTTTTCTGTACATTCCCTTTCTCCCCCCCTACATCGGTCTACCTTTTCTCAACCTGAACCCATTTCTGTATGCCCTCTATACTGCCCTGCATTTCTGGTTCTGTTATCTATTGGCCTGCGTATGTTCAAAGGCGTGCAGGGGTTAACGGGGCGTAGCCCCTAACGACGGTGTGAAGAGCGCCCGTAGGGCGCGATGAATCACCTAGTAAATTAGTATATGTTGATGACGCCAAGAAGGAGAAATTACTGTATGTTGTGGCTAAGGTCACCCTAGTTGTACTAGATCTCCTAAGAATGCTGCTTGTTATAATGGATATTAGTACAGCGGTAAAAATAAATGTTTAAATGTCATCTAGATTGTAACAACAGATAGACGTAAGGAGGACACTTATACACATTAGGTAGTCTAGTAATTCCAAGAGTAATGTAACACCCCGAAAGGTAAGTGTGGCTATAGGTAAGGTTTTTCTAATAGACGCAAGTTACGTAGTGAGATTTGAGGAAACTCAGTTTATTAACTAGCAATTCTTTTGGATCTAGCAAAGAAACTAGTTCGTAGGACCTCTATATAGACTAGAGGTTAACACACTTGAAATCAGTTTTGAACAATAGACATTCACGGAATTATCAGACAATTCCTTGTTAACAGTGTACTGCAATGTACCGCAGGTGAACTCAGTGGCGTAACTTCATCCAAGTTGCCCGGAGGCAAGATCAATGTTGATGACCCCCCCACCCCCTCCTCCCTCGCCCTTGTGGATCAAAAATTGAACCAACCAGACTTTCGGTTATGTAAACAAAACAACATAAATATGTTTATGATAGATTAGAAACATCCACAGTGCTACCATAAATGTGTGTGTGTGTGTGTGTGTGTGTGTGTGTGTGTGTGTGTGTGTGTGTGTATAAATATTTTTTATTTTATTTTGGTAGCTTGAGTTGAATCTAATCTATCATGAAGACCTTATTCAACTATTTTAGTCTTTCTAACACTTACAAAGAGAACCTGTTTAACTACCTGGATTACTTACTTGGTCATTACCCACTGTTGTATAACTACTGCTCCACACTGGACTACTTGCTATCCCAACTCTAGTGTCAGATTAAGGTCAACAAGGGTCTGGAGCTGAAAGTTTTGAAGGGCCTGCTGTATGCTGGCCCATTGTGTTCCATCGCAGGGAGTGTGACCAGTGCCGCAGGGGGGTGTCATATGGTGGACATGACCAATGCTGTGGATGTATGGTCTCCAGAGGGGGTGTGGTCTGTGCTGTGGGAAGCACATGTATACACACGCACCCACATATCAATATATACTGTGTATATATACAGGTTGAGTATCCCATATCCAAATATTCAGAAATACGGAATATTCTGAAATATGGAATTTTTTGAGTCAGAGTGAGATAGTGAAACCTTTGTTTTCTTTTTATCATGATAATTGTTATTAGAAGTTTTTGTTCCGTGTAATACGGATGGAGGAGAGGGGTACAGAAAAAAAAAGGAGGAGGACATAGGGAGGGGTAGGGGGGGGAGAACTAAGTCCAAGTACCAAAAACACAGCTATAAATATAAATAGAATACATACAAAAACAATATAAGTGCAATCGTAATAGAAGCAAATCTGGAAGGCAGGATAGGGCCATAAACATACGTCTCAATACAGATAGACACATGTATTCCCCCGTTTAGATAAATTAATCCGATTCAAATAATAGATTAGCCCCGTCAATTGAAGTTGAATACTCTTGTCAACGGGACCACTTAACCAATTAGATCTAGAGGAATATGGTAGACCCATGGTCTCCATCTGAAAAGAATGATGTATTATCCGAATAATTTTAAGGAGTGAGGGCGGGGAAGGGTTCTTCCAATCTTGCGCTATCGCAGCCCTGGTAGCAATTAAAATATGACCTAAAACATAACGATCCCCATATGCGACATCATTTGGGAAAATATGGAATAGCGCCAATGTGGGCAATTCCCGAAGAGCTGTTTGGAGAACAGTAGAGGCCAATGCAAATACCTCCCTCCACAGCTGGCGTATTCTCGGGGATGACCAAAATATATGAAAAGTGTCAGCTATCTCTGAGCAATTCCTCCAACATAAATTGGAAACCGTAGGCCAAATTTTGTGTAGTTTGACAGGGGTAAAGTAGAGGCCATGCAATAATTTAAAATTCATTTCTATGTGGTTGGTACATTTAGACATCCTATGAGATGAGAGAAATATCGACTCCCATTGCTACTGGGAAAAGGAGCAGCTTAAGTCCATCTCCCATTTAAGTTGTATGGTAGATTTTACCCCCCACTCAACCTCCTGTACACTAGAGTACCAAAACTTAATGGAACCTTTGCAATTACACAGAGCAAGTTTCGTCAGTATAGTGGGAGAAAGTAAAAGTATTGGACCTGAGGATTGGAAGGAGCAAGATAGCCATTGTATAATACGATTTTCTGAAAACAATTCTCCAGCGGGGAGATGGTATTGCCGGTGCAGAACACCAAAAGGAGTAATCGCTGTACCGTCTACCAACTCAGAGATGGTATCAATACCACAGGAAATCCACTTAGTAAGATTTAGATCTGGAACCAATCTCGAAAGAGCAAGTAGGGAAAGCTTTTGGGAAGGTAGAGAGACAGATTTAGTGGAAACCACTAGGGAATCCTACGCAGTGAGGGAGTCAACAATAGCACGTGTGGTAACGGCTGAGGGAGGTCTCTGTTGGGTCGGGATCCACAATAGACCGATCAAGGGAGTGCGGGTGTACAGTTGTCTCTCTAAATCCACACACTGTGTCCTGCCCGTAGGTAGAGACCAGTCACTTAATTGGGCCACTATACAAGCAAATTGATATTTCCTTAAGTTCGGTACTTCCAGACCTCCAAACTTCCTCGGTCTAGTTAAGCGCCTATATGCATTTCGGGTTTTTTTTCTTCTAGATATATAATTCAAAATTAATTAGTGATGAGCGGGTTCGGTTTCTCGGAAACCGACCCACCCGAACTTCAGCCTTTTTACACGGGTCCGAGGCAGACTCGGATCCTCCCGCCTTGCTCGGTTGACCCGAGCGCGCCCGAACGTCTTCATCCCGCTGTCGGATTCTCGCGAGATTCGGATTCTATATAAGCAGCCGCGCGTCACCGCCATTTTCACACGTGCATTGAGATTGATAGGGAGAGGACGTGGCTGGCGTCCTCTCCGTTATAGTAGAAAAGAGTGACTTAGTTATAATTGTGGGGAGGATTGGGGACGGGGAGCAGCTGTTAGGGAGTACAGTGCAGGGTTTTGATTATAATACCACCAGTGAGTTTAATCCGTTGTTTCTCTTCCTGGAAAAAACGCTCCACCATATCTGTGCTCAGTGTGCTGCACTGCTGCATGATATATCTGTGCTGAGTGCACTGCTCACACTGCCTAATTGTGGGGACTGGGGAGCAGTTATAGCAGGAGTACAGTGCACAGTTTTGCTGACAGTGACCACCAGTCCAGTATACGTTTGTCTGCCTGAAAAACACTCCTGTGGTGGCTTTTTTTCCCTTCATACTAGTTTAGCAGTCTGCTGACAGTGTCCACCAGGTCCGTTATTATTATACAGTATATTATATATATATATATATATATATAGCAGTACGGTAGGCCACGGCTGTACCTACCTCTGTGTCGTCAGTGCACTCGTCGTCCATAAGTAATATAATACTATACTATCCATCCATCTACATTGTATACCTGTGGTGGCTTTTTTTTTCTTCATACTAGTTTAGCAGTCTGCTGACAGTGTCCACCAGGTCCGTTATTATTATACAGTATATTATATATATATATATACAGCAGTACGGTAGGCCACGGCTGTACCTACCTCTGTGTCGTCAGTGCACTCGTCCTCCATAAATAATATAATACTATACTATCCATCCATCTACATTGTATACCTGTGGTGGCTTTTTTTTCCTTCATACTAGTTTAGCAGTCTGCTGACAGTGTCCACCAGGTCCGTTATTATTTAGTGATGAGCGGGTTCGGTTTCTCGGAAACCGACCCACACGAACTTCAGCCTTTTTACACGGGTCCGAGGCAGACTCGGATCCTCCCGCCTTGCTCGGTTGACCCGAGCGCTCCCGAACGTCATCATCCCGCTGTCGGATTCTCGCGAGATTCGGATTCTATATAAGCAGCCGCGCGTCGCCGCCATTTTCACAGGTGCATTGAGATTGATAGGGAGAGGACGTGGCTGGCGTCCCCTCCGTTATAGTAAAAAAGAGTGACTTAGTTATAATTGTGGGGAGGATTGGGGACGGGAAGCAGCTGTTAGGGAGTACAGTGCAGGGTTTTGATTATAATACCACCAGTGAGTTTAATCCGTTGTTTCTCTTCCTGGAAAAAACGCTCCACCATATCTGTGCTCAGTGTGCTGCACTGCTGCATGATATATCTGTGCTGAGTGCACTGCTCACACTGCCTAATTGTGGGGACTGGGGAGCAGTTATAGCAGGAGTACAGTGCACAGTTTTGCTGACAGTGACCACCAGTCCAGTATACGTTTGTCTGCCTGAAAAACACTCCTGTGGTGGCTTTTTTTTCCTTCATACTAGTTTAGCAGTCTGCTGACAGTGTCCACCAGGTCCGTTATTATTATACAGTATATTATATATGAAACGAAATAGAGGAGATGGCGCCAAGGGAGTTATATCAACGCCCTACCTAAAAACGGACCCTTACAGTACTCTCCGGATAAATTACATCAGATTACAAATACTAACATAAAAATTTATTAAAACAACATATAAACCCGACACAAATGTTCATAAGTATACAGAGTTGATACATTTACATTTGTCGCACAATTTGAACAATCAGTTTGTAGTGATGAGGAAAAAGCGTAGATATATCACTACGATTTCCTCCTTCTCCTTATTGTAGATTCGGAGGTAACATCAGATAATAGATAGATAAATAACCCAACGCGTTTCGTCTTGTTCCAAGACTTCATCAGGGGTAAAATCTCATATATCATCAGCTTGAGTCTGACATTCAGATATTCGAATATGGGGAAGATTCATATGTGTATAGAATCTAACTGGTTCGCAAGCATAAGGAACCTCGTCGGTCAGCAGCTTGAACCTGACACTCAGAGACTCAGGAGTGAAGGCAATTCAAATGGGAATAATGTCTAACCAATTTAGAACACGTGGTAGACCCTCCAGTGGTGCAGTGCTGACAGCCAAGTATCTGTATAATGAGCTCATTGCCTTCACTCCTGAGTCTCTGAGTGTCAGGTTCAAGCTGCTGACCGACGAGGTTCCTTATGCTTGCGAACCAGTTAGATTCTATACACATATGAATCTTCCCCATATTCGAATATCTGAATGTCAGACTCAAGCTGATGATATATGAGATTTTACCCCTGATGAAGTCTTGGAACAAGACGAAACGCGTTGGGTTATTTATCTATCTATTATCTGATGTTACCTCCGAATCTACAATAAGGAGAAGGAGGAAATCGTAGTGATATATCTACGCTTTTTCCTCATCACTACAAACTGATTGTTCAAATTGTGCGACAAATGTAAATGTATCAACTCTGTATACTTATGAACATTTGTGTCGGGTTTATATGTTGTTTTAATAAATTTTTATGTTAGTATTTGTAATCTGATGTAATTTATCCGGAGAGTACTGTAAGGGTCCGTTTTTAGGTAGGGCGTTGATATAACTCCCTTGGCGCCATCTCCTCTATTTCGTTTCATATTTCCACATTTAGTTCCTCCTAACAGGGAACTTAGAGGATACAGGCAGCCATATAATTAATTAATTTTAGTGTTTTATTTGAAATAGCGCAGTGGGAGAGTAATTCTTGTCATACTTAGTATATTATATATATATATATAGCAGTACGGTAGGCCACGGCTGTACCTACCTCTGTGTCGTCAGTGCACTCGTCGTCCATAAGTAATATAATACTATACTATCCATCCATCTACATTGTATACCTGTGGTGGCTTTTTTTTTCTTCATACTAGTTTAGCAGTCTGCTGACAGTGTCCACCAGGTCCGTTATTATTATACAGTATATTATATATATATATATATACAGCAGTACGGTAGGCCACGGCTGTACCTACCTCTGTGTCGTCAGTGCACTCGTCCTCCATAAATAATATAATACTATACTATCCATCCATCTACATTGTATACCTGTGGTGGCTTTTTTTTTCTTCATACTAGTTTAGCAGTCTGCTGACAGTGTCCACCAGGTCCGTTATTATTTAGTGATGAGCGGGTTCGGTTTCTCGGAAACCGACCCACACGAACTTCAGCCTTTTTACACGGGTCCGAGGCAGACTCGGATACTCCCGCCTTGCTCGGTTGACCCGAGCGCTCCCGAACGTCATCATCCCGCTGTCGGATTCTCGCGAGATTCGAATTCTATATAAGCAGCGGCGCGTCGCCGCCATTTTCACAGGTGCATTGAGATTGATAGGGAGAGGACGTGGCTGGCGTCCCCTCCGTTATAGTAGAAAAGAGTGACTTAGTTATAATTGTGGGGAGGATTGGGGACGGGGAGCAGCTGTTAGGGAGTACAGTGCAGGGTTTTGATTATAATACCACCAGTGAGATTAATCTGTTGTTTCTCTTCCTGGAAAAAACGCTCCACCATATCTGTGCTCAGTGTGCTGCACTGCTGCATAATATATCTGTGCTGAGTTCACTGCTCACACTGCCTAATTGTGGGGACTGGGAAGCAGTTATAGCAGGAGTACAGTGCACAGTTTTGCTGACAGTGACCACCAGTCCAGTATACGTTTGTCTGCCTGAAAAACACTCCTGTGGTGGCTTTTTTTTTTCTTCATACTAGTTTAGCAGTCTGCTGACAGTGTCCACCGGGTCCGTTATTATTATACAGTATATTATATATATATATATAGCAGTACGGTAGGCCACGGCTGTACCTACCTCTGTGTCGTCAGTGCACTCGTCGTCCATAAGTAATATAATACTATACTATCCATCCATCTACATTGTATACCTGTGGTGGCTTTTTTTTTCTTCATACTAGTTTAGCAGTCTGCTGACAGTGTCCACCAGGTCCGTTATTATTATACAGTATATTATATATATATATAGCAGTACGGTAGGCCACGGCTGTACCTACCTCTGTGTCGTCAGTGCACTCGTCCTCCATAAGTAATATAATACTATACTATCCATCCATCTACATTGTATACCTGTGGTGGCTTTTTTTTTTCTTCATACTAGTTTAGCAGTCTGCTGACAGTGTCCACCAGGTCCGTTATTATTATACAGTATATTATATATATATAGCAGTACGGTAGGCCACGGCTGTACCTACCTCTGTGTCGTCAGTGCACTCGTCCTCCATAAGTAATATAATACTATACTATCCATCCATCTACATTGTATACCTGTGGTGGCTTTTTTTTCTTCATACTAGTTTAGCAGTCTGCTGACAGTGTCCACCAGGTCCGTTATTATTATACAGTATATTATATATAGCAGTACGGTAGGCCACGGCTGTACCTACCTCTGTGTCGTCAGTGCACTCGTCGTCCATAAGTAATATAATACTATACTATCCATCCATCTACATTGTATACCTGTGGTGGCTTTTTTTTTCTTCATACTAGTTTAGCAGTCTGCTGACAGTGTCCACCAGGTCCGCTATTATTATACAGTATATTATATATATATATATATATATATATATATATATAGCAGTACGGTAGGCCACGGCTGTACCTACCTCTGTGTTGTCAGTGCACTCGTCGTCCATAAGTAATATAATACTATACTATCCATCCATCTACATTGTATACCTGTGGTGGCTTTTTTTTTCTTCATACTAGTTTAGCAGTCTGCTGACAGTGTCCACCAGGTCCGTTACTATTATACAGTATATTATATATATATATAGCAGTACGGTAGGCCACGGCTGTACCTACCTCTGTGTCGTCAGTGCACTCGTCGTCCATAAGTAATATAATACTATACTATCCATCCATCTACATTGTATACCTGTGGTGGCTTTTTTTTTCTTCATACTAGTTTAGCAGTCTGCTGACAGTGTCCACCAGGTCCGTTATTATTATACAGTATATTATATACATAAATAGCAGTACGGTAGGCCACGGCTGTACCTACCTCTGTGTCGTCAGTGCACTCGTCCTCCATAAGTAATATAATACTATACTGTCCATCCATCTACATTGTATACCTGTGGTGGCTTTTTTTTTCTTCATACTAGTTTAGCAGTCTGCTGACAGTGTCCACCAGGTCCGTTATTATTATACAGTATATTATATATAGCAGTACGGTAGGCCACGGCTGTACCTACCTCTGTGTCGTCAGTGCACTCGTCGTCCATAAGTAATATAATACTATACTATCCATCCATCTACATTGTATACCTGTGGTGGCTTTTTTTTTCTTCATACTAGTTTAGCAGTCTGCTGACAGTGTCCACCAGGTCCGTTATTATTATACAGTATATATATATATATATATATAGCAGTACGGTAGGCCACGGCTGTACCTACCTCTGTGTCGTCAGTGCACTCGTCGTCCATAAGTAATATAATACTATACTATCCATCCATCTACATTGTATACCTGTGGTGGCTTTTTTTTTCTTCATACTAGTTTAGCAGTCTGCTGACAGTGTCCACCAGGTCCGTTATTATTATACAGCATATTATATATATATATATATATATATATATATATATATATATATAGCAGTACGGTAGGCCACGGCTGTACCTACCTCTGTGTCGTCAGTGCACTCGTCGTCCATAAGTAATATAATACTATACTATCCATCCATCTACATTGTATACCTGTGGTGGCTTTTAGTTGTGCGCATTAAAATATGGAGAACAAAAATGTGGAGGTTAAAAAAATAGGGAAAGATCAAGATCCACTTCCACCTCGTGCTGAAGCTGCTGCCACTAGTCATGGCCGAGACGATGAAATGCCATCAACGTCGTCTGCCAAGGCCGATGCCCAATGTCATAGTACAGAGCATGTAAAATCCAAAACACAAAAGTTCAGTAAAATGACCCAAAAATCAAAATTAAAAGCTACTGAGGAGAAGCGTAAACTTGCCAATATGCCATTTACGACACGGAGTGGCAAGGAATGGCTGAGGCCCTGGCCTATGTTCATGGCTAGTGGTTCAGCTTCACATGAGGATGGAAGCACTCATCCTCTCGCTAGAAAAAAAAAAAGACTTAAGCTGGCAAAAGCACAGCAAAGAACTGTGCGTTCTTCGAAATCACAAATCCCCAAGGAGAGTCCAATTGTGTCGGTTGCGATGCCTGACCTTCCCAACACTGGACGGGAAGAGCTTGCGCCTTCCACCATTTGCACGCCCCCTGCAAGTGCTGGAAGGAGCACCCGCAGTCTAGTTCCTGATAGTCAAATTGAAGATGTCAGTGTTGAAGTACACCAGGATGAGGATATGGGTGTTGCTGGCGCTGGGGAGGAAATTGACAAGGAGGATTCTGATGGTGATGTGGTTTGTTTAAGTCAGGCACCCGGGGAGACACCTGTTGTCCGTGGGAGGAATATGGCCATTGACATGCCTGGTCAAAATACAAAAAAAATCAGCTCTTCAGTGTGGAATTATTTCAACAGAAATGCGGACAACTGGTGTCAAGCCGTGTGTTGCCTTTGTCAAGCTGTAATAAGTAGGGGTAAGGACGTCAACCACCTCGGAACATCCTCCCTTATACGTCACCTGCAGCGCATTCATAATAAGTCAGTGACAAGTTCAAAAACTTTGGGCGACAGCGGAAGCAGTCCACTGACCAGTAAATCCCTTCCTCTTGTAACCAAGCTCCCGCAAACCACACCACCACCTTCCTCAGTGTCAATTTCCTCCTTACCCAGGAAAGCCAATAGTCCTGCAGGCCATGTCACTGGCAAGTCTGACGAGTCCTCTCCTGCCTGGGATTCCTCCGATGCATCCTTGAGTGTAACGCCTACTGCTGCTGGCGCTGCTGTTGTTGCTGCTGGGAGTCGATCGTCATTCCAGAGGGGAAGTCGGAAGACCACTTGTACTACTTCCAGTAAGCAATTGACTGTCCAACAGTCCTTTGCGAGGAAGATGAAATATCACAGCAGTCATCCTGTTGCAAAGCGGATAACTCAGGCCTTGACAACTATGTTGGTGTTAGACGTGCGTCCAGTATCCGCCGTTAGTTCACGGGGAACTAGAGAATTGCTTGAGGTAGTGTGCCCCCGTTACCAAATACCATCTAGGTTCCACTTCTCTAGGCAGGCGATACCGAGAATGTACACGGACGTCAGAAAAAGACTCACCAGTGTCCTAAAAAATGCAGTTGTACCCAATGTCCACTTAACCACGGACATGTGGACAAGTGGAGCAGGGCAGACTCAGGACTATATGACTGTGACAGCCCACTGGGTAGATGTATTGCCTCCCGCTGCAAGAACAGCAGTGGCGGCACCAGTAGCAGCATCTCGCAAATGCCAACTCGTTTCTAGGCAGGCTACGCTTTGTATCACCGCTTTCCAGAAATCGCACACAGCTGAAAACCTCTTACGGCAACTGAGGAAGATCATCGCAGAATGGCTTACCCCAATTGGACTCTCCTGGGGATTTGTGGCATTGGACAACGCCAGCAATATTGTGCGTGCATTACATCTGGGCAAATTCCAGCACGTCCCATGTTTTGCACATACCTTGAATTTGGTGGTGCAGAATTATTTAAAAAACGACAGGGGCGTGCAAGAGATGCTGTCAGTGGCCAGAAGAATTGCGGGCCACTTTCGGCGTACAGGCACCGCGTACAGAAGACTGGAGCACCACCAAAAACACCTGAACCTGCCCTGCCATCATCTGAAGCAAGAGGTGGTAACGAGGTGGAATTCAACCCTCTATATGCTTCAGAGGATGGAGGAGCAGCAAAAGGCCATTCAAGCCTATACATCTGCCCACGATATAGGCAAAGGAGGTGGAATGCACCTGTCTCAAGCGCAGTGGAGAATGATTTCAACATTGTGCAAGGTTCTGCAACCTTTTGAACTTGCCACACGTGAAGTCAGTTCAGACACTGCCAGCCTGAGTCAGGTCATTCCCCTCATCAGGCTTTTGCAGAAGAAGCTGGAGGCATTGAAGGAGGAGCTAAAACAGAGCGATTCCGCTAGGCATGTGGGACTTGTGGATGGAGCCCTTCATTCGCTTAACCAGGATTCACGGGTGGTCAATCTGTTGAAATCAGAGCACTACATTTTGGCCACCGTGCTCGATCCTAGATTTAAAACCTACATTGGATCTCTCTTTCTGGCAGACACAAGTCTGCAGAGGTTCAAAGACCTGCTGGTGAGAAAATTGTCAAGTCAAGCGGAACGCGACCCGTCAACATCTCCTCCTTCACATTCTCCCGCAACTGGGGGTGCGAGGAAAAGGCTACGAATTCCGAGCCCACCCGCTGGCGGTGATGCAGGGCAGTCTGGAGCGACTGCTGATGCTGACATCTGGTCCGGACTGAAGGACCTGCCAACGATTACTGACATGTCGTCTACTGTCACTGCATATGATTCTCTCACCATTGAAAGAATGGTGGAGGATTATATGAGTGACCGCATCCAAGTAGGCACGTCAGACAGTCCGTACGTATACTGGCAGGAAAAAGAGGCAATTTGGAGGCCCTTGCACAAACTGGCTTTATTCTACCTAAGTTGCCCTCCCTCCAGTGTGTACTCCAAAAGAGTGTTTAGTGCCGCCGCTCACCTTGTCAGCAATCGGCGTACGAGGTTACTTCCAGAAAATGTGGAGAAGATGATGTTCACCAGCAGCAATTGCCTCCAGAAAGTACACGGGGACCTGAGATGGTGGATTCCAGTGGGGACGAATTAATAATCTGTGAGGAGGGGGATGTACACAGTGAAAGGGGTGAGGAATCGGACGATGAGGAGGAGGTGGACATCTTGCCTCTGTAGAGCCAGTTTGTGCAAGGAGAGATTGATTGCTTCTTTTTTGGTGGGGGCCCAAACCAACCAGTCATTTCAGTCACAGTCGTGTGGCAGACCCTGTCGCTGAAATGATGGGTTCGTTAAAGTGTGCATGTCCTGTTTATACAACATAAGGGTGGGTGGGAGGGCCCAAGGACAATTCCATCTTGCACCTCTTTTTTCTTTCATTTTTCTTTGCGTCATGTGCTGTTTGGGGAGTATTTTTTTGAAGGGCCATCCTGCGTGACACTGCAGTGCCACTCCTAGATGGGCCAGGTGTTTGTGTCGGCCACTTGTGTCGCTTAGCTTAGTCACACAGCGACCTTGGTGCGCCTCTTTTTTTCTTTGCGTCATGTGCTGTTTGGGAAATATTTTTTTCAAGTGCCATCCTGTCTGACACTGCAGTGCCACTCCTAGATGGGCCAGGTGTTTGTGTCGGCCACTTGGCTCGCTTAGCTTAGTCACACAGCTACCTCGGTGCAAATTTTAGGACTAAAAATAATATTGTGAGGTGTGAGGTGTTCAGAATAGACTGAAAATGAGTGGAAATTATGGTTATTGAGGTTAATAATACTATGGGATCAAAATGACCCCCAAATTCTATGATTTAAGCTGTTTTTTAGGGTTTTTTGAAAAAAACACCCGAATCCAAAACACACCCGAATCCGACAAAAAAAATTTGGTGAGGTTTTGCCAAAACGCGTTCGAACCCAAAACACGGCCGCGGAACCGAACCCAAAACCAAAACACAAAACCCGAAAAATTTCCGGTGCACATCACTATTATTATTATACAGTATATTTTATATATATATATATATATATATATATATATATAGCAGTACGGTAGGCCACGGCTGTACCTACCTCTGTGTCGTCAGTGCACTCGTCCTCCATAAGTAATATAATACTATACTATCCATCCATCTACATTGTATACCTGTGGTGGCTTTTTTTTTCTTCATACTAGTTTAGCAGTCTGCTGACAGTGTCCACCAGGTCCGTTATTATTATACAGTATATTATATATAGCAGTACGGTAGGCCACGGCTGTACCTACCTCT
Organism: Pseudophryne corroboree; assembly: GCF_028390025.1. Classification (NCBI taxonomy): domain Eukaryota; kingdom Metazoa; phylum Chordata; class Amphibia; order Anura; family Myobatrachidae; genus Pseudophryne; species Pseudophryne corroboree. Next base: position 34,818,997 of record NC_086450.1, on the reverse strand, counting down.
GTGTCGTCAGTGCACTCGTCGTCCATAAGTAATATAATACTATACTATCCATCCATCTACATTGTATACCTGTGGTGGCTTTTTTTTCCTTCATACTAGTTTAGCAGTCTGCTGACAGTGTCCACCAGGTCCGTTATTATTATACAGTATATTATATATATATATATATATATAGCAGTACGGTAGGCCACGGCTGTACCTACCTCTGTGTCGTCAGTGCACTCGTTGTCCATAAGTAATATAATACTATACTATCCATCCATCTACATTGTATACCTGTGGTGGCTTTTTTTTTCTTCATACTAGTTTAGCAGTCTGCTGACAGTGTCCACCAGGTCCGTTATTATTATACAGTATATTATATATATATATAGCAGTACGGTAGGCCACGGCTGTACCTACCTCTGTGTCGTCAGTGCACTCGTCGTCCATAAGTAATTTAATACTATACTATCCATCCATCTACATTGTATACCTGTGGTGGCTTTTTTTTTCTTCATACTAGTTTAGCAGTCTGCTGACAGTGTCCACCAGGTCCGTTATTATTATACAGTATATTATATATATATAGCAGTACGGTAGGCCACGGCTGTACCTACCTCTGTGTCGTCAGTGCACTCGTCGTCCATAAGTAATATATTACTATACTATCCATCCATCTACATTGTATACCTGTAGTGGCTTTTTTCTTCTTCATACTAGTTTAGCAGTCTGCTGACAGTGTCCAACAGGTCCGTTATTATTATACAGTATATTATATATATATATAGCAGTACGGTAGGCCACGGCTGTACCTACCTCTGTGTCGTCAGTGCACTCATCCTCCATAAGTAATATAATACTATACTATCCATCCATCTACACTGTATACCTGTGGTGGCTTTTTTTTTTCTTCATACTAGTTTAGCAGTCTGCTGACAGTGTCCACCAGGTCCGTTATTATTATACAGTATATTATATATAGCAGTACGGTAGGCCACGGCTGTACCTACCTCTGTGTCGTCAGTGCACTCGTCGTCCATAAGTAATATAATACTATACTATCCATCCATCTACATTGTATACCTGTGGTGGCTTTTTTTTTCCTTCATACTAGTTTAGCAGTCTGCTGACAGTGTCCACCAGGTCCGTTATTATTATACAGTATATATATATATATAGCAGTACGGTAGGCCACGGCTGTACCTACCTCTGTGTCGTCAGTGCACTCGTCGTCCATAAGTAATATAATACTATACTATCCTTCCATCTACATTGTATACCTGTGGTGGCTTTTTTTTTTTTCTTCATACTAGTTTAGCAGTCTGCTGACAGTGTCCACCAGGTCCGTTATTATTATACAGTATATTATATATATATATATAGCAGTACAGTAGGCCACGGCTGTACCTACCTCTGTGTCGTCAGTGCACTCGTCGTCCATAAGTAATATAATACTATACTATCCATCCATCTACATTGTATACCTGTGGTGGCTTTTTTTTTCTTCATACTAGTTTAGCAGTCTGCTGACAGTGTCCACCAGGTCCGTTATTATTATACAGTATATTATATATATATTGTCAAAGTTGGAAAAATATCATGCGGCACGTTGCCATATATTCACCTCATGCGCGTGCCTGCTGCACGTGCACATTCTCTCCCGTGCGTGCGGATACTCGCAGCTGCGTAATGAAGCTTCTACGGCCGTGCGCATTGGCGCATGGTATGTGCATTTACGGTAGAGTTTGTGTGCGTCTAGCGGGCGACTCAATCATTAAATAATAAAACCAAATAGTATGTTTTATAGATAATGTTCCCCTTAGTGATAACTGTAAGCTTGTTTAATGTGACTTGTTCACGGACGTGGGAATCCCTCTTTACGTGGTACAAAGGGTCTGATTAAGGTTGAACAGTGGTGTCTGGTACCTAACCGAAGAGTATTTTAATAGCAATAATCCGGTGTTGGTTAGGTAAAGATTAATCGCTCCTGCGTGTAGTTATGGCCATTAGTAGTTTCTGGACATTTCATATATTGCAGTTCATTATCCATGCGGCGGGAATCCGGCGATTCCCTCCCACCTGAGCAGTTTGTAATAGCCACAGCCCACCTGTTCAAATCCACCTATGACCTTTTGTTACAGTGCAGAGAGACATTCCTGTGTCCAATGAACAATAAGATTGTAGGGCCCTTTGTAGTACACTGTATGTTGTGTATATAAGGGTCACTGTCCCCAGACCGGCCAGTACTCTCACTCTTCAACATTTATCTCAGATAATTGGAGGACTGGATTCCGGTTGCGCTTGCGAGTGTTCCCCGTATGGTATGTTTCTCTGTGGCCACTTTGTTACCCGTTTAAATGTTAGTCATTCATTCTTATTTTTTCGTAGTAGTGTTTGCGATCGTTCGCTATTGTGTATATTTCTGTTTAGTTATTCTGTTAGATTTTAATGTTAGCCTGTAGTGTATGAACTGTTCACTGTTTTCTTTTCCCATTTACTTAGTTAAATATTGTTAGTAAAGGTGTTGGAACCTTAGCCAGGTATTGAGTGTTTATTACATTACTGAGGGTGATCGGAGCATCTCAATCGCTCAAACAACTAGCTTACAAACCAAGGTTAAACAGCATTATATCATTACAGTATCTAACACTAAGATTTACAGTATAAGCATACTCTGTGTAAGGTATAAAAGGTTATTATCTGTGTGTACGCTAGCTGTGTGTTCAGTACACCCAGCGCAGCGTGTGTACGTGACTTGCGTACCACGTGCAAGGTATTCTTACGCAAATAGCGTACGGAGTGCGTAGCACGTGCACGAGGTTCAGCGGCCATTACGGCTTCACGGTATAGATTTAATAGCTTGTGTTGTAGAGTATAAGAATCAGCTTTGTCAATTGAGGGCTCGTCCGTCCTCCACATATCCGCACTAACGAAAACAAACGTTATCTGCCAGCAAGGGTGGGAAGGCAGTAGTGCTGGCTAGATAAGCGTCTGTTTCGCTACGTTGTAGGAGTGCTGGTGGAATCCGGAACCGGAGGTAAGAACAATACGCTATTATCTTTTAAAACTGTTCATTTCTGTTTTTGCGTACGCACGCACGCACGCACGCACACACCTGCATTGTTGCGGCTCACTCTCTTGTTGCCATTAGAAACGTGCTGTGGAAATCTGGTGCTATTTAGTTGAGATTATAAAGGATAATTTTTTTTAAGGAAATAATTGTAAAGGACACGCACACAGCATAGCAAATACTGTGTGGTGTATGGTAAGCAATTACAGTTGAACATCGTTTACATTGATAGAAGCGTGTTGGTTGCGTTGCTGTGGGCATATCTGGACTTTGTGCATACGTGTCTCGGGCAACGTGCGAGATTACGTGCGCAACACAAAGGCATACGCACGTGGCGTGTTTACGCAGCGGAGCGTACGGATACGCCCACCGAGACTCAAATCACACAATAACATTGTTTTAGTGGGGGCGGTATAGTATAGCCACCTGAATAATAGCACAGGTTTGTTCAGTTTGCCAAAAAGCTTAGTTAAAAGAGAACCTTTTTCCATTGCAATACTCAGGGATTGAACTACTGCCTGTATGAAAGGAATTTCTGTACAGAAAGATCAGTGTATATGAGTGAGTAGGAGTGAGTGTGGAAATAAAGATATTATTTTCTGTGAACCCACAAATCGGGATCCCGTCGGAGACCACATCAGGTGAGTGGACACTTGGTGGCGTGGGACTGGCTTGCCCGCGTTAACATTATACAAGGCAAAAGGAGCAAGTAGTATCCGCAGACAAAACGACTGCGAAGGTTTAAGCGCAGCCCGGGGGGTTTTGCGTATTACCCGTATAGATTGAGCTCCGGCTGAAGGTTTCGCAGCCTAAACAACTGATTCCGTTGGTCGTACAGCGTATAAATATTAAGTTACTTATGCGCAGTGCGACTGGACCGCACGTAATTGTGTGCATTAGTTTGTTACCTTGATACCCATTAAAATTTACTGTGGGATCATAAACGCTATTTGTACATTCTAACGTGATTTGTGTAGGTTTTTGTTATTTTAAGGGAGTTTCGCTGTTCACTCAGGAAATCTCCAACAACCAATACTTACTGGGGAGGGTAGCATACTCCCACGCGCCCCAGTAAATAGAGGTTACAAAAGATCCCACGGATTGGATTGGCCAATTGGGGCGCAGAGTGAGTGAAGGCACTAGTGGAACTTTCATCGTCGCCTTACCGCGGGCAACTTGGTTTGTTTTGTAAGAATTTGCTGAGACAGCAATATCTGCAAACAATGGGGGCCAGTTGTTCAAAGAAGGGACGTCCAACAAGGGTTCACGTTGGTAATTGTTGGCCCAAAGGGTCAGCACGGTATATAATGTGTGAAAAATACGGATCACACACACAGGTATTTTGCAAAGAATGGGAACGAATGACAGAGGATGATGGGGAACAGTTTCCCCGGGTAGGCAGTTTGAACCCTGAGGTATTGCAGAATCTAAGAAAAAGGATAGGTCTAATAAAATCTGCAAAGCAGAGGATTAGACATTATGATTGTTTACAGGTATGGCAACAGGAAAGTGAAATACAACAGGAATTAGCTCAGAAAGCAAATTCAAATCCTGGTAGGAGTCTGATAGCAACGGCACCACCACCGTATATAGGGGGTAATTCCAAGTTGATCGCAGCAGGATATTTTTTAGCAGTTGGGCAAAACCATGTGCACTGCAGGGGAGGCAGATATAACATTTGCAGAGAGAGTTAGATTTGGGTGGGTTATTTTGTTTCTGTGCAGGGTAAATACTGGCTGCTTTATTTTTACACTGCAATTTAGATTGCAGATTGAACTCACCACACCAAAATCTATCTCTCTCTGCACATGTTATATCTGCCCCCCCTGCAGTGCACATGGTTTTGCCCAACTGCTAAAAAAATTTCCTGCTGCGATCAACTTGGAATTACCCCCATACTACGGGGCAAAGTGGCTGCAGAGAATGACATGCGGGTGTACGATAAGGGTGCACTTAACCAATGTAGTAATGATAAGAGTAAAATGAAAGTTAATGCAAATGTTGATACTAACGCTAACCCATGCAAGTTGTATCCCATTTTAAACTTCCCCCAGGAATACGACCAGTAGGATGAGCCCACTACGATTTCAGCTCTCTCTCTAGCGGCCACCATAAACGATACTTCAGTGGGCATCACCCAACCAGTAAGAATGGCATCAAAGGCACATAGTTCAGGGACAGGTGAGGTTGTATCTAAAGGTAAGTACGGCACTGTACAATATGCTGAAACTGTTGCACCACCCACTGTAGAATCAACCCAGAGTGAAGTAATTAATATTAATCCTGTTAGAGTGATAGCGGTCCCCAATGGGAAGACCGACACAAATGGGGTCACACCCATCAGGAATATTGCAATGCACTGTCCCTGGTCCCGAGCAGAATTAAGAACAATTTTGTCTGAATTTCCTGATCCCAGAAAAGATTTAGCCGCATGTCAGAGGTTCATTAAGGACCTGGGTAACTCCACTGAACCAAATAACAAAGATTGGCGGACACTACTGAGGGCATGCCTGCCCTCTAGTATTGACCCTGTGAAATTTTTAGCTGACTGTAAATTAGATGAAGAAGTACCCCTTACGGATGAGTATAATCAAGATAATGTAACCAGGATCAATCTGCAGCTGGGAGTATACTTCCCAGCTGTGGTAAAATGGAACAAAATCTTCTCCATCAAACAAATGGAAGGAGAAACTGCCGCTGACTATTTCCACCGGGCACTGGAGGAAATGGCTAAATACACTGGGATCGTGGAAATTGAGGCAAATGTACACCATAGAGAGGTAGCGGTGTCCGTCTTGATGGACGGTTTAAAGGAGGTATTAAGGAATAGGGTACAAACCACTCAACCTAACTGGAGAGGTATGTCGGTGGCCGCCTTAAGAGAGACTGCTGTTGGGCACGACAGGAACATCACAAGACGCAGGGAGTCACAGAGTGATAAACTGATGGCTATAAGTATCCAAGCCCTTACAACAAGGCCGCCTCAGTCTAAATCTCAGACCCCTGGTGGTAAGCCGTATATGGTAAAATGTTACAATTGTAATAGGGAAGGTCATTTTGCACGTAACTGCACCAGTAATCCACACAATGCATATAAAAACCCTAGACAACGACATGACATACGAGATTGGGATCAAGGACCGCAGAGACGGAGTTATGAGCCACACGCAGGGGAAACAAGAAGGTATCCCCCAAGAAGAGACTGGCAAGTCTCTGATAGTTCCCATTTACCTCCTTCACAGGTAATAGCTGCCAGTGCGATGCAGGGAGGTCACCACGCACCATAGGGGCGGGGCCACACCTGTAGTCTGCAGCCAGTGAAATTAATTGCGAGCCTCGGAAGTGAACCCGAGGTCACAATTGATGTAGCTGGTAAATCTCTAAATTTCCTTGTAGATACGGGGGCGGCCAAGTCAGTGATAAATTCGACCGTGGGCATGAGAACCACTGGTAAAACCATTCCAGCCATGGGAGTAACAGGAGTAGTGCAACAATACCCTTTAAGCAAACCAACAGAGGTTACGATAGGGCCTTTGCAGACCAAGCATTCTTTTCTGCTGGCTGCATCGGCTCCGACTAATCTCTTAGGGAGAGATTTACTGTGCAAAATGGGATGCGTCATATACTGTACTCCTGAAGGTGTGTTCTTGGACATACCCGAAAACCACGCTCAGGAAGCGCAGGATATGCTAGACTCCCCAACAAGATTAATGTCACACACTGTTGTTGTAAATAGGTGTCCGTCCAAGGTAGAGGAAGTGATTTCCCAGATACCGGAATCACTTTGGACCAAGGATGGACAAGACACTGGATTGATGGCAAACGTAGCCCCAGTAGTTGTGCAAGTAAAAGATGGTAGGATAGCTCCAAAAATCCCACAATATCCTCTGAAGCCAGAGGTGGAGTTAGGAGTTTTCCCTGTAATAGAGCGCTTGCTACAACAGGGCATTCTGGTAAGAACGTCCAGCACTGCCAATAGTCCCATCTTCCCTGTTAAAAAGAGTGGGGGGAGGGGTTACAGATTAGTGCAGGATCTAAGAGGGATCAACAAAATAGTTGAGAGTCAATTCCCCGTAGTACCAAATCCAGCTGTCATCCTTATGCAAATCCCTCCCACTGCCACATTTTTCACTGTTATTGACCTCTGCTCCGCTTTCTTCTCGGTACCTCTACACCCTGACAGTCAATACTTATTCGCATTCACATACAGAGGAGTTCAGTACACTTGGACTCGATTACCACAAGGTTTCATAGACAGTCCAAGTATTTTCTCACAAGCTCTGCATGATTGTTTACAGTCTTTCCAACCAGAGAGTGGATCAATATTGATACAGTACGTGGACGATTTACTACTGTGTTCAGATTCACTGGAAGCATCCCTGAGAGATACGAAACAGCTCCTGTTTCATCTTTCAGACACAGGACACAAGGTTTCCAAAGACAAGTTACAATTATGCCAGACCCGTGTGAAGTATTTGGGACACTGTCTAACACAAGGACTGAGACACCTTACCGCTGATAGAATTCAAGCAATTCGTGACATGACCCTGCCACAAACCCAGCAACAGATTAGAACGTTTTTAGGAATGTGTGGGTATTGCCGTAACTGGATCCCAGGTTTTTCCATACTGGCTTTACCTTTGCAGGAGATGGTTTCATCAAGCAAACCTGATCGGATTTCGCATACAGACGAATCTGAGATGGCATTTGAGAAACTTAAACAGTGCCTAACGCAGGCACCGGCATTGGGTATGCCAGACTATGGGAAACCCTTTGAGCTGTACGGAACAGAGAGTGCTGGGTGCGCAGCAGGTGTCTTAACCCAGAAGCATGGTGATGCCAGCAGGCCGGTAGCCTACTATAGTGCTCAGCTAGATACGGTAGCGCGATCCCTCCCCACATGCTTGCGAAGTGTTGCAGCAATAGCATTGCTAGTCACAAAAAGCGAAGATGTAGTGCTAGGACACAACCTCACAATTCATACACCACATGCAGTGTCAGCCTTACTGAATTCTGCCCAGACCAGACAGGTCTCATCAGCGCGGTTTACAAGATGGGAATTGGCATTGATGGCCCCCGTAAACATCACCATAAGGAGATGCAGCGCATTAAATCCTGCAACGTATCTCCCAGGTGTGCCTGGACAGGCACAAAGGGTGGAGGATGAGAGTGATGGTGAAGGAGGATTTAATACAGGGGATGACACGCATGATTGTATGGAATATTTGACCAAAAATTTCACGGCTAGGCCTGACATCAGTGACAACCCACTGGAAGATGTAGATTTTACCTACTACACTGACGGTAGTTGTCACAGACAGACGGACTCGGGAGACTTGTGTACTGGATACGCAGTTGTAGATGACCAAGGTACCATAGAAGCAGAACCGCTAGGCCCACCTCACTCAGCACAAATTGCTGAACTGGTTGCCCTAACCAGAGCATGTGAATTGGCTAAGGGCAAATCAGCCAACATTTACACAGATTCTAGGTACGCCTTCGGAGTAGTCCATGATTTCGGAGCCCTATGGCGCCTCAGAAATTTCATGACGGCAGCTGGCACACCCGTAGCGCATACAGCCCACATCAAAAGACTTCTAACAGCGATACAGGAACCCGACAGAGTGGCTGTTATCAAGTGTAAAGCTCACACATATAGCCAAGACCCGGTATCACTTGGTAACAGCCGAGCAGACGAAGCTGCTAAAGCAGCAGCCGGTAACCCCATACAAACAGATAATACACGACTGATGGTATTTAATACTGTAAACACACAGAAATTGTGTGAAATGCAAAATTTGTGTTCCCCACAGGAAAAGGCAGTCTGGAGGTCAAAAGGATATGGCCAGGAGTCCTCAGGACTCTGGACAGATGGACAGGGTAAACCAGTGGCACCCAGAGCATACCTTCCAAGTCTAGCGGAAGCAGCACATGGGCTGACTCATCTAGGCAAAGAAGGGATGTGTAAGCTAGTAAGAGCTTATTGGTGCGCCCCAGGGTTTTCTTCCCATGCGGGTAAAAGAGCAATGACATGTCTCACCTGCTTGAGGAAGAATATCGGAAAGGCAATACCGACAGAGCCATCCCATATCCCTCCGACAGATGGCCCTTTCCAGGTAATACAGATTGATTTCATACAATTACCACCTTGTAGAAATTTAAAGTATGTATTGGTCTGTATTGATGTGTTCTCAAATTGGGTTGAAGCATTTCCCGCGGCCACAAATACCGCTGTATTTACTGCAAAGAAAATTGTGCAGGAATTTGTGTGTAGGTACGGTATCCCTAGAATAATTGAAAGTGATAGGGGTACCCATTTCACAGGTGAAGTCTTTCAAACAATGTGTAAGTTGATGGGAATTAATAGTAAGCTGCATACTCCGTACCGCCCCCAGGCGAGCGCGAAGGTGGAAAGAGTAAACAGCACTATTAAAAATAAATTGAGCAAGGTAATGACTGAAACAGGACTGTTATGGCCTGAAGCTTTGCCAATCGTACTATACAGCATCAGAACCACACCCTGGTCCCCTCTAAATCTGTCTCCTTTTGAAATTCTGTTTGGTCGACAACCCCATGTTATGATTAACCCCCAGGATGATTTGAAATGTAACAATGAAGTAACCGTAAAGTACTTGGTTAAGATGAGTAAACAATTGAGGAATCAGAATGATAATCTAAAGTTGGTGATTCCCGATCTGCCAGACAGTAATTGTCATGACATTGAACCTGGGGATTATGTAATGATACGGAATTTTCTACGCACAGGTTGCCTTATTGATAGATGGGAAGGACCATATCAAGTCTTATTAACCAGCACAACAGCATTGAAGGTTGCCGAGAGAGAGACTTGGGTCCATTCGTCTCATTGTAAAAAGGTCACTGACCCAGAGAGGTCCCGTGATAAAGAACATACGGTAGAGGTTGTATCACTAGAGTGTCTGTTCAGGAAGGATTGAGACGACACCTGAGCGCTGAGAATAACAAGACCGGAAGCTTGTCGAGCCAGATTTCTTTTTACCATTTGTTATTTTCTCCAGTTCCCACCTCCCTCCTATTTCCTTTCCCCGTTCTTATTTTTCTCCTTTTACTCCTCTAAGATGGACTTGCCCCAAGAGACTGTGATCCGGATTTTCCTGTTGACTATGATGTTGACCAGAGCAGTCTGTTTCGGTGAGAGTACCATGGAGGTCGAGAAAGGATCGGGAATGGGTTCTGATGACCAGGATGCAGGCGTAGATTTCCAAGAACAACACAATCTCCGAGTAAAGGCGAGTATCAGAAAACGATCTGGTAGCATTGACAATAGAAGGAATTGTGAAGGATTGTTAGCTGAAGAGAACTGCATCTGTAGGCATTGTGACAATATAGTTGAGGATGGGTGCATAAAGAAATGTCAGTCCAGTTTTAATGTCCACATGGACCGGCATCCATTGAGTGACTATCACTCCTTAGTGGGTAAAGTGTTAAATCAGACAGACTGTTGGGTATGCTCTCAAGTACCTCAAGGCCATAGCAAATCAGGACTAGTACCATTCCCATTAACTGTAGGAGAGGTACTTGAGCTAAGTGGTGGGAGGCCGGTGGACAAGAGGTTTAATATCTCTAGTCCTCCTAGTTTGAAGCTCCACCAATATCATGTGGATAGGTCTTTAGTATGCTTTAACATTTCCAATCCCCGAAAGCCGGGAAATTGGGAAGTGTCATGGAGTAATCAAACCATGACCTTTTCATACAGACCCGACAGAATGCCCATAGACACAGGACTTATACGCCAGATAGCCGACCATGGAAAATATTTCCGGTATAGGTACACTCTAGGAAGTAGGACCATGCGAGTTGGAGAAGTATCATCTGGATACTGTGCACATATCGTACAACCTGATACGTGTACTAAACAGATGGGAGAGTTAGGGTTAGGAGATTTCACATGGAAAATTTGTAACATGATAATGTCATACTCCGTCCCATATGTTCTCCCCGATGATGCATATTTCATATGCGGGAGGAAGGCGTATAAGTGGCTTGCCCCTGTCAAAGTCAGAAAAATATCACGCTACACTGCCATATATGCACCTCATGCGTGTGCCCGCTGGGCGCATGAACTCTCCCGTGCGTGCGTATACTCGCGGTCGCGTGCACTCGCGGACGCGCGGTATGCGCATTTACGGTAGAGTTTGTGTGCGTCTAGCGGGCGACTCAATCGTAACATATTTTAGTCATATAATGTATTTTGTAGATTATGGTCCCTTTGATAGAATCTGAAAGTTTAGTTAATATAGCATGTTCGGGGACAGAGAGATTCCTCTTTGTTTGATACGAAGGGTCAGACAGGGGTTACACAGTGGTGTTTAGTATCCATCGGAAGAGAATATAATTAGCAATATTCCGGTGTTGGTTTGAAGCGGATTACTCGCTCGTGCGTATAGTTATGGACATAAGAAGTTTATGGACATTTACTATATTTGCACTTTATTACCCATGCGGCGGGAAACCCAGTTTCCCTCCCACCTGAGCAGTTTGAAATAGTCACAGCCCACCTGTATGAACCAACCTATGACCTTTTGTTATAATGCAGAGACGAATTCCTGTGTCCAATGAACAATAAGAATGTAGGGACCATTGTACTGTACTGTGTGTAAGTGTATATAAAGACAAGCCGATCTGGGCCAGCTCTCTACTCTCTTCAACGGTTCTCATTGCTGATAATCGGGAGCTGGATATCCAGAAAGGCGCATGCGATTGTTTCCCCCTGGTGCGTAAGTTCTCTGCAACCATATTGTCTCTTATTTAATGTTATAAGCCATTCTCTCTCTCCTCCCCCCCTTAAATGTAATTGTATCTGTATTGTATTTTATGTGTAGTGATTCGGTTAGGTATTTTATGTTATCTTGGTAGTGTATAACTTGTATTGTATTATTCTTTTGCGATTGAACGTTCATTAATTTCCTTAAAAGGCGTTAGACCCTTAGACCGGTATTGTGTGTTCATTATATTGCAGAGGGTAATAGGAGCGTCTCTATCGCTCAAACAGCTTTAGTGTAAACAAGGTTAAGCAGCGTTATATCGCTACAGTGTTTCAGTACAAGGTCTACAGTATAAGAATATCCTTTCTGTGTGTTACATTCAAGGTCTACTGATTGTTATCTCGTGAGCGTCTGCGCCGCTCGTGATCTCCTCGTGGTCTCGAGCGTCCGCTACGCTGATAGCGTAGCATTACGGTAGTCGCTCACCTATAGTGTGCCCGATACCAACAGCGTATTCTCGCGAGCGTTTGTGTCGCTAGAGCGGCTCGCTTCCGATACAACGTCCGCTACGCTAAGGGCGTACCCTTACGGTACCTCGTGCGCCAATTGCGTACGGTGTTCTTTAACCTTTTAGAGTGTTTTATACAAGGTATAGAATAGGCATTATCAATTGGGGACTCGCCCGCTCTTCACATATCTGCACTAGGTAATTCCAGCAGACATTATCGGTCAGCAAAAGGCGGGAGGTAATATTCCTCGTAGTGCTGACCAGATAAGCGTCTGCTTCGCTTAGTAAGGAGTGCTGAAGGAATCCGGAACCGGAAGGTAGGAACAGTACGTTATTGTCTTTTAAAACCTGTTTAGTTTCTGTTTTGCGTACGTACGCATAAGCACACACACCTGTATTTCTTGCTTAGTAATATTTGTCCATATCTCATTCTCCTGGTTGCCATTTCATAATTGATAATGTGCTGAGAAAGATTTGTTGCTATTGGTAGTTAAAGAGTAAAAATAATACATTAAGGGGTAATTTGTAAAACGCACACACAGCTTTGCCTAAAATACAAGGAGAGACCTGTGTGGTGCTCGGTAGATGATTACAGTTAAAGATCATCTACATTGATAAACGTGCTAATTGTATTTCTGTGAACATATCTGGCCAGCGCACACGTGTCTCTAACAAAAGGGTGAGACTAGCGTGCGCGACGCAAGGGTCGACGCACGGAGCGTATATTACGCAACGGAGCGTCTGGGTACGCCCACCGAAACTCAAATCGCACAATAGCATTGTTTTAGTGGGGGCGGTATAGTATAGCCACGCGATAATAGCACAAATTGATTTCAGTTTCCAAAACTTAGTTTAAATACCTTACTTTACTGTAATGCCTCTGGGGAGAGCTATCAGATTACGGGAAATTATTTTTCTGATCAGAAAACTATAGAATGATAGTGGGTTGAAAACGGTATGAGTGTATTGAACTCCTCTTGGTGAAGTCTTGGTGAAATCTTGGTGAAGTAAATCTTGGTGAAGTAAGTCTTGGTGAATATGAGCACGGTCTAGGTGAAAACGTGCGACGGAGTGTGATAAAGTTTTCGTTGTATTACGCTCTGGCTGTTTTGGAGCACAGTAGGGAGACTCCAATGATCCTACAATTTATAGGCAACAAGTGTCTATAAGTGGTACGATTGGACCGCACGGTTGTATGTGTGACCAATAACGCAACGTGATATGAGGTCATATATTAAATTGCCCCCATGCGTGTTGTAGGGAGCACATGCAAGTGTGATTTGTGTAAAAATAAGGAATTTTCGCTGGTAGGGCCTGCAACGATTACGTGTGTCTGCTAAAAGGGGCGGATCCGTGTACTCGGAGCAGAAGAAGCTGGTGGTAGAGCTTGGAGAACTTCCACCGTAGACTTCTGTGTTTGGTGCATTTTAGGAAGTTTTTCTGTGTTAAAAAAAAGGTCCACAATGGCAGCCAAGTGCACAACACAGGGACGTTCAGCAGCCAGGGTTCAGACTGAAGAGGCTCGCAGACCCCGAGGGTCTGCTCGGTTATTAATGTGGGGGAGGTATGGTCCCCACATTGAGACCTTTTGTGACGAATGGACACGAATGACTGTGGGGGATAAAGCACCATTTCCTGGGATAGGTAGTTTTGACTCAGAGGTATTGCATAATTTAAGGCGAAGGATCTGTCTCATAAAATCCTGGAAACAACGAATTAGACATTATGATTGTTTACAGTTATGGCAACAGGAAAGTGAAATGCAAAGAAATTTAACTTACATATCTGACTCTCATCTTGGGAGGAGAGACATGGCAATGCAGAGGATTATGGTTGCAGAGAATGGCACGATGGGGTATGATAAACAGGCACTTAGCAACTGTATTATAGAGGATAAGACTAATTGTAATAAACGTAACGATGATAATTGTAATACTGTTAAATGTACAACTATTAACCCATGCAAGTTGCACCCCATGTTAAACTTCCCTCAGGATTACAAACAAGAAAGTGAGCCCAGCACGATGTCGGTACCTCTTCCAGAAGCCATCCTACAAGACATCCAGGTGGACGCGACCAAATCGGTAAAGGCAGTGTCAGGAACATCGCCATGCACTGCCCCTTTTCCCGAACAGAATTAAGAACAATTTTGTCTGAATTTCCTGACCCTAGGAAAGACTTAGTTGCATGTCAAAAGTATATTAGAGAGCTAGGAAATTCTGCAGAGCCAAATAATAAGATTTTACTTACCGATAAATCTATTTCTCGCAGTCCGTAGTGGATGCTGGGGACTCCGTCAGGACCATGGGGATTAGCGGCTCCGCAGGAGACAGGGCACAAAAATAAAGCTTTAGGATCAGGTGGTGTGCACTGGCTCCTCCCCCTATGACCCTCCTCCAAGCCTCAGTTAGGATACTGTGCCCGGACGAGCATACACAATAAGGAAGGATTTTGAATCCCGGGTAAGACTCATACCAGCCACACCAATCACACCGTACAACTTGTGATCTGAACCCAGTTAACAGTATGACAAACGTAGGAGCCTCTGAACAGACGGCTCACAACAATAACAACCCGATTTTTTTGTAACAATAACTATGTACAAGTATTGCAGACAATCCGCACTTGGGATGGGCGCCCAGCATCCACTACGGACTACGAGAAATAGATTTATCGGTAAGTAAAATCTTATTTTCTCTGACGTCCTAGTGGATGCTGGGGACTCTGTCAGGACCATGGGGATTATACCAAAGCTCCCAAACGGGCGGGAGAGTGCGGGTGACTCTGCAGCACCGAATGAGAGAACTCCAGGTCCTCTTTAGCCAGGGTATCAAATTTGTAGAATTTTACAAACGTGTTCTCCCCCGACCACGTAGCTGCTCGGCAGAGTTGTAATGCCGAGACCCCTCGGGCAGCCGCCGAGGATGAGCCCACCTTCCTTGTGGAATGGGCCTTGACAGATTTAGGCTGTGGCAGGCCTGCCACAGAATGTGCAAGTTGAATTGTGCTACAAATCCAACGAGCAATCGTCTGCTTAGAAGCAGGAGCACCCAGCTTGTTGGGTGCATACAGTATAAACAGCGAGTCAGATTTTCTGACTCCAGCCGTCCTTGAAATATATATTTTCAATGCCCTGACAACGTCCAGCAACTTGGAATCCTCCAAATCGCTAGTAGCCGCAGGCACCACAATAGGCTGGTTCAGGTGAAACGCTGACACCACCTTAGGCAGAAACTGAGGACGCGTCCGCAGTTCTGCCCTGTCCGAATGGAAAATCAGATATGGGCTTTTATACGATAAAGCCGCCAATTCTGACACTCTCCTGGCTGAAGCCAGGGCCAGTAGCATGGTTACTTTCCATGTAAGATATTTCAAATCCACCGATTTGAGTGGCTCAAACCAATGGGATTTGAGAAAATCCAAAACTACATTAAGGTCCCACGGAGCCACTGGGGGCACAACCGGGGGCTGTATATGTAGTACTCCTTTTACAAAAGTCTGGACTTCAGGAACTGAAGCCAATTCTTTCTGGAAGAAAATCGACAGGGCCGAAATTTGAACCTTAATGGACCCCAATTTGAGGCCCATAGACAATCCTGTTTGCAGGAAATGTAGGAATCGACCCAATTGAAATTCCTCCGTGGGGGCCTTCCTGGCCTCACACCACGCAACATATTTTCTCCAAATGCGGTGATAATGTTGTGCAGTCACCTCCTTCCTGGCTTTTACCAGTGTAGGAATGACCTCTTCCGGAATGCCTTTTTCCCTTAGAATTCGGCGTTCAACCGCCATGCCGTCAAACGCAGCCGCGGTAAGTCTTGGAATAGACACGGTCCCTGCTGAAGCAGGTCCCGTCTTAGAGGTAGAGGCCACGGATCTTCCGTGAGCATCTCCTGAAGTTCCGGGTACCAAGTTCTTCTTGGCCAATCCGGAGCCACGAGTATCGTTCTTACTCCCCTTTGCCGTATAATTCTCAGTACTTTTGGTATGAGAGGCAGAGGAGGAAACACATACACTGACTGGAACACCCACGGTGTTACCAGAGCGTCCACAGCTATTGCCTGAGGGTCTCTTGACCTGGCGCAATACCTGTCCAGTTTTTTGTTGAGGCGAGACGCCATCATATCCACCTTTGGTTTTTCCCAACGGTTCACAATCATGTGGAAGACTTCTGGATGAAGTCCCCACTCTCCCGGGTGTAGATCGTGTCTGCTGAGGAAGTCTGCTTCCCAGTTGTCCACTCCCGGAATGAACACTGCTGACAGTGCTATCACATGATCTTCCGCCCAGCGAAGAATCCTTGCAGCTTCTGCCATTGCTCTCCTGCTTCTTGTGCCGCCCTGTCTGTTTACGTGGGCGACTGCCGTGATGTTGTCCGACTGGATCAACACCGGCTGACCCTGAAGCAGGGGTTTTGCCAGGCTTAGAGCATTGTAAATCGCTCTTAGCTCCAGTATATTTATGTGAAGAGACATCTCCAGGCTTGACCATACTCCCTGGAAGTTTCTTCCCTGTGTGACCGCTCCCCAGCCTCTCAGACTGGCATCCGTGGTCACCAGGACCCAGTCCTGTATGCCGAATCTGCGGCCCTCTAACAGATGAGCACTCTGCAACCACCACAGAAGAGACACCCTTGTCCGTGGCGATAAGGTTATCCGCTGATGCATCTACAGATGCGATCCGGACCATTTGTCCAGCAGATCCCACTGAAAAGTTCGTGCGTGGAATCTGCCGAATGGAATCGCTTCGTAAGAAGCCACCATCTTTCCCAGGACTCTTGTGCATTGATGCACAGACACTTTCCCTGGTTTTAGGAGGTTCCTGACAAGTTCGGATAACTCCCTGGCTTTCTCCTCCGGAAGAAACACCTTTTTCTGAACCGTGTCCAGAATCATTCCCAGGAACAGCAGACGTGTCGTCGGGGTCAATTGAGATTTTGGAAAATTCAGAATCCACCCGTGCTGTTGCAGCACTACTTGGGTTAGTGCTACTACGTCCCCCAGCTGTTCTCTGGACCTTGCCCTTATCAGGAGATCGTCCAAGTAAGGGATAATTAATACGCCTTTTCTTCGCAGAAGAAACATCATTTCGGCCATTACCTTGGTAAAGACCCGAGGTGCCGTGGACAATCCAAACGGCAGCGTCTGAAACTGATAATGACAGTTTTGCACCACGAACCTGAGGTACCCTTGATGTGAAGGGCAAATTGGGACATGCAGGTAAGCATCCTTGATGTCCAGGGACACCATAAAGTCCCCTTCTTCCAGATTCGCTATCACTGCTCTGAGTGACTCCATCTTGAACTTGAATTTTTGTATGTACAGGTTCAAAGATTTCAGATTTAGAATAGGTCTTACCGAGCCGTCCGGCTTCGGTACCATAAATAGTGTGGAATAATACCCCTTTCCCTGTTGTAGGAGGGGTACCTTGACTATCACCTGCTGAGAATACAGCTTGTGAATGGCTTCCAATACCGTCGCCCTGTCTGAGGGAGACGTTGGCAGAGCAGACTTTAGGAACCAGCGAGGGGGAGACTTCTCGAATTCCAACCTGTAACCCTGAGATACTATCTTCAGGATCCAGGGGTCCACCTGTGAGTGAGCCCACTGTGCGCTGAAATTCTTGAGTCGACCCCCCACCGCCCCTGAGTCCGCTTGTAAAGCCCCAACGTCATGCTGAGGGCTTTGCAGAAGCCGGGGGGGGCTTCTGCTCCTGGGAAGAAGCTGCTTGGTGCACTCTCTTACCCTTTCCTTTGCCTCGGGGCAAATATGACTGTCCTTTCGCCCGCTTGTTCCTATAGGAACGAAAGGACTGCGGCTGAAAAGACGGTGTCTTTTTCTGTTGGGAGGGGACCTGAGGTAAAAAGGTGGATTTCCCGGCTGTTGCCGTGGCCACCAAATCCGATAGACCGACCCCAAATAATTCCTCCCCCTTATACGGCAATACTTCCATATGCCGTTTGGAATCCGCATCACCTGACCATTGTCGCGTCCATAAACTTCTTCTGGCAGATATGGACATCGCACTTACTCTCGATGCCAGAGTGCAAATATCCCTCTGAGCATCTCGCATATAAAGAAAAGCATCCTTTAATTGCTCTAAAGTCAATAAAATACTGTCCCTATCTAGGGTATCAATATTTTCAGTCAGGGAATCCGACCAAACCATCCCAGCACTGCACATCCATGCAGAGGCGATGGCTGGTCGCAGTATAACACCAGTATGAGTGTATATACTTTTCAGGGTAGTTTCCAGCCTCCTATCCGCTGGATCCTTGAGGGCGGCCGTTTCAGGAAACGGTAACGCCACTTGTTTTGATAAGCGTGTGAGCGCCTTATCCACCCTAGGGGGTGTTTCCCAGCGCGCCCTAACCTCTGGCGGGAAAGGATATAATGCCAATAACTTCTTTGAAATTAGCAGTTTTCTATCGGGGTTAACCCACGCTTCATCACACACTTCATTCAATTCGTCTGATTCAGGAAAAACTACAGGTAGTTTTTTCAGACCCCACATAATACCCCTTTTTGTGGTACATGCAGTATCAGAGATATGCAAATCCTCCTTCATTGCCGTGATCATATAACGTGTGGCCCTACTGGAAAATACGTTTGTTTCTTCACCGTCGACACTAGATTCGGTGTCCGTGTCTGGGTCTGTGTCGACCGACTGAGGTAAAGGGCGTTTTACAGCCCCTGACGGTGTCTGAGACGCCTGTACAGGTACTAACTGGTTTGCCGGCCGTCTCATGTCGTCAACTGATTTTTGTAATGTGCTGACATTATCACGTAATTCCATAAACAAAGCCATCCATTCCGGTGTCGACTCCCTAGGGGGTGACATCACCATTACCGGCAATTGCTCCGCCTCCACACCAACATCGTCCTCATACATGTCGACACACACGTACCGACACACAGCAGACACACAGGGAATGCTCTTATCGAAGACAGGACCCCACTAGCCCTTTGGGGAGACAGAGGGAGAGTTTGCCAGCACACACCCAAGCGCTATAAATATATAGGAACAACCCTATAGAAGTGTTGTCTCCCTTATAGCAGCTTAATATATCAAAAAACGCCAAAAAAGTGCCCCCCCCTCTCTGTTTTACCCTGTTTCTGTAGTGCAGTGCAGGGGAGAGTCCTGGGAGCCTTCCTCGCAGCGGAGCTGAGCAGGAAAATGGCGCTGTGTGCTGAGGAGATAGGCCCCGCCCCCTATTTCGGCGGGCTCTTCTCCGGTGTTTGTGAGACCTGGCAGGGGTTAAATACATCCATATTGCCCCAGGGGCTATATGTGATGTATTTTTTAGCCAGAACAAGGTATTTTCATTGCTGCCCAGGGCGCCCCCCGCAGCGCCCTGCACCCTCCGTGACCGCTGGTGTGAAGTGTGTGACAACAATGGCGCACAGCTGCAGTGCTGTGCGCTACCTCATGAAGACTGAAAAGTCTTCTGCCGCCGGTTTCTGGACCTCTTCACTTTTCGGCATCTGCAAGGGGGTCGGCGGCGCGGCTCCGGGACCGGACTCCATGGCTGGGCCTGTGTTCGATCCCTCTGGAGCTAATGGTGTCCAGTAGCCTAAGAAGCCAATCCATCCTGCACGCAGGTGAGTTCACTTCTTCTCCCCTAAGTCCCTCGTTGCAGTGAGCCTGTTGCCAGCAGGACTCACTGTAAAATAAAAAACCTAAAAACTTTTTCTAAGCAGCTCTTTAGGAGAGCCACCTAGATTGCACCCTGCTTGGACGGGCACAAAAACCTAACTGAGGCTTGGAGGAGGGTCATAGGGGGAGGAGCCAGTGCACACCACCTGATCCTAAAGCTTTATTTTTGTGCCCTGTCTCCTGCGGAGCCGCTAATCCCCATGGTCCTGACGGAGTCCCCAGCATCCACTAGGACGTCAGAGAAAACAAAGATTGGAGGACAGTTTTGAGGGCATGTTTACCCCCCGATGTCGACTCAGTGAAATTTATCGCTGATTGCAAGTTAGATGAGGAAGTACCACTAACAGATGAGTATAATCAAGATAATGTAAAGAGAATCAACTTACAGTTAGGAGTATATTTCCCTGCAGTGGTAAAGTGGAATAAAATTTTTACAATAAGACAAAAAGAAGGTGAATCCACACCAGAGTATTTTCACTGGGCTCTGCAGGATATGGCTAGGTACACTGGTATAGATGACATTAAAACTAATGTACACCACAGAGAAGTAGCTGTGTCCGTATTAATGGACGGCTTAAAAGACACACTAAGAATCAGGGTACAAACCTCTCTACCTCACTGGAGAGGTATCTCGGTGGCTGCATTAAGAGAGTCCGCTATCGAGCATGACCGTAATATCCAAAGAACCAGGGAAGCACAGGGAGAGCGGTTGATGGTAATGAGCATCCAAGCACTAGAGGAGGCATCAAGTCGACCGAAACCCCAGGCCACTAGCACATGGAGGAAGCCAAGGATTTGTTATCTTTGTAAAAGAGAAGGGCATTATGCCAGCAATTGTAATAGCCCACACAAAGTCAGACCCCCCTAGACAAAGAAATGAGCAAAGTTATGACACACCAAATTATAATCAGGGATCATATAGGAAGAATTTTGGGCCACACCCATGATATGTAGTCAGGAAAAGGTGATCATTAGGACTGATGGTAAGCCTGAGGTAACGGTTAATAAATTGGGAGGTCATTCCCTGAAGACACAGGAATGACCGGGTAAAATTTGTAATGTATCTGTGAAATGTTTTCTTTTTCCCCATCTCTGACGGTCATCAGCAGGACTCAAACATTGCATAGCTACTTGGTCTTTGCAGAAGTCTACCAAACCCCAGCATGACCTACCCGCATCAATGTATCCTGGCCAGATACAAAGGGTGGAGTATGGAGGTGCTGGTGGGAGGGACTGAGCAAGGATACCATTGGACATGTAGATATGACAGCCTGATGATGAACGGCAGATCTGACAATGTTTTAAAATGTTTGAAAAATGTTTTTTTTCCTGTTGTTGTTTATTGTTGGTTTATGTAATATATATGAATATGAATTGTTCTCTCTCTCTTTTGTTTTTTTTTGTTTTCTCTCTTCTCACTCATGTTTTCATGTTTTAAAGATGGTATGTCACACATCAGTTAGACAAATGGTAATGCAAGATTTTTGCTCCTTACAGAGAGATCGCTGATTTGGAAGGAGTATTGTATCACCAGAATGTTCGGTTGGAAGACTGAGAGACAGCACCTTTGAGATGACAGCAGAACAAAAAGAACAACAAGACTAGAGAACTAATTATCGTAACAAGTTTCTCTCCCCCCCCAAACTGTTTTTTTTTCTGTACCCCCATTACAAATTTCTCCTTTTTCTCCTCCTGTAAGATGGACTTGCCCAAGAGACTGTGATATGGATTTTCCCGTTGACCATGATGTTGACCAGAGCAGTCTGTTTCGGTGAGAGTACCAGTGAGGTCGAGAAAGGATCCAGAAGGGTTTCTGATGACTAAGACGGAGGTGTAAATTTCCAATAGCAACACAATCACCGAGCAAAGGTACAAAGACATCCGCTTGGAAGAAGAATTTGACAACCTTTTACACAGACAACTGATGGACTATGCCATAGACCCCCCATATCCCTAGTACTTTAAATTTTACGCTAGCCCAACACTTTTTGTAAGTCTATGGACATTGAGAAAGCTTTTGCTCGCACTTTGGCAAAAGCCCAAGGAGACTACAGGCAACATGTACATCGAGACAAGACAAGACACAAGACAAGACCTCAATCGGCAAATGTACATTAAACTCACATAGTTTACGACTGCATTTACCATAATTGCTTCTTATCTTCATCTCTACAACCTTCAGGTAATGACACACATAGTCGATAGGGAATATAGGCACAGATATCAGCACTCACATATCCCCCTATTCATGTATCATCAACTAAAATGTGCTCCCCCATTTTGTTGCAACCAAAAGCCGAAAAGAGCTCGGTAAAGTTTGACAGCCCATCCACAGACCCGTACCACGGGATAAGAAGGAATTCAAATGTATACTTCGCAATACCTCGAAGCTTGATTTAAAACACGTACGGCACGATGATACATGACCCCCCCAAACATGGATTCATACACACATGCTTCTGCTATCTCAATAGGTCATACCATTTTCCCACCTTCTCCTCTTCTCCCCTACCCAATCATAGAAATGTATTATACATGACATATATTTTTCTCTTTTTGAATTGTTTTAGGAAGTGGCAGTTATTGGTGACTGCCAAAGGGTGGACTGTCAAAGTCAGAAAAATATCACGCTACACACTGCCATATATGCACCTCATGCGTGTGCCCGCTGGGCGCATGAACTCTCCCGTGCGTGCGTATACTCGCGGTCGCGTGCACTCGCGGACGCGCGGTATGCGCATTTACGGTAGAGTTTGTGTGCGTCTAGCGGGCGACTCAATCGTGACATATTTTAGTCATATAATGTATTTTGTAGATTATGGTCCCTTTGATAGAATCTGAAAGTTTAGTTAATATAGCATGTTCGGGGACAGAGAGATTCCTCTTTGTTTGATACGAAGGGTCAGACAGGGGTTACACAGTGGTGTTTAGTATCCATCGGAAGAGAATATAATTAGCAATATTCCGGTGTTGGTTTGAAGCGGATTACTCGCTCGTGCGTATAGTTATGGACATAAGAAGTTTATGGACATTTACTATATTTGCGCTTTATTACCCATGCGGCGGGAAACCCAGTTTCCCTCCCACCTGAGCAGTTTGAAATAGTCACAGCCCACCTGTATGAACCAACCTATGACCTTTTGTTATAATGCAGAGACGAATTCCTGTGTCCAATGAACAATAAGAATGTAGGGACCATTGTACTGTACTGTGTGTAAGTGTATATAAAGACAAGCCGATCTGGGCCAGCTCTCTACTCTCTTCAACGGTTCTCATTGCTGATAATCGGGAGCTGGATATCCAGAAAGGCGCATGCGATTGTTTCCCCTGGTGCGTAAGTTCTCTGCAACCATATTGTCTCTTATTTAATGTTATAAGCCATTCTCTCTCTCCTCCCCCCCTTAAATGTAATTGTATCTGTATTGTATTTTATGTGTAGTGATTCGGTTAGGTATTTTATGTTATCTTGGTAGTGTATAACTTGTATTGTATTATTCTTTTGCGATTGAACGTTCATTCATTTCCTTAAAAGGCGTTAGACCCTTAGACCGGTATTGTGTGTTCATTATATTGCAGAGGGTAATAGGAGCGTCTCTATCGCTCAAACAGCTTTAGTGTAAACAAGGTTAAGCAGCGTTATATCGCTACAGTGTTTCAGTACAAGGTCTACAGTATAAGAATATCCTTTCTGTGTGTTACATTCAAGGTCTACTGATTGTTATCTCGTGAGCGTCTGCGCCGCTCGTGATCTCCTCGTGGTCTCTGCATTACGGTAGTCGCTCAACTATAGTGTGCCCGATACCAACAGCGTATTCTCGCGAGCGTTTGTGTCGCTAGAGTGTCTCGCTTCCGATACAGCGTCCGCTACGCTAAGGGCGTACCCTTACGGTACCTCGTGCGCCAATTGCGTACGGTGTTCTTTAACCTTTTAGAGTGTTTTATACAAGGTATAGAATAGGCATTGTCACCCCAAACTCAGAGGGATTGTGCTATATTGGAAAAGTACTGCCTGAAGTAATGACTGTAACCCATAACAAAATGAAAGATATTCACCGCAGTGCCCAAGCTCCTTATACTCACACTCATTACGAGCACATCGTTAAACGGCACCTGATAGAGAGAACAGAGCATCCGGCCTCTGACCTGATCCATGAATCCACCGGGATTTAATTCCTAATCGCGTTAGATATCACTCGTACCGCCAGAGGAGTGATAAATTATAAATATATATCTGCGCATGCAAATTTATTAGACAATATCACCGAAATGTATGACGACACATTCAGGTACACTGGGAAAGAGTTACAAGCCTACAAAACAGAACTGGTTCAGCATAGGATGATTCTCAATTGCCTCACAGCTGTGACAGGCGGGTATTGTGTTACCCTGGCAACTCAATATGGAATAAAGTGCTGCACGTACATTACAAACAGCACGGAGGACCCAGCCGAGGTCATAGACCAAAAGATGGATGACATTTTACAATTAAAGTGGGAGTTTCGAAGGAAACACAATCTCACACTCGCTACTGTGGGTAATGAGCTGACCAGTTGGGTGTCATGGTTGAACCCACGAAATTGGTTCTCGGGCTTAGGAGAATGGGCCCAAGGTATTATTATGGATGTAGGGAAATTTCTTTTGTGTATCCTGGGAGTCGTCATATTGGTTGGCCTGATATTTAGATGCGTTCGGGTTTTAGCGAAGCGTAAAAGTAATACCAGGGTGATGAGTCTAAGGAGCGAGGACACTGTACTAACAACAACTAATTTGATTTATGACCCAACGATAGAGACAATGTTGTGATAAAAATGTGATTCCACGGTCCGTTTCTTTCACCCGTTTCTCCTTTGTTTTCCTCCAAGGTACAAAGACATCCGCTTGGAAGAAGAATTTGACAACCTTTTACACAGACCACTGATGGACAATGCCATAGACCCCCAATATCCCTAGTGACTTTAACTTACACGATAGCCCAATACTTTAAAGATTGTAAGTCTATGGACATTGAGAAAGCTTTTTGCTCAGCATTTATAGCAAAAGCATCGGGAGACTACAGTCAACATATACATCGAGACAAGACACAAGACAAGACCTCAATCAGCAAATGTATATTAAACTCACATAGTTTATGACTGCATTTACCATAATTGCTTCTTATCTTCATTTCTACAACCTTCAGGTAATGACACACATAGTCGATAGGGAATATAGGCACAGATATCAGCACTCACATACACCCCCCAATCATGTATCATCAACTAAAATGTGCTCCCCCATTTTGTTACAACCAAAAGCCGAAAAGAGCTCGGTAAAGTTTGACAGCCCATCCACAGACCCTTGATACGGGATAAGAAGGAATTCAAAAGTATACTTCGCAATACCTCGAAGCTTGATCTAAGACACGTACGGCACGATGATACATGACCCCTCAAACATGGATTCATACACACATGCTTCTACTATCTCACTAGGTCATACCTTTTTCCCACCTGATTCTCTTCTCTCTTACCTAATCATAGAAATGTATTTATACATGACATATATTTTTCTTTTTTGAACTGTTTTAGGAAGTGGCAGTTATTGATGACTGCCAAAGGGTGGACTGTCAAAGTCGGAAAAATATCATGCGGCACGTTGCCATATATTCACCTCATGCGCGTGCCTGCTGCACGTGCACATTCTCTCCCGTGCGTGCGGATACTCGCAGCTGCGTAATGATGCTTCTACGGCCGTGCGCATTGGCGCGTGGTATGTGCATTTACGGTAGAGTTTGTGTGCGTCTAGCGGGTGACTCAATCATTAAATAATAAAACCAAATAGTATGTTTTATAGATAATGTTCCCCTTAGTGATAACTGTAAGCTTGTTTAATGTGACTTGTTCACGGACGTGGGAATCCCTCTTTACGTGGTACAAAGGGTCTGATTAAGGTTGAACAGTGGTGTCTGGTACCTAACCGAAGAGTATTTTAATAGCAATAATCCGGTGTTGGTTAGGTAAAGATTAATCGCTCCTGCGTGTAGTTATGGCCATTAGTAGTTTCTGGACATTTCATATATTTGCAGTTCATTATCCATGCGGCGGGAATCCGGCGATTCCCTCCCACCTGAGCAGTTTGTAATAGCCACAGCCCACCTGTTCAAATCCACCTATGACCTTTTGTTACAGTGCAGAGAGACATTCCTGTGTCCAATGAACAATAAGATTGTAGGGCCCTTTGTAGTACACTGTATGTTGTGTATATAAGGGTCACTGTCCCCAGACCGGCCAGTACTCTCACTCTTCAACATTTATCTCAGATAATTGGAGGACTGGATTCCGGTTGCGCTTGCGAGTGTTCCCCGTATGGTATGTTTCTCTGTGGCCACTTTGTTACCCGTTTAAATGTTAGTCATTCATTCTTATTTTTTCGTAGTAGTGTTTGCGATCGTTCGCTATTGTGTATATTTCTGTTTAGTTATTCTGTTAGATTTTAATGTTAGCCTGTAGTGTATGAACTGTTCACTGTTTTCTTTTCCCATTTACTTAGTTAAATATTGTTAGTAAAGGTGTTGGAACCTTAGCCAGGTATTGAGTGTTTATTACATTACTGAGGGTGATCGGAGCATCTCAATCGCTCAAACAACTAGCTTACAAACCAAGGTTAAACAGCATTATATCATTACAGTATCTAACACTAAGATTTACAGTATAAGCATACTCTGTGTAAGGTATAAAAGGTTATTATCTGTGTGTACGCTAGCTGTGTGTTCAGTACACCCAGCGCAGCGTGTGTACGTGACTTGCGTACCACGTGCAAGGTATTCTTACGCAAATAGCGTACGGAGTGCGTAGCACGTGCACGAGGTTCAGCGGCCATTACGGCTTCACGGTATAGATTTAATAGCTTGTGTTGTAGAGTATAAGAATCAGCTTTGTCAATATATATATAGCAGTACGGTAGGCCACGGCTGTACCTACCTCTGTGTCGTCAGTGCACTCGTTGTCCATAAGTAATATAATACTATACTATCCATCCATCTACATTGTATACCTGTGGTGGCTTTTTTTTTCTTCATACTAGTTTAGCAGTCTGCTGACAGTGTCCACCAGGTCCGTTATTATTATACAGTATATTATATATATATATATATATATAGCAGTACGGTAGGCCACGGCTGTACCTACCTCTGTGTCGTCAGTGCACTCGTCGTCCATAAGTAATATAATACTATACTATCCATCCATCTACATTGTATACCTGTGGTGGCTTTTTTTTTCTTCATACTAGTTTAGCAGTCTGCTGACAGTGTCCACCAGGTCCGTTATTATTATACAGTATATTATATATATATATATAGCAGTACGGTAGGCCACGGCTGTACCTACCTCTGTGTCGTCAGTGCACTCGTCGTCCATAAGTAATATAATACTATACAATCCATCCATCTACATTGTATACCTGTGGTGGCTTTTTTTTTCTTCATACTAGTTTAGCAGTCTGCTGACAGTGTCCACCAGGTCCGTTATTATTATACAGTATATTATATATATATATATAGCAGTACGGTAGGCCACGGCTGTACCTACCTCTGTGTCGTCAGTGCACTCGTCGTCCATAAGTAATATAATACTATACTATCCATCCATCTACATTGTATACCTGTGGTGGCTTTTTTTTTTCTTCATACTAGTTTAGCAGTCTGCTGACAGTGTCCACCAGGTCCGTTATTATTATACAGTATATTATATATATATATATATATAGCAGTACGGTAGGCCACGGCTGTACCTACCTCTGTGTCGTCAGTGCACTCGTCGTCCATAAGTAATATAATACTATACTATCCATCCATCTACATTGTATACCTGTGGTGGCTTTTAGTTGTGCGCATTAAAATATGGAGAACAAAAATGTGGAGGTTAAAAAAATAGGGAAAGATCAAGATCCACTTCCACCTCGTGCTGAAGCTGCTGCCACTAGTCATGGCCGAGACGATGAAATGCCATCAACGTCGTCTGCCAAGGCCGATGCCCAATGTCATAGTACAGAGCATGTAAAATCCAAAACACAAAAGTTCAGTAAAATGACCCAAAAATCAAAATTAAAAGCGTCTGAGGAAAAGCGTAAACTTGCCAATATGCCATTTACGACACGGAGTGGCAAGGAACGTCTGAGGCCCTGGCCTATGTTCATGGCCGGTGGTTCAGCTTCACATGAGGATGGAAGCACTCATCCTCTCGCTAGAAAAAAGAAAAGACTTAAGCTGGCAAAAGCACAGCAAAGAACTGTGCGTTCTTCGAAATCACAAATCCCCAAGGAGAGTCCAATTGTGTCGGTTGCGATGCCTGACCTTCCCAACACTGGACGGGAAGAGCTTGCGCCTTCCACCATTTGCAAGCCCCCTGCAAGTGCTGGAAGGAGCACCCGCAGTCCAGTTCCTGATAGTCAAATTGAAGATGTCAGTGTTGAAGTACACCAGGATGAGGATATGGGTGTTGCTGGCGCTGGGGAGGAAATTGACAAGGAGGATTCTGATGGTGATGTGGTTTGTTTAAGTCAGGCACCCGGGGAGACACCTGTTGTCCGTGGGAGGAATATGGCCATTGACATGCCTGGTCAAAATACAAAAAAAATCAGCTCTTCAGTGTGGAATTATTTCAACAGAAATGCGGACAACTGGTGTCAAGCCGTGTGTTGCCTTTGTCAAGCTGTAATAAGTAGGGGTAAGGACGTTAACCACCTCGGAACATCCTCCCTTATACGTCACCTGCAGCGCATTCATAATAAGTCAGTGACAAGTTCAAAAACTTTGGGCGACAGCGGAAGCAGTCCACTGACCAGTAAATCTCTTCCTCTTGTAACCAAGCTCCCGCAAACCACACCACCAACTCCCTCAGTGTCAATTTCCTCCTTACCCAGGAAAGCCAATAGTCCTGCAGGCCATGTCACTGGCAAGTCTGACGAGTCCTCTCCTGCCTGGGATTCCTCCGATGCATCCTTGAGTGTAACGCCTACTGCTGCTGGCGCTGCTGTTGTTGCTGCTGGGAGTCGATCGTCATCCCAGAGGGGAAGTCGGAAGACCACTTGTACTACTTCCAGTAAGCAATTGACTGTCCAACAGTCCTTTGCGAGGAAGATGAAATATCACAGCAGTCATCCTGTTGCAAAGCGGATAACTCAGGCCTTGACAACTATGTTGGTGTTAGACGTGCGTCCAGTATCCGCCGTTAGTTCACGGGGAACTAGAGAATTGCTTGAGGTAGTGTGCCCCCGTTACCAAATACCATCTAGGTTCCACTTCTCTAGGCAGGCGATACCGAGAATGTACACGGACGTCAGAAAAAGACTCACCAGTGTCCTAAAAAATGCAGTTGTACCCAATGTCCACTTAACCACGGACATGTGGACAAGTGGAGCAGGGCAGACTCAGGACTATATGACTGTGACAGCCCATTGGGTAGATGTATTGCCTCCCGCTGCAAGAACAGCAGCGGCGGCACCAGTAGCAGCATCTCGCAAACGCCAACTCGTTCCTAGGCAGGCTACGCTTTGTATCACCGCTTTCCAGAAATCGCACACAGCTGAAAACCTCTTACGGCAACTGAGGAAGATCATCGCAGAATGGCTTACCCCAATTGGACTCTCCTGGGGATTTGTGGCATCGGACAACGCCAGCAATATTGTGCGTGCATTACATCTGGGCAAATTCCAGCACATCCCATGTTTTGCACATACCTTGAATTTGGTGGTGCAGAATTATTTAAAAAACGACAGGGGCGTGCAAGAGATGCTGTCGGTGGCCAGAAGAATTGCGGGCCACTTTCGGCGTACAGGCACCGCGTACAGAAGACTGGAGCACCACCAAAAACACCTGAACCTGCCCTGCCATCATCTGAAGCAAGAGGTGGTAACGAGGTGGAATTCAACCCTCTATATGCTTCAGAGGATGGAGGAGCAGCAAAAGGCCATTCAAGCCTATACATCTGCCCACGATATAGGCAAAGGAGGTGGAATGCACCTGTCTCAAGCGCAGTGGAGAATGATTTCAACATTGTGCAAGGTTCTGCAACCTTTTGAACTTGCCACACGTGAAGTCAGTTCAGACACTGCCAGCCTGAGTCAGGTCATTCCCCTCATCAGGCTTTTGCAGAAGAAGCTGGAGGCATTGAAGGAGGAGCTAAAACAGAGCGATTCCGCTAGGCATGTGGGACTTGTGGATGGAGCCCTTCATTCGCTTAACCAGGATTCACGGGTGGTCAATCTGTTGAAATCAGAGCACTACATTTTGGCACCGTGCTCGATCCTAGATTTAAAACCTACGTTGGATCTCTCTTTCTGGCAGACACAAGTCTGCAGAGGTTCAAAGACCTGCTGGTGAGAAAATTGTCAAGTCAAGCGGAACGCGACCCGTCAACATCTCCTCCTTCACATTCTCCCGCAACTGGGGGTGCGAGGAAAAGGCTACGAATTCCGACCCCACCCGCTGGCGGTGATGCAGGGCAGTCTGGAGCGACTGCTGATGCTGACATCTGGTCCGGACTGAAGGACCTGCCAACGATTACTGACATGTCGTCTACTGTCACTGCATATGATTCTCTCACCATTGAAAGAATGGTGGAGGATTATATGAGTGACCACATCCAAGTAGGCACGTCAGACAGTCCGTACGTATACTGGCAGGAAAAAGAGGCAATTTGGATACCCTTGCACAAACTGGCTTTATTCTACCTAAGTTGCCCTCCCTCCAGTGTGTACTCCGAAAGAGTGTTTAGTGCCGCCGCTCACCTTGTCAGCAATCGGCGTACGAGGTTACTTCCAGAAAATGTGAAGATGATGTTCATTAAAATGAATTATAATCAATTCCTCCATGGAGACATTCACCAGCAGCAATTGCCTCCAGAAAGTACACGGGGACCTGAGATGGTGGATTCCAGTGGGGACGAATTAATAATCTGTGAGGAGGGGGATGTACACAGTGAAAGGGGTGAGGAATCGGACGATGAGGAGGAGGTGGACATCTTGCCTCTGTAGAGCCAGTTTGTGCAAGGAGAGATTGATTGCTTCTTTTTTGGTGGGGGCCCAAACCAACCAGTCATTTCAGTCACAGTCGTGTGGCAGACCCTGTCGCTGAAATGATGGGTTCGTTAAAGTGTGCATGTCCTGTTTATACAACATAAGGGTGGGTGGGAGGGCCCAAGGACAATTCCATCTTGCACCTCTTTTTTCTTTCATTTTTCTTTGCGTCATGTGCTGTTTGGGGAGTATTTTTTTGAAGGGCCATCCTGCGTGACACTGCAGTGCCACTCCTAGATGGGCCAGGTGTTTGTGTCGGCCACTTGTGTCGCTTAGCTTAGTCACACAGCGACCTTGGTGCGCCTCTTTTTTTCTTTGTGTCATGTGCTGTTTGGGAAATATTTTTTTCAAGTGCCATCCTGTCTGACACTGCAGTGCCACTCCTAGATGGGCCAGGTGTTTGTGTCGGCCACTTGGGTCGCTTAGCTTAGTCACACAGCTACCTCGGTGCAAATTTTAGGACTAAAAATAATATTGTGAGGTGTGAGGTGTTCAGAATAGACTGAAAATGAGTGGAAATTATGGTTATTGAGGTTAATAATACTATGGGATCAAAATGACCCCCAAATTCTATGATTTAAGCTGTTTTTTAGGGTTTTTTGAAAAAACACCCGAATCCAAAACACACCCGAATCCGACAAAAAAAATTCGGTGAGGTTTTGCCAAAACGCGTTCGAACCCAAAACACGGCCGCGGAACCGAACACAAAACCAAAACACAAAACCCGAAAAATTTCCGGTGCACATCACTATTATTATTATACAGTATATTATATATATATATATATAGCAGTACGGTAGGCCACGGCTGTACCTACCTCTGTGTCGTCAGTGCACTCGTCCTCCATAAGTAATATAATACTATACTATCCATCCATCTACATTGTATACCTGTGGTGGCTTTTTTTCCCTTCATACTAGTTTAGCAGTCTGCTGACAGTGTCCACCAGGTCCATTATTATTATACAGTATATTATATATAGCAGTACGGTAGGCCACGGCTGTACCTACCTCTGTGTCGTCAGTGCACTCGTCGTCCATAAGTAATATAATACTATACTATCCATCCATCTACATTGTATACCTGTGGTGGCTTTTTTTTTCTTCATACTAGTTTAGCAGTGTGCTGACAGTGTCCACCAGGTCCGTTATTATTATACAGTATATTATATATATATATAGCAGTACGGTAGGCCACGGCTGTACCTACCTCTGTGTCGTCAGTGCACTCGTCGTCCATAAGTAATATAATACTATACTATCCATCCATCTACACTGTATACCTGTGGTGGCTTTTTTTTTCTTCATACTAGTTTAGCAGTCTGCTGACAGTGTCCACCAGGTCCGTTATTATTATACAGTATATTATATATATATAGCAGTACGGTAGGCCACGGCTGTACCTACCTCTGTGTCGTCAGTGCACTCGTCGTCCATAAGTAATATAATATTATACTATCCATCCATCTACATTGTATACCTGTGGTGGCTTTTTTTTTCTTCGTACTAGTTTAGCAGTCTGCTGACAGTGTCCACCAGGTCCGTTATTATTATACAGTATATTATATATATATATATATATATATATATATATATAGCAGTACGGTAGGCCACGGCTGTACCTACCTCTGTGTCGTCAGTGCACTCGTTGTCCATAAGTAATATAATACTATACTATCCATCCATCTACATTGTATACCTGTGGTGGCTTTTTTTTTCTTCATACTAGTTTAGCAGTCTGCTGACAGTGTCCACCAGGTCCGTTATTATTATACAGTATATTATATATATATAGCAGTACGGTAGGCCACGGCTGTACCTACCTCTGTGTCGTCAGTGCACTCGTTGTCCATAAGTAATATAATACTATACTATCCATCCATCTACATTGTATACCTGTGGTGGCTTTTTTTTTCTTCATACTAGTTTAGCAGTCTGCTGACAGTGTCCACCAGGTCCGTTATTATTATACAGTATATTATATATATATAGCAGTACGGTAGGCCACGGCTGTACCTACCTCTGTGTCGTCAGTGCACTCGTTGTCCATAAGTAATATAATACTATACTATCCATCCATCTACATTGTATACCTGTGGTGGCTTTTTTTTTCTTCATACTAGTTTAGCAGTCTGCTGACAGTGTCCACCAGGTCCGTTATTATTATACAGTATATTATATATATATATATATAGCAGTACGGTAGGCCACGGCTGTACCTACGTCTGTGTCGTCAGTGCACTCGTTGTCCATAAGTAATATAATACTATACTATCCATCCATCTACATTGTATACCTGTGGTGGCTTTTTTTTCCTTCATACTAGTTTAGCAGTCTGCTGACAGTGTCCACCAGGTCCGTTATTATTATACAGTATATTATATATATATATATATAGCAGTACGGTAGAGCACGGCTGTACCTACCTCTGTGTCGTCAGTGCACTCGTCGTCCATAAGTAATATAATACTATACTATCCATCCATCTACATTGTATACCTGTGGTGGCTTTTTTTTTTCTTCATACTAGTTTAGCAGTCTGCTGACAGTGTCCACCAGGTCCGTTATTATTATACAGTATATTATATATATATATATATATATAGCAGTACGGTAGGCCACGGCTGTACCTACCTCTGTGTCGTCAGTGCACTCGTCGTCCATAAGTAATATAATACTATACTATCCATCCATCTACATTGTATACCTGTGGTGGCTTTTAGTTGTGCGCATCAAAATATGGAGAACAAAAATGTGGAGGTTAAAAAAATAGGGAAAGATCAAGATCCACTTCCACCTCGTGCTGAAGCTGCTGCCACTAGTCATGGCCGAGACGATGAAATGCCATCAACGTCGTCTGCCAAGGCCGATGCCCAATGTCATAGTACAGAGCATGTAAAATCCAAAACACAAAAGTTCAGTAAAATGACCCAAAAATCAAAATTAAAAGCGTCTGAGGAGAAGCGTAAACTTGCCAATATGCCATTTACGACACAGAGTGGCAAGGAACGGCTGAGGCCCTGGCCTATGTTCATGGCTAGTGGTTCAGCTTCACATGAGGATGGAAGCACTCATCCTCTCGCTAGAAAAAAGAAAAGACTTAAGCTGGCAAAAGCACAGCAAAGAACTGTGCGTTCTTCGAAATCACAAATCCCCAAGGAGAGTCCAATTGTGTCGGTTGCGATGCCTGACCTTCCCAACACTGGACGGGAAGAGCTTGCGCCTTCCACCATTTGCACGCCCCCTGCAAGTGCTGGAAGGAGCACCCGCAGTCCAGTTCCTGATAGTCAAATTGAAGATGTCAGTGTTGAAGTACACCAGGATGAGGATATGGGTGTTGCTGGCGCTGGGGAGGAAATTGACAAGGAGGATTCTGATGGTGATGTGGTTTGTTTAAGTCAGGCACCCGGGGAGACACCTGTTGTCCGTGGGAGGAATATGGCCATTGACATGCCTGGTCAAAATACAAAAAAAATCAGCTCTTCAGTGTGGAATTATTTCAACAGAAATGCGGACAACTGGTGTCAAGCCGTGTGTTGCCTTTGTCAAGCTGTAATAAGTAGGGGTAAGGACGTTAACCACCTCGGAACATCCTCCCTTATACGTCACCTGCAGCGCATTCATAATAAGTCAGTGACAAGTTCAAAAACTTTGGGCGACAGCGGAAGCAGTCCACTGACCAGTAAATCCCTTCCTCTTGTAACCAAGCTCCCGCAAACCACACCACCAACTCCCTCAGTGTCAATTTCCTCCATACCCAGGAAAGCCAATAGTCCTGCAGGCCATGTCACTGGCAAGTCTGACGAGTCCTCTCCTTCCTGGGATTCCTCCGATGCATCCTTGAGTGTAACGCCTACTGCTGCTGGCGCTGCTGTTGTTGCTGCTGGGAGTCGATCGTCATCCCAGAGGGGAAGTCGGAAGACCACTTGTACTACTTCCAGTACGCAATTGACTGTCCAACAGTCCTTTGCGAGGAAGATGAAATATCACAGCAGTCATCCTGTTGCAAAGCGGATAACTCAGGCCTTGACAACTATGTTGGTGTTAGACGTGCGTCCAGTATCCGCCGTTAGTTCACGGGGAACTAGAGAATTGCTTGAGGTAGTGTGCCCCCGTTACCAAATACCATCTAGGTTCCACTTCTCTAGGCAGGCGATACCGAGAATGTACACGGACGTCAGAAAAAACTCACCAGTGTCCTAAAAAATGCAGTTGTACCCAATGTCCACTTAACCACGGACATGTGGACAAGTGGAGCAGGGCAGACTCAGGACTATATGACTGTGACAGCCCACTGGGTAGATGTTCTGCCTCCCGCTGCAAGAACAGCAGCGGCAGCACCAGTAGCAGCATCTCGCAAACGCCAACTCGTTCCTAGGCAGGCTACGCTTTGTATCACCGCTTTCCAGAATACGCACACAGCTGAAAACCTCTTACGGCAACTGAGGAAGATCATCGCAGAATGGCTTACCCCAATTGGACTCTCCTGGGGATTTGTGGCATCGGACAACGCCAGCAATATTGTGCGTGCATTACATCTGGGCAAATTCCAGCACGTCCCATGTTTTGCACATACCTTGAATTTGGTGGTGCAGAATTATTTAAAAAACGACAGGGGCGTGCAAGAGATGCTGTCGGTGGCCAGAAGAATTGCGGGCCACTTTCGGCGTACAGGCACCGCGTACAGAAGACTGGAGCACCACCAAAAACACCTGAACCTGCCCTGCCATCATCTGAAGCAAGAGGTGGTAACGAGGTGGAATTCAACCCTCTATATGCTTCAGAGGATGGAGGAGCAGCAAAAGGCCATTCAAGCCTATACATCTGCCCACGATATAGGCAAAGGAGGTGGAATGCACCTGTCTCAAGCGCAGTGGAGAATGATTTCAACATTGTGCAAGGTTCTGCAACCTTTTGAACTTGCCACACGTGAAGTCAGTTCAGACACTGCCAGCCTGAGTCAGGTCATTCCCCTCATCAGGCTTTTGCAGAAGAAGCTGGAGGCATTGAAGGAGGAGCTAAAACAGAGCGATTCCGCTAGGCATGTGGGACTTGTGGATGGAGCCCTTCATTCGCTTAACCAGGATTCACGGGTGGTCAATCTGTTGAAATCAGAGCACTACATTTTGGCCACCGTGCTCGATCCTAGATTTAAAACCTACGTTGGATCTCTCTTTCCGGCAGACACAAGTCTGCAGAGGTTCAAAGACCTGCTGGTGAGAAAATTGTCAATTCAAGCGGAACGCAACCCGTCAACATCTCCTCCTTCACATTCTCCCGCAACTGGGGGTGCGAGGAAAAGGCTACGAATTCCGAGCCCACCCGCTGGCGGTGATGCAGGGCAGTCTGGAGCGACTGCTGATGCTGACATCTGGTCCGGACTGAAGGACCTGCCAACGATTAGTGACATGTCGTCTACTGTCACTGCATATGATTCTCTCACCATTGAAAGAATGGTGGAGGATTATATGAGTGACCGCATCCAAGTAGGCACGTCAGACAGTCCGTACGTATACTGGCAGGAAAAAGAGGCAATTTGGAGGCCCTTGCACAAACTGGCTTTATTCTACCTAAGTTGCCCTCCCTCCAGTGTGTACTCCGAAAGAGTGTTTAGTGCCGCCGCTCACCTTGTCAGCAATCGGCGTACGAGGTTACTTCCAGAAAATGTGGAGAAGATGATGTTCACTAAAATGAATTATAATCAATTCCTCCATGGAGACATTCACCAGCAGCAATTGCCTCCAGAAAGTACACGGGGACCTGAGATGGTGGATTCCAGTGGGAACGAATTAATAATCTGTGAGGAGGGGGATGTACAGAGTGAAAGGGGTGAGGAATCGGACGATGAGGAGGAGGTGGACATCTTGCCTCTGTAGAGCCAGTTTGTGCAAGGAGAGATTGATTGCTTCTTTTTTGGTGGGGGCCCAAACCAACCAGTCATTTTAGTCACAGTCGTGTGGCAGACCCTGTCGCTGAAATGATGGGTTCGTTAAAGTGTGCATGTCCTGTTTATACAACATAAGGGTGGGTGGGAGGGCCCAAGGACAATTCCATCTTGCACCTCTTTTTTCTTTCATTTTTCTTTGCGTCATGTGCTGTTTGGGGAGTATTTTTTTGAAGGGCCATCCTGCGTGACACTGCAGTGCCACTCCTAGATGGGCCAGGTGTTTGTGTCGGCCACTTGTGTCGCTTAGCTTAGTCACACAGCGACCTTGGTGCGCCTCTTTTTTTCTTTGTGTCATGTGCTGTTTGGGAAATATTTTTTTCAAGTGCCATCCTGTCTGACACTGCAGTGCCACTCCTAGATGGGCCAGGTGTTTGTGTCGGCCACTTGGGTCGCTTAGCTTAGTCACACAGCTACCTCGGTGCAAATTTTAGGACTAAAAATAATATTGTGAGGTGTTCAGAATAGACTGAAAATGAGTGGAAATTATGTTTATTGAGGTTAATAATACTATGGGATCAAAATGGCCCCCAAATTCTGTGATTTAAGCTGTTTTTTAGGGTTCTTTGAAAAAAACACCCGAATCCGACAAAAAAAAATTCGGTGAGGTTTTGCCAAAACGCGTTCGAACCCAAAACACGGCCGCGGAACCGAACCCAAAACCAAAACACAAAACCCAAAAAATTTCCGGTGCACATCACTAAAATTAATGAGTGGATTCGACCTATAATTCTCAAGGGAACTATATAGGGGATTGCTCGGAAAAGATACATTAGCCATGGCAAGATCGACATTTTAAAGGCAACAATTCTGCCCAACCAAGATATCTCCAAACTAAACCATGATTTACATAAAAGAGTCTAACTGGGACAACATTGGAGTGTAGTTATTTTCCGTTACTGTAGATAGGGAATTAGGTATATAAATACCAAGAGAGATAAGAAAGTCTTTCTTCCAGTTATATTTATAGCGGAGTTGAAGAGCGGAAAGCTTCTCTAAATCCAAATTAAATGGCAAAGCCTCAGTTTTGGACGTGTTCATCTTATAAAATGATGCTGCGCTGAAGCGGTCTATAATCTCATGGAGGATCGGCAATACAGTTACAGGTTTCGTTACGAATAGGAGGACGTCGTCAGCAAACAGACCAATCTTATAGAGAGATGACCCCCACATTTATGCCCGGGAAAGTGGAGTATTGGCGTATCACCAGTGCAAGGGGTTCTATTGCTAAAATATACATAAGGGGAGATAAAGGGCACCCCTGTCTGGTCCCGTTAGAAATTTTAAAGGGAGAGGAGGAGAAACTGTTACTAAACACAACAGCAGTAGGGGAACTATACAGCGCTGAAATAGAGGACAGGATGGGGCTCCGTAAACCGAATTTGGACAAAGTATTGTAGAGAAAGCCCCAATGTAGTCTGTCAAATGCTTTCTCAGCGTCTAGGGAAAGGAAGATTGCCTCTTCCCCCCAATGAGAGATATATTCGGCAAGGTCAAAAACTCTCCTCATATTATCTGATGCCTGTTGTCCTCCTAAAAAGCCTACCTGGTCTGGATGGATCAAACCAGGGATAAGGGGAGAAAGCCTATTTGCAATAAGTTTGGAATTTTTTTTTAGATCCGTGTTAAGCAGAGTGATTGGTCTATAATTCTGACAGAAAGATGGATCTTTTTCAGGTTTTTTTATTGTAACAATACGAGCTTGTAACAGTTCCTCTGGGAGAAAACCGTACTCAGTAGCATGGTTATATAGGGCAGAAAGTGACGGAATGAGATCTGAGGCGTATTGTTGGTAGAAGGAGTTAGTAAATCCAACCGGACCAGGGATCTTCGCTGATGGCAAGGATTTAATAACTAATGCTATTTCCTCCGTGGACCAGGGCACACTAAGAGAGTCCACCTCACTGAAGGATAGCCGAGGAAATTGCAAGTCATCTAGAAAGGAGGAAATCAAGGAGGGGTGGGTTGGGTATTGTGGGGATCTAAGGCTAAATTATACAGGTTGGTATAAAAGTTAGCAAAGGCATTCGCTATGTCGGATGGATTTAACATCTTACGCCGATCAGGAGTCTGAATGAATTTAATCCTGTTTCTAGTTTGACGTAATCTTAATTTGTGAGCTAAGAATTTACCGGATTTATTACTCAAGGAATAGTATTTCTGTTGAAGTTTAGCGTAGGCATGTTGCATGCGACTTAAAAACTATTTCTGTAGCTGGTTCCTAATTGAAACTATTTGACGTTTCAAACGGCGCGAGGGTTGGGATCTATTGAGAAATTCAGCTTGAAGCAGTTGCATCTCCAACGCTTCCTGCTGAGTCAAGTATTATCTCTTCAATCTAGCCCCCGTTTGGATAATGACACCACGCAGAACCGCCACCAGTGCGTAGTAATAGACGTATCCAAAGGGGAGTTAGTTGCTAGGTACAAAGATAGAGAATCTGCGATAGCAGAAGAAGCCTCTGGAGACTTCAAGATATACTCCGGTAATCTCCAGGGTCTGGGAAAGAACTGAGAAGGATTGTTTTTCCATGACAATGTCACTGCTGCATGGTCTGAATAAGTAACTGGAGAGATGGTCGACTTAGACGAACGTTGTAAAGACCACTTAT
This sequence comes from Pseudophryne corroboree, assembly GCF_028390025.1. Classification (NCBI taxonomy): domain Eukaryota; kingdom Metazoa; phylum Chordata; class Amphibia; order Anura; family Myobatrachidae; genus Pseudophryne; species Pseudophryne corroboree. Next base: position 34,779,428 of record NC_086450.1, on the reverse strand, counting down.
CTACTACAATCAGGTCGATGCGGGAGTATGAGTTGTGGACATGGGAGAAAAAGGTGTAATCTTTAACCGTAGGGGACTGTACGCGCCAAACATCATACAGATCAAACTCTACAAGTAAACGGCCTAACTGAAACTGGGAACGAGACCCTCGTAGGGGACTATGGGGGGGAAAGGTTTTATCAAGCTTCTCATCGGGAACCAGGTTGAAATCACCCATAACAACCAGTTTACCCTTCTGAACCTTATGGATGGTGGTAAATAACTTGCGTAAGAAAGGGATTTGATTAGTATTTTGGGTGTACAGGGAGACAAGCGTAATCTCAACACCCTCCAGCTTTCCCACTAGAATCAAATACATCCCTTCCCTATCTGAAAGTTGAGAGTACAAGTCAAAATGGATAGTGTTGTGGAATATAATAGCTACGCCGTTTCTCTTAAAGGAGCCATTTGCAAAGTAACCTACCGAGTATCGAAGATTGTGGAGAGTAGGAGGGGCAGAGGCTAGGAAGTGCATTTCCTGGAGGCTAACAACTCCAGCCCTTTCCTAATGAAAGGTTTCTAAGGCTTGGCGTCTCTTGCAAGGGGAGTTCCGGCCATGTACATTCAAAGAGTAAAAATTAACCATTAGGAAGGATAAGGTGATCAGGTTTAATCTTAGTAGAGTCAGAAATGGAATTGAACTTCACAGGGGGAGACAAGAACAGAGGGGGAAGAGGGAAGAGAGAGGGAAGAAGCAGAAGAGAGGAAATCAGAGGAAAAAAAAAACAGAAAAAGCCCTGTATTCAGGGCCACAATGTTTGCCACAGAAAAAACATGTCAAAACAAAAGCCATCGGGGGAGTGGGCTCTAAAGGGTCTTACTCAAACCATGGACTACTAATTTAGAGGAAAACATAACTAGCAAAAGCAACTAGCACAGCACACTAGCCAGCTCGGTCAACTGAGGCACGTGCTAGTGGGTAATGCATCATATAATACAATAGTTGTGCCCAGGGTCACGAACTGACCCACAGAAGTGTAACAGCCAATAGGAAAAGGTATCCGTGAAATCAGCACCGGGCATAGTGTCTAAAGCAAACAAACAACCATGGGAACTAAAAAAAACCCTGTGGGATCCAATAACACAGAAATGCTAAATCTGAGTACAAACAATGCATCTGAACTACTGAATGCACTCAGAATATCATCCAAAAGAAAGCAAACAACACATTGACGACAGGTTTCAGGTGTCCAACACAGGAGCTGGTGAAGCAGCCTTAGAATGAGGAATACGAATGTCCCAGTCGTCTAGCAACTTCACTCCGGTTTCAAATGTGGAGATTATGAAGGAGGAAGAGTCATATCTGACAATTAGCTTGACTGGGAATCCCCATCTATATTGGATGTTGTTGTCCCTGAGAGCGGTCGTAACTGGACGGAATGCCCGCCTCTCATCCAGGGTGAATTGTTATAAGTCAAGGTATAGTTGCAAGCCTTTGTAAGAGGGTGACGGCGGTGCGTGTAGTGCCTGCTGCCGTGCAGGTGTAGGTTCACCACTTACCGGGCGCCGCAATCTCTCACCTTCAGGTACCGGAACCTTCAATGGATCTGGCTGGAATTCCTCCGTCGGACCCGGACACGATGACCTAGGAGGAAGGAGATTGCTGAGTGCTGTCCTCCTGACTGTCGACCGAAACGCCCTCCGGAGCCGAGGAAAATAGTGTTTTCGGGCTAGGTGAGGGTCATCCCAGGCGTCCGCCTCAGAGCCCGAATTTCACCTATTGGCACTCTCGCACCAGGTGGAAATTCTACCTTGCACCGGCGTGCAAGGCTCACCGTTCGCCCTGAAGGAAGGGAGACAGATAGGGACACACAGACAGATGTTACTCACCGTCCTACTTCTTGTACTCTGATCTTCTCCACTTACAGGTCCCTGTAAGGAGGCAAAGAGAGAAACAGCCGTGCAGGGCCTAATCCTAATCTAGTGTGCGTCCGCTACACTAGCTGCATAACAAAGCCCTCAAACTGGCTCAAGTGTAAGTGGTGCAACACAAACTATGCACAAACTCTAAAACAACAATTTGCCCTGCACGGTAACAACACACACATCAGAGTACAACATCAAACGGTGCTGTTCCTTTAAGTCTCTACCTACCACTGGAAGGGGGTGGGCGCCACACAGCCTGCCCACCTTCTGTACACTTACTTCTGTGAGCTCGGGTCAAGCGGACCTGCCTACCTAATCACCTCAGGGTGGCCAGGGCCTAGTGCCCGGTGGAACCTTTATTCACCACGGGGGAGCCGCTTATCACCTGGGCCTATTGCCCCCTATATGCACACAGGCCGTTGGCCTGACTTCCCCCACGGGCCTAGCGCCCGCCTAACTCGCAGCTCGTTGGGTGACCTGGGCCTAGTACCCAGTGTCACCTTATTTCCACTTAATTGCCAAAATACACTAGGGCCTAATGCCCTCTAATGCCCACAGGCCTCTTGCCTGATATGTCCCCGGGCCTAGTGCCCGCCTATCGTGGTGCGGAGGTGGCTTGGGCCTAACGCCCAAACCCCCTAATGGGTATGTTGCCCCCTTTCCTCCGAACCGGGCCACGGGCCGGGGGGAACCCCAACTACGCGCAGCCTTGGACCCAGAGGACCCGATCAAATGTACCCACGGGCCGGGAGGGCCCGACTGAATGCCCACAGGCCGGAAGGGCCTGACTTTACCCACGGGCCTAATGCCCGAACACCCGGTGGTCTAGGGAGGAATCACCCTACAAGAGGGTGGTGCAGGCTCAAGGCCTCTTACCCGCCTCGACGGGAGAGGCTGCAGAGGGGAGCTTCGTCAGCTCTTTTGCTTCCCTCTCTCTGCAGCACTCTCCGCCGGACCTCCGCTGCTGGACTCCTGGCTCCGCCTCTTCTGCCTTCTCCGCGCCGTCTGCCGTCTTCCTTCTTCGCTGGTCCTTCGGCCTCCTCCGGCGCCGCTGCTCCTGGTCTTCTGCAGATGTCTTCTGGAGCTCTTCCCTGCTCCGGCTCCGGCGCGAAACTGAGCTCTGCCGCCGCCCAGCGCCTGATATATGCCGCTGGGAGGAGGCGGAGCCATGACGCGGCAGACTCCGATTGGTCCGCCGTGGCGAGCACTGATTGGCCCGCCGCGGCGACTCCTCATTGGGCGCCAAGCCGCGAGCCGCGATTGGCTCGCGTCCGGCGCCCAGCTCAAATCCTGAGGCGCTGATTGGAGGAACTTGGATCCTCTCGGATCCCAGTTCCTCCGTGCCCCGGCCCGCCGCCTGCCGCCGCCTCACATTTCCCCCCCGTTTGTCCTTTGTAGTCCCTACAAAGGAAGCCTGAGACCAGATAAAATCCGGGTCGGCATACCGAGGACCAGGCACACCGCGGCTGGAATGCTGGGACCGCCGAGGTAAAGGAGATACCACAGGCCTGGGGGCCACAGCATCCTGGAGGCTACTGTCGTGAGGTGGGACCACTGGGACCCACCAATCTTCATCCAGGCCAGCCCCCCTGGGCAAAGATGTCAACGCGGTGTCCTCCCCAGCCATTGGAGCCGTATCCAGACCGGGGGCACCATCGTCCTCCCCGTCCTCTGGGAACCAACAAGGGCGCAGCATATACCGATGAAGGGTCCTCAACCGACCAGACCCATCTGTCGCTTCCGCCTGGTAAACCGGACCCTCTTCGGTGAGGCGCTTTCGGACAATATAGGGCCACACCTCCCACTTCTCCGCCAGTTTGCCGCCCGGCCGTGTCATGCGGACCAGCACCCGCTGTCCAACGTCAAAAGGCTCCACCCCTCGAGTTCTAGGGGGTACATGAGTGTGGTTGGCTATCCTCCTCCGAGTTATTTCGTGAGCCACCCTTAAACGCTGCTGATGTTCTGCGACCCAGTCTGAGGGCAATGAACCCCCTTCCTCCCGAAATTCAGCCAAGTGCAGGTCTTGCGCTTCACGCCCTGGGCGGCCAAACATCAAAAAGAAAGGGGAGTAGCCGGTGGTGCTGTGAACCCGGTTGTTATAGGCCCACACCAGCTCGGCCACATGCTCGGGCCACCTCCTTCTCTTGGTGTCCTCCAGGGTCTGCAGCATCTGGAGCAAAGTCCGATTGAAACGCTCACAGGCACCATTTCCCTGAGGATGATACGGAGTGGTACGGGACTTCCGCATCCCATAAAGTCGACAAAGCTGTTCCATTAGTCTCCCTTGGAAACAAGCCCCTTGGTCTCAATGGACCCTCTCGGGGCACCCAAACTGCCGGATGAAATGCTTGACCATGGCTTTGGTAGCAGACTCCGCCGTCTGATCTCTGGTGGGGACCACGACCGTGAACTTGGTGAAGTGATCCGTCATGACCAGGGCATATTGATGACCACTTACGGACTCCCTAATCAGAACGTAATCAATCATCAACAACTCCAGGGGACGACTCGTCTGAACAGTATGTACAGGTGCATGCTGTGCGTTTGGTTTGACAACCCCACATCTCCGACACTCGCGGCACACTCTCTCCACCAACGTCCATAACTGAGGGGCAAAAAACTGGCGCTGCATCCACTGAAAGGTTTTTGCTGCCCCCAAATGGGCTCCGCCCTCGTGCGCTTCTGTCACTAAAGCCCTTAGAGCCGCTTCCGGCACCACAATCTGTTCCACCATCCTGAGTTCGTGGTGAAGGTAACCCTTTCGACGCAGCGTTCCGGCGCAGACGAGTAATCGGTCCCAACTCCGCAGGACCCTTCGACAGTAGGGAGTCAACCGACTCCTCTCCCACCGGCTGGGCCAATGTCTCTTTTGTTTCCATTGCCGAATGATGCTCAGTCCTGGATCGTTCTGCTGTAAGGAAGCCCACTCTTGTTCCGTGCTCCGGAGCAGAGCAGCGCACTCAACTACTGGTGGCCCTCCCGTGGTAACAGGGCCTTTGATCCTGGTCAAGTCCGGGACTTCAGTGCTCTCGTCCTCGAGGTACCTCGAAGTCGGGGGCAGGGGCATAGGAAACCGCGACAGCGCATCCGCGTTCCCGTTACTCTTCCCTGGCCGATAGTGTATTTTATAGCTGAATTTTGCCAACCGGGCTACCCAACGCTGCTCCAGGGCGCCCAGCTTTGCAGTTTCTAGATAGGCCAGGGGATTGTTATCCGTGTAGATTTCCACATGGGTAGCGGTCAAGTACTCGGCGAACTTCTCAGTCACGGCCCAGACGACAGCCAACAGTTCTAACTTAAAAGAGCTGTAGTTGTCCGGATTCCGCTCTGTTTCCCTCAAACTTCGACTACCATATGCGATCACTCGTTCTTGGCCATCTTGTTCTTGCGAAAGGACTGCTCCCAAACCCTGTAGGCTACCATCGGTGCAGAGCCGAAATGGTTTCTCAAAATCAGCATACCCCAGAACCGGAGCCTCCGTGAGCATTTCCTTCAGTCGCCGAAATGCCTTCTCCTGTGCCTCACCCCAGGCTATCACCTGCGATTTTTTTGTAGTGGGCACCTCTCGAAGCAGGGCATGCAACGGTTCCGCGATTTTCGCAACGTTCTTGATAAACCGCCGATAATATCCAACCAACCCCAGGAACGCGCGCAGTTCAGTGGTAGTGGTGGGTGTCTTCCAGTCCTGGACTGCTGAAATCTTGCCGGGCGTAGGGCAGACTCCTTCTCTGGACACCACATGCCCCAAGTACTCCAAGCTCGACTTTAGAAGATGACACTTGCGGGGCTTGAGCTTGAGCCCATACTTCTCCAGGCGCTGCAACACCACATCCAGACGCGTCAAATGTTCCTCCAGAGTGGGGGCAAACACAATGATATCGTCCAGATATATCAGCAGAGCTTCGAAATTCATGTCTCCCAAACATCTCTCCATCATCCGCTGGAATGTAGCCGGGGCATTGGTGAGCCCAAAAGGCATGCGCAAGAACTCAAACAGCCCCATCGGAGTTGTGAAGGCGGTCTTTTCTTGATCCGGTGGGTTAACTGCCACTTGCCAGTACCCACTGGCCAAGTCCAGCGTGGAGAAATACCGAGCATTCCCCAGGGCCGCCAAAGACTCCTCTATCCTGGGCAACGGGTAGGCATCTCTCACGGTACTGCTATTCAACCGCCGATAGTCCACGCAGAACCGGATGGAACCATCCTTCTTCCGTACCAACACGATGGGCGCAGCCCATGGACTTTTGCTCTCACGAATGACCTGGTTGTCCAACATCTGCCGCAACATCTTCTTGACCTCCTGATAGAGTTTAGGTGGGATGGGACGATACCTTTCACGGATTGGAGGGCTCTCTCCAGTACGTATCTCATGTTTCAAATCTTCCGTATATCCGAAATCCTCCTCATGCCGGGAGAACGCCTTCCGCCGTTCCCACAGCATATGCTCCAACTTCTGTACCATAACGGGGCTACATTCGTCCAGACAGACATCCATCTGTTCTCGGATAACCCGGCCGCACCAATCCGTACTGGGTTCCTCATCCTTATCCAGGCTCACCGCCATGGACCATGGTCCTTGTTCGTCCGTATGCAGCAAGACCTGTCGCCCCCCTGAAACTCCGTCTCGGGCGACAGCCGTTACGTTGGCAATGGTGACTCCTGCCGGAATTTTCCTGGTCTCGTCCAGGAGATTACACAGCCGAACCAACACCTTGCCGTCCCTTACTACCGCCAGGGTTTGGGCTAGGATGATTCCAGAGTCCATTCCGAGGTAACCATTGGGTTCCACCATCACTTCCAATCCCTCCAGGCGTTGGTGAGTCCGCACCTCGAGGGGAAGGATTATTTCCTCTCGGGGAGGTAACTCTATCTGTTGCCGATGACCGGTCTGAATTGCCACCAGGGATTCCTGCCGATTTCCAGCCTCACATATTCTCCCCACCTGCTGAAATGCTTGTTGCACCGGCCGTTGGACACCCATTTCTTTCCAGTACTGCGGACCCCTTTCCTGGAACAAAAGCTGATTGAGATCTTGGAGGACGTTCATGCCCACAATCACTGGTCCGTGACTCAAACCCAAGCTTCCCACGACCAGTATTCCTTTCTTCCCCACTGCCTGTCCACAGATCGAGATCTCCATCCACACCACTCCGACAACCGGAATAGGAAGGTTGTTGGCAGCCGTAAGGGTAACCCAGCTTTCCAACACCGAATCCTTCAAATGAGAATAATGCTCCAGGAAACAAGCCTCAGACATGGTGGTGACCTGCGAGCCAGTATCCAACAGGCATTTCTGCTCCTTTCCCCCAAGACACCCAACCACAACGGGACACTCACCTACTATATCGGCCGAATCCACTATAGTGGTTCCTCCTCCACTCATCTCTCTCACGGGTAGTCCCGCTACCGCGAGGGACTCTAGTTTAACGAAGGGTCTTGCCTAGGCTCACTACGTTCCCGGGCAATGTGTCCAAACCTATTGCAGCGGTAGCAACGGGGACCCCTACCTTCCCTGGGACGAGCGCCCCCAACATTGGCTCGTGATTCCCTGTGCAGCCGGTGCGGCGCCCGATATTCGGACCCACCCTGACCTCTCTGCCTATGAACCTCATCTCGCAACTGGGAGATCTCTGCTTTCATTTCCAGAGTGACTTTGGCGAATGCCGCCTTAAGGTCTTGGACACAGGCTTCCATGGGGCTGGGTTCTCTGCTGGCCACAGCAGACACCGGTGCCAACCATTGTGGGGCCATGGCATAAGGTCCAAAATTGGCATTTCGATCCCTAGCGACCGCCTCCACTTGGACCTGACGGAAGGTCATCTTCTTGTCATTGGCAATCTTATCCAACAGGATCTGTCGAATGGGAATACTCCGTAGGCCCAGCGCAAACTGATGCCTCAGCATCACGCTGGGGTTAACCAGGGACCCCAAACCTTCTGGGTCACGCCGCGTGATTTCACTCAACATTTCCTGCAGTGCATTGGCAAACTGGGGTATAGACTCGTCCTCCCTCTGGAATCGGTTGAACAATTGCAGACGCAGGGTTCCAGCAGAAGCCGTGTTACCATAGGCACCCTCGAGGATCGCGAGTACCTCTTCCAACGTCTTCCGCTCCTCTTCTGGAACAAGGATCACAGACCGCCAGGCTTCTCCATCCAGCGTATTCAAGGCCAAGTGCAACTGCATTTCACGGGGCACCCCATACAGCTGGATGATTCCATCCAGCCTCTTCTTCCAGTCTGCCAACGGCATATTCTGCCCATCGTACCGAGGGGTATGCGTCAATGCCGGTCCAAAATTGAATTTCCTCTCCGTTCCCGCAGGAGCGTTGTTTTCAGTGTCCGACATCCTGCCGACTACGCCAAATGTAAGAGGGTGACGGCGGTGCGTGTAGTGCCTGCTGCCGTGCAGGTGTAGGTTCACCACTTACCGGGCGCCGCAATCTCTCACCTTCAGGTACCGGAACCTTCAATGGACCTGGCTGGAATTCCTCCGTCGGACCCGGACACGATGACCTAGGAGGAAGGAGATTGCTGAGTGCTGTCCTCCTGACTGTCGACCGAAACGCCCTCCGGAGCCGAGGAAAATAGTGTTTTCGGGCTAGGTGAGGGTCATCCCAGGCGTCCGCCTCAGAGCCTGAATTTCACCTATTGGCACTCTCGCACCAGGTGGAAATTCTACCTTGCACCGGCGTGCAAGGCTCACCGTTCGCCCCGAAGGAAGGGAGACAGATAGGGACACACAGACAGATGTTACTCCCCGTCCTACTTCTTGTACTCTGATCTTCTCCACTTACAGGTCCCTGTAAGGAGGCAAAGAGAGAAACAGCCGTGCAGGGCCTAACCCTAATCTAGTGTGCGTCCGCTACACTAGCTGCATAACAAAGCCCTCAAACTGGCTCAAGTGTAAGTGGTGCCACACAAACTATGCACAAACTCTAAAACAACAATTTGCCCTGCACGGTAACAACACACACATCAGAGTACAACATCAAACGGTGCTGTTCCTTTAAGTCTCTACCTACCACTGGAAGGGGGTGGGCGCCACACAGCCTGCCCACCTCCTGTACACTTACTTCTGTGAGCTTGGGTCAAGCGGACCTGCCTACCTAATCACCTCAGGATGGCCAGGGCCTAGTGCCCGGTGCCACCTTTATTCACCACGGGGGAGCCGCTTATCACCTGGGCCTATTGCCCCCTATTTGCACACAGGCCGTTGGCCTAGCGCCCGCCTAACTCGCAGCTCGTTGGGTGACCTGGGCCTAGTACCCAGTGTCACCTTATTTCCACTTAATTGCCAAAATACACTAGGGCCTAATGCCCTCTAATGCCCACAGGCCTATTGCCTGATATGCCCCGGGCCTAGTGCCCGCCTATCGTGGTGCGGAGGTGGCTTGGGCCTAACGCCCAAACCCCCTAATGGGTATGTTGCCCCCTTTCCTCCGAACCGGGCCACGGGCCGGGGGGAACCCTGACTACGCGCAGCCTTGGACCCAGAGGACCCGATCAAATGTACCCACGGGCCGGGAGGGCCCGACTGAATGCCCACAGGCCGGAAGGGCCTGACTTTACCCACGGGCCTAATGCCCGAACACCCGGTGGTCTAGGGAGGAATCACCCTACAAGAGGGTGGTGCAGGCCCAAGGCCTCTTACCCGCCTAGACGGGAGAGGCTGCAGAGGGGAGCTTCGTCAGCTCTTTTGCTTCCCTCTCTCTGCAGCATTCTCCGCCGGACCTCCGCTGCTGGACTCCTGGCTCCGCCTCTTCTGCCTTCTCCGTGCCGTCTTCCTTCTTCGCTGGTCCTTCGGCCTCCTCCGGCGCCGCTGATCCTGGTCTTCTGCAGATGTCTTCTGGAGCTCTTCCCTGCTCCGGCTCCGGCGCGAAACTGAGCTCCGCCGCCGCCCAGCGCCTGATATAAGCCGCTGGGAGGAGGCGGAGCCATGACGCGGCAGACTCCGATTGGTCCGCCGCGGCGAGCACTGATTGGCCCGCCGCGGCGACTCCTCATTGGGCGCCAAGCCGCGAGCCGCGATTGGCTCGCGTCCGGCGCCCAGCTCAAATCCTGAGGCGCTGATTGGAGGAACTTGGATCCTCTCGGATCCCAGTTCCTCTGTGCCCCGGCCCGACCGCCGTGCTGCCGCCCGCCGCCGCCTCACATTTCCCCCCGTTTGTCCTTTGTAGTCCCTACAAAGGAAGCCTGAGACCAGATAAAATCCGGGTCGGCATACCGAGGACCAGGCACACCGCGGCTGGAACGCTGGGACCGCCGAGGCAAAGGAGATACCACAGGCCTGGGGGCCACAGCATCCTGGAGGCTACTGTCGTGAGGTGGGACCACTGGGACCCACCAATCTTCATCCAGGCCAGCCACCCTGGGCAAAGATGTCAACGCGGTGTCCTCCCCAGCCATTGGAGCCGTATCCAGACCGGGGGCACCATCGTCCTCCCCGTCCTCTGGGAACCAACAAGGGGGCAGCATATCCCGATGAAGGGCCCTCAACAGACCAGACCCATCTGTCGCTTCCAGTTCCTCCGTGCCCCGGATCCCAGTTCCTCCGTGCCCCGGCCCGACCGCCGTGCCGCCGCCCGCCGCCGCCTCACACCTTCCATAGTGTCAGAATCTTCCACCTGTCTGGTGGCCCTGAGGATGTCTTGCTTAATGTGAAATTAGTGGACTCTCAACAAAATGTCCCTCGGGAAACTAGACGAGAAACCACCACGCAGTTTGGGTAAGCGGTGGACACGGTCAATAAGCAAATCTTGCGCAGACGCTGTTAGGAGAAGCTTCTGGAACAATTTGGTAACATAGTCTCTCAGTTCTGCCGGAGCTACCGAGTCTGGTACACCTCTAATCTTGAGATTGTTTCTCCTCGATCTGTCCACCAAGTCGGCTATCTTTTCACGTAGTGATGACACATCATTTTGCATTTTATCTTCGAGATGTTCAGAGCGGCCTGCAATGCTCACTAGATCAGTCCTGAGTGTTTGAATTGAGGAATCTTGAGCATCGTTTGGGTGGTAAGGGGAGCTTGGGGGTCCAGGTCCAACCCCGGGTCTCCCAATGCATGGAGAGCAGGAGATGCAGATAGGCCTGAAGGCGTTAAGGAGCTCGCTGAGGACATAAGAGACGATTTTTGACTCAAGGCAGAGGTTTTAGGAAATTGTTGAGAGACTGTCAGCTCAGTACAGTAAGGGAGATCGCAGGTGAAGGCCTGGAGGCGATTTGCGACGGCTAGTATGCTATGGGTACTACACAAGTAGGTGGGTCATCGACACATGAAGTATAGAAGTCCCAGTTCAGAGCATGAGACCCATAGATAAAGGATCAATAGTAACAGGAATAGGCAGCCATTGCGCACGGAGGTCCGTCACAGAGCAATCACCAGGAGAAACCCACCACGCACAAGCAGAGGCCAGCAGGTATGAGTTCAGCGGATGGACCGTATCATGCCCAGTTGTAGAAAAGAGCTGCCCAGACTCCAGTGCTCCCGGTGTAGGGTTCGCAAGTGGTAAGGCCGGGGTTCTGGGCGACAAGGAGCTGGAGAGAGACCCACAAGGGGCAGGTCACCAGACACGGCAGATGGGTGTCTCTGCAGCTTATAGCCACTAGGCTGATGCGTACGTTTTTGCCCTCCTGGACACAGCAGGGCAGTCAGGGGAATGCAAGAGGCAGGGGAGGACAGATTATGCAGGGAGACCCCCAGCTGTGGATTGACAGTCCCCGCACTGTGCCGCGTCTCCAAAGGAGAGGAAAGGAACAGGCCCCAGCAGCTTAACTCCCCGCCAGCGGGCCCACCGGCGGTGGTCACAGCAGCACATGGACTCTGCAGAGAGATGCGTCAGGGAAGCAGAGGGCAATGGATCCCCACACCATATTTCCTATGGAGGCGTCCCAGGGAGGCATCAGATGCAGGTCTGACCGAGCCCCATCAGAAGCAAGGAGACGAACTTCTAAAATGGCGGGCGCCAGCTCCCATCTCTCGCTGTGTGGCGGTCAGCGGCTCCTCCGGGTGGTACAGCGGTAGGCAGTAAGCGGACTTCTGGGAGAGGGGCTCAAATCGGTGGGGACGGGGGGGGGGGGCGTTCCAGCAGGGCATGTCACCAGCAGGGCATGTCACCAACGGGGTCGAAGTTCCGGGATCGGCATCAAAATCGAGTCCCCGGCTTTCAGGGGACGTGAAGGCCGCAACCTGCAGAGAGACAGGAGGTCTCTTCCAGCTCTGCAAGCACAATCCTCGGCAAGATGACAGGTATGACAAGGGATGGGGCACTAATTGGGGTGGAATTGGCAGCGGTAAAGGGGGTGAAGGGGCCCAATGATCTGGAACAAGCCGGAGCTCCAATGAGGCACGACTGGTCCTGATGGCTGTCAAGCCACTCCCCCAAAACCTTTGTTTTCTGATGTCTCAATGTACACAAACTTTGTTTAATACACAAAATTATTAAAAATATTGACTAAAATTACCTTCAGGCTGTGTGTATAAGGTGTATATGAAACATAAATGCATTCTATGCTTAGACTTGGGTCCCATCCCCATGATATCTCATCATGGTATGCATTTATTCCAAAATACTGAAAAATCCGATATCCAAAATACTTCTGATTCCAAGCATTTTGGATAAAGGATACTCAACCTGTATAGAATAGATATCGGGGATTCCCCCCCCCCCCCCCCCCCCACACACACTTATCTGTCCTGTCAACTTAATAGGCAGGAAGTGAGGTCATTCTTTTAGAAGGTATAAGTATCACCTCCTATGTTCCCTCTCAGTTATCCACTGGACTCTGAGAGGAACACATCATTCTTATGTACAGTAAGTAACAGATTTTTCCTCTTTTCACTGCCCTCATATACTAAGACCTGCAGTGTTATTACTAAAATCCTCATTGTGAGGTTTTAAACTTTATGATGTCTTGGTATACATTTTGTCGTACTGGATGTAATTATGATGTTATATTTAATACTAAAAATGCATCTAAAATTGCCCTTATATTAATTGACTATAAGCAGCTGTTTGTTATATGTACAACTCTGCAATTTCTTGTTATGTTCTTGTTACATTCATAATATGCGCTTTATGCGCTGTGTAATTATCTAGATATTATAGAACATATAAATAAAAAATTTAAAAAAATTCTATTTGTTTGATCATTTGGATCTGAGTACAGATGCCTTCAGGCTGAAAGAGTATTTTCATATAAATATTCATATCGCACGCTCATTTGAATATTGTCATCCCAGATTATAAGCCATGTGTGCTTTATACATTATATAATATTGTTTGTACTTACCTTTTGATTTAGCATATGAAACCGAGGTGGTCATTCCGAGTTGTTCGCTCGTTGCCGTTTTTGCAACGGAGCGATTAGGTGGAAAATGTGCATGAGCACGGTACGCAGCGCGCATGCGTTCAGTAATTTAACACAAAACTTTGGAGATTTGCACAAGCTCGAGCGACGTTTTTTCATCGCTCGAGTGATCGTAGTGTGATTGACAGGAAGTGGGTGTTTCTGGGTGGTAACTGGCCGTTTTCTGGGAGTGTGCTAAAAAACGCAGGCGTGCCAGGTAAAAACGCAGGAGTGGCTGGGGAAATGGGGGAGTGGCTGGCCGAACGCAGGGCGTGTTTGTGACGTCAAATCAGGAACTAAACGGACTGAGGTGATCGCAGTCTAGGAGTAGGTCTGGAGCTACTCAGAAACTGCTTGACATTTTTTAGTAGCAATTCTGCTAATCTTTCGTTCGCTATTCTGCTAAACTAAGATACATTCCCAGAGGGCGGCGGCCTAGCGTTTGCAATGCTGCTAAAAGCAGCTAGCGAGCGAACAACTCGGAATGACCACCCGAGTGAGGATATATCTAGGTTGATGAACTATGTTTATTTTAATGTTCCCATGTTGAAATTCTGCTAATTAATCATTTTAGGCATATCATGCCTAGTGCTCTATATGCTGAAAGTTGAATTTCATCCACATCAGTTCATTGATAGATATTTGTTAATTTACCATTGGTATGTATGGCTTTTCTCCCCCCTACTTGTAATTACAGCTACACAATTTGAATAGCTATACTCAAAATTCCCTTCATTACCATTATCATATAGGTCATACTAAGACCATTGTTGAGATATAATCCATCATGGCACGATATGAAGCCATATTGCGTTGCAATCTAATACACCAGATATAACCTGGTAATGTATGTATTTTAATCCCCTCATACGACCTGTTCCCTCCTGATTATTTATTTTCTGTTTTTGAAATCCTAAAAGGCAATATATTATTTTATCCATCAGGTTGTATATACCTACTTCAACTGATACAATTAGAGGTGTAGACGGTTTATCAAGTTATTCCCAACTCATTGTCTGAGCATCCGGTAAGTATGATTGTAAAAAATCATATACACCCTCTTTAAATTGGTATTGTTCATACGAATGGTTTTATTTTATCATGTAGATTTCTGTACCCCTGAAGAAGTCCCATTAAGGGACGAAACGCGTTGGGTCAATCTATCTTTCTGCATTTGTGTCACTCAGTGAACCTATACCAACAAAGAAACTGAATGTAAAACCGGATAAATCCGAAGACACAGCTTTGTGAAACCTTATCGATTCTCTTGATGTTTTATTTATTTTTATGAATAAATGTTACTTGAATGTATTTGAGACTTTTATTGTATACCACTGCAATTAAGTACGTGAACAATACCATTAATCTAGCGCCCTCAGATCTGTGCATTTGTTGTTGTTTTTGAACCTTGGCTAACAGCAGGTACTTCTAGAGGTGCTCCTTTAGGCTCACATTTAGCGCTATTGGGTACCCCATTCTTTTATTTATATATATATATATATATATATATTTACATAGTAGAAATAAGGCAGCACTCTGGTGACTTGTAGCAGTGAAAAAATGGTTGTGTATTAAATCAACGTTTCGGGGCACGGGAGCCCCATCATGACTTTACAGTATGCGGTGTGTAAACGTTGATTTACATACAGGACTAAAAGCAACACTTTACGAAGACATTCAATACACTTTAAATGGAGCCGCTGCGGCCGCTGTAATCAATCCTTAGCCTACGTACTTTTTACACCATTAGCGTACAAAGCCCCGTACTGTGTACATACTTTGCATACAAATGCCACGCTGTCCATACAAAGTACACGCATTGCATCCACACCCAAAGATACTCCGTGAGCACTTAGCAGCTACACGTGTGACTGAAATACACTTATAACCCTAACAGGAAAAAGAGACACGACACCAGATTGTATTTAAAATGCCGGGTTCCGACACACCAACATATAATTACTGAAAGGGAGTTACAATAACAACAATACAATACAATAGAAAAATGGCTACAGTCAATGGTACATACGTTTTAGTTTTGCCTGCGCTTCTCGGCCCAGTCCTCAGTCATCAGGGTAGATGACCTTCAGAGTCTGTGTATGACCGGGCATGCAGCTGGCTTTTTATACAATAGTCCAAAACCTAACACAATGGAACCTGTAATCTATATGTCCATTGGACACAGGGATGGTCATTTACAGTACAGGAGAGGTCATAGGTCCGTTTGAATAGGTGGGCGATGTCTGTTCCAGGTGCACTTGCAGGTGGTCTCCTCTGGGTTCCCGCAGCATACCAAATGTACAGTAAATACAGTTAATATTTATATTCTGCTCCTGCACATAACTATTCGCAGGAACGTGCGATCTTCTGCAAACCAACACCAGAATATTGTCCTTAATATACCCTACAGCTGGATACCAAACACCACCTTATAACCTAGTTCTGTCCCCTCCTATCCTGTAAAGGTGAATCCCTTTGTTCTGATACCATTTAAACTAGTGTAACTTGCTGGTGTGGTGCAGGGAGACTATGTGTACATTGTGCACTATTTGGATTAAATATGTAATGTGTTTTTATGGCTTTTCCATGCGATCACAAACTCTACCGTAATTACCCATACCACGCGCTAATGTGCAGGACCGCGGGAGTGACCATACGCAAATTACGAATATGTGCACGCACGGCAGAACAAGTACGCACACGGAGGCCATCTATGTGTAGTTTGTACGTGATGTGTGTACTGCAATATTTTTCGACTTCGACAGTCCACCCTTTGGCAGTCACCAATAACTGCCACTAACTAATCAATAAACAGAAAAATATCTATACATTATATACAGGAGCTTGGATGATCGGGGAAGAATTGTAGGTGGGAAATGTATGACCTAGTGGGATAGTAAAAAGCATGTATGTATGAATCAATGTCTGAGGGGCATGTATCATCGTGCCGTATGTGTTCTAATAAGTTTTGAGGTATTGCGAAGTATACATTAAATCCTTCTTATCCCATATTAAGGGTATGTAAATGGGCCAACAAACATTACCGAGCTCTTTTCGGCTTCTTGTTCCAACAAATGGGGTGCACATGAGGTGCACATTTAGTTGATGATACATGGAGGGGGAACATATGTGAGTGCTAGTATATGTGGATATCACCTGTCGACTATGTGTGCTATTAACTGGAGGTTGTAGAGATGAAGATAAGACACATATATAAAAATACATTCACATAAACACTTTTGGGTAGGGCTGACGTCTTTTCCGGTTGGATGTATCTGGGCAGAGGGGGAGACAAAGAAAAACGGGTGAAAGAAACAGGCCATGAAATTCATTTGCAATCCTTATCATAACACTGTCTCTATGGATGGATCATAAATTAAATCTGTTGCTGTAACACCGCCCTCACTCCTTAGACTCATCAAATTGGTGCTGCGCTTGCGCCACGTTAGAATTTGAACACACCTAAATATCAAACCAATAATTATTATGACTCCCAGGATACAAAGGAGAAACTTCCCCACACTCATAATGACATTTTGAGCCCACTCTCCTAACCCTGCCTGTGCTGGATCAATTCTTTCTTGTAGGCTTGTAACTTCCTTTCCGTACCATTTGCGTGGGTTCAACCATGAGACCCAGCCAGTCAGTTCACTATCCACAGTCGCTAAGGTAAGGTTGTGCTTCCTCCTGAACTCCCACTTCAACTGCAAGATCTCGTCCATCTTCTGATCGATGATCTCTGTGCGGTCGTCAGTGCTGTTCGTAATATATGTACAGCACTTCACACCATATTGAGTTGCCAGAGTAACACAGTACCCACCTGTCACGGCTGTAACATAATTAAGGACCACCCTGTGCTGGATCAGTTCCTTGGCTTGTAACTCCCTTCCCGTATACCTGAAGGTGTCATCATACATCTCAGTGATATTATCTATCAAGTTCGCTAGCGCATGGATATACCTATAATTTATAGTTCCTCTGGCAGTACGGGTGATGTCTAATGCGAGAAGGAACTGAATCCCGGTGGATTCGTGGATCAAATCAGAGGCTGCGTGCTCTGCCCTATCTATGTGGTGTCTCTTGATGATGTGTTCATAGTGAGTGTGAGTATAAGGAGTCTGAGCACTGCGATGAACGTCTTTAATTTTATCGTGGGTTATGGTCATGACCTCCGGTAGTACTCTCCCAATATAACACAATCCCTCAGAGCTCGGGGCAAGCCACTTGTACGCTTTCCTCCCACATATAAAATAGGCATCATCTGGGAGAACATAGGGGACAAAATGTAACATCACCATATTGCAAATTTTCCAAGTAAAGAAATCAATCCCTAGTTCTCCCATTTGCTCAGTACAAGTATCGGGCTGGATGATATGGGCACAATACCCTGACGATACTATTCCAACCCACATGGTCTTGCTTCCACGGGTATACCTATACCGAAAAATATCTCCCACTGTTGGCTATCTGGCGTACAAGTTCAGAGTCTATGGGTATCCTATCAGCTGTGTGTGAAAAGGTCTCTGTCTGGTTATTCCACGTCACTTCCCAATTTCCTGGTTTTCGGTAATTGGAAATATTAAAACACAATAAGGACCTGTCTACATGATACTGGTGGAGCTTCAAGCTAGGGGGCCTGGAGATATTGAATTTCTTGTCCACCGGTCTCCCACCCCGTAATTCAAGTACCTCATCTATTGCTAAAGGGTATGGTACTAATCCTGACTTACTCTGACCTTGAGGTACCTGTGAGCACACCCAGCATTCTGTCTGGTTTAAGACCTTACCCACTAGTGAGTGATAATCACTCAACGGATGGCGTTCCATGTCGATATTAAGGTTGGACTGACATCTCTGGATGCACCCATCCTCTACTATATTCTCACAATTCCTACAAATACAATCTTCATCAGACAACAACCCTTCACAGTGCCTCCGAGCTCCATGACTACCAGAGCGCTTACTGATACCAGCCTTTACTTGAGTGATGTGCTGCTCCTGAGATCCTACAAATTCGTACTCGCCATCAGAACCCATTCCAGATCCCTGCTCAACCTCTCTGGGACCCTCGCCAAAACAAATTGTCCTGATCAAAAACAAAATTACTAGTAGAACCCGAAACGCAATCTCTTGTGATAGATCCATTTCGTTAGGGGAAAGAAGGAAAATAAGGAGGCGAAAAAGAAAGGAAAATGCAGGGGGGGGGGGGGGTTGAAAAAAGAAAATGGTGCGACAACCATCCTAGATCTTGTTGCTCTCTGTGCTCAGGTGCCTTTCAACAGTCCTGCCTCTCAACTTTCCCGGAACAAACACTCTAGTGATACGAGGTCCTCTACACCCTGCTCTTTGTCACGAGTTCTCTCCGGGTCAGCGACCTTCTTGCAGTGGGACGAGTGGACCCAAGTCTCTCTTTCGGCGACCTTCAATGCTGTCATGCTGGTTAACAAGACTTGGTATGGTCCTTCCCACCTGTCTATGATGCAACCTGAGCGTAAGAAATTTTGAATCATCACATAATCCCCAGGCTCAATGTCATGACAATTACTGTTCGGTAGGTCAGGAATCACCAGCTTTAGATTTCTTTGTTGATTTCTCAGCTGCTGGCTCATCCCAACCAAATATTTCACAGTCACTTCATTATTACATTTCAAATCATCCTGGGGGTCTATCATTACATGAGGTTGTCGACCAAAAAGAATTTCAAAGGGTGATAAGTTAAGTGGAGACCTGGGAGTGATTCTGATGCTGTACAACACTAGTGGTAAAGCTTCTGGCCACAATAATCCAGTTTCAGCCATTAATTTGCTCAGCTTGTTCTTAATAGTGCTGTTCACTCTCTCTACCTTTGCACTCACCTGTGGCCGGTACGGAGTATGCAGCTTGCTATTAATTCCCATCAGTTTGCACATGACCTGAAAGACTTCACCTGTAAAATGGGTACCCCTGTCACTTTCAATTATTCTAGGGATACCATATCTACACACAAATTCCTGCACAATTTTCTTTGCAGTGAACGTAGCAGTATTTGTGGCAGCAGGGAACGCTTACATCAATACATACTAACACATATTTCAAATTCCTACAGGTTGGTAACTGTATGAAGTCGATTTGTATTACCTGAAAAGGTCCGTCTGTCGGAGGGATATGGGATGGCTCTGTTGGTATTGTCTTACATACAATCATGCGTATGAGTATCTGCACTAAATCCTCCTTCACCATCATTCTCATCCTCCACCCTTTGTGCTTGTCTAGGCACACTTGGCAAGTAGGTTGCAGGATTTGGTGAGCTGCATCTCTTAATGGTGATGTTTACCAGGGCCATCAGTGATAATTCCCACTTTGTAAACCGAGCAGATGAGACATGTCTGGTTTGGGCGCAGTTTAGTAAGGCTGATACTGCATGAGGTGTATGAATGGTCAGGTCGCGTCCTAACACTACATCCTTGCTTTTACTTACCAGCAAAGCTATTGCTGAAACACTTCGCAAGCAAGTGGGGAGAGACCGCGCTACAGTGTCCAACTGTGCACTGTAGTAGGCTACCGGTCTGCTGGCATCACCATGTCTCTGTGTTAAGACTAGTGATGAGCGAGTTCGCTTCCTCGGAAACCGAACCCCCCCGAACTTCACCCATTTTACACGGGTCCAAGGCATACTCGGATTCTCCCGTATGGCTCGGTTAACCCGAACGCGCCCGAACGTCATCATCCCGCTGTCGGATTCTCGTGAGATTCGGATTCTATATAAGCAGCCGCGCGTCGCCGCCATTTTCACTCGTGCATTGGAAATGTTAGGGAGAGGACGTGGCTGGCGTCCTCTCCGTTTATATTGTTGATGCAAATATTTGTGCTTATTGCTTAATAGTGGGGACTGGGGAGCAGCTGTATTATATAGGAGGAGTACAGTGCAGAGTTTTGCTGATCAGTGGCCACCAGTTTTATCCGTTCTCTGTCTGAAAAACGCTCCATATCTGTGCTCAGGGTGCTGCATATATCTGTGCTCACACTGCTTTATTGTGGGGACTGGGGACCAGCAGTATTATATAGGAGGAGTACAGTGCAGAGTTTTGCTGACCAGTGACCACCAGTATTATACGTTGTCTGCCTGAAAAATGCTCCATATTTGTGCTCAGTGTGCTGCATATATCTGTGATCACACTGCTTTATTGTGGGGACTGGGGACCAGCAGTATTATATAGGAGGAGTACAGTGCAGAGTTTTGCTGACCAGTGACCACCAGTATTATACGTTGTCTGCCTGAAAAACGCTCCATATCTGTGCTCAGTGTGCTGCATATATCTGTGCTCACACTGCTTTATTGTGGGGACTGGGGACCAGCAGTATTATATAGGAGGAGTACAGTGCAGAGTTTTGCTGACAGTGACCACCAGTATATATAGCAGTACGGTACGGAAGGCCACTGCTCTACCCACCTCTGTGTCGTCAAGTATACTATCCATCTAGATTCTATACCTGTGGTGCATTTTAGTTTTGCAGTTTCCTGACAGTGACCACCAGTATATATAGCAGTACGGTACGGAAGGCCACTGCTCTACCTACCTCTGTGTCGTCAAGTATACTATCCATCTAGATTCTATACCTGTGGTGCATTTTAGTTTTGCAGTTTGCTGACAGTGACCACCAGTATATATAGCAGTACGGTATGGAAGGCCACTGCTCTACCTACCTCTGTGTCGTCAAGTATACTATCCATCTAGATTCTATACCTGTGGTGCATTTTAGTTTTGCAGTTTGCTGACAGTGACCACCAGTATACATAGCAGTACGGTACGGAAGGCCACTGCTCTACCTACCTCTGTGTCGTCAAGTATACTATCCATCTAGATTCTATACCTGTGGTGCATTTTAGTTTTGCAGTTTGCTGACAGTGACCACCAGTATATATAGCAGTACGGTACGGAAGGCCACTGCTCTACCTACCTCTGTGTCGTCAAGTATACTATCCATCCATACCTGTGGTGCATTTCAGTTGTGCGCAGTATATATAGTAGTAGGCCATTGCTATTGATACTGGCATATAATTCCACACATTAAAAAATGGAGAACAAAAATGTGGAGGTTAAAATAGGGAAAGATCAAGATCCACTTCCACCTCGTGCTGAAGCTGCTGCCACTAGTCATGGCCGAGACGATGAAATGCCATCAACGTCGTCTGCCAAGGCCGATGCCCAATGTCATAGTAGAGAGCATGTAAAATCCAAAAAACAAAAGTTCAGTAAAATGACCCAAAAATCAAAATTGAAAGCGTCTGATGAGAAGCGTAAACTTGCCAATATGCCATTTACGACACGGAGTGGCAAGGAACGGCTGAGGCCCTGGCCTATGTTCATGGCTAGTGGTTCAGCTTCACATGAGTATGGAAGCACTCATCCTCTCGCTAGAAAAC
Organism: Pseudophryne corroboree; assembly: GCF_028390025.1. Classification (NCBI taxonomy): domain Eukaryota; kingdom Metazoa; phylum Chordata; class Amphibia; order Anura; family Myobatrachidae; genus Pseudophryne; species Pseudophryne corroboree. The sequence goes on along the minus strand of NC_086450.1, from coordinate 34,757,771 downwards.
TGCAGTGCCACTCCTAGATGGGCCAGGTGTTTGTGTCGGCCACTTGGGTCGCTTAGCTTAGTCACACAGCTACCTCATTGCGCCTCTTTTTTTCTTTGCATCATGTGCTGTTTGGGGACTATTTTTTTGAAGTGCCATCCTGTCTGACACTGCAGTGCCACTCCTAGATGGGCCAGGTGTTTGTGTCGGCCACTTGGGTCGCTTAGCTTAGTCACACAGCTACCTCATTGCGCCTCTTTTTTTCTTTGCATCATGTGCTGTTTGGGGACTATTTTTTTGAAGTGCCATCTTGTCTGACACTGCAGTGCCACTCCTAGATGGGCCAGGTGTTTGTGTCGGCCACTTGGGTCGCTTAGCTTAGTCACACAGCTACCTCATTGCGCCTCTTTTTTTCTCTGCATCATGTGCTGTTTGGGGACTATTTTTTTTGAAGTGCCACCCTGCCTGACACTGCAGTGCCACTCCTAGATGGGCCAGGTGTTTGTGTCGGCCACTTGTGTCGCTTAGCTTAGCCATCCAGCGACCTCGGTGCAAATTTTAGGACTAAAAATAATATTGTGAGGTGTTCAGAATAGACTGAAAATGAGTGTAAATTATGCTTATTGAGGTTAACAATACTATGGGATCAAAATGACCCCCAAATTCTATGATTTAAGCTGTTTTTGAGGGTTTTTTGTAAAAAAACACCCGAATCCACAACACACCCGAATCCGCCAAAAAATTTTCAGGGAGGTTTTGGCAAAACGCGTTCAAATCCAAAACACGGCCGCGGAACCGAATCCAAAACCAAAACACAAAACCCGAAAAATTTCCGGTGCACATCACTAGTTAAGACACCTGCCGCACACCCAGCACTTTCAGTACCGTACAATTCAAAGGGCTTCTCATAATCTTGCATACCTAATGCAGGTGCCTGTGATAGACACTGTTTGAGTCTCTCAAACGCCAGTTCGGACTCATCTGTGTGAGAGATCCATTCCGGTTTGTTTGAAGAGACCATTTCTTGCAAAGGTAAAGCCAGTATAGAGAACCCTGGAATCCAGTTTCGACAGTACCCACACATTCCAAGTAAGGTGTGGAGCTGTTGCTGAGTTTGTGGCAGAGTCATGTCGCGAATCACCTGTATTCTATCAGCGGTGAGGTGTCTAAGTCCTTGAGTCAAGCAGTGTCCCAAATATTTGACCCTGGTCCGGCACAACTGCAACTTATCCTTTGAAACCTTGTGTCCTGTATGGGAAAGATGAAACAGAAGCTGTTTCGTGTCTTTCAAGGACGATTCGAGTGAGTCAGAACACAACAATAAGTCATCGACATACTGTATTAGTACTGATCCACTCTCAGGTTGAAAGGATTGTAAACAGTCATGCAAGGCCTGTATGTAAAAGCGAAGAGGTATTGGCTGTTGGGGTGAAGAGGGACAGAAAAGAAAGCAGAACAGAGGTCAATAACAGTGAAGAATTTTGCAGTAGAGGGAATTTGCATGAGGATGACAGCTGGATTGGGCACTACGGGGAATTTGCTCTCAACTATCCTGTTTATCCCCCTTAGATCCTGCACTAGCCTGTAACTCCTCCCCCCACTCTTTTTCACAGGGAAGATGGGACTATTGGCAGTGCTGGACATCCTGACTAGGATGCCCTGCTGTAGCAGCTGCTCTATGACAGGGTACACTCCTAACTCTACCTCTGGCTTCAGAGGATACTGAGGGATTTTTGGAGCTATCCTACCATCTTTTACTTGTACTGCTACTGGAGCTACATTCGCCATCAATCCAGTGTCCATCTTTGGTCCAAAGGGAACCCGGTATTTGCGAGATCATTTCCCCTATCTTTGATGGACACGTGTCTATAACAGTAGAATGCGACATTATCCTTTGAGGGGTGTCTAGTATATCTTGGATGCCATTTCACCTTCCTTTTGTCTTATGGAGAAGATTTTATTCCATTTGACAACAGTAGGGAAATATACTCCTAATTGCAGATAGATTTGCCGTACATTCTCCTGATTGTATTCATCAGTGAGAGGTACTTCTGCGTCTAACTTACAATCTGTTATGAATTTCGTGGTGTCAATATTTGAGGGTAAACACACTCGTAGCACTGTTCGCCAATCTTTATTTGTGGGCTCATGGGCGTTACCTAACTCTTTAACAAACTTCTGGCATCCAACCAGGGCCAGTATTTACTAAAAATCCGAGTTTGTCCGATTTGTGTTTTTTTTTTCTAAGTCCCAATCCGGGAATTCACTAAGCACCAATCTCGGCAGTGTTTGGACTATTCGTAATGGTTTGAATGACAACGTTCAGAAATACGAATGAATAGACCATCGGTCAAACGCTGCTGTTATTTCATAGAATACGGGAATTCACTATTCATTCGTATTTGGGTGTTAGTTTCTGAGTGCTCAAGTGTCAAAGAGGGTCCCTTCTGCCAATCAGGGAGCGCCACGTCGTGGCACCCTCCTGATTGGCTGTGTGCTCCTGTAGTGTCTGTCAGGCAGCACACGGCAGTGATACAATGTAGCGCCTATGCGCTCCATTGTAGCCAATGGTGGGAACTTTGCGGTCAGTGGTTGACCGAAAGTAACCTCACCGTTGACCGCAAAGTTCCCACCATTGGCTACAATGGAGCGCATAGGTGCTACATTGTATCACTGCCGTGTGCTGCCTGACAGACACTACAGGAGCACACAGCCAATCAGGAGGGTGCCACGACGTGGCGCTCCCTGATTGGCAGAAGGGACCCTCTTTGACAGGAGTCAGGGGGGGTCCTGGCAGTCGGGGAAAGGGGTCCCATGTGTAAACATGGGACCCCTTTCAGTGCGTGGTCGGGTTTCCGTTTTATTATTTTGCCAAGTACGTGGATTATACAAAGGTCTGATTCTACACTGGATTATGTGAGTATAATTTTTTTCACAGGTACCCCGAGGATTTTACATGGAGAAGAGGACCGAGCCTCGTGGGAACATAGGTAAGTATGTGTGTATAGAGGTGTGCCTGTATGTAATAAACTTATACTGTCACGGTGTGTGTGTCCTGTTTTTTTGGGGGTATTTTTTTAGTAGCAGTACTACAGGTACCAGCGGGCCCGGTTTTCCACCGCATGCTGGTACTTGTGGTTCTCCAAGTACCAGCTTGCGGGGGAGGCTTGCTGGGACTTGTAGTACTGCTACTAAAAATAATATTCACATTTTTTCACAAGGCTATCAGCCCCCCATCCGCCGCCCTTGGATGGGGGGGACAGCCTCAGGCTTCACCCCTGGCCCTTGGGTGGCTGGAGGGGGGGACCCCTTGATTTAAGGGGTTCCCACTCCTCCAGGGTACCCCGGCCAGGGGTGACTAGTTGGGTATGTAATGCCAGGGCCGCAGGGACCAGTATAAAAGTGTCCCCCGGCGGTGGCATTATGTACCTGGCTAGTGGAGCCCGGTGCTGGTTTCAAAAATACGGGGGACCCCTACGCTTTTTGTCCCCCGTATTTTTGGAACCAGGACCAGGCGCAGAGCCCGGTGCTGGTTGATTAAATATGGGGGAACCCCTGTAATTTCCCGCCCCATATTTTTTCAACCAGGACCGGCTCAAAGAGCCCGAGCCTGGTTGTGCTTAGGAGGGGGGACCCCACGCAATTTTTTACAGAATTTTTAAGACTTTAATCAACTTTTTAAGGTACACAATGAAGCCCTGCATGGATCTCACAGATCCGGCCAGGATCCTTGTGTTTTGTCAGGCAGTGTTTTACTCATCACTCCCGTAAAACACTGCCTGATATTACGAATCACATCGACATCGGAAAAAACGATTGTGCAAAACTCGGCAGCTTAGTGAATGATCGTATCAGGATTCAAAAAGTTGCAGTAAAATGCACCCGATACCATTGGAGTTCAAACACCCTTCAAAACGGCCAAAACACGAATCTTTGTAAATATACCCCCAGATCTTTTCTGGGATCGGGAAATTCTGACATAATTGACCTTAACTCTGCTCGGGACCAAGGAAAATGCATGGCAATGTTCCTGATGGGAGTTACTCCCTGATTGTCAGTTTTGCCGTTGGGGACTGCAATCACCCTAACAGGATTTAATTCAATTACATCATTCTGGTTTTACTCTATAATGTGAGGAGCTATTGTTTCTGCATAGTGTATGGTACCGTACTTACCTGTGGACACGACCTCACTTATCCCTCCGCTAGGGGGCCTTGCTACAACCCTTGGTGGTTGGGCTGTGCCCACCTGAGTATCCTGTATGGTAGCTGCTAGAGAGAGTGCCGATATTGTGCTGGGTTCATCTTCCTGCTCACAGTCCTGGGGAAAAGTTAAAATGGGATACAGCTGGCAAGGATTAGCGTTAGTACATTTATCAATTACTTTCCTATCCTGTACCAATGCACCATTGCTTGTAGCCACATTCTCCCCATCAATATATGGTGGTGGTGGTGCGGTCGCCATTGTTTTCCTGCTAGGTTTGGACCCTGCTGTGCGAGCTTGTTCTCTTTGCACATCCCCCTTTTGCTGCCATAGATTTAAACAATCCGTATGTCTAATCCTTTGTTTTCTAGATTTTACAAGACATATCCTTAAGTTCTGCAATACCTCTGGCTCAAAGCTGCCCACCCTAGGGAATGATACCCTATCTTTGTCAGTCATACGTACGCATTCGTCACAATAAACTTCAGCGTGTGGACCATTTTTCTCACTCATTATAAACCTCGCGGACCCCTTGGGCCGCGACTCTTTTGCCTGAACCCTGGCTACCATACGTCTCTTAGGTGAGCAACTGGCTCCCATAATTGTGGGCCTTTCCCACAAACACCAAAATACTCAATATAAGCAGACGGTGAAAGTTCTTAGAGCGCTTTCACCCGCTCCTCTCCGCTGATGTACCACGACTCACTCCAATAGTGACCACCACGTACCCAGTGAGGTCCCTAATTGGTTTCAATTTCACTGGAAGTGTTAGGAGTGACTTACTTTTTCCAGTTAATATCAACCGTTGGAGATTTTCCTGAGAGAAACCAGCGAAAACTTCCTATGCACTTATACACAAATCACGCTTGCGTATGCTCTACACGGCGCAAAATCTCGCAAAAGGGGTATCAAGTTGCACTATGTATCACACCCACAAACATGCGGTCCAATCGCACAGCGTATAGGTACTTGTTACCTATCCGTCCTACGACCACTGGAATCGAATCACAAGCTGCGAAACCTCAGCCGGAGCATATAAAAAAAACTATGTGTCACAACACAATTCCCTACCACGCTCCTGTGTAAGTCTCCTCACGACTTACATATTCCAATCTATACTAATGTGAGTCAGCCGCCTCACGCCACCAAGCCTCCACTCACCTGGTGTACAAACGACGGGATCCCGAATTCCCGGGGTTCAATACGTTCACTCCTACTTTTGCTCACTCAAATACACTTTGTTTTTCTGTACAGAAAATTTCCACTCATTCTGATCGGCAGCTTTACCCCCAGAGGCAATACAGTTTAAACAAAAGTTTTCTACTAATCTGCTTTTGAAACCGGATAGTTATGTGCTATTGTAGTATGGCTACTATCCCACCTTTTAATTGAATGAAACTATCGTGTAATTTGTACTTAGTGTCCGCACTCTTATGCACTTTGCGTAAACACGCGACCGTGCGTGTATTTTACGCTGCGTGCGCGGTCCTGTACTTTGTCCGAGCCACGTGTACAAAACCGTGCGTCCGCAATAAAACAAATCCCACAACCTCTATAAATGTGAGCAATGCTAACTATAATCACTCACAAGCACAATCAACGCTTGTTCTGTGTAACCCTTTACGACAGGGCCAGACCTGCGTGTTGTGCTTTATACTTATTTCCTTAAATACTTTTATTTCAAATTTACCTATATAGCAACAAATGTATCCGATTTCACACAGATCTAAACAAATCTAGCAATCTAAATCTTGCGGCAACAATATGAGAGGGTATGCAAAGTATCGGTGCCCTTTGTGTACGCTTTTGGTGCCAAAAAAATTCACAGATTTTTAAATAGCTTTTTTCCTGTTTACGGGTTCTATCAGCACCTCTGCAGACCAGACAGAGCAGAGCAATCTAACAGCACAGAAATAGGGTTTTTAGAACACCCACTAACCAGGAAAAGGTTACGTAAGATAACTTTCCACCCTTTGCTGATAGATTAAGTCTGCTATGACCTGCTAGGCTGTGCACATGTGAAAACTGGATCGAGCCCCCAATTGTAAACGTTTATTTACATACAGGACTAAAAGCAACACTTTACAAAGACATTCAATACACTTTAAATGGAGCCACTGCGGCCGCTGTAATCAATCCTTAGCCTACGTACTTTTTACACCATTAGCGTACAAGGCCCCGTACCGTGTAAGTACTTTGTGTACAAATGCCATGCTCGCCGTACAAAGCACACGCAGTGCGTACACACCCAAAGATACTCCGTGAGCAGTTGGCAGCTACACGTGTGACTGAAATACTCTTATAACCCTAGCAGAGAAAAGAGACACGACACCAGATTGTATTTAAAATGCCAGGTTCCGACACACCAACATATAATAACTGAAAGAGGGTTACAATAACAACAATACAATACAATAGAAAAATGGCTACAGTCAATGGTACATACGTTTTAGTTTCGCCTGCGCTTCCCGGCCCGGTCCTCAGGGTAGATGACCTTCAGAGTCTGTGTATGACCGGGCATGCAGCTGGCTTTTTATACAATAGTCCAAAACCTAACACAATGGAACCTGTAATCTCTATGTCCATTGGACACAGGGATGGTCATTTACAGTACAGGAGAGGTCATAGGTCGGTTTGAATAGGTGGGCGATGTCTGTTCCAGGTGCACTTGCAGGTGGTCTCCACTGGGTTCCCGCCGCATACCAAATGTACAGTAAATACAGTTAATATTTATATTCTGCTCCTGCACATAACTATTCGCAGGAACGTGCGATCTTCTGCAAACCAACACCAGAATATTGCCCTTAAAATACCCTACAGCAGGATACCAAACACCACCTTATAACCTAGTTCTGTCCCCTCCTATCCTGTAAAGGTGAATCCCTTTGTTCTGATACAATTTAAACTAGTGTAACTTGCTGGTGTGGTGCAGGGAGACTATGTGTACATTGTGCACTATTTGGATTAAATATGTAATGTGTTTTTATGGCTTTTCCATGGGATCACAAACTCTACCGTAATTACCCATACCATGCGCTAATGCGCAGGAACGCGGGAGCGACCATACGCAAATTGCGAATATGTGCACACACGGCAGAACAAGTACGCACACGGAGGCCATCTGTGTGTAGTTTGTACGTGATATGTGTACTGCAATATTTTTCGACTTCGACAGGTGCAGGGAGGGATTCTGAAGCCTTCCACTGCATGTATGTGTGTATATATATATATATATATATTTTTTTTTTTTCTTGGTACCTGAAGCACAGAGTTGCTTCCATAGGCTTGAAGACGTTTTCATACTGTCACTGCGGTGTTCAATTAACAGCAATTGCAGTCCTCACTAAGGTTTCCGGTTTCCATCAGGGGCAGAGCTTGTCCACAGACTGGAGGAGAGGAAGGGGTGGACGGGTCATAGCATCACTGCACTGCCACACTCAGGATCGTCGGCGAAGGTAATGAATAACCGCTGCTGCTTTCATCCCATGTAATAAGAGCCCAGCGTTCGGCCCTAACGCAAGTGCTCCTGCCACCCTGTTGCTGATGGCAGGGAGGCACCAGTGGTCATCACACATTACCTCCTACAAGACCAGGCAGCCAATGACTGCCAGTCATGTTATGTTTAAAGGTGTGCCAGTGTGCAGGAGGACGAGCTCTGGAGGCTGTGCAGGGCTGCGGCTGACTGGGGAGGGAGGTGGGGAGAGGAGTTTCAGTGTGTGGTCCGGGGTCACCGTCTCAGACAACACACAGCAGCCTGTGCGTGCACCTCCTGCACACGCCAGGGTCACATCTGCGATAAGAGCAGAGTACAGGTCACGGGCGGAGCAGGAGGAAACCTCTGTTCAACAACAAGACACAGAGCCGGGGACAATGGAGAAAGTGCCCCTTTTAGGGCTGGCGCCTGGCGGCAACAGACTCCACTGTCTCTGGCAGTTCCGCCACTGGGTGAACTCTCTAACCTTATGCTAAACTTCTAAGGGGTCTATTCATGTAGAAAACGAAAACATAATTGCTACTTATCACTATACATCGCATCTCTTCGATGCGATGTATAGCTGTGATAAGTAGCAATTCATGTATACTCATCCTTCCGACGATGCGCTGCGGTGTCTGGGGCTCCTGCGGTGAGGTCTTCTCCAGAGATCCCTCCCGGCGATGCGCGGAGTCCAGCGGCGGGTCCCTTTGCGCATGTGCAGCTTGATGACCTCCCGGCAGGCCGCAGTGGTTGCTGGGAGGTCGGGGGGCGGAGCCAGCATGAGGTGCCGAGCAGCGATCAGGGAAGCATTGAGCTTCCCTGACGTCTCCGCACTACAGTTCAGGTTACGCCGTCCTGAGATGGCGAACCTGAACTCCATGGAGAAGCGGAAAGCAGAGCTTTCCGCACCTTCATGAATCGCACTCACCATACAAAGGTATGGTGATGCGATTCAGACACAGAGCGGGGGTACCGCTGGAGAAGTCAGAGACTTCTCCACGGTAACCGGCTCTGTGAATTGCGGTAAGCAGAGAAAAGCCCTGTTTAACGCAAAACAGGGCTTTTCACTGCTGCATGAATAGACCCCTAAGTCATCTACGTATAATAAATTACCCAGGAATAAACACATGCAATGGGGTTAATGGCAAGTACAAGCAATTAATAACAAAAAGCAAAGTGTGTTAGCAATTAAACATTTTAGATAATACACAATCAAAGTCTTGGTGGCCGGTGCTATAGTATTGGCCCAATTGCAATCCGGTTGGTAGCCAGGAGCAATCCATATACTTCAAAGAGTTCGTTTATCGGACAAGTCACAATGGCATAGCGTGCATATTAGTGCATTTGTATTCCTTAGGGAGTTCATATCGTGAAGATAGCAGAATTTATTTACAGCGAACTGGTTCCTCCCTGTCCTAGCCAGCTGCTTACAATGTCACTTGCAAAGGGTTTCCTATTTCTCTAAATCCTCTTATAACCGTTTTTGGAGATAGGAGGATTTAGATTAACGTTACGCAACTTGGAGTTCCAGCTGCGTACTCCTGTGTGACTCCGCCTCCCAGTGCTATCCTGAGTGTGGTTCTGTTCAATGTGAGTGGGAGGGGAGTTTAATCTCACCACCTCCCCGGGTTACAGCGCCGCCTTCCTCCGCCTCCTGGGTGGATGCTCCGGCCCTCCGTCCGCCTTCTGGGTGAGTACTGTCAAAGTCAGAAAAATATCCCCATACACACTGCCATATTTGCACCGCACACTGGTCCGCGCTGCGCATGCGTACGCTCTCCCGTGAAGGCGCATACCCGCAATAGCGTGCACCCGCGGGCGCACGGTATGCGTATTTACGGTAGAGTTTATGTAGTCGTAGCGTGCGACTCATTCGTTACATATTTTCACAATTAATGTAGTTTGTAGATCATGGTCCCTTTGATAGATTCTGAAAGTTTGGTTAATATAGAATGTCCCTGAGCTGAGGAATCCCTCTTTGTATCGTAGGAAGGGTCTAACAGGAGTCATGCAGTAGTGTTTGGTACCCATCGGAAGAGTATTTAAATAGCAATATTCCGGTGTTGGTTTGGAGCGTATTAATCGCTCGTGCGAATAGTTATGGACATAAGAAGTTTATGTCCATTTCTACTATTTACTCATACTCAGGTATGCGGCGGGAAACCTAGTTCCCCACCCACCTGAGCTGTTTGAAATCGTCACAGCCCACCTGTATGAATCAACCTATGACCTTTTGTTATGATGCAGGGCCGAATTCCGACGTCCAATGGACAATGGGATTGTAGGGACTGTAAGATTGCATTGTGTGTGGGGCATAAATAGGCAGGCCGACCACATCCAGCTCTCACTCTTCAACGGTTCTCATTGCTGAGGATCGGGTGCTGGATGTCCAGGCGCATGCGATCGTTTACCCTTGTGCGTAAGTTTCTCTCCGTAATCATTGTCTTTCTGTGAGCCATTTCTCTCATATATATATCTCTCTCTCTCTCTCTCTCTTTTCCTTCTCTCGTATCTCCCGTTGACTAGTATTGTATTGTATTAGATCAGCATAGTATTGTATTGTGTTTCTTGTATAGTTATTTGGTTAGGAAGTCTCTGTTATATTGTAGTGTATCATTTGTACTGTGATTCTTTTTGCAAGTATAATAGTTATAATACAGATAATAGGCTTTGGACCCTAAACCAGTATCTGTGTATTTTCTCATAGTTTTAAGTGTTCACTTGAGCGTCGGTGACGCTCAAGCAGCTTTGTAGTTAGTCAGGTTACACAAGGTTGCACTTACACCCTGTATTCACATTAAGGTATTCTGTGTATTTCATTAATAATAGGTTTAGACATAAAGGTATAGCGTTGTGAGCGTCTGCGCCGCTGGTGATCTCCTCGTGGTCTCGAGCGTCCGCTACGCCATAGCGAATCATTACGTTAGTCATAGCCAACAGAGTGCTTGTCTGTGATCTCTGGGCCGTGAGCGAACGTGACGCTTGAGCGTCTCGCCTACGGCTGAGCGATCGTTACGCAACTTGCGTACCCTTACGGTACTTCTTAAGTAAACAGCGTACAGTGTTCTTAGACCTCATAAAGGGTTGTATATACGATAAATATTTAGCTTTATCAATTGGCGGCTCGTCCTGTCCTTCACATATCTGCACTAGGTAGATCAGCAGACATTATCCCTCAGCAAAGGGCGGGAGGTTGTCTCGTAGTGCTGACGGGATAAGCGTCTGCTTCGCTTAGATAACGAGTGCTGAAGGAATCCGGGAACCGGAGGTAAGAACAAAACGCTTGTGTTTTTTTTTTTTTTTAAACTGTTTATTTTTCTTCTGTCTTGCGTATATACGCACGCATACATATATATATCTGCACTTCTTTTCCATCTGTGTATTTCATTTGTCGTATATCACCATCCTGTCTGCCAGTTTTTATAGTTGATAGAAAAGTGCTAAAAGAGACTTGCTGTTATTTCATAGTTTAAGGATAGAGGTAATAGTTAAAAGTGTAGACAAACACACAGGTTTGCCTGGGAGATAAGGCAAAGCCAGTGGGGTACGCGGTAGATGATCAGGGATCGTTTACATTGATAAAAGTATATTGTGTTACGGTGGATCTTTGTTTTGCGTACGCGTGTCTCTAACAAAGACTAGCGTACGCAATCCAAAGGCCGACGCACGCAGCGTTCATTACGCAACGTAGCGTCCGGTTACGCCCACGTAGCTCAAGTCACGATAAGTTGATTTTTAACGCAACGTGATAAGTAACGCACAGCGGTAAATAGCGCAACAGGCGGTAAATGACGCAAGTCTATTTTTGGAAATCCAAAAATTTAAATTAACAGATCCTGCTCCTAATTGGTAGCACAGCTGGGCTGAAGAAAATTTTCTGCGCAGAAATAGAAATAGAAACAAAAGTGTACATATGATGAGTGAGTGTTTTTACAATTTTAAAGGTTGAACCACAAGAAAAGTCGAGTACTCGTGAGGTACATGCGTGTAAGTGACGTGCACGGTGGCTAGGGAGGCATCTCTGGTTAAATACAATTTTGAGCATTAGAGTATAGCAGACCAGGAGGTCATACTGTAACAAGACCAGGAGGTCATACTGTAACAAGACCAGGAGGTCATAACAGACCAGGAGGTCCAGGTACAGCCGACAAGGAAGTCCGCTATACAGTTCACAGGCACAACACCGAAAAGGGTTGGTGCAACACCCATATAGGCCATATAAGCTCTGGCTGAAGGAATTCGCAGTCGTAAGTTTCGATTCCATTGGTCTTTCCGTACATAAGCTTAGTTGTTTGTGTACTGAACGACTGGACCGCACGTAAGAGTGTGCAGTAGTTAGTAATCTGACCTAATACCATTAGAGTAAAGGGGTCACAAACGCTATCTGTACACTCTAACGTGATTTGTGTAATTTTTTTTATTTTAAGGGAAGTTCGCTGCTCACTCAGGAACTATCCAGCAACCAATAGTTACTGGAAAGAGTAAGTGTTCTTCGGATAACCCTCACAGGTTCCAGTAAATAGAGGTTCAGGTCGCAGGGGCCCTAGGTCGAGTACGCCAGCACCATATCGGTGTGATCAGGTCGTATAGGTCGGCGTGGGCGAGTGAGTGGGGTACTCGGTAAACCGCCACCGTCAGCCTATTATTGGCATTTGGTTTTTCGTAAAGGGTTGGCTAAATAAAGCAACACTTTCGAACTATGGGGGCCACTTGTTCAGGTAGGGGGCGATCAACCTCGGTTCGGGTTGATTCAGTGGTCCGGCCAATTGGGTCGGCCAGGTATATCATGTGTGAGAAATATGGAAGTCACACAGAAACTTTATGTGATGAATGGGAGAGAATGACTGTGCATGACGGGGAGAAATTCCCAAGAATAGGGAGCTTCAGCTCAGAAGTGTTGCAAAATTTAAGGAGGAGGATATGTCTCATAAAATCAACAAAGAGACGAATTCAGCATTATGATTATTTACAGTTGTGGCAACAGGAAGGTGAGATACAGAGAGGTTTGGCTCAGGCGGCGGGATCTGGCACTAACAGAAAATTAATTGCCACGGCCCCGCCGCCACCATATATATCAGGAGAGAAGTTGATTACGGAGAAAGACGCACTAAGGTGTAACACAAAATCACTTAGTAACTGTGTAAATGTTAATGATAATGTTAACTCATTAACCCATGCAAGTATTAACCCGTGCAAGTTGTACCCTGTTTTGAACTTTCCTCAGGAGTGTGATCAAGAGGACGAATCGGCAACGATTTCAGCGCTCTCTCTAGCAGCCACCATAGCAGAGACCACAGTAGGCACAGCTCCACCCACGAGATTAGTAAAGGTCCCTAGCGGAGGGATAGGTGAGGTCGTATCAACTGGTAAGTACGGCACCATGCATTATGCTGAAACTATTTCACCACAGCCTGTAGAATCTACACAGAATGAGGTTGTTAGAATCACACCTGTTAGAGTAATAGCAGTACCAAATGGGAAAACAGACGCATCAGGAGCCACTCCCATTAGGAACATCGCCATGTACACTCCATTTTCCCGAATGGAATTAAGGACCATAGTGTCTGAATTTCCTGACCCTAGAAAAGACTTAGTTGCCAGTCAAAAATACATCAGAGACTTAGGTAACACTGTAGAGCCCAACAACAAAGACTGGCAGATATTGCTGAGAGCGTGTTTACCCTCAAATGTCGACGCAACTCAATTTTTAGCTGATTGCGGACTAGATCATGATGTACCTCTTACAGATGTGTACAACCAAGATAATGTGAAAAGAATAAACTTGCAGCTAAAAGAGTATTTCCCAGCAGTAGCTAAATGGAATAAGATATTCTCCATTAAACAGAAGGAGTCAGAGACAGCTGCAGAGTATTTTCACAGAGCATTATTAGAAATGGCAAAATACACAGGTATAGAGGACATTAAAACAGACACAAACCATCGGGAAGTAGCAGTATCGGTACTGATGGATGGTTTAAAAGAGTCATTGAAGACTAGGGTACAGACCACGCAACCTTGTTGGCGAGGTCTGTCTGTGGCTACTTTGAGAGAGGCTGCTATTGATCACGACAGAAACATCACTAGACACAGGGAACAACAAGGTGACAAATTAATGTCAGTAAGTATACAGGCTCTGACCACAAGGCAGCCTTTGTTTGTATCACCAAATCCTGTGGGTAAGTCAAGTATGGTTACTTGTTATTCTTGTCACAAACAGGGACACATGGCACGAGATTGTAGAGTAAAGAATCCACGAAACTCATACCAAACCCCTAGACAACGACACGACACACGACATTGGGAGCAAGGTCCGCAGAAACGGAGTTATGAGCCACATACAGGGGAAACAAAAAGATATCCCCCAAACAGAGACTGGCATGCCTCTGGTAGTTCCCAACTATCTCCCTCACAAGTAGTTGCTGCCAGCGGGATTCAGGGAGGTCACCATACCCAATAGGGGTGTGGCCATACCTGTAATCTGCAGCCAGTAAAATTAATTGCCAACCTTGAAAGTGAACCCGAGGTCGCAATCAATGTAGCTGGTAAAACTTTAAACTTTCTTGTAGACACAGGGGCGGCCAAGTCAGTGATAAATTCGACAGTGGGCATGAGAACCACTGGTAGGACAATTCCAGCCATGGGAGTAACAGGAGTAGTCCAGCACTACCCTGTTAGCAAACCAGCCGAGATTACAATAGGGCCTTTGCATACCAAGCATTCCTTTTTGCTGGCTGCATCGGCACCAACCAATCTCCTGGGAAGAGACTTACTGTGTAAAATGGGGTGCGTCATTTATTGTACTCCTGAAGGTGTATTCTTGGACATACCTGAGAAACACGCTCAGGAAGTGCGAGACATGTTAGACTCCCCATCAAAATTAACGTCACATACCATTATGACAAATAGGAATCCATCCCAAATAGAAGAGATGACATCTCAGATACCAGAGTCACTTTGGACAAAAGACGGACAGGACACTGGATTAATGGCAAACGTAGCTCCAGTAGTGGTACAAGTAAAAGATGGTAGGATAGCTCCAAAAATCCCACAATATCCTCTGAAGCCAGAGGTGGAGTTAGGAGTTTACCCAGTAATAGAGCGCTTGCTACAACAGGGCATTCTAGTAAGAACGTCCAGCACTGCCAATAGTCCCATCTTCCCTGTTAAGAAGAGTGGGGGGAGGGGTTACAGGCTAGTGCAGGATCTAAGGGGGATTAACAAAATAGTTGAGAGTCAGTTCCCCGTAGTGCCAAATCCAGCTGTCATCCTAATGCAAATCCCTCCCACTGCCAAATTTTTCACTGTTATTGACCTCTGCTCCGCTTTCTTTTCGGTACCTCTGCACCCTGACAGCCAATATTTGTTTGCATTCACATACAGAGGAGTCCAATACACATGGACTCGGTTGCCCCAAGGTTTCATAGATAGTCCAAGTATATTTTCTCAGGCTTTGCATGATTGTTTACAGTCTTTCCAACCAGACAGTGGATCAGTATTGATACAGTATGTGGACGATTTATTACTGTGTTCAGATTCACTGGAAGCATCTCTGAAGGATACGAAACAGCTCCTGTTTCATCTTTCAGACACCGGACACAAGGTGTCCAAAGACAAGTTGCAATTATGCCAAACTAAGGTAAAATATTTGGGACACTGTCTAACACAAGGACTGAGACACCTGACCGCTGATAGAATCCAAGCAATTAGAGACATGACACTGCCACAAACCCAGCAACAGATCACGACGTTTTTAGGAATGTGTGGGTATTGCCGTAATTGGATCCCAGGGTTTTCCATATTGGCGTTACCTTTGCAGGAAATGGTCTCCTCAAACAAACCTGATAGGATCTCGCATACAGACGAATCCGAAACAGCATTTGAGAGACTCAAACAGTGCCTAACGCAGGCGCCAGCACTAGGTATGCCAGACTATGGGAAACCCTTTGAACTATACGGAACAGAAAGTGCTGGTTGCGCAGCAGGTGTACTAACCCAAAAACACGGTGATGCCAGCAGGCCAGTTGCATACTACAGCGCTCAGCTAGACACGGTAGCGCGATCCCTCCCCACATGCTTGCGAAGCGTTGCTGCGATAGCATTGCTAGTGACAAAAAGCGAAGACGTCGTGCTAGGCCACAACCTCACAATCCATACGCCACATGCAGTATCAGCCTTATTGAATTCTGCCCAAACCAGACACGTCTCATCAGCGAGGTTTACAAGATGGGAATTGGCACTAATGGCCCCCGTAAACATCACCATAAGGAGATGCAGTGCATTAAATCCTGCAACATATCTCCCAGGTGTGCCTGGTCAGGCACAAAGGGTGGAAGGTGAGAGTGCTGGGGAAGGAGGATTCAATACAAAGGAAGATACACATGATTGTATGGAATATTTGACCCAAAATTTTACCGCAAGGCCTGACATCAGTGACAACCCACTGGAAGATGCAGAACTCACGTTCTACACAGACGGTAGTTGTCACAGACAGTCAGACTCGGGAGACTTGTGTACTGGATACGCAGTCGTAGATGACCAAGACACCATAGAAGCGGAACCGCTAGGCCCACCTCACTCAGCCCAGGTTGCTGAACTGGTCGCCCTAACCAGAGCATGTGAATTGGCTAAGGGTAAGTCAGCCAATATCTACACCGATTCTAGATACGCATTCGGGGTAGTCCATGATTTCGGAGCCCTATGGCGTCTCAGAAACTTCATGACGGCCGCTGGTACACCGGTAGCGCACGCAACTCACATAAAAAGGCTTCTAACAGCGATACAGGAACCCGACAGAGTGGCTGTTATCAAATGTAAAGCACATACATATAGCCAAGACCCGGTATCACTTGGTAACAGCCGAGCAGACGAAGCTGCTAAGTTAGCAGCTGCTACCCCCATACAGACAGACACCACACAACTGATGGTATTTAATACCATCAACACACAGAAGTTGTGTGAGATGCAGAATTTGTGTTCCACACAGGAAAGGGCAGTCTGGAAGGCAAAGGGATATGGCCAGGAGTCCTCAGGGCTCTGGACGGATGGACATGGTAAACCAGTGGCCCCCAGGACATACCTTCCATGTCTGACTGAAGCAGCTCACGGGCTGACTCATCTAGGCAAGGAGGGGATGTGCAAATTGGTAAGAGCATACTGGTGCGCCCCAGGATTCTCCTCTCATGCGGGTAAAAGAGCAATGTCATGCCTTACCTGTCTGAGAAAGAATATTGGAAAAGCAATACCTACAGAACCATCCCATATCCCACCTGCCGGCGGCCCTTTCCAGGTAATACAAATTGACTTCATTCAATTACCCCCATGTCGAAATTTGAAATATGTACTTGTTTGTATAGATGTTTTCTCGAATTGGGTCGAAGCATTTCCAGCAGCTACAAATACCGCTATGTTTACAGCTAAGAAAATTGTGCAGGAATTTGTATGTAGATATGGTATCCCTAGAATCATTGAAAGTGATAGGGGTACCCATTTTACCGGTGATGTCTTTCAAGGAATGTGTAAATTAATGGGTATTGATAGCAAGCTACACACTCCGTACCGTCCACAGGCGAGTGCGAAGGTCGAAAGAGTGAACAGCACTATTAAAAATAAATTGAGTAAAGTGATGGCAGAGACAGGATTGACATGGCCAGAAGCTTTACCCATTGTATTGTACAGTATCAGAACCACTCCCAGGTCCCCTCTTAATCTGTCCCCTTTTGAAATCTTGTTTGGTCGACAACCGCATGTCATGATTAACCCTCAGGATGATTTGAAATGTAACAATGAAGTAACTGTAAAGTACTTGATTAACATGAGTAAACAGTTGAGGAATCAAAATGATAATCTGAAGTTGGTGATTCCTGATTTACCAGATAGTAATTGTCATGACATTGAACCTGGGGATTATGTAATGATACGAAATTTTCTACGCTCAGGTTGTCTTATTGATAGATGGGAAGGACCATACCAGGTCTTATTGACTAGCACCACAGCATTGAAGGTTGCTGAGAGAGAGACTTGGGTCCATTCATCCCACTGCAAAAAGGTTGCTGATCCAGAGAAGTCCCGTGATAAGGAACAGACGGTAGAGGTTGTATCACTGGAGTGTCTGTTCCAGGAGGACTGAGGCGGCACCTGAGCCTTGAAGACCGAAAGCAGTTGTTGACCCCCTTCTCCCTTTTATTGTTTTCTCCACTTCCCATCCCCCTCTCCCTTAAAAAATTTCTTTTTCCCCCTTCTCATTCTTCTCTATTTCCTCCTCAAAGATGGACTTGCCCCAAGAGACTGTGATCCGGATTTTGATGTTAACCACGATGTTGACCAGAGCAGTCTGTTCCGGCGAGAGTACCATAGAGGTCGAGAGAGGTTCTGGAATGGGTTCCGATTATGATGATGGAGGCGCAGTTTCCCAAGATCAACCAAGCCAACAAGCAAAGGCGAGTATCAGAAAACGATCCGATAGAAGAAATTGTGATGGATTGTTAGCTGAAGAAAACTGTATCTGTAGGCTCTGTGACAATTTGATTGAGGATGGGTGCATAAAGAAATGCCAATCCAGTTTTAATATCCATATGGACCGGCATCCATTGAGTGACTATCACTCCTTAGTGGGTAACGTATTAAACCAAACAGATTGTTGGGTATGCTCTCAAGTACCTCAGGGTCATAGCAAATCAGGGCTAGTGCCATTTCCTTTAACGTTAGGGGAGGTACTTGAGCTAAGTGGTGGGAGACCGGTGGACCGGAGGTTTAACATCTCCAGCCCTCCTAGCTTGAAGCTCCACCAATACCATGTGGATAGGTCCCTCTTATGTTTTAATATCTCCAATCCCCGTAAGCCGGGAAATTGGGAAGTGTCATGGAGCAACCTTACCATGACCTTTTCACACAGAGCAGATAGAATGCCTACAGATACAGAGCTTGTACGCCACATAGCCAGTAGAGGAAAATCTTTCCGGTATCGATATACCTTAGGAAATAGGATTACTAGAGTTGGAGAAGTATCACCAGGATACTGTGCACATATCGTACAAACCGATACGTGCATTAAGCAGATGGAAGAATTAGGGTCAGGAGAATTCACCTGGAAGGTGTGTAATATGGTAATGTCCTTCTCTGTCCCATATGTTCTCCCCGATGATGCATATTTCATATGCGGGAGAAAGGCGTACAAGAGGCTTGCCCCAAACTCTGAAGGATTGTGTTATATTGGAAAAGTATTGCCTGAAGTGATGACTGTTACACATGACAAAATGAAGGACATACACCGTGGTGCCCAAGCTCCTTATACTCACACTCATTACGAGCACCGAGTTAAAAGACAACTGTCAGAAAGGTTAGAGCACCCGGCCTCTGATCTTATCCATGAATCCACCGGGATTCAGGTTCTGGTAGCGTTAGATTTCACTCGCACCGCTCGAGGAGTGATGAATTATAGATACATTTCCGCACTCGCCAATTTGTTAGATAATATCACTGAAATGTATGATGACACATTCAGATACACTGGAAGAAAACTTCAAGCTTATAAAACAGAACTAGTTCAGCATAGGATGGTTCTTAATTATCTTACAGCAGTAACAGGCGGATATTGTGTTACATTGGCAACACAGTACGGCATAAAGTGTTGCACGTATATCACCAATAGCACCGAGGATCCGGTAGAGGTCATAGACCAAAAGATGGACGATATTCTCCAATTGAAGTGGGAATTTCGTCGAAAACACAATCTCACCCTTGCTGCTGTAGGTAATGAGCTGACTGGTTGGGTGTCATGGTTGAACCCGCGAAATTGGTTCTCCGGTTTAGGAGACTGGGCTCAAGGAGTCATAATGGATGTTGGAAAGTTCCTCCTATGTATCTTAGGTGTTGTTATATCTATTGGATTGATATTTAGATGCGGGCAGGCTTTAATGAGGTGCAAACAAAGTACAAAAGTGATGAGCTTGAGGAGTGAGGAAACTGTAATTAACCTGGATTTGATTTATGACCCAATGATAGAAACCAGGATGTGATGAAAAATGCGATTATACGGTCCGTTTCTTTCACCTGTTTTTCTGCTTTTCTCCAAGATACAAAGACCCCCTTGGACGAGGAAGTTGACGAGACGCTATACAGACAACAGACAAGCACCAAAGATGAAGTTTTGACCACTTGAGAAATGGACAGTTGATGAACTTTGCCATGGATCCCCAGTTTCCCTAGTATTTTTAAACTCACGCTAGCCCAACATTTTTTTTTGTAAATCTGATGGCACTGACAAAGCTATTTGCTCATGCCCAAGGAGCAATACAGCGCAAAGAAGACGACTCTCAACAGATACCGAACAAAACTTCAACGACAGATGTACATTTACCTGACATAGAATATCATTGCATTCCCCATAAGTGTTCTTTATCTTCATCTCTACAACCCTCAGGTAATAACACACATAGTAAAGGGAATGCAGGCACAGATATCAGCAATCACATATCCCCCCATTCACGTATCATCAACTAAAATGTGCTCCCCATTTTGTTCAAAATCCGAAAAGAGCTCGGTAAAGTTTGACAGCCCATCCACAGACCTGTACCACAGGATAAGAAGGAATTCAAATGTATACTTCGCAATACCTCGAAGCTTGATTTACAACACGTACGGCACGATGATACATGACCCCCCCAAACATGGACTCATACACACATGCTTCTGCTATCACACTAGGTCATACCCTCTTCACACCTACTCCTCTCTCCTCCCTCACCCAACCATGGAAATGAATTAACCCCTGACATATATTTTTCTCCTTTTGAAATGTTTTCAGGAGGTGGCAGTTATTATTGACTGCCAAAGGGTGGACTGTCAAAGTCAGAAAAATATCCCCATACACACTGCCATATTTGCACCGCACACTGGTCCGCGCTGCGCATGCGTACGCTCTCCCGTGAAGGCGCATACCCGCAATAGCGTGCACCCGCGGGCGCACGGTATGCGTATTTACGGTAGAGTTTATGTAGTCGTAGCGTGCGACTCATTCGTTACATATTTTCACAATTAATGTAGTTTGTAGATCATGGTCCCTTTGATAGATTCTGAAAGTTTGGTTAATATAGAATGTCCCTGAGCTGAGGAATCCCTCTTTGTATCGTAGGAAGGGTCTAACAGGAGTCATGCAGTAGTGTTTGGTACCCATCGGAAGAGTATTTAAATAGCAATATTCCGGTGTTGGTTTGGAGCGTATTAATCGCTCGTGCGAATAGTTATGGACATAAGAAGTTTATGTCCATTTCTACTATTTACTCATACTCAGGTATGCGGCGGGAAACCTAGTTCCCCACCCACCTGAGCTGTTTGAAATCGTCACAGCCCACCTGTATGAATCAACCTATGACCTTTTGTTATGATGCAGGGCCGAATTCCGACGTCCAATGGACAATGGGATTGTAGGGACTGTAAGATTGCATTGTGTGTGGGGCATAAATAGGCAGGCCGACCACATCCAGCTCTCACTCTTCAACGGTTCTCATTGCTGAGGATCGGGTGCTGGATGTCCAGGCGCATGCGATCGTTTACCCTTGTGCGTAAGTTTCTCTCCGTAATCATTGTCTTTCTGTGAGCCATTTCTCTCATATATATATCTCTCTCTCTCTCTCTCTCTCTCTTTTCCTTCTCTCGTATCTCCCGTTGACTAGTATTGTATTGTATTAGATCAGCATAGTATTGTATTGTGTTTCTTGTATAGTTATTTGGTTAGGAAGTCTCTGTTATATTGTAGTGTATCATTTGTACTGTGATTCTTTTTGCAAGTATAATAGTTATAATACAGATAATAGGCTTTGGACCCTAAACCAGTATCTGTGTATTTTCTCATAGTTTTAAGTGTTCACTTGAGCGTCGGTGACGCTCAAGCAGCTTTGTAGTTAGTCAGGTTACACAAGGTTGCACTTACACCCTGTATTCACATTAAGGTATTCTGTGTATTTCATTAATAATAGGTTTAGACATAAAGGTATAGCGTTGTGAGCGTCTGCGCCGCTGGTGATCTCCTCGTGGTCTCGAGCGTCCGCTACGCCATAGCGAATCATTACGTTAGTCATAGCCAACAGAGTGCTTGTCTGTGATCTCTGGGCCGTGAGCGAACGTGACGCTTGAGCGTCTCGCCTACGGCTGAGCGATCGTTACGCAACTTGCGTACCCTTACGGTACTTCTTAAGTAAACAGCGTACAGTGTTCTTAGACCTCATAAAGGGTTGTATATACGATAAATATTTAGCTTTATCAGTGCAGTCAACTCGTCTGCCTACCCCAGCTCGTCGGAAGCTCTGGGAAGACCGGGGAATCAGCGATCAGGTGGGGACCCGGCGCAGATGGCTGAAGCTGGGTTGGGTCCCGGCTACCGCTGCCCTCTCAATGACACTGCTCACAGGATTTTAATGCCAGGATCCCTCTCACCGCTCCGCCTCCTCTCTCCATCTCTGCAGTAACAGCCTTCATCCGCCACTGCCCTCCCGTTACCGCTCTCACCCCCCTCGCTCCCAGTGATCCGGGCCTGCACACGGGTCATAGTAAGTCCCTCACTCGCGCTGGTTCCTGCAGCTTGCACACTGCCACCAATTAAATACACAGCAGCCTGCAGCAACTCAGCCAATTCACACACATATGCATCTAGGGGTACTACAGTAGTGTATTTGAATTTGGGGTCTATGTACTGTACTAAGGGGTCTATTTACTAAGCCTTGGATGGAGATAAAGTACCAGCCAATCAGCTCCTAACTGTCATTTTTCAAACACAGCCTGTGACATGGCAGTTAGACAGTGATTGGCTGCTACTTTATCTCCATTTAAGGCTTAGTAAATAGACCCCTTAGTCTTAGAGAGATCCTGGACAGATTCGGGGAGCTTTTGCAACTGATTTGTACGTGAGGGTCCCAGTGTAAAGTATCAGGTGGAGTCTCTGGAACATAATTGTGCGAGGCCGCTGTACCAGTGGCATAACTATAAATTAAGCGTCCCCCCAAACGCAAAGTTTCATGCCCCCCCTCCTTACGGTAACTGCTTTTTGTCATAGTTTATGCTCACTGTCAGGGGATTCCCCTCCACCCTCTGGCCGCCGCTGGTCTGCGTTGCCTCCCTTAGCATCCTTAATAACTTTCTCCCCTGAGGCGGTGGCCATTTTGGGAGGGACATTTTCAATGGGTGCAGGCGCGATTGGACTGCAGACAAGTATCTCCAGGTCCAGACAGTGGCGTATTAATAGCCCACACAGACCATCAGCGGCCCACAAGCCACAGAGTACCTCCAAACCACCGCAGGGTTTGCGGAGCGCAGTCATACAGAGCAGTGGCGGACCCCAGTAAAATCCGCCACGTCGGCTAAGTGTCAGTGGCCCGAATGTATTAAGCTTTAAAAAGTGATATAGTGGAGACAGATAAGGAGTGATAAATGACCAGCCAATCAGCCCCTATCTGACATGTCACAGGGTGTGTTTGAAAAATGACAGTTAGGAGCTGATTGGCTGCACATTTATCACTCTTTATCCATCTCCACTTTAAGCCATATGCAGTCCATGACTGTACTGGCTACACTGTGACTGGCAGTGACTTCCTGGGCGGGATGTATTAAAATATATCGCCATCCCTAGCCGCCCACGAGTTGACAGAGGCCCCCAGCGATAGCTGTGAGAAGGTATGCGGGGGTCTCTGTCACCTCCCAGGCGTCCCAGAAGGTGACATCAGCAGTCAGTCCCGGGCTCCTCCTCCTTCTCCCTGCAGCCGGAAGAACCTTCGGCTGTGTTGCTGGAGGAGGAGGAGGAATTTGGGTTCTGGGACCATGGGCTGCCTGCACACAGGTATGTCGAGGAAGGGGGGGTGGGGTGGCGTGAGTGGTACAGGGCGGAGTAGGTGGCGGGATGCGGTAAAAAGCCTATAGGCTTCTATAGGGTATCACCATAAAAAGATGGCGATACCCCCTGTATCGTTAAGCAGGCTGCCTGGGGTTTACTACATTTGAAAAACGGGGGTTTTACCGCATTTTTTCTTTAAAACATCCCGCCCCCTATTGGAAATCCTGCCTGTCAGTCACATAGACTACAGGCAGTCCCATTGAGAGGTGTTTCCTCCCTCTGGGACTGCCAGACCGAGCTGCAATTAGCAGAGAGCGAGCTGATACCGAGCCAAGGATTATTTGCAGGCGGGTAACAATGCTAGCTCTATAACCAGGATCACTATACCCCATTCTGCCTCTCTGTGGCCCCTTCTGCTTCTCAGTGCCTCTATCTGTGGCCCCTTCTGCTTCTCAGTGCCTCTATCTGTGTTCCCTTCTGCTTCTTGGTTCCTCTATCTGTACCCACTTCTGCCTGTCTATGCCCCTTTTTGCCTGTCTTTGCCTCCATTTATACGCCCTTCTGTCTCTCTGTGCCTCTATCTGTATCTACAGTACTTCTGCCTCTCTGTGCCTCTATCTGTGTCCGCTTGTGCCTCCATCTGTACACCCTTCTGCCTTTTTGCCTCCATCTGTACCTCTATCCGTGCCCCCATTTTTGCCTCTGCTGCCTCTACGCCCCATTCTTCATCTGTGTGATCTCTTCTGCCTCTCTGTGCCTCCATCTGTACCCCCATCTGCCTCTCTTTTCCCCTATGTGTGCCTCCTGCTGGTTTTTCCTTTCTTTGTTTCACACACTCTGTGCTCTCTCTTGACCACCATGACCAGCCACCCCCACCCCCCATCCACCTCTCTCCGGCCTGCTGAATGCAGCTTCCTTACACTTTACCTATAGCCCAGCAGCAGCAGTGAACTGCTCAGTGTCCCTTGTCCCTTATTAAGGTCTGTGGTGCGTCTGCTGGGTCATCCATGGTAAGGGTTTCCCACCGCTGGTCTGCTGATGGTCAGTGAGCGGCATGGGTACTGGTGCCTTACCCTTCCCCCTCCGTGCTGCTCAGAAGCGTCTACATGATACACCCTTTGCATGTGCCCCGGGAACCAACGTCCTTCCCACCCCATGATGCCATTGGCTCCACCTCTGCCCACAGATTACCTCTCCTCCAATCATGTGCTTGATGCCAATAACACCCCCCACTGCACCCCATCCTCCGTGCAAGGTCTAGAGTTATTACTTTAAAAGAGAGAGTTTATGTGAATGACCACCCATGAATAGTACTGAGTTATATGACACGGCAGTGAAACATGTCAGGACCCGTGTTATAATACATGACGTCTACATGGTCTAGCCTCAGTCCTATACTATGTGTATACAGTATACATTAACAGTTAGTTTAGGGGTTTATAACCATGGCCCTCAAGGCCCACTAAAGCTGGGTACACACTAGGCCGATGGTTCGGCCGGCCGTCTGATCCGCTGATCTATCTGATGATCGGTGAGTGCACACATACTTATTGATCGTCGGCCCAATGTTGTCGTGCCTGACATCACCACTGGGTGGGCATTTACATGTGCCCGCCCACTTGTGCTGTCAGTCACCGGCTCCTCTGCAGTGTATGGTAGATTGCTCCTGTTGGCGTCTGTCTTCTTTTCTGGGCAGAAGCTTCACTTACGATTGGTATTATTATTTATTAACAGTTTCTTATATAGCGCAGCAAATTCCATTGCGCTTTACAATTGGAAATAACAATGATATAACATAACTGGGTGATAACAAACAGTCATAGAGGTAGGAAGGCCCTGCTCACAAGCTTACAATCTATAGGGAAATAGGCATGTATACACTAGAGATGAGCGGGTTCGGTTTCTCTGAATCCGAACCCGCCCGAACTTCATGGTTTTTTTCACGGGTCCGAGCGACTCGGATCTTCCCGCCTTGCTCGGTTAACCCGAGCGCGCCCGAACGTCATCATGACGCTGTCGGATTCTCGCGAGGCTCGGATTCTATCGCGAGACTCGGATTCTATATAAGGAGCCGCGCGTCGCCGCCATTTTCACACGTGCATTGAGATTGATAGGTAGAGGACGTGGCTGGCGTCCTCTCCATTTAGATTAGGGTTGAGAGAGAGAGAGAGAGATTGACCTGAGGCTGTGATACTGTAGAAGAGAGTGCAGAGTTTAGTGACTGACGACCACAGTGACCACCAGACAGTGCAGTTGTTTGTTTTATTTAATATATCCGTTCTCTGCCTGAAAAAAACGATACACACAGTGACTCAGTCACATACCATATCTGTGTGCACTGCTCAGCCCAGTGTGCTGCATCAATGTATATATATATCTGACTGTGCTCAGCTCACACAGCTTATAATTGTGGGGGAGACTGGGGAGCACTGCAGTGCCAGTTATAGGTTATAGCAGGAGCCAGGAGTACATAATATTATATTAAAATTAAACAGTGCACACTTTTGCTGCAGGAGTGCCACTGCCAGTGTGACTAGTGACCAGTGACCTGACCACCAGTATATATAATATTAGTAGTATACTATCTCTTTATCAACCAGTCTATATTAGCAGCAGACACAGTACAGTGCGGTAGTTCACGGCTGTGGCTACCTCTGTGTCGGCACTCGGCAGCCCGTCCATAATTGTATATACCACCTAACCGTGGTTTTTTTTTCTTTCTTTATAGTCATACTAGTTACGAGTATACTATCTCTTTATCAACCAGTCTATATTAGCAGCAGACACAGTACAGTGCGGTAGTTCACGGCTGTGGCTACCTCTGTGTCGGCACTCGGCAGCCCGTCCATAATTGTATATACCACCTAACCGTGGTTTTTTTTTCTTTCTTTATACATACATACTAGTTACGAGTATACTATCTCTTTATCAACCAGTCTATATTAGCAGCAGACACAGTACAGTGCGGTAGTTCACGGCTGTGGCTACCTCTGTGTCGGCACTCGGCAGCCCGTCCATAATTGTATATACCACCTAACCGTGGTTTTTTTTTCTTTCTTTATACATACATACTAGTTACGAGTATACTATCTCTTTATCAACCAGTCTATATATTAGCAGCAGACACAGTACAGTGCGGTAGTTCACGGCTGTGGCTACCTCTGTGTCGGCACTCGGCAGCCCGTCCATAATTGTATATACCACCTAACCGTGGTTTTTTTTTCTTTCTTTATACATACATACTAGTTACGAGTATACTATCTCTTTATCAACCAGTCTATATATTAGCAGCAGACACAGTACAGTGCGGTAGTTCACGGCTGTGGCTACCTCTGTGTCGGCACTCGGCAGCCCGTCCATAATTGTATATACCACCTAACCGTGGTTTTTTTTCTTTCTTTATACATACATACTAGTTACGAGTATACTATCTCTTTATCAACCAGTCTATATATTAGCAGCAGACACAGTACAGTGCGGTAGTTCACGGCTGTGGCTACCTCTGTGTCGGCACTCGGCAGCCCGTCCATAATTGTATATACCACCTAACCGTGGTTTTTTTTTCTTTCTTTATACATACATACTAGTTACGAGTATACTATCTCTTTATCAACCAGTCTATATATTAGCAGCAGACACAGTACAGTGCGGTAGTTCACGGCTGTGGCTACCTCTGTGTCGGCACTCGGCAGCCCGTCCATAATTGTATATACCACCTAACCGTGGTTTTTTTTTCTTTCTTTATACATACATACTAGTTACGAGTATACTATCTCTTTATCAACCAGTCTATATATTAGCAGCAGACACAGTACAGTGCGGTAGTTCACGGCTGTGGCTACCTCTGTGTCGGCACTCGGCAGCCCGTCCATAATTGTATATACCACCTAACCGTGTTTTTTTTTTCTTTCTTTATACATACATACTAGTTACGAGTATACTATATCTTTATCAACCAGTCTATATTAGCAGCAGACACAGTACAGTGCGGTAGTTCACGGCTGTGGCTACCTCTGTGTCGGCACTCGGCAGCCCGTCCATAATTGTATATACCACCTAACCGTGGTTTTTCTTTCTTTCTTTATACATACATACTAGTTACGAGTATACTATCTCTATATCAACCAGTCTATATATTAGCAGCAGACACAGTACAGTGCGGTAGTTCACGGCTGTGGCTACCTCTGTGTCGGCACTCGGCAGCCCGTCCATAATTGTATATACCACCTAACCGTGGTTTTTTTTTCTTTCTTTATAGTCATACTAGTTACGAGTATACTATCTCTTTATCAACCAGTCTATATTAGCAGCAGACACAGTACAGTGCGGTAGTTCACGGCTGTGGCTACCTCTGTGTCGGCACTCGGCAGCCCGTCCATAATTGTATATACCACCTAACCGTGGTTTTTTTTTCTTTCTTTATACATACATACTAGTTACGAGTATACTATCTCTTTATCAACCAGTCTATATTAGCAGCAGACACAGTACAATGCGGTAGTTCACGGCTGTGGCTACCTCTGTGTCGGCACACGGCAGCCCGTCCATAATTGTATATACCACCTAACCGTGGTTTTTTTTTCTTTCTTTATAGTCATACTAGTTACGAGTATACTATCTCTTTATCAACCAGTCTATATTAGCAGCAGACACAGTACAGTGCGGTAGTTCACGGCTGTGGCTACCTCTGTGTCGGCACTCGGCAGCCCGTCCATAATTGTATATACCACCTAACCGTGGTTTTTTTTTCTTTCTTTATACATACATACTAGTTACGAGTATACTATCTCTTTATCAACCAGTCTATATTAGCAGCAGACACAGTACAGTGCGGTAGTTCACGGCTGTGGCTACCTCTGTGTCGGCACTCGGCAGCCCGTCCATAATTGTATATACCACCTAACCGTGGTTTTTTTTTCTTTCTTTATACATACATACTAGTTACGAGTATACTATCTCTTTATCAACCAGTCTATATATTAGCAGCAGACACAGTACAGTGCGGTAGTTCACGGCTGTGGCTACCTCTGTGTCGGCACTCGGCAGCCCGTCCATAATTGTATATACCACCTAACCGTGGTTTTTTTTTCTTCTTTATACATACATACTACTACGACATCTCTTTATCAACCAGTCTATATTAGCAGCAGACACAGTACAGTACGGTAGTTCACGGCTGTGGCTACCTCTGTGTCTGCACTCGGCAGGCAGTCCGTCCATAATTGTATACCACCTAACCGTGGTTTTTTTTTCTTTCTTCTTTATACATACATAGTTACATAGACATCTCTTTATCAACCAGTCTATATTAGCAGCAGACACAGTACAGTACGGTAGTTCACGGCTGTGGCTACCTCTGTGTCTGCACTCGGCAGGCAGTCCGTCCATAATTGTATACCACCTAACCGTGTTTTTTTTTCTTTCTTCTTTATACATACATAGTTACATAGACATCTCTTTATCAACCAGTCTATATTAGCAGCAGACACAGTACAGTACGGTAGTTCACGGCTGTGGCTACCTCTGTGTCTGCACTCGGCAGGCAGTCCGTCCATAATTGTATACCACCTAACCGTGGGTTTTTTTTCTTTCTTCTTTATACATACATAGTTACATAGACATCTCTTTATCAACCAGTCTATATTAGCAGCAGACACAGTACAGTACGGTAGTTCACGGCTGTGGCTACCTCTGTGTCTGCACTCGGCAGGCAGTCCGTCCATAATTGTATACCACCTAACCGTGGTTTTTTTTTCTTTCTTCTTTATACATACATAGTTACATAGACATCTCTTTATCAACCAGTCTATATTAGCAGCAGACACAGTACAGTACGGTAGTTCACGGCTGTGGCTACCTCTGTGTCTGCACTCGGCAGGCAGTCCATAATTGTATACTAGTATCCATCTCCATTGTTTACCTGAGGTGCCTTTTAGTTGTGCCTATTAAAATATGGAGAACAAAAATGTTGAGGTTCCAAAATTAGGGAAAGATCAAGATCCACTTCCACCTCGTGCTGAAGCTGCTGCCACTAGTCATGGCCGAGACGATGAAATGCCAGCAACGTCGTCTGCCAAGGCCGATGCCCAATGTCATAGTACAGAGCATGTCAAATCCAAAACACCAAATATCAGAAAAAAAAGGACTCCAAAACCTAAAATAAAATTGTCGGAGGAGAAGCGTAAACTTGCCAATATGCCATTTACGACACGGAGTGGCAAGGAACGGCTGAGGCCCTGGCCTATGTTCATGGCTAGTGGTTCAGCTTCACATGAGGATGGAGGCACTCAGCCTCTCGCTAGAAAAATGAAAAGACTCAAGCTGGCAAAAGCAGTAGCACCGCAAAGAACTGTGCGTTCTTCGAAATCCCAAATCCACAAGGAGAGTCCAATTGTGTCGGTTGCGATGCCTGACCTTCCCAACACTGGACGTGAAGAGCATGCGCCTTCCACCATTTGCACGCCCCCTGCAAGTGCTGGAAGGAGCACCCGCAGTCCAGTTCCTGATAGTCAGATTGAAGATGTCAGTGTTGAAGTACACCAGGATGAGGAGGATATGGGTGTTGCTGGCGCTGGGGAGGAAATTGACCAGGAGGATTCTGATGGTGAGGTGGTTTGTTTAAGTCAGGCACCCGGGGAGACACCTGTTGTCCGTGGGAGGAATATGGCCGTTGACATGCCAGGTGAAAATACCAAAAAAATCAGCTCTTCGGTGTGGAAGTATTTCACCAGAAATGCGGACAACAGGTGTCAAGCCGTGTGTTCCCTTTGTCAAGCTGTAATAAGTAGGGGTAAGGACGTTAACCACCTCGGAACATCCTCCCTTATACGTCACCTGCAGCGCATTCATAATAAGTCAGTGACAAGTTCAAAAACTTTGGGTGACAGCGGAAGCAGTCCACTGACCAGTAAATCCCTTCCTCTTGTAACCAAGCTCACGCAAACCACCCCACCAACTCCCTCAGTGTCAATTTCCTCCTTCCCCAGGAATGCCAATAGTCCTGCAGGCCATGTCACTGGCAATTCTGACGATTCCTCTCCTGCCTGGGATTCCTCCGATGCATCCTTGCGTGTAATGCCTACTGCTGCTGGCGCTGCTGTTGTTGCTGCTGGGAGTCGATGGTCATCCCAGAGGGGAAGTCGTAAGCCCACTTGTACTACTTCCAGTAAGCAATTGACTGTTCAACAGTCCTTTGCGAGGAAGATGAAATATCACAGCAGTCATCCTGCTGCAAAGCGGATAACTGAGGCCTTGACAACTATGTTGGTGTTAGACGTGCGTCCGGTATCCGCCGTTAGTTCACAGGGAACTAGACAATTTATTGAGGCAGTGTGCCCCCGTTACCAAATACCATCTAGGTTCCACTTCTCTAGGCAGGCGATACCGAGAATGTACACGGACGTCAGAAAAAGACTCACCAGTGTCCTAAAAAATGCAGTTGTACCCAATGTCCACTTAACCACGGACATGTGGACAAGTGGAGCAGGGCAGGGTCAGGACTATATGACTGTGACAGCCCACTGGGTAGATGTATGGACTCCCGCCGCAAGAACAGCAGCGGCGGCACCAGTAGCAGCATCTCGCAAACGCCAACTCTTTCCTAGGCAGGCTACGCTTTGTATCACCGGTTTCCAGAATACGCACACAGCTGAAAACCTCTTACGGCAACTGAGGAAGATCATCGCGGAATGGCTTACCCCAATTGGACTCTCCTGTGGATTTGTGGCATCGGACAATGCCAGCAATATTGTGTGTGCATTAAATATGGGCAAATTCCAGCACGTCCCATGTTTTGCACATACCTTGAATTTGGTGGTGCAGAATTTTTTAAAAAACGACAGGGGCGTGCAAGAGATGCTGTCGGTGGCCAGAAGAATTGCGGGACACTTTCGGCGTACAGGCACCACGTACAGAAGACTGGAGCACCACCAAAAACTACTGAACCTGCCCTGCCATCATCTGAAGCAAGAAGTGGTAACGAGGTGGAATTCAACCCTCTATATGCTTCAGAGGTTGGAGGAGCAGCAAAAGGCCATTCAAGCCTATACAATTGAGCACGATATAGTAGGTGGAATGCACCTGTCTCAGGCGCAGTGGAGAATGATTTCAACGTTGTGCAAGGTTCTGATGCCCTTTGAACTTGCCACACGTGAAGTCAGTTCAGACACTGCCAGCCTGAGTCAGGTCATTCCCCTCATCAGGCTTTTGCAGAAGAAGCTGGAGACATTGAAGGAGGAGCTAACACGGAGCGATTCCGCTAGGCATGTGGGACTTGTGGATGGAGCCCTTAATTCGCTTAACAAGGATTCACGGGTGGTCAATCTGTTGAAATCAGAGCACTACATTTTGGCCACCGTGCTCGATCCTAGATTTAAAGCCTACCTTGGATCTCTCTTTCCGGCAGACACAAGTCTGCTGGGGTTGAAAGACCTGCTGGTGACAAAATTGTCAAGTCAAGCGGAACGCGACCTGTCAACATCTCCTCCTTCACATTCTCCCGCAACTGGGGGTGCGAGGAAAAGGCTCAGAATTCCGAGCCCACCCGCTGGCGGTGATGCAGGGCAGTCTGGAGCGACTGCTGATGCTGACATCTGGTCCGGACTGAAGGACCTGACAACGATTACGGACATGTCGTCTACTGTCACTGCATATGATTCTCTCAACATTGATAGAATGGTGGAGGATTATATGAGTGACCGCATCCAAGTAGGCACGTCACACAGTCCGTACTTATACTGGCAGGAAAAAGAGGCAATTTGGAGGCCCTTGCACAAACTGGCTTTATTCTACCTAAGTTGCCCTCCCACAAGTGTGTACTCCGAAAGAGTGTTTAGTGCCGCCGCTCACCTTGTCAGCAATCGGCGTACGAGGTTACATCCAGAAAATGTGGAGAAGATGATGTTCATTAAAATGAATTATAATCAATTCCTCCGCGGAGACATTGACCAGCAGCAATTGCCTCCACAAAGTACACAGGGAGCTGAGATGGTGGATTCCAGTGGGGACGAATTGATAATCTGTGAGGAGGGGGATGTACACGGTGATATATCGGAGGGTGATGATGAGGTGGACATCTTGCCTCTGTAGAGCCAGTTTGTGCAAGGAGACATTAATTGCTTCTTTTTTGGGGGGGGGTCCAAACCAACCCGTCATATCAGTCACAGTCGTGTGGCAGACCCTGTCACTGAAATGATGGGTTGGTTAAAGTGTGCATGTCCTGTTTTGTTTATACAACATAAGGGTGGGTGGGAGGGCCCAAGGACAATTCCATCTTGCACCTCTTTTTTCTTTTCTTTTTCTTTGCATCATGTGCTGATTGGGGAGGGTTTTTTGGAAGGGACATCCTGCGTGACACTGCAGTGCCACTCCTAAATGGGCCCGGTGTTTGTGTCGGCCACTAGGGTCGCTAATCTTACTCACACAGTCAGCTACCTCATTGCGCCTCTTTTTTTCTTTGCGTCATGTGCTGTTTGGGGAGGGTTTTTTGGAAGGGACATCCTGCGTGACACTGCAGTGCCACTCCTAGATGGGCCCGGTGTTTGTGTCGGCCACTAGGGTCGCTAATCTTACTCACACAGCTACCTCATTGCGCCTCTTTTTTTCTTTGCGTCATGTGCTGTTTGGGGAGGGTTTTTTGGAAGGGCCATCCTGCGTGACACTGCAGTGCCACTCCTAGATGGGCCCGGTGTTTGTGTCGGCCACTAGGGTCGCTAATCTTACTCACACAGCTACCTCATTGCGCCTCTTTTTTTCTTTGCGTCATGTGCTGTTTGGGGAGGGTTTTTTGGAAGGGCCATCCTGCGTGACACTGCAGTGCCACTCCTAGATGGGCCCGGTGTTTGTGTCGGCCACTAGGGTCGCTAATCTTACTCACACAGCTACCTCATTGCGCCTCTTTTTTTCTTTGCGTCATGTGCTGTTTGGGGAGGGTTTTTTGAAAGGGACATCCTGCGTGACACTGCAGTGCCACTCCTAGATGGGCCCGGTGTTTGTGTCGGCCACTAGGGTCGCTTATCTTACTCACACAGCGACCTCGGTGCAAATTTTAGGACTAAAAATAATATTGTGAGGTGTGAGGTATTCAGAATAGACTGAAAATGAGTGTAAATTATGGTTTTTGAGGTTAATAATACTTTGGGATCAAAATGACCCCCAAATTCTATGATTTAAGCTGTTTTTTAGTGTTTTTTGAAAAAAACACCCGAATCCAAAACACCCCCGAATCCGACAAAAAAAATTCGGTGAGGTTTTGCCAAAACGCGTTCGAACCCAAAACACGGCCGCGGAACCGAACCCAAAACCAAAACACAAAACCCGAAAAATTTCAGGCGCTCATCTCTAGTATACACAAGGAAAGGTGCTATCTATTGCATAGTTGTCCACCAGATTGCAAAGGTTCTTGGTGGGCTGTATGATATGGTCACACAGCAATGATGAACCGGGGTCAGGAGGAAGGGTGAGAAGACATGTGAGGATATGTGTGGACTGTACAGAGTGGATGCAATTTGATAGGAAGGTTTATGAAAGTTATGTGGGCGGTTCTGGAATTTGATAGGCTTGCCTGAAGAGGTGAGTTTTCAGGGAACGCTTGAAGGTTTGGAGACTAGAGGAGAGTCTTATTGTGCGTGGGAGGGCATTCCACAGAGTGGGTGCAGCCTGAAGAAAGTCCTGTAATCGTGAGTGGGAGCGAGTAATGAGTGTGGATGAGAGAAGCGAAGTGATGTACGTTGGTGTAGTTTGGTTAGTGGCCTTGTGTATGAGTAAAAGTATTTTATATTTAAAACGGTAGAATACAGGTAACCAATGGAGGGACTGACAAAGCTGATCTGCAGATGATGAACGTCTAGCGAGGAAGATTAGCCTTACAGCTGCATTCAGAATGGATTGTAGTGGTGAGAGTCTCGTTTTGGGAAGACCAGTTAGGAGACTATTGCAATAATCAATGCGGGAGATAATGAGAGCGTGGATTAGCGTTTTAGCAGTGTCTTGTGTAAGGTATGGTCGTATTTTGGATATGTTTCTTAGATGTTTGTAACATGATTTTGAGACAGATTGAATGTAGGGAACAAAGGACAGTTCAGAGTCAAGGATGACACCTAGGCAGCGAGCTTGTGGGGTAGGGAAGATTGTCGAGTTTTCAACAGTGATAGAGATATCAGGTTGGTAACTACTATTGGCCGGTGGAAATATAATTAACTCTGTTTTTGAAACATCCAGTTTGAGGTGGCGAGATGTCATCCAGGAAGAAATGGCAGAAAAGCATTCAGTGACACAGTCCAGTACAGATAGGGACAAGTCAGGTGAGGATAGGTAGATCTGAGTATCATCTGCGTACAGATGATACTAAAATCCAAAAGAGCTGATTAGTTTACCAAGAGATGAGGTATAGATAGAGAAAAGCAGAGGACCCAAGACTGAGCCTTGTGGTACTCCAACTGAGAGAGGTAGCGAAGAGGAGGTGGAATCAGAGAAGCGAACACAGAAGGAGCGATTAGATAAGTAGGATAGGAACCAAGAAAGGGTTGTGTCTTTAAGACCTAGGGATTGTAGTGTCTGTATGAGAAGATAGTGGTCAACCGTGTCAAATGCAGCAGAGAGATCTAGAAGAATAAGTAGTCAGTAATGGCCTTTAGACTTCGTAGTGATCAAATCATTAACCACTTTAGTCAGTGCTGTCTCTGGAGTGTTGTGAACGGAAGCCTGACTGAAGTGGGTCCAATAAATTGTGTGAGTTAAGATGACCAGCAATTCTGCAGCCTAGAAATTTGCAGCTGCATAGTCATGTGCGTGCAATCATAAATTAGGCCCAGGATGTGGTATTGTGTTTCTAATATTAATCCCAATGTGAACCCATATCACCTGTCTATGATGTGTTATTATGTAGAATGGTCTGCATTAGTTCTGCAGTATTAGCGCAGGGTGTGATGGGTGGAGGAACTCGTTTGGTATGATGCAGATTCAAAGTCATGCTTGGAGCACATTATTGTCAGATTCCACACAAATATTTGCTTATGCTGCAATTCTGAACGGATTTGGTCTATTATATCAAGCGGAAAAATTCTGTTACTGTGCTTGCTTATCACCATTGCCGCACTTTGGTCAATTCATCTTAGAGCTCGTGTTGTTTTTGTGTGTTGTCAAATACTGTGACAGAGACAACATGCTAAAGGCCTAGCAGCCATATATATGTATTACTGGATAGTACGTATATTATGCATGCACATATATATTCACAACATTAATAAAACTATAACAGACATGAAATCCTTTGAGCCACAATTGTGGACAAGTGCAGGAAATTCCCATCCAATTAGGGAAAGTTGAAAAAGGATATTGTGACAAAATTGTCACAATATACAAGCCATATGTTCCGCAATGCGCTGAGCCGGTTCATGAGCCAATCACAGCTCGCGGACCGGCAGCCAATCAGGAGCCTCCGCTGCCGGTCCGCGAACTCTGATTGGCTCACGAACTGGCGGCTGGTTTGAAGTCCTACACGCCGCCGCCCAACATAGCGGCGCTCTCCTCCCTGTCCTGACCCCCTGCCAGCCGAGACACGCCGCCGGATGGAGCAGCAGCGGTAAGCAGCACAGTGGGGGTGGGGGGGCACTGTGGGGGCATTTGTGGATCTGGCACTGTAGGGGCATTTGTATACCTGGCACTGTGGGGGCATTTGTATACCTGGGACTGTGGGGGCATTTGTATACCTGACACTGTGGGGGCATTTGTATACCTGGCACTGTGGGGGCATTTGTATATCTGGCACTGTGGGGGCATTTGTGGATTTGGCACTGTGGGGGCATTTGTATACCTGGCACTGTGGGGGCATTTGTGGATCTGGCACTGTGGGGGCATTTGTATACCTGGCACTGTGGGGGCATTTGCATACCTGCCACTGTGGGGGCATTTGCATACCTGCCACTGTGGGGGCATTTGTATACCTGGCACTGTGGGGGCATTTGTATACCTGGCACTGTGGGGGCATTTATATACCTGACACTGTGGGGGCATTTGTATACCTGGCACTGTGGGGACAATTGTGGATCTGGCACTGTGGGGACAATTGTAGATCTGGCACTGTGGGGGCAATTGTGGATCTGGCACTGCACTATTGGGGGCATATGTGTATCGCGTCCCATTTTAATTGGCCACACCCATTTTTTAGTACCTCTAAGGGGCTGACCTACTGGGGGGCAGAGTAATTTTTTAAATTGAGAATTTTTGTATGGCCCCTGAAGAATTTTATAAATATCCAAATGGCCCTTGGTAGTAAAAAGGTTCCCCACCCTTGCTCTAGTGCCTAACCCTAACCCCCCCCCCCCAGCCTAACCCTCCCTACCTGCAGCCTAACCTTAACCCTCCCTCTAGTGCCTAACCCTAACTTCCTCCCGCAGCCTAACCCTAGCACTCCCCTAGTGCCTAACCCTAACCTTCCCTCCTGCAGCCTAACCCCCAACCCTCCCGCAACCTAATCTTAACCCTTCATCTAGTGCCTAACCTCCCCACAGCAGCCTAACCTTAACCCTCCCTCCAGTGCCTAACACTAACTCCCCCCACCGCCTAACCCTCCCCTCCTGCTGCCTAATCCTCCCTACATGACACCTAACCTCGCCTCCCGCAGCCTAACCCTAACCTCTCCTCCCGCAGCATAACCCTTTCCAGCATATACTCTTTAATGGTATGAAATCACTTTACTATTAGAGTATTATCCTATATAATAAAAAGCTAATGCTGCTCCTCACCTCTATGGGGGGAATTGAAGTGTTTTGCATGCCAGCAGCCACTAGATGATGCCCAACGGAACAATTCAAGTGTTTCTCCGTTTGGCCGTGCACAGCCACTCGCGCTGACATTACTGTTATGTTGTTCTGTCATTTTGATGGGCTGGTAACTAGTAGTGTAATAATAAATATACAGTTCACAAGTTTTCAATTATACCAGACCAGATTTATTTTCATATATTTTATCTTTGCATTAAACTTGCTGTCATCCTATTGCTTGTCTCCCTTATTCATTCTCCTGTGTAGTTATGAATTTCCGGTAATTGGCAGCCTTGAACTGTTTCTTCTTGCATGGCTTTTATTTATTTTTCTTCCTGTTTCAACCATCAGCTCTTTCTCTTCTCCCAACACTTTCTCCTCACCTCTCCTTCTCCCTCCCCACTGTATCTAGCACCACTTCCCCACTGTCTCCTGTGCATCTCTGACACTGGTGGGAGGGGTCAGATGTCATACCAACTGCAATTATATTCAAACTTGATGACATCATTTTTATCAGCACTCAATTTCATTATATAGATTTCTGGAAGTTTTTCTATTAAGCACTGTACGTATACAGTCATATTATGCATTAGAATCATCTCCTAATACTTGAACGCATGTGAAGAGCCACCCAGGAAGGAAAAAGACGGCCACCGATGCATTCGCAAATGAGGGTATAATTGCGATGCATACGCAGAATTCGAGTACCATCGACAGATGCAGTTGACCCAGGGCTACTCAAAATAATGAGAATTCAGTCACACCGGTGACATTTTTTTAGTCGCAATGCATTGCAGTCAGATACAAGCCCCGAAATTGGCCATGATCCACCTGTATTTTTCCAACCACTCCCCACAACACCATGTAACCTCCAACAAACGGGCACTTTCTGGCAATCGCTATGTGATCCCACCTTGCTGGGCCTGCATTCACATTGCGGCTCTGATGCGTGCGCAATGCACATGCGCAGTCCGCCAATAATCAGCCAATTTGCGATTTTGCAAGTGAAGCTGAATAAGGCCCCAGCTAACCCGTTCACACTGCCCGACGACCTGCGACATTCCCGGGACCAATCCTGCAAGCACTCCCGGGGTATCATGGCAATAACTTGGGTTTTTAGTAAAAGGGGTATGCGATATGAAGGAAAGGGAGAGAATGGGAATGGAGAGAAGTAAGGGTGGCTCTACCATAAAGCCTTGGGGCACCTTTTAACATTATTGCTAGGCCACGGCCACGTCGTTATTGGTGCTCCATGTCGTTATTGCTGGGCCATGTCGTCATTGCTGGGCCACGTCGTCATTGCTGGGCCACGTCGTCATTGCTGGGCCACGTCGTCATTACTGGGCCACGTCGCTATTGCTGGGCCACGTCGCTATTGCTGGGCCACGTCGTCATTGCTGGGCCACGTCGTCATTGCTGGGCCACGTCGCTATTGCTGGGCCACGTCACTATTGCTGGGCCACGTCGCGATTGTTGGGCCACGTCGCTATTGCTGGGCCACGTCTTTATTGCTCCATGTTGTTATTGCTGGGTAACGCCATTACTGCTGAGCCTCCATGTGTCTGTTTAACCACCTCCCAGTCACCTCTCATCACTTCTCCAAGACATTTCTGATACTGTGCCTCCTGATCGCAACAGCGCCTTGTGCATAGGCATTTTGTAACACTTGGAGGTTGTTGTTTTTTTAGGTTTTACGCACGTTCTATACCAAAAAATGCTCAACTACAGTACGTGACTATCGTCATTCCGTGGGGCTCAGAATCTGGCCCATACATTGCTGTCACCCCCGGGGCTGTCACTTCACGTTTTAATCAATACAAACTGTAATCATTAATTGATTGTTTTTTTAAACATTTTACACTTTTATTGTAAACTTTGCCATTACAAAAGCTGCGATAAAAGCTATAAAATGACTCAGATGCCTCTGACTCTGGGAAAGCGCCTACAGTAGGTCACACCGCCCGTAACCACCCATCTGAGCTCTGGGAGACAGCTGACAACACAGGAATGCACGAATACCATTGTACTATGAAACATGCTGTAGTTTATGAAAGTTCTAATAAATACCATTTTTATTTTCAATTTTAAAAAATCCTTTACAGAATTAGCCATTGCCACCTTTGGTGAGAAGTTACGCTATGAATCCACCACCCTTTCTGTAATGTAATATTTGCCCCCAGAGTACGTCCAATGCGCTTACCCAGCAATCTCAGGGCATAAGCTATTGCTTATAGGCGCCACAACTGACCGTCACGCTTTCATGGTACTTTAATGATTACGTATGGAAATCAAGTTTCTGCTACGTGGTTTTGTAAAGTCAGTTCCTCTGTGTCTGAAGTCTTTTCCGTTTCCACCAGGTGGTTTCCACAAGCTATCTGGATATCTTGGGGCTTGATTGGCACTGGAAGAAGGATGGTACCGGGCAGACCTATGTGATGTCGGGCACCCAGCACAGCGTCCTTTATGGCAAAGAACACAGAGGAACCAAGAAAGGTTGCTACCTCTTCAACAGCCTAAAATACAGAAGACGGAGATTAGTTCTGTCTAAATGTATAGAACATTATATATTTCCACCATCACTTTATTGTCTTAAACCACAACTTTAGTTTTAGCGCCATAGGGTCTAATTCAGACCTGATCGCAGCAGCAAATTTGTTCTCTAATGGGCAAAACCATGTGCACTGCAGGTGGGCAGGCCCGGCGCTACCCGCTCAGCAAAGGGATGCAAACCAGGTAGGCGTGTGTGTGTGCAGGGCCGTAACTACGTGTGTGCCAAGTGGGCTTGGCACACAGCGCAGTTGCCCTGAGGGCGCACGGCCAGCGGCATGTAATGAGTCAAATTAGCCAGCGGCATGTAATGAGACAAAGTAGCACAGTGGGGCATGTATCTGGCACAGTGGGGCATGTATCTGGCACAGTGGGGCAATGTATCTGGCACAGTGGGGCAATGTATTTGGCACAGTGGGGCAATGTATCTGGCACAGTGGGGCAATGTATCTGGCACAATGGGGCAATGTATCTGGCACAGTGGGGCAATGTATCTGGCACAGTGGGGCAATGTATCTGGCACAGTGGGGCAATGTAACTGGCACAGTGGGGCAATGTAACTGGCACAGTGGGGCAATGTATCTGGCACTGTGGGGCATGTATCTGGCACTGTGGGGTATGTATCTGGCACTGTGGGGCATTGTATCTGGCACTGTGGGGCAATGTAACTGGCACTGTGGGCCATTTTCAGTGTTCAGTGGCCACACCCCTTCTGGTGTGTGGCCACACCCATTTTTTCGGCGCGCGCACATGCTTCTTTTGGTGTGTGTGTTGTTTTTTTTTGGGGGGGGCGCCATTTTCTATCTTGCCCTGGGCTCCAAAAACCCTAGCTACGCCTCTGGTTTGCAGGGGGGGCGCCAAATACCGTAGCACCGGCCCTGCAGGGGAGGCAGATGTAACATGTGCAGAGAGAGTTAGATTTGGGTGGGGTGTGTTCAAACTGAAATCTTAATTGCAGTATAAAAATAAAGCAGCCAGTATTCACCCTGTACAGAAACAAAATAACCCACCCAAATCTAACTCTCTCTGCACATGTTACAGCATATCTGCCCTCAAAGCACTGCAGCATGGTTTTGCACATTAGAGAACAAATTTGCTGTTGCGATCAGGTTTGATTTAGGCTCATAGCCACTATTAGCTACGTTATTCATAATAAGATACTGGGAAGTGACATTTTTTGATGTTCCATTTATTGCCCACAGAAATGGTGACAAATATTGCTGTTTTAACATTGTGTAAGAATCAGCATAGGTTTAGTGGCAAAAAAATCACATTTGTCATCACAATACACCACCATTAATGAAACATTATATTATAATTTGCAAAGGGGCATCTCAGTCTGTCCCACGCCCCTACCACTCAGAATCAGGCCCCTGTGTAATCTATGTTCTGAACTGTCTTGCCAAATCGTTATTCCAACTTGCCTTGGGGAAACATCCCACATGGAGTATGGGAGACGATGGAAGCAGAGTTACATTGAGCTCGTCGGGTTGCGCTCTGCCGCTCACGGCCTCCTCCTGGTTGGCCTGGGCACCTCTAAGTGGCGGCTGCGGGGAGTATTTAATATCTTCATTTGTGTAAAGTTCCAATCCTTGCTTAAAGGCAGCTGTGACCTGTCAGGCAGGATACACAAAGTTGTGCTGTTAAAACAATGAATTTTACAAAAGCAAGTATGTCTACAGGGTGAATAATATGGTTATAGTCAGATGGTGCAGACAAGCACCCCCGAATTGAGAGCCGCAGTCTCACACAACAAAGAAAAAAAAATAACAATAAGAAAGGGTTTAAAATAATTCCCGGCGGTCGGAATCCAGGCACTACTCAGAATGCCGACATCGGCATCCCAGATAGGGTCACAAGCCCAGCGTCAGGATTCCAGAGGTATACAAGAAACTCCCCAATGAAACCAGGGGCAGTGCGGCCGATACTAGCCATATCGCTTGGTGCCCTGCCGCACATAGCAGCTTCTACTGACCTGTTCAATGGTCGCAGCCTGATTGACGCTGGAGCCAACATCAATGACAATATCTGTTCTTAGGTTCTGCGGGGACAATAGAAGCATTTATTATTTACAGTGAGGACACAGGGTGGGATATAAATTATAAAGCCTTGTTATATAGAGCCTTCATTTCCGAGCACTACTAGAGGAATGGCCGTTACAGCCAACACGAAAATGATTTATTTTACTATTTATAATACGATCAATGTCAGCAATTTAGGGAGTCACAAAATTAAGAGGTTTTAATTGATGCCAAAAATGTTTGTTATTGTAGACAGAATGGTTAATGCAGTATAACGTGGGGCAACAACGACGTATGTAGAACACGGGGTCATTCCGAGTTGATAGCTTGCTGGCGATTTTCGCAGCGTTCAGGTGAAAAAAATGGCATTTCTGCGCATGCCCCGCAATGCGCACGCGCGACATACGAGTACAAAGCTCTTTGTGGTTGTGCTCAGGTTCTAGCGAAGTTTTCCTTCGCAGTGGCGGCCGCAAGAAGATTGACAGGAAGGGGGCGTTACTGGGTGTCAAATGACTGTTTTCAGGGAGTGTTTGCAAAAACGCAGGCGTGTCTGGAAAAACGCAGGCGTAGCTGGGCGTTCGCTGGGCGGGTGTATGACGTCAAATCCAGACACGAATAGGCTGAAGTGATCGCCAGCGCTGAGTAGGTTCAGAGCTACTCTAAAACTGCACAAACTGTTTTTATAGAGCTCAGCTGCACATGCGTTCGCACTTCTGCTAAGCTAAAATACACTCCCCAGTGGGCAGCGGCATAGCGTTTACACGGCTGCTAAAACTAGCTAGCGAGCGATCAACTCGGAATGACCCCCATGTGCACTGCACAGCTTACAGTGGGGATAATTCAGAGTTGATTGCAGCAGCAAATTTTTTAGCAGTTGGGCAAAACCATGTGCACTGCAAGGGGGGGCAGATATAATGTGCAGAGAGAGTTAGATTTGGGTGGGTTATTTTGTTTCTGTGCAGGGTAAATACTGGCTGCTTTATTTTTACACTGCATTTTAGATTTCAGTTTCAACACACCCCACCCAAATCTAACTCTCTCTGCACATGTTACATCTGCCCCACCTGCAGTGCACATGGTTTTGCCCAACTGCTAACAAATTTGCTGCTGCGATCAACTCTAAATTAGGCCCAGTATTCATAATGTTGGTATGCAGCATGTCGACATTATTAGAATGCCAGCAAAATGTTCCTGGTGGTCCAGTAAGTGGCACCAAGGGAGGGGAGCAGGTACTCTTTACCCGGTTGCAGGGTCCTCCCCTCCTGCAGCCTAACCCTCTCCCTAATGCCTAACCCTAACCTCCTCTCCCGCAGCCTAGCCCTGTCCCTAGTGCCTAACCCTAACCTCCCCTCCCGCAGCCTAACCCTGTCCCTAGTGCCTAACCCTAACCTCCCCTCCCGTAAACCTAACCCTGTCCCTAGTGCCTAACCATAACCTCCCCTCCTGCAGCCGAACCCTTCCTTCCCCTCCCGCATCCTAACCTTCTCCCCAGTGCCTAACCCTAATCTCCCCCAGTGCCTAACCCTTAGCCTCCCTTCCTCAGCCTAACTACCCCAGTGCCTAACCCTAACCTCCCCTCCCGCAACCTAACCTTCTCCCCAGTGGCTAACCTTAACCTCCCCTCCCACAGCCTAACCCTCTCCTTAATGCCTAACCCTAACTCCCCTCCCGTAAACTAACCCTTCCTTCCCCTCCTGCATCCTGACCACTCCCCAGTGCCTAACCCTAATCCCCCCCAGTGGCTAACCTTAACCTCCCCTCCCACAGCCTAACCCTCTCCCTAATGCCCGTAAACTAACCCTTCCTTCCCCTCCTGCATCCTGACCACTCCCCAGTGCCTAACCCTAATCCCCCCCAGTGGCTAACCTTAACCTCCCCTCCCACAGCCTAACCCTCTCCCTAATGCCTAACCCTAACCTCCCTCCCGTAAACCTAACCCTTCCTTCCCCTCCCGCATCCTAACCTTCTCCCCATGTGCCTAACCCTAATCCCCTCAGTGCCTAACCCTTACCCTCCCCGCCCTTCCCACCCCCCCAGAGCCTAACCCTAAGCTCCCCTCCCGCAACCTAACCTTCTCCCCAGT
The DNA here is from genome assembly GCF_028390025.1 of Pseudophryne corroboree. NCBI lineage: Eukaryota > Metazoa > Chordata > Amphibia > Anura > Myobatrachidae > Pseudophryne > Pseudophryne corroboree. The sequence goes on along the minus strand of NC_086450.1, from coordinate 34,713,883 downwards.
GCCTAACCCTAACCTCCCCTTCATCAGCTTAACCCTGACCTCCCCTCCTGCACCTTAACCCTAACCTTCCCTTCAGCAGCCTAACCCTAACCTCCCCTCCCGCAGCCTAACCTTCTCCCCAGTGCCTAACCCTAACCTTCCCTTCAGCAGCCTAACCCTAACCTCCCCTTCAGCAGCCTAACCCTAACCTCCCCTTCGGCATCTTAACCCTAACCTTCCCTTCAGCAGCCTAACCCTAACCTCCCCTCCTGCAGCCTAACCTTCTCCCCAGTGCCTAACCCTAACCTCCCCTTCATCAGCTTAACCCTAACCTCCCCTCCTGCACCTTAACCCTAACCTTCCCTTCAGCAGCCTAACCCTAACCTCCCCTTCAGCAGCTTGACGCTAACTGTCGGCATTCTGAGAATGTCAACATTTCATAGGTCGACATTGTGCCAGATAGCGTCCAGCACTGCTGCAGCTGGAAACCTCATTGTGGCAGCATAAATCCCACTGTACCTTGTGCCTTCCTGTGCGACAGTCTAGCTCCACTTCAGTACATGCTGCGCCAAATATAAAATCCGGACTTTCTGTCCCCTCCTTCCAGTCGGAGGTTGAGACTGGGTCTGGGACCCTAAAAATTAGGATTATGACATCTCAATCAGGAAAAGAGTCCCATACATACTGTATCACCCTACTCTGAGGTGGCTTCTATATTATTATAGTGCATAATATGGATTATATAGATCAAAGCTCCTCATATGTGTTTTCCAGGTACTATTTATATTGCCTATTACCTATCCAAGAATACAGATGTGCCCTCTCTGACTGACAGTCGTGCTCCTCTCGGTGCGCAGGGCCCCATGTGACTCAGCTGTGCCGAGCCTCTCTCGCTGAAAATGTGCATCCTATTCGCATAAATAAAACAACCAGGAGCGACAAAACTACATTGCTAAATGATCAAGTTGTTGTGCGACATTTGTACATATGTATGCGACTGTGGGGTATATTCAATTAGCAGCGATAACGGACTTTTCGCGTGAAAAGTCCGGTTTTCGCGCGAAAAACCGGACTTTTCCCGCGAAACGCAATTACAGCCTATTCAATTTTCTTGGAAAATTTATCGGTGATCATTTTTTCACTAATTTCACTTCACCTACTCTGAAGCAGGTGAATAGTTGGGAAAAGTCACTATTTTAAGGTAAAAATGTTTGGATATGGTCCAGAACTCCTGGGACACCCCCCTTAATGACTAATTAGGCACGTTGAGGTTTTTAATTATTTTTAATTGGCCAATAATGACATGTCATTTTTGGGGTGAAAAAGTACAAAGTGATGGAAATTGGGGTTCAAGGTATGGGACAGGTATATTGGGGTGCTTTATGAGTGGGACAGGTGTTTTTAGGCTTGCAGATGGGAGTAATCGGTCTGTTTCCACTTTTTTTTAAAGTACCCTAAAATGACCCAAATATATACTTATACCCATTTTCATGTACCCCAAATTTAATGAGAGCATTTATTTTGCTCAAAAAAACTTGCTTTCTATCATTTTTTTGCATTTTTAAAAAAATGCATATAACAGCCATTTCACACAATTTAAGTCCCCAAAAACGCTCTAATGTGATCTCTAACACACTTCTCTTCTGTTTCCCTATGTTAGTTTAGCATTTTTTGGGGTACAGGCTGATTTCCCCATTTTCACCTGCACTTTTCACTGCAAGAATTTTCACGTGAAACCCGTTTGGAATTAAATAGGTCGAAAAATGGAGCATTTCCGCAGCAATTTTCGCCCGATTGCCGCGGAAAATTTTCGGGCGAAAAATTGCCGCGAATTTGCGGATAATTGAATACCCTAGTGTGTCTGAAGGGGACATTTACTAAGCAGTGATAAGAGCGGAGAAGTGAGCCAGTGGAGAAGTTGCCCCACCAACCAATCAGCAGCTCTGTATCATTTTATAGTATGCAAATTATAGCTGTTACTTCAGTGCTGATTGGTTGCCATGGCCAACTTCTCCACTGGCTCACTTCTCCGCTCTTATCACTGCTTAGTAAATGTTCCCCTGCATCTGTATACAAAGTGCTGTGACGCAGCGGCTGAGGCTCTCTCATGCCAAGTTCCGTTGTGCGACTCTATACGTCTGTAAAACCTATTCCTTTGCCAGATCGCAGCCCAGCATCTGCGGTACCCTGTGAGAGCTTCTGCAATGCAACTAAAGAAAAATGCGGTACGCTGCTACTCTTAGAACATCTCAGTCCCGCCAGGTGTCTCGCATCAGTAAGCAAGGACACATCTCCATACCATCCAGCTGTACCTTTTTAATAGGTACAGTACCTTTTTTTCATGGTCTGTACCGATTTTTGGCTTGCCAAACTGCCATTGAAAGTAAAGAAAAACCCGTGGCCACACCCCTTTTCTAATTTGTACCGATATTTATGTGTAAAATGTTGGAGGGCATCTCTACCTACATTGGGCCTCATTCAGAGATAGGAGAAAATAAAAAAGGAGCAATTTGCACCTTTAGAAAACAAAACTTTAATAGTCTGAAAAGGGCAAAAAAAGCTGAAAAAGTCGGAATAACGCCACGGAAGGTAATAGCCCCCGCCCTTTATGTGAACTGCAAACGACCTTGGTCCTAGATACTGTATGGCAGTACAGGCCTCTTGGCATTTATTGGAACATGTATTTAATAAAGAAATCTAAAGTATTCTGTTATTGTTACAGTATGCTGTTCGAGCAGCACTGGATGTCACCTGTTATATTATTTGGCATGAGGGTGCATTTCTCTGAACCATGCTGTGCTGTTATTTGGTATTTTGAACTCATCAGGAAATTGCTGCACATATTACTCTCTGCTGAGCAATAGGAGAAGGTAATGGGGCAGGCGTGCCGGATTGTTACTGATGTCTTGGTGGCACCCTAGGGGGTCAATTTACTAAGAATCGTGTTTGGTCCAAGGGGGTAATTCAGAGTTGAGCACAGCAGCAAATTTGTTAGCAGATGGGCAAAACCATGTGCACTGCAGGTGGGGCAGATAATAGGATTTTAATAACCTACCGGTAAATCCTTTTCTCGTAGTCCATAAGGGACACTGGGAATCCATTAAGTACCATGGGGTATAGACGGGTCCACTAGGAGCCTTGGGCACTTTAAAAACTTGATAGTGTGTGCTGGCTCCTCGCTCTATGCCCCTCCTACCAGGCTCAGTCTAGGAAACTGTGCCCGAGGAGACGGACATACTTTGAGAGAAGGATATAGAAAAAAATAAGAATTTACTTACCGATAATTCTATTTCTCGTAGTCCGTAGTGGATGCTGGGGACTCCGTAAGGACCATGGGGAATAGCGGCTCCGCAGGAGACTGGGCACAAAAGTAAAGCTTTAGAACTACCTGGTGTGCACTGGCTCCTCCCCCCATGACCCTCCTCCAAGCCTCAGTTAGGATACTGTGCCCGGACGAGCGTACACAATAAGGAAGGATTTTGAATCCCGGGTAAGACTCATACCAGCCACACCAATCACACCGTACAACTCGTGATCTAAACCCAGTTAACAGCATGATAACAGAGGAGCCTCTAGAAAAGATGGCTCACTACAGCAATAACCCGATTTTTTGGTAACAATAACTATGTACCAGTATTGCAGACAATCCGCACTTGGGATGGGCGCCCAGCATCCACTACGGACTACGAGAAATAGAATTATCAGTAAGTAAATTCTTATTTTCTCTAACGTCCTAAGTGGATGCTGGGGACTCCGTAAGGACCATGGGGATTATACCAAAGCTCCCAAACGGGCGGGAGAGTGCGGATGACTCTGCAGCACCAAATGAGAGAACTCCAGGTCCTCCTCAGCCAGGGTATCAATTTTGTAGAATTTTACAAACGTATTTGCTCCTGACCAAGTAGCTGCTCGGCAAAGTTGTAAAGCCGAGACCCCTCGGGCAGCCGCCCAAGATGAGCCCATCTTCCTTGTGGAGTGGGCATTTACAGATTTTTGGCTGTGGCAGGCCTGCCACAGAATGTGCAAGCTGAATTGTACTACAAATCCAACGAGCAATAGTCTGCTTAGAAGCAGGAGCACCCAGCTTGTTGGGTGCATACAGGATAAACAGCGAGTCAGATTTTCTGACTCCAGCCGTCCTGGAAACATATATTTTCAGGGCCCTGACAACGTCTAGCAACTTGGAGTCCTCCAAGTCCCTAGTAGCCGCAGGCACCACAATAGGTTGGTTCAGGTGAAACGCTGAAACCACCTTAGGGAGAAACGGAGGACGAGTCCTCAATTCCGCCCTGTCCGAATGGAAAATCAGATAAGGGCTTTTACAGGATAAAGCCGCCAATTCTGACACGCGCCTGGCCCAGGCCAGGGCCAACAGCATGACCACTTTCCATGTGAGATATTTTAACTCCACAGATTTAAGTGGTTCAAACCAATGTGACTTTTGGAACCCAAAAACTACATTGAGATCCCAAGGTGCCACTGGAGGCACAAAAGGAGGCTGTATATGCAGTACCCCTTTTACAACGTCTGAACTTCAGGGACTGAAGCTAGTTCTTTTTGGAAGAAAATTGACAGGGCCGAAATTTGAACCTTAATGGACCCCAATTTCAGGCCCATAGACACTCCTGTTTGCAGGAAATGTAGGAATCGACCCAGTTGAATTTCCTCCGTCGGGCCTTACTGGCCTCGCACCACGCAACATATTTTCGCCAAATGCGGTGATAATGTTTTGCGGTTACATCCTTCCTGGCTTTGATCAGGATAGGGATGACTTCATCCGGAATGCCTTTTTTCCTTCAGGATCCGGCGTTCAACCGCCATGCCGTCAAACGCAGCCGCGGTAAGTCTTGGAACAGACAGGGTCCTTGCTGGAGCAGGTCCCTTCTTAGAGGTAGAGGCCACGGATCCTCCGTGAGCATCTCTTGAAGTTCCGGTTACCAAGTCCTTCTTGGCCAATCCGGAGCCACGAATATAGTGCTTACTCCTCTCCATCTTATCAATCTCAGTACCTTGGGTATGAGAGGCAGATGAGGGAACACATACACTGACTGGTACACCCACGGTGTTACCAGAGCATCTACAGCTATTGCCTGAGGGTCCCTTGACCTGGCGCAATACCTGTCGAGTTTTTCCCAACGGTTTATAATCATGTGGAAGACTTCTGGGTGAAGTCCCCACTCTCCCGGGTGGAGGTCGTGTCTGCTGAGGAAGTCTGCTTCCCAGTTGTCCACTCCCGGAATTGCTGACAGTGCTATCACATGATTTTCCGCCCAGCGAAGAATCCTTGCAGCTTCTGCCATTGCCCTCCTGCTTCTTGTGCCACCCTGTCTGTTTACGTGGGTGACTGCCGTGATGTTGTCCGACTGGATCAACACCGGCTGACCTTGAAGCAGAGGTCTTGCTAAGCTTAGAGCATTGTAAATGGCCCTTAGCTTCAGGATATTTATGTGAAGTGATGTCTCCAGGCTTGACCATAAGCCCTGGAAATTCCTTCCCTGTGTGACTGCTCCCCAGCCTCGCAGGCTGGCATCCGTGGTCACCAGGACCCAGTCCTGAATGCCGACTCTGCGGCCCTCTAGAAGATGAGCACTCTGCAACCAACACAGGAGGGACACCCTTGTTCTTGGTGACAGGGTTATCCGCTGATGCATCTGAAGATGCGACCCGGACCATTTGTCCAGCAGGTCCCACTGGAAAGTTCTTGCGTGGAATCTGCCGAATGGGATTGCTTCGTAGGAAGCCACCATTTTACCCAGAACCCTTGTGCATTGATGCACTGAGACTTGGCTCGGTTTTAGGCGGTTCCTGACTAGCTCGGATAACTCCCTGGCTTTCTCCTCCGGGAGAAACACCTTTTTCTGGACTGTGTCCAGGATCATCCCTAGGAACAGAAGACGAGTCGTCGGAACCAGCTGCGATTTTGGAATATTGAGAATCCAATCGTGCTGCCGCAACACTACCTGAGATAGTGCTACACCGACCTCCAACTGTTCCCTGGATCTTACCCTTATCAGGGAATCGTCCAAGTAAGGGATAACTAAAATTCCCTTCCTTCGAAGGAATATCATCATTTCGGCCATTACCTTGGTAAAGACCCGGGGTGCCGTGGATTATCCATACGGCAGCGTCTGAACTGATAGTGACAGTTCTGTACCATAAACCTGAGGTACCCTTGGTGAGAAGGGTAAATTTGGACATGAAGGTAAGCATCCTTGATGTCCCGAGACATCATGTAGTCCCCTTCTTCCAGGTTCGCAATCACTGCTCTGAGTGACTCAATCTTGAATTTGAACCTCTGTATGTAAGTGTTCAAAGATTTTAGATTTAGAATCGGTCTCACCGAGCCGTCCGGCTTCGGTACCACAACAGTGTGGAATAATACCCCGTTCCCTGTTGCAGGAGGGGTACCTTGATTATCACCTGCTGGGAATACAGCTTGTGAATGGCTTCCAAAACTGTCTCCCTGTCAGAAGGAGACATCGGTAAAGCCGACTTTAGGAAACGGCGAGGGGGAGACGTCTCGAATTCCAATTTGTACCCCTGAGATATCACCTGAAGGATCCAGGGGTCTACTTGCGAGTGAGCCCACTGCGCGCTGAAATTCATTGAGACGGGCCCCCCACCATGCCTGATTCTGCTTGTAAAGCCCCAGCGTCATACTGAGGGCTTGGCAGAGGCGGGAGAGGGTTTCTGTTCCTGGGAACTGGCTGATTTCTGCAGCCTTTTTCCTCTCCCTCTGTCACGGGGCAGAAATGAGGAACCTTTTGCCCGCTTGTCCACGAAAAGACTGCGCCTGATAATACGGCGTCTTCTCATGTTGAGAGGCGACCTGGGGTACAAACGTGGATTTCCCAGCTGTTGCCGTGGCCACCAGGTCTGAAAGACCGACCCCAAATAACTCCTCCCCTTAATAAGGCAATACTTCCAAATGCCGTTTGAAATCCGCATCACCTGACCACTGTCGTGTCCATAACCCTCTACTGGTAGAAATGGACAACGCACTTAGACTTGATGCCAGTCGGCAAATATTCCGCTGTGCATCACGCATATATAGAAATGCATCTTTTAAATGCTCTATAGGCAAAAATATACTGTCCCTATCTAGAGTATCAATATTTTCAGTCAGGGAATCCGACCACGCCAACCCAGCACTGCACATCCAGGCTGAGGCGATTGCTGGTCGCAGTATAACACTAGTATGTGTGTAAATACATTTTAGGATACCCTCCTGCTTTCTATCAGCAGGATCCTTAAGGGCGGCCATCTCAGGAGAGGGTAGAGCCCTTACAAGCGTGTGAGCGCTTTATCCACCCTAGGGGGTGTTTCCCAACGCACCCTAACCTCTGGCGGGAAAGGATATAATGCCAATAACATTTTAGAAATTATCAGTTGTTATCGGGGGAAACCCACGCATCATCACACACCTCATTTAATTTCTCAGATTCAGGAAAACTACAGGTAGTTTTTCCTCACCGAACATAATACCCCTTTTTGGTGGTACTCGTATTATCAGAAATGTGTAAAACATTTTTCATTGCCTCCATCATGTAACGTGTGGCCCTACTGGAAGTCACATTTGTCTCTTCACCGTCGACACTGGAGTCAGTATCCGTGTCGGCGTCTATATCTGCCATCTGAGGTAACGGGTGCTTTAGAGCCCCCTGACGGCCTATGAGACGTCTGGACAGGCACAAGCTGAGTAGCCGGCTGTCTCATGTCAACCACTGTCTTTTATACAGAGCTGACACTGTCACGTAATTCCTTCCAACAGTTCATCCACTCAGGTGTCGACCCCCTAGGGGGTGACATCACTATTACAGGCAATCTGCTCCGTCTCCACATCATTTTTCTCCTCATACATGTCGACACAAACGTACCGACATACAGCACACACACAGGGAATGCTCTGATAGAGGACAGGACCCCACTAGCCCTTTGGGGAGACAGAGGGAGAGTTTGCCAGCACACACCAGAGCGCTATATATATACAGGGATAACCTTATATAAGTGTTTTTCCCCTTATAGCTGCTGTATCTTTAATACTGTGCGTAATTAGTGCCCCCCCCCCCTCTCTTTTTTAACCCTTTCTGTAGTGTAGTGACTGCAGGGGAGAACCAGGGAGCTTCCCTCCAACGGAGCTGTGAGGGAAAATGGCGCCAGTGTGCTGAGGAGATAGGCTCCGCCCCCTTATCGGCGGCCTTATCTCCCGTTTTTCTATGTATTCTGGCAGGGGTTAAATGCATCCATATAGCCCAGGAGCTATATGTGATGCATTTTTTGCCATCCAAGGTGTTTTTATTGCGTCTCAGGGCGCCCCCCCCCCCCAGCGCCCTGCACCCTCAGTGACCGGAGTGTGAAGTGTGCTGAGAGCAATGGCGCACAGCTGCAGTGCTGTGCGCTACCTTGTTGAAGACAGGACGTCTTCTGCCGCCGATTTTCCGGACCTCTTCTGTCTTCTGGCTCTGTAAGGGGGCCGGCGGCGCGGCTCTGGGACCCATCCATGGCTGGGCCTGTGATCGTCCCTCTGGAGCTAATGTCCAGTAGCCTAAGAAGCCCAATCCACTCTGCACGCAGGTGAGTTCGCTTCTTCTCCCCTTAGTCCCTCGATGCAGTGAGCCTGTTGCCAGCAGGTCTCACTGAAAATAAAAAACCTAAAACTAAACTTTTCACTAAGCAGCTCAGGAGAGCCACCTAGTGTGCACCCTTCTCGTTCGGGCACAAAAATCTAACTGAGGCTTGGAGGAGGGTCATGGGGGGAGGAGCCAGTGCACACCAGGTAGTTCTAAAGCTTTACTTTTGTGCCCAGTCTCCTGCGGAGCCGCTATTCCCCATGGTCCTTACGGAGTCCCCAGCATCCACTTAGGACGTTAGAGAAAAGGAAAGTGGTGAGATTACGAACCAGCACACAGAACAAGAGGAAAGCCAATCTAACCAAACTTGAAACAGGAACAGCAACAGCTGAACCAACCAGAATACTTAACTAAGTAACAGTGCAGGAAGAACTAAGCGCTGGGCGGGTGCCCAGTATCCTCTACGGATTACGAGAAAAGGATTTACCAGTAGGTAAATAAAATCCTATTTTCTCTTACGTCCTAGGGGACACTGGGAATCCATTTAGTACCATGGGGAAGTGCTGAGGTTCCTGCAGAACTAATTGACCAAACTGAAGGTCCTTTACGTCAACCTCCTGTAACGGTTCAAACTGCAGCACCACATTGAGATCCCAAGGTGCCGTGGGAGGCACAAAGGGAGGCTGGATGTGTAGAACACCTATCAAGAACATCTGGACCTTAGGGAGAGAAGCTAATTGTTTCTGAAAGTAAACAGACAAGGCCAAAATCTGGACTTTAATGGTGCCTAGGTGCAGGCCCACCTCCACTCTCGACTGCAAAAAAAGCAGGAGACGTCCCAGATGAAAATCCACTGCAGAATATTGTCTGGTGGTAATGTTTAGACGTTACCCCCTTCCTGGCTTAGATCATAGTCGGGAAGACCTTGTCAGGAATCCCTCTCCTGGCTAAAATCAGCCGTTCAACTTCCATGCCGTTAAACATAGCCGCGGTATGTATAGGTAGTATTGATAGACGAACGGGCCCTGTTGCAGAAGATCCTTGCGAAGAGGTAGAGGTCACGGATCTTCAATCAGCATCCCGAGAAGATCCGCGTACCAGGCCCTTCTAGGTCAGTCCGGAGCAATGAGGATTGCTTGAACATTTTCCCTTTTTATTCTCTTTAGAATTCTTGGGATCAGAGGAAAGGAGGAAACACGTACACCAGCTGGTAGACCCACAGAGTTGTCAGGGCGTCTACTGCCACTGCTTGTGGGTCACTCGACCTGGAACAGTACCGCTTTAGCTTCTTGTTGAGTCAAGAGGCCATCATATCGATCTGTGGATATCCCCACCGACTTGTCAACCACCGGAGCACCTCCGGGTGGAGGCCCCCCTCCCCTGGGTGTAGGTCGTGTCTGCTGAGGAAGTCTGCTTCCAAGTAGTCTACTGAATGAAGACTCCCGACAACGGCACGGCGTGTTTTTCCACCCAGAGGAGAATTCTTGACACCTCTGACATTGCTGCTCTGCTTTTTGTTCCACCCTGTTGGTTTATGTACGTTATCGCCGTTACATTGTCCGAATGGACTTGAATAGCCTGATTCCGAAGTAGAGATGAGGCCTGCAGAAGGGCGTTGTAGATTGGTAACAACATATGAAAAAACAGCGCTAAGAATGAATCTGAAAACAGGTAATTTCTTAAAATAAATCACATTAATTTAATAATACTAAGACATATATAAAAAATAATCACAAATAAAACCATGAATCCTAGAGCCTCTATAGCCAGTCTCTGACCACCGACAGATGATGTGTGTAAGCACACCCAATATTATTAATGTTTCTGTGACCGGTCACATTATCAACAGGATCCTTATTTTAAGGTATGCAGATGCGTCCAATCTTGTAGGTATAATTACCAGATATTTTGTGGATTAGCCTGGTATCCCACCTAGCGAAGGTCCAGAGGCTGTCTCCGATCCGACGCAGAGGTTTGGTGGTTCTCCCTGTATTAATTTTCCACGTCCATGAGCTGTAAGTGTCCAAGATGACAGTAACTGCAGAAATGTCCTTAAGGTGGCTTAATGGTGTCAGGTTCAAAGGCTGGTCCCCTTACACGTTTTGCTGGCGTTTGGCAGCTTTATCAAAGGTGCTAATGCTGGGCTCATATGGCTCTTATATAGGGATATCAATTATCCATACAAAAAACACCTGTTCAGATTAGTTATATTTATAAGCACAAAATGATTTTATTTATACATATATAGCAGCAGTTGTAGATTGCCCTGAGTTCCAGGATGTTTATTGGAAGGACGACTTCCCAACTTGACCATCTTCCTTGAAACTGCACCCCCTGGGTGACTGCTCCCCAACCTCTGAGGCTTGCGTCTGTGGTTAGCAGAATCCAATTCTGAATCCCGAACCTCCGATCCTCGACGAGGTGAGATGTCTGTAGCCACCACAGAAGGGAGATTCTGGCTCTTGGCGACAGACCGATCCTCTGGTGCATGTGAAGATGCGATCCAGACCATTTGTCCAACAGATCCAGCTGGAAGGGCCTCGCATGAAACCTTCCATTTTGAAGCGCCTTGTAAGAGGCCACCATTTTCCCCAGAAGGTGAATGCACAGATGCACTGAGATCCGGGTTGGCTTCAGGACAGCCCGAACCATCGACTGGATTACTATAACCTTCTCCAAGGGAAGGAACACTCTCTGAGACTCTGTGTCCAGTATTATACCCAGGAAAGGAAGCCTCTACATCGGTTACAGGTGAGATTTTGGTAAGTTCAGAATCCACCCATGATCCAGGAGTAGTCTGGTTGAGAGGCCAATGCTGTCCAACAACCGCTCCCTGGACGGAGCCTTTATCAGAAGATCATCCAGGTACGGAATTAGGTTCACTCCCTGTTTGCGGAGTAGAAACATTATCTCTGCCATCACCTTGGTAAACACTCTAGAGATGAGCGGGTTCGGTTTCTCTGAATCCGAACCCGCCAGAACTTCATGTTTTTTTTCACGGGTCCGAGCGACTCGGATCTTCCCGCCTTGCTCGGTTAACCCGAGCGCGCCCGAACGTCATCATGACGCTGTCGGATTCTCGCGAGGCTCGGATTCTATCGCGAGACTCGGATTCTATATAAGGAGCCGCGCGTCGCCGCCATTTTCACACGTGCATTGAGATTGATAGGGAGAGGACGTGGCTGGCGTCCTCTCCGTTTAGAATTAGAATAGATTAGAGAGACACTTGATTTACTAATTTTGGGGAGCATTAGGAGTACTCAGTAGTGTACAGTGCAGAGTTTTGCTGATAGTGACCAGTGACCACCACTTTTATTTATAATCCGTTCTCTGCCTGAAAAAAGCGATACACAGCACACAGTGACTCAGTCACATACCATATCTGTGTGCACTGCTCAGGCTCAGGCCAGTGTGCTGCATCATCTATATATATTATATATCTGTCTGACTGCTCAGCTCACACAGCTTATAATTGTGGGGGAGACTGGGGAGCACTACTGCAGTGCCAGTTATAGGTTATAGCAGGAGCCAGGAGTACATAATATTATATTAAAATTAAACAGTGCACACTTTTGCTGCAGGAGTGCCACTGCCAGTGTGACTAGTGACCAGTGACCTGACCACCAGTATATAATATTAGTAGTATACTATCTCTTTATCAACCAGTCTATATTAGCAGCAGACACAGTACAGTGCGGTAGTTCACGGCTGTGGCTACCTCTGTGTCGGCACTCGGCAGCCCGTCCATAATTGTATATACCAGTGACCTAACCGTGGTTTTTTTTTCTTTCTTTATACATACATACTAGTTACGAGTATACTATCTCTTTATCAACCAGTCTATATATTAGCAGCAGACACAGTACAGTGCGGTAGTTCACGGCTGTGGCTACCTCTGTGTCGGCACTCGGCAGCCCGTCCATAATTGTATATACCACCTAACCGTGGTTTTTTTTTCTTTCTTTATACATACATACTAGTTACGAGTATACTATCTCTTTATCAACCAGTCTATATATTAGCAGCAGACACAGTACAGTGCGGTAGTTCACGGCTGTGGCTACCTCTGTGTCGGCACTCGGCAGCCCGTCCATAATTGTATATACCACCTAACCGTGGTTTTTTTTTCTTTCTTTATACATACATACTAGTTACGAGTATACTATCTCTTTATCAACCAGTCTATATATTAGCAGCAGACACAGTACAGTGCGGTAGTTCACGGCTGTGGCTACCTCTGTGTCGGCACTCGGCAGCCCGTCCATAATTGTATATACCACCTAACCGTGGTTTTTTTTTCTTTCTTTATACATACATACTAGTTACGAGTATACTATCTCTTTATCAACCAGTCTATATATTAGCAGCAGACACAGTACAGTGCGGTAGTTCACGGCTGTGGCTACCTCTGTGTCGGCACTCGGCAGCCCGTCCATAATTGTATATACCACCTAACCGTGGTTTTTTTTTCTTTCTTTATACATACATACTAGTTACGAGTATACTATCTCTTTATCAACCAGTCTATATATTAGCAGCAGACACAGTACAGTGCGGTAGTTCACGGCTGTGGCTACCTCTGTGTCGGCACTCGGCAGCCCGTCCATAATTGTATATACCACCTAACCGTGGTTTTTTTTTCTTTCTTTATACATACATACTAGTTACGAGTATACTATCTCTTTATCAACCAGTCTATATATTAGCAGCAGACACAGTACAGTGCGGTAGTTCACGGCTGTGGCTACCTCTGTGTCGGCACTCGGCAGCCCGTCCATAATTGTATATACCACCTAACCGTGGGTTTTTTTTCTTTCTTTATACATACATACTAGTTACGAGTATACTATCTCTTTATCAACCAGTCTATATATTAGCAGCAGACACAGTACAGTGCGGTAGTTCACGGCTGTGGCTACCTCTGTGTCGGCACTCGGCAGCCCGTCCATAATTGTATATACCACCTAACCGTGGTTTTTTTTTCTTTCTTTATACATACATACTAGTTACGAGTATACTATCTCTTTATCAACCAGTCTATATATTAGCAGCAGACACAGTACAGTGCGGTAGTTCACGGCTGTGGCTACCTCTGTGTCGGCACTCGGCAGCCCGTCCATAATTGTATACTAGTATCCAATCCATCCATCTCCATTGTTTACCTGAGGTGCCTTTTAGTTGTGCCTATTAAAATATGGAGAACAAAAATGCCACTCCTAGATGGGCCCGGTGTTTGTGTCGGCCACTAGGGTCGCTAATCTTACTCACACAGCTACCTCATTGCGCCTCTTTTTTTCTTTGCGTCATGTGCTGTTTGGGGAGGGTTTTTTGGAAGGGACATCCTGCGTGACACTGCAGTGCCACTCCTAGATGGGCCCGGTGTTTGTGTCGGCCACTAGGGTCGCTTATCTTACTCACACAGCGACCTCGGTGCAAATTTTAGGACTAAAAATAATATTGTGAGGTGTGAGGTATTCAGAATAGACTGAAAATGAGTGTAAATTATGGTTTTTGAGGTTAATAATACTTTGGGATCAAAATGACCCCCAAATTCTATGATTTAAGCTGTTTTTTAGTGTTTTTGGAAAAAAACACCCGAATCCAAAACACACCCGAATCCGACAAAAAAAATTCGGTGAGGTTTTGCCAAAACGCGTTCGAACCCAAAACACGGCCGCGGAACCGAACCCAAAACCAAAACACAAAACCCGAAAAATTTCAGGCGCTCATCTCTAAAACACTCTCTGTGCCGTGGAGAGACCAAATAGCAGGGCCTGGAACTGGTAGTGACAGTCCTGCAGTGCAAACCGTAGATAAGCCCGATGAGGCGGCCAGATTGGAATGTGAAGGTACGTATCCATGATATCCAGAGACACTAGGAATTTCCCCTCCTCCAGACCTGAGATCACCGCTCTCAGAGACCCATCTTGAATTTGAACGTAAGTACGGGTTCAACGACTTGAGGTTCAAAATTGGTCTTACTGAACCGTCCAGTCTCGGTACTACAAACAAGTTGGAATAATGGGGGTCATTCCGAGTTGATCGCTCGCTAGCAGTTTCTAGCAGCCGTGCAAACCCTATGCCGCCGCCCACTGGGAGTGTATTTTAGCTTAGCAGAAGTGCGAACGCAGTGCGCCTGCCAAAAATATTTGTGCAGTTTCAGAGTAGCTCAAAACCTACTCAGCCCTTGCGATCACTTCAGACTGTTCAGTTCCAGATTTGACGTCACACACCCGCCCAGCCACGCCTGTGTTTTCCCTGCCACGCCTGTATCTTTCCGAACACTCCCTGAAAACGGTCAGTTGCCACCCAGAAACGCCCACTTCATGTCAATCACTCTGCGGCAACCAGTGCGATTGAAATGCATCGCTAGACCCTGTGCCAAACTGCATAGTTCGTTGTGCCCTTACGTCGCGCGTGCGCATTGCACCACATGCGCAGAACTGCCGTTTTTTAGCCTGATCGCTGCGCTGCGAATAAATGCAGCTAGCGATCAACTCGGAATGACCCCCTATATCCCTTGTTTTGCAGATGAAGTGGAACTGGAACAATTACCTGAGTCTGTACCAGTTTTTGAATGGCAAGGTTATACTTGCCTCTTGTGAAACTGGTAAGCCTGATTTGAAGAATCTGTGAGGTGGGAGCTCCTGAAACTCCAGTCTGTAGCCCTGAGAAATATGATCTATGACCCAGGGATCCTGGCACGAACCTGTCCAGATGTGACTGAAAAATTTAGTCGGGCTCCCACCTGCCAGTCTTCCAGGCAGTGCAGTCCACCGTCATGCTGAAGGCTTTGAGGAAGCAGAGCTTGAGCTCTGTTCCTGTGAACCGGCAGTTGCTGGTTTGCGTGGTTTACCTCTAGCACCTCTGGTGGCTCTAGAAGAACCTCTGGTTTTGCCCTTAAATTTGGCAGTCCGAAAGGACTGTAGATTAGGTCCTGAGTAGGCCTTCCTGGCTGGGGGAGCTGCAGAAGGAAGATACGTGGACTTACCCGCAGTAGCTTTGGAGATCCATTTGTCTAGTTCGTCTCCAAATAAAGCCTCTCTTGTGAAGGGTAGGCCTTCCACACCTTTCCTGGAGTCCGAGTCAGCAGTCCACTGGCGTAGCCATAAGCCTCTGCGTGCTGACACTGCCATAGCAGTGGTGCGTGCATTAAGCAAGCCTATTTCCTTTATGGCTTCCACCATAAAATTCGCAGAGTCCTGTATATGTTGCAGTAGTAAAATAATCTCCCCCTGAGGCAAGGTATCTAACCCCTCAAGTAGGTTACCCGACCATTTGGCGATGGCCTTATTATTAATCCACCCACATGCTATAGTGGGTCTCTGGGCCACCCCAGCAGCTGCATACAAAGATGTGAGTGTAGTCTCAAATCTACGATCAGCCGTGTCTTTTAGGGAGGCTGCACCCGGGACAGGTAATACAATTTTCTGTGACAGCCTGGATACTGATGCATCCACTATCGGTGGATTTTCCCATGTTTTCCTATCCCCAGGAGTAAAGGGAAAAGATGATATCAACCTTTTAGGGATTTGAAATTTCCTATCAGGATTAACCCACGGTTCTTCAAACAGGTTATTTAGTTGCTCTGACGCAGGAAAAGTGGCTGAGGATTTCTTTTTACATTAAAATAAGATTCCTCAGCCTCCTCTGTCACCTTATCAGGGATATGCGGAACTTCTATGATAGCGTCTATGAGAGCCTCTATTCCCTGTGACAGAGTAGCCTCACCTACCTCTGAGTCCACCTCCCCCTACTCCATGTCTGACCCTTCATCATCAGAGTCAGACTGCAGGATATGGGCCAAAGGACGTTTTTGCGGACAAATGGCAGGGGACTGAGACGCTGGTTTGAGTCTTTTCATAAACTCAGTCACCGATTGTCTTAAGTATTGCGTCTCTTTCTCATTGCGGGACAATTTAGTAGAAATATTGGAAATCATTCCCCTAATGAAGTCCAGCCAAGCTGGCTCTGCCCTGCTAGCCTGAGAGGGTACACTGCACTGAGTACACTATAGTGAACCCCCTGGAGAAGAGGTACACTGACAGTCGGGTCACAGACCAAGTACCCAGATTGGGGACTTAGTACACTAGTAAGCGCTCCCTCCCTGCTATGACCCTCTGGTACCGCTCAGGTAATCTGGAGTCTCTCCAGAGGAGCTGCGCGTCCCTGTCAGTCAGCGTCTGCGTCCACTGCAGAGGAAAAATGGCGCTGGTGAGCTGCTGGATTTGCTCATATGGCACGCGGTCTTCCCACACTTTTTTATACTGGCTGAGATAATTTTTTGCCTAAAATGGAGTCAGCCCCCTTTTAAGTCTGTGATGCCAGTCTGGGTACTGTGTATACATATAGTGTACCGAGACTCAGTTCACTCGCTCAGAAGCCGTGTGTCTGCACTGTGTACTGAGTCTGGAGACCCAGCCGCCCCATCTAGAAGCCGTGCACTTCTGTACCCTCATGCCGCCATAATGGCCGGCGACCCGCTAACCGGGACGCCGGCTTAGTACTTAACACTCTTCTATCTTCTGACTCTGTTAGGGGTGGCGGCATGCTGCGGGAATGTACGCTCGCTGTGGTGTGGCTTGCAAATAGTTCCCTCATGAGCTAGCGTCCTGTTAGCGGGGGAACGGGACCATTAACCCTTCAAGAGGTTGGTCCGTTCCCCTTCCCTAAGTCCCACGAAGCAGGCAGGATGGTACCATCCAGTCCTGGCTGAAAATATCAAACATAAAATAAATGCAGAAAACTCTTCAGGAGCTTCCTGCGACGTGACCGGCTCCTCCGGGCGCATTTTCTAAACTGAGTCTGGTAGGAGGGGCATAGAGGGAGGAGCCAGCGCACATGATCAAATTCTTAAAGTGCCCAAGGCTCCTAGTGGACCCGTCTATACCCCATGGTACTAAATGGATTCCCAGTATCCCCAAGGACGTAAGAGAAATAACATTTTCAGAGAGTTAGATTTAGGTGGGTTATAGTGTTTCTGTGCGGGGTAAATACCGGCTGCTTTATTTTTACACTGCAATTTAGATTTCAGTTTGAAGACATCCCACCTAAATCTAACTCTCTCTCTGCACATGTTACATCTGCCCCCCCTGCAGTGCACATGGTTTTGCCCAACTGCTAACAAATTTGCTGCTGCGATCAACTCTGAATTACCCCCCAAGATCAAATAGGTTGGGCAATGCTGGTATATGTGAGAGTTTTTCAAGATCATACACTCAAATTTACTAAGAATTGTGTTTGACAATCACATAAATGTGGGGGAATTAAGTTGCGTTTACGAGAAGTAGTGAATCAGTGAAGAGATGTGTGTGTGTGTGTGTGTGTGTGTGTGTGTGTGTGTGTGTGTGTGTGTGTGTGTGGTTCTTTACCTGTAGTGATTTGCTGCTGAGAGGCAGATTCTCCGGTGAAAAGCTTCTTGTATCTATGTAAAGCAGAAAAGGGGACTCAGATAATGTGTCACAGTGACATAGTCCCAGTCTCCCCCACAGTCATATCGTCCTTCACATACATAACATATACACTTACACATTCCCTCCACGTGGCTTCTGGATTCAAACTGATGATCGGCTGCAGGCGCTGGAGAAGGGTCTGACACGCTTCCTGCCAAAGCAATCACATCGTTATAACATATATTGTAGAACAAATGAAAGGAAGGAGGGGGGGGGGGGGGGGGGGGCTGCTGTGTTTTGTAAGTATGGGGCAGATGTATTAACCTGGAGAAGTGATAAAGCAGTGATAAGTGCAAGGTGATAACGCACTAGCCAATCATTGCGGATTTAAAAAAATGACAGGAGCTGACTGGCTGGTGCGTAATCCCTTCTCCAGGCTTAATACATCTGCCCCTGGCCGGGATGTACTAATGTACGTCGTCGCCCAGCGCAACGATGCAGATCGCATATGTACTTACATGTGCGATCAGCATTGCGGAGGACAGCTCTTCCGATAAGAGTTGTCCTCTGCGATGCGCAGCGGCTGCCTGACTTCCGGGACTCGGCCCCCAGGAGTCAGTCTGCACATGCGCAGGGTGACGGGGGCGGGCGCAAGGCATGCTGGGAGGGATCCGATCAGATCCCTCACACAGCTCTGCGGAGAGAAGCCTATAGGCTTCTGTGGGGTATAGCCAGCAAAAGCTGGCGAACCCCGCCGCGGCGCTGCCCTGCCGACCGGAAGTTAGTACATTCCAAAAATGCGGTAAACTGGAGTTTACTGCATTTTTCGTTTAGTAGATCCCGCCCCCTATGTTTGTTTTTTCATTTTGAATTTTTGATGTAACTCACATACTGTACAGGTAGGTGACCTGCAGCGAGATTGGTAACAAGGATATGCAGCATACTCAGCAGGTGCATGTATTAGCCAGAGAATGGAGCCAGGCGGCAGGACTGGCAGCACCGGTTACAGTAGTCAGGCAGCGTACGGATAGGCCAGTATCCAGTCAGGACAGTAAGCTATAACAGGCCAGGTCAATATTAAGGTTGAAAGTAGGGCAGTCAGCTGACAGACGGGTTCCAGTCAATGGATAGACAGTATCTGGCCAGTCAAAAGGTCGACCCCATACGGTCGACGTGGTCAGAAGGTCGACAAGTAAAAGGTCGACTGTGTCTAAGAATGACTGGTTCAAAATGTCAACATGACAATGGATGACACACATATGTCAACAAGTTTGTTTTTTTAAACGTCTGGGGCCCTTGTATGCGAGCGGCTGAGCAGCGCGCCGGGAGCTCAGGTTTCTCTGTGTGGCTGGACCGGCCCATGAATGAAGCTATCAACCTTCTGTCATGTCGTTGCGGACCTGCCCCCCACTGTGACAAGAATCATGTCACTGCACAGTGGTGGCGGCGGCTCTGAGGTAATGTGATACACATCATCACAAAAGTTCACAAAATTGAATTCTTATTAGAAAAAATAAATTATGTATATACATATTGGGGATTGGGCGACCTGTCCTGTGATTCTGACCCCTGTATGCACACCCTCATCTCTGGCTTGTCACTCTCCCCTGGGATCCAATAAGCACGCGTGAAAAAAACAAACAAAACAAAAATAGGATAACACGGAACGCTCTCCTCAAAAACAACAAAAACAACAAAAAAAACGTTCCAGACCAAAAACACTTTTTTCTTAATAAAATAGCAAAATAACTTACCTGTACCGCCATCACATGGACTGTATCCCCACAAGATTGTGCTATGCTGTCGGGATCTGACGCAACAGCAGAACTGCTTTCACCAATGCGGATATAGGCAATCGGGATTCGCAACTCCCGACTAGCCACCTGCACAAGGGTAACGGGATTTAATATATTTGCCAGCAGGTTAGAAAATTATGATTAGAACACACATTTTCTATCTATCTATCTATCTATCTATCTATCTATCTATCTATCTATCTATCTATCTATCTATCTATCTATCTATTTTTGTCTTAATACTAGCTAATTTGTATTGGTGATAATAAATATGCACATTAAAGTAATGCAGTCCTTGCATATGGGCCCTCATTCCGAGTTGTTCGCTCGCAAGCTGCTTTTAGCAGCATTGCACACGCTAAGCCGCCGCCTACTGGGAGTGAATCTTAGCTTAGCAGAATTGCGAACGAAGTATTCGCAATATTGCGAAAAGATTTTTCTGTGCAGTTTCTGAGTAGCTCGAGACTTACTCTTCCAGTGCGATCAGTTCAGTGCTTGTCGTTCCTGGTTTAACGTCACAAACACACCCAGCGTTCGGCCAGACACTCCCCCATTTCTTCAGCCACTCCCGCGTTTTTCCCAGAAACGCCAGCGTTTTTTCGCACACACCCATAAAACGGTAGAGATGAGCGGGTTCGGTTTCTCTGAATCCGAACCCGCCAGAACTTCATGTTTTTTTTCACGGGTCCGAGCGACTCGGATCTTCCCGCCTTGCTCGGTTAACCCGAGCGCGCCCGAACGTCATCATGACGCTGTCGGATTCTCGCGAGGCTCGGATTCTATCGCGAGACTCGGATTCTATATAAGGAGCCGCGCGTCGCCGCCATTTTCACACGTGCATTGAGATTGATAGGGAGAGGACGTGGCTGGCGTCCTCTCCATTTAGATTATAAGAGACTGAGAGAGATTTACTGGAGCTGACTAGGAGGAGTACTGTTACTGTAGAAGTGTAGAGACTGAGTGGAGAGAGTTTACTAGTGAGGACAGTGCAGTTTACTTTATAATCCGTTCTCTGCCTGAAAAAAGCGATACACAGCACACAGTGACTCAGTCACATACCATATCTGTGTGCACTGCTCAGGCTCAGGCCAGTGTGCTGCATCATCTATTATCTATATATAATATTATATATATCTGTCTGACTGCTCAGCTCACACAGCTTATAATTGTGGGGGAGACTGGGGAGCACTGCAGTGCCAGTTATAGGTTATAGCAGGAGCCAGGAGTACATAATATATTATATAGTGAGTGACCACCAGACACACAGTGCAGTTTATTTAATATATCCGTTCTCTGCCTGAAAAAAGCGATACACACAGTGACTCAGTCAGTCACATACCATATCTGTGTGCACTGCTCAGGCTCAGGCCAGTGTGCTGCATCATCTATATATATTATATATCTGTCTGACTGCTCAGCTCACACAGCTTATAATTTTGGGGGAGACTGGGGAGCACTACTGCAGTGCCAGTTATAGGTTATAGCAGGAGCCAGGAGTACATAATATTATATTAAAATTAAACAGTGCACACTTTTGCTGCAGGAGTGCCACTGCCAGTGTGACTAGTGACCAGTGACCTGACCACCAGTATATATAATATTAGTAGTATACTATCTCTTTATCAACCAGTCTATATTAGCAGCAGACACAGTACAGTGCGGTAGTTCACGGCTGTGGCTACCTCTGTGTCGGCACTCGGCAGCCCGTCCATAATTGTATATACCACCTAACCGTGGTTTTTTTTTCTTTCTTTATAGTCATACTAGTTACGAGTATACTATCTCTTTATCAACCAGTCTATATTAGCAGCAGACACAGTACAGTGCGGTAGTTCACGGCTGTGGCTACCTCTGTGTCGGCACTCGGCAGCCCGTCCATAATTGTATATACCACCTAACCGTGTTTTTTTTTTCTTTCTTTATACATACATACTAGTTACGAGTATACTATCTCTTTATCAACCAGTCTATATTAGCAGCAGACACAGTACAGTGCGGTAGTTCACGGCTGTGGCTACCTCTGTGTCGGCACTCGGCAGCCCGTCCATAATTGTATATACCACCTAACCGTGGTTTTTTTTTCTTTCTTTATACATACATACTAGTTACGAGTATACTATCTCTTTATCAACCAGTCTATATATTAGCAGCAGACACAGTACAGTGCGGTAGTTCACGGCTGTGGCTACCTCTGTGTCGGCACTCGGCAGCCCGTCCATAATTGTATATACCACCTAACCGTGGTTTTTTTTTCTTTCTTTATACATACATACTAGTTACGAGTATACTATCTCTTTATCAACCAGTCTATATTAGCAGCAGACACAGTACAGTGCGGTAGTTCACGGCTGTGGCTACCTCTGTGTCGGCACTCGGCAGCCCGTCCATAATTGTATATACCACCTAACCGTGGTTTTTTTTTCTTTCTTTATACATACATACTAGTTACGAGTATACTATCTCTTTATCAACCAGTCTATATATTAGCAGCAGACACAGTACAGTGCGGTAGTTCACGGCTGTGGCTACCTCTGTGTCGGCACTCGGCAGCCCGTCCATAATTGTATATACCACCTAACCGTGGTTTTTTTTTCTTTCTTTATACATACATACTAGTTACGAGTATACTATCTCTTTATCAACCAGTCTATATTAGCAGCAGACACAGTACAGTGCGGTAGTTCACGGCTGTGGCTACCTCTGTGTCGGCACTCGGCAGCCCGTCCATAATTGTATATACCACCTAACCGTGGTTTTTTTTTCTTTCTTTATACATACATACTAGTTACGAGTATACTATCTCTTTATCAACCAGTCTATATATTAGCAGCAGACACAGTACAGTGCGGTAGTTCACGGCTGTGGCTACCTCTGTGTCGGCACTCGGCAGCCCGTCCATAATTGTATATACCACCTAACCGTGGTTTTTTTTTCTTTCTTTATAGTCATACTAGTTACGAGTATACTATCTCTTTATCAACCAGTCTATATTAGCAGCAGACACAGTACAGTGCGGTAGTTCACGGCTGTGGCTACCTCTGTGTCGGCACTCGGCAGCCCGTCCATAATTGTATATACCACCTAACCGTGGTTTTTTTTTCTTTCTTTATACATACATACTAGTTACGAGTATACTATCTCTTTATCAACCAGTCTATATTAGCAGCAGACACAGTACAGTGCGGTAGTTCACGGCTGTGGCTACCTCTGTGTCGGCACTCGGCAGCCCGTCCATAATTGTATATACCACCTAACCGTGGTTTTTTTTTCTTTCTTTATACATACATACTAGTTACGAGTATACTATCTCTTTATCAACCAGTCTATATATTAGCAGCAGACACAGTACAGTGCGGTAGTTCACGGCTGTGGCTACCTCTGTGTCGGCACTCGGCAGCCCGTCCATAATTGTATATACCACCTAACCGTGTTTTTTTTTTCTTTCTTTATACATACATACTAGTTACGAGTATACTATCTCTTTATCAACCAGTCTATATTAGCAGCAGACACAGTACAGTGCGGTAGTTCACGGCTGTGGCTACCTCTGTGTCGGCACTCGGCAGCCCGTCCATAATTGTATATACCACCTAACCGTGGTTTTTTTTTCTTTCTTTATACATACATACTAGTTACGAGTATACTATCTCTTTATCAACCAGTCTATATATTAGCAGCAGACACAGTACAGTGCGGTAGTTCACGGCTGTGGCTACCTCTGTGTCGGCACTCGGCAGCCCGTCCATAATTGTATATACCACCTAACCGTGGTTTTTTTTTCTTTCTTTATAGTCATACTAGTTACGAGTATACTATCTCTTTATCAACCAGTCTATATTAGCAGCAGACACAGTACAGTGCGGTAGTTCACGGCTGTGGCTACCTCTGTGTCGGCACTCGGCAGCCCGTCCATAATTGTATATACCACCTAACCGTGGTTTTTTTTTCTTTCTTTATACATACATACTAGTTACGAGTATACTATCTCTTTATCAACCAGTCTATATTAGCAGCAGACACAGTACAGTGCGGTAGTTCACGGCTGTGGCTACCTCTGTGTCGGCACTCGGCAGCCCGTCCATAATTGTATATACCACCTAACCGTGGTTTTTTTTTCTTTCTTTATACATACATACTAGTTACGAGTATACTATCTCTTTATCAACCAGTCTATATATTAGCAGCAGACACAGTACAGTGCGGTAGTTCACGGCTGTGGCTACCTCTGTGTCGGCACTCGGCAGCCCGTCCATAATTGTATATACCACCTAACCGTGGTTTTTTTTTCTTTCTTTATACATACATACTAGTTACGAGTATACTATCTCTTTATCAACCAGTCTATATATTAGCAGCAGACACAGTACAGTGCGGTAGTTCACGGCTGTGGCTACCTCTGTGTCGGCACTCGGCAGCCCGTCCATAATTGTATACTAGTATCCAATCCATCCATCTCCATTGTTTACCTGAGGTGCCTTTTAGTTGTGCCTATTAAAATATGGAGAACAAAAATGTTGAGGTTCCAAAATTAGGGAAAGATCAAGATCCACTTCCACCTCGTGCTGAAGCTGCTGCCACTAGTCATGGCCGAGACGATGAAATGCCATCAACGTCGTCTGCCAAGGCCGATGCCCAATGTCATAGTACAGAGCATGTCAAATCCAAAACACCAAATATCAGTAAAAAAAGGACTCCAAAACCTAAAATAAAATTGTCGGAGGAGAAGCGTAAACTTGCCAATATGCCATTTACCACACGGAGTGGCAAGGAACGGCTGAGGCCCTGGCCTATGTTCATGGCTAGTGGTTCAGCTTCACATGAGGATGGAAGCACTCAGCCTCTCGCTAGAAAAATGAAAAGACTCAAGCTGGCAAAAGCAGCACAGCAAAGAACTGTGCATTCTTCGAAATCCCAAATCCACAAGGAGAGTCCAATTGTGTCGGTTGCGATGCCTGACCTTCCCAACACTGGACGTGAAGAGCATGCGCCTTCCACCATTTGCACGCCCCCTGCAAGTGCTGGAAGGAGCACCCGCAGTCCAGTTCCTGATAGTCAGATTGAAGATGTCAGTGTTGAAGTACACCAGGATGAGGAGGATATGGGTGTTGCTGGCGCTGGGGAGGAAATTGACCAGGAGGATTCTGATGGTGAGGTGGTTTGTTTAAGTCAGGCACCCGGGGAGACACCTGTTGTCCGTGGGAGGAATATGGCCGTTGACATGCCAGGTGAAAATAGCAAAAAAATCAGCTCTTCGGTGTGGAGGTATTTCACCAGAAATGCGGACAACAGGTGTCAAGCCGTGTGTTCCCTTTGTCAAGCTGTAATAAGTAGGGGTAAGGACGTTAACCACCTCGGAACATCCTCCCTTATACGTCACCTGCAGCGCATTCATAATATGTCAGTGACAAGTTCAAAAACTTTGGGTGACAGCGGAAGCAGTCCACTGACCAGTAAATCCCTTCCTCTTGTAACCAAGCTCACGCAAACCACCCCACCAACTCCCTCAGTGTCAATTTCCTCCTTCCCCAGGAATGCCAATAGTCCTGCAGGCCATGTCACTGGCAATTCTGACGAGTCCTCTCCTGCCTGGGATTCCTCCGATGCATCCTTGCGTGTAACGCCTACTGCTGCTGGCGCTGCTGTTGTTGCCGCTGGGAGTCGATGGTCATCCCAGAGGGGAAGTCGTAAGCCCACTTGTACTACTTCCAGTAAGCAATTGACTGTTCAACAGTCCTTTGCGAGGAAGATGAAATATCACAGCAGTCATCCTACTGCAAAGCGGATAACTGAGGCCTTGGCATCCTGGGTGGTGAGAAACGTGGTTCCGGTATCCATCATTACTGCAGAGCCAACTAGAGACTTGTTGGAGGTACTGTGTCCCCGGTACCAAATACCATCTAGGTTCCATTTCTCTAGGCAGGCGATACCGAAAATGTACACAGACCTCAGAAAAAGAGTCACCAGTGTCCTAAAAAATGCAGCTGTACCCAATGTCCACTTAACCACGGACATGTGGACAAGTGGAGCAGGGCAGGGTCAGGACTATATGACTGTGACAGCCCACTGGGTAGATGTATGGACTCCCGCCGCAAGAACAGCAGCGGCGGCACCAGTAGCAGCATCTCGCAAACGCCAACTCTTTCCTAGGCAGGCTACGCTTTGTATCACCGGTTTCCAGAATACGCACACAGCTGAAAACCTCTTACGGCAACTGAGGAAGATCATCGCGGAATGGCTTACCCCAATTGGACTCTCCTGTGGATTTGTGGCATCGGACAACGCCAGCAATATTGTGTGTGCATTAAATATGGGCAAATTCCAGCACGTCCCATGTTTTGCACATACCTTGAATTTGGTGGTGCAGAATTTTTTAAAAAACGACAGGGGCGTGCAAGAGATGCTGTCGGTGGCCAGAAAAATTGCGGGACACTTTCGGCGTACAGGCACCACGTACAGAAGACTGGAGCACCACCAAAAACTACTGAACCTGCCCTGCCATCATCTGAAGCAAGAAGTGGTAACGAGGTGGAATTCAACCCTCTATATGCTTCAGAGGTTGGAGGAGCAGCAAAAGGCCATTCAAGCCTATACAATTGAGCACGATATAGGAGGTGGAATGCACCTGTCTCAAGTGCAGTGGAGAATGATTTCAACGTTGTGCAAGGTTCTGATGCCCTTTGAACTTGCCACACGTGAAGTCAGTTCAGACACTGCCAGCCTGAGTCAGGTCATTCCCCTCATCAGGCTTTTGCAGAAGAAGCTGGAGGCATTGAAGAAGGAGCTAAAAGGGAGCGATTCCGCTAGGCATGTGGGACTTGTGGATGCAGCCCTTAATTCGCTTAACAAGGATTCACGGGTGGTCAATCTGTTGAAATCAGAGCACTACATTTTGGCCACCGTGCTCGATCCTAGATTTAAAGCCTACCTTGGATCTCTCTTTCCGGCAGACACAAGTCTGCTGGGGTGCAAAGACCTGCTGGTGACAAAATTGTCAAGTCAAGCGGAACGCGACCTGTCAACATCTCCTCCTTCACATTCTCCCGCAACTGGGGGTGCGAGGAAAAGGCTCAGAATTCCGAGCCCACCCGCTGGCGGTGATGCAGGGCAGTCTGGAGCGACTGCTGATGCTGACATCTGGTCCGGACTGAAGGACCTGACAACGATTACGGACATGTCGTCTACTGTCACTGCATATGATTCTCTCAACATTGATAGAATGGTGGAGGATTATATGAGTGACCGCATCCAAGTAGGCACGTCACACAGTCCGTACTTATACTGGCAGGAAAAAGAGGCAATTTGGAGGCCCTTGCACAAACTGGCTTTATTCTACCTAAGTTGCCCTCCCACAAGTGTGTACTCCGAAAGAGTGTTTAGTGCCGCCGCTCACCTTGTCAGCAATCGGCGTACGAGGTTACATCCAGAAAATGTGGAGAAGATGATGTTCATTAAAATGAATTATAATCAATTCCTCCGCGGAGACATTGACCAGCAGCAATTGCCTCCACAAAGTACACAGGGAGCTGAGATGGTGGATTCCAGTGGGGACGAATTGATAATCTGTGAGGAGGGGGATGTACACGGTGATATATCGGAGGGTGAAGATGAGGTGGACATCTTGCCTCTGTAGAGCCAGTTTGTGCAAGGAGAGATTAATTGCTTCTTTTTTGGGGGGGGTCCAAACCAACCCGTCATATCAGTCACAGTCGTGTGGCAGACCCTGTCACTGAAATGATGGGTTGGTTAAAGTGTGCATGTCCTGTTTTGTTTATACAACATAAGGGTGGGTGGGAGGGCCCAAGGACAATTCCATCTTGCACCTCTTTTTTCTTTTCTTTTTCTTTGCATCATGTGCTGATTGGGGAGGGTTTTTTGGAAGGGACATCCTGCGTGACACTGCAGTGCCACTCCTAGATGGGCCCGGTGTTTGTGTCGGCCACTAGGGTCGCTAATCTTACTCACACAGTCAGCTACCTCATTGCGCCTCTTTTTTTCTTTGCGTCATGTGCTGTTTGGGGAGGGTTTTTTGGAAGGGACATCCTGCGTGACACTGCAGTGCCACTCCTAGATGGGCCCGGTGTTTGTGTCGGCCACTAGGGTCGCTAATCTTACTCACACAGCTACCTCATTGCGCCTCTTTTTTTCTTTGCGTCATGTGCTGTTTGGGGAGGGTTTTTTGGAAGGGCCATCCTGCGTGACACTGCAGTGCCACTCCTAGATGGGCCCGGTGTTTGTGTCGGCCACTAGGGTCGCTAATCTTACTCACACAGCTACCTCATTGCGCCTCTTTTTTTCTTTGCGTCATGTGCTGTTTGGGGAGGGTTTTTTGGAAGGGACATCCTGCGTGACACTGCAGTGCCACTCCTAGATGGGCCCGGTGTTTGTGTCGGCCACTAGGGTCGCTTATCTTACTCACACAGCGACCTCGGTGCAAATTTTAGGACTAAAAATAATATTGTGAGGTGTGAGGTATTCAGAATAGACTGAAAATGAGTGTAAATTATGGTTTTTGAGGTTAATAATACTTTGGGATCAAAATGACCCCCAAATTCTATGATTTAAGCTGTTTTTTAGTGTTTTTTGAAAAAAACACCCGAATCCAAAACACACCCGAATCCGACAAAAAAAATTCGGTGAGGTTTTGCCAAAACGCGTTCGAACCCAAAACACGGCCGCGGAACCGAACCCAAAACCAAAACACAAAACCCGAAAAATTTCAGGCGCTCATCTCTATAAAACGGCCAGTTTCCGCCCAGAAACACCCACTTCCTGTCAATCACACTCCGATCTCCAGAACGAAGAAAAAACCTCGTAATGCCGTGAGTAAAATACCAAACTTCTTAGCAAATTTACTTGGCGCAGTCGCAGTGCGAACATTGCGCATGCACAATTAGCGGAAAATCGCTGCGATGCGAAGAAAATTAACGACCGAACAACTCGGAATGAGGGCCATAATCCTTTAAAACAATTCACTGTTTCTACAGTCAGGAGAAATCCATTGACGCAGTTCTTGAGGGTAGATCTCTCACAAGATACCTCAGAAGATGTGTTAGCCATTTAAAAAAAATTTAAAAAAAAGGATTATTTATGAATTTTGCCACTAGGCGGCGGTGTGGTCATAGAAGTACATCCATATATGACATAATTGATGCTTCTATCCTATACACATTCATTAATATGGCACTAATCAACATAAAAATATGATTAGCTACATAATTTCAAACATAATTATTTTTAAACATAATGAATTGCCCCAATAATAAAAACTGAATAATAATGGCTCGTCAATATTTTTATTCTTTTTGGGGGCCCTTATTTGAGCATTAATTAGTGACGAGGTAATACACTGTATATATGTTTAATGTAGCTCTTTATCGTGTTTTTTCCCCGATAGCTCAGAATGCATGCAGTTCGCGCAATCTTTGTAGACAGAAGCCATTTTCAGGGGAGTTTGCCCGTTTTTACCGGCCTAACTGAAACTTGCCATAAAAATCGACTTTTCCACAGAATTGCAGATCTATTACATTCCCACAAACTGACGTTGGTAAACTGAGGGGAGATTGGTAACAAGACTCCCCAGCATAGTCAGCAGGATTCATGCACCAACAAGTATGCGGAGAGTGGAGACACATGACGGGACTGCAGTGCAGAATACAATGGTCAGGCAGCTCGCAGATACTGTAGCTCAGTATCCAGCAGCTGTCAGGACACAGTCATGGTCAATATCAAGGTTGAGGGTAGGGCAGGCAGCTAACAAACGCAGTCAGTTTCCACCCAGGTACAGGTCAAAGCAGGCTGCTACAAAGTCAGTATACAAAAACAAGGTCAGAGTATCTGGGTAAGGCAGAGCTAATAT
This sequence comes from Pseudophryne corroboree, assembly GCF_028390025.1. Lineage (NCBI taxonomy): Eukaryota > Metazoa > Chordata > Amphibia > Anura > Myobatrachidae > Pseudophryne > Pseudophryne corroboree. Next base: position 34,684,290 of record NC_086450.1, on the reverse strand, counting down.
ACAAGGTCAGTAACTGGACAAAGGGAGGGCAGGAATCTAACTGACAAGGCCAGTATATGGGCAGAGGTCAAGACAGGCAGCTAACAGACAAGATCTGTATCTGGACAGAGGGTATGGCAGGCAGGTAACACTCAAGGTCAGTATCTGGGCATAGAGTTAGACAGACAGCTAGCAGAGGGCAGTGTAGGCAGCCTACAGATAAGGTATGTACAGTATATGGGTAGAGGGCAGTGTAGGCAGCCTACAGATACGATATGTATATGGGCACCCACCCTTAGTGCCATAATCCCAGAAAATCTCACCTGCATCATTTTGTTTAGAGTCGCTTGTTCCATGTCCTCTCCAGTAGGTGTCACCAGCACCCATCCATCTATACATATATGAACCAGCACAGATGTCTATATAAAGTGAGATAAAAGCAGTCGCATTGGTGTACAACAATTATTAAACTGAGCTCATATAACTATTGTATAGAAGCATACAGTGTTACGCCCTACTAACACACAGCATGACACAAACCACACATATAACTATTGTATAGAAACATACAGTGTTACGCCCTACTAACAGGCAGCATGGCACAAGCCACACATATAACTATTGTATAGAAGCATACAGTGTTACGCCCTACTAACACGCAGCATGGCACAAGCCACACATATAACTATTGTATAGAAACATACAGTGTTACGCCCTACTAACACGCAGCATGGCACAAGCCACACATATAACTATTGTATAGAAGCATACAGTGTTACGCCCTACTAACACGCAGCATGGCACAAGCCACACATATAACTATTGTATAGAAGCATACAGTGTTACGCCCTACTGACATGCAGCATGGCACAAGCCACACATATAACTATTGTATAGAAGCATACAGTGTTACACCCTACTAACACATAGCATGACACAAGCCACACATATAACTATTGTATAGAAACATACAGTGTTACGCCCTACTAACACGCAGCATGGCACAAGCCACACATATAACTATTGTATAGAAACATACAGTGTTACGCCCTACTAACACACAGCATGACACAAACCACACATATAACTATTGTATAGAAACATACAGTGTTACGCCCTACTAACAGGCAGCATGGCACAAGCCACACATATAACTATTGTATAGAAGCATACAGTGTTACACCCTACTAACACATAGCATGACACAAGCCACACATATAACTATTGTATAGAAACATACAGTGTTACGCCCTACTAACACGCAGCATGGCACAAGCCACACATATAACTATTGTATAGAAGCATACAGTGTTACGCCCTACTGACATGCAGCATGGCACAAGCCACACATATAACTATTGTATCGAAGCATACAGTGTTACACCCTACTAACACATAGCATGACACAAGCCACACATATAACTATTGTATAGAAACATACAGTGTTACGCCCTACTAACATGCAGCATGGCACAAGCCACACATATAACTATTGTATAGAAGCATACAGTGTTACGCCCTACTAACACGCAGCATGGCACAAGCCACACATGTTTTTAGGCATTACTGCCGTTGTAAAAAGAATTGACAACATGGTGGCACAGCAGTTAGCATTGCTGCCTCACAGCACTGAGGCCATGCTGTCTGTGCAGAGTTTGTATGTTCTCCCTGTCTTTGTATGGGTTTCCTACTACAATCCAAAATCATACTGGTAGGTTAATAGGTTTCTGTACTGTATCCCCAAGTTTAAGCGCTAAACGGTAACAGAACAGGGACTTCTATTTACTAAGCTTTGGAGATAGATAAAGCAGAGAGAGCTATAGTACAAGCCAATCAGCTCCTACCTGCCATGTTACAGGCTGTGTTTGAAAAATGGCATGAGCTGGTTGGTTGGTAAGTTATCTCTCCCCAAGGCTTAGTATACATATGTACTACATAGACCCCTGAAGCTGGGTACACATTATAAGATAACTGATGCGGATCTGATAAATGCTCTGATCCAACAGAGCGATTATCAGATCGGTGGGCACCCTGACAGCCATTCACTGTCTGTAGGCAGGTAGAAAATGCTGCACTCTGATTGGTGGATAGCTCCAGCCGTCAACCAATCAGCAAGCAGACAGCCATTCAGTGTCTTGCTGCTGGGTGAGAGGCAACTAGAGAATGCTGCACTCTGATTGGTTGATAGCTCCAGCCATCCACCAATCAGCAAGCAGACAGCCATTCAGTGTCTTGCTGCTGGGTGGGAGGCAGCTAGAGAATGCTGCACTCTGATTGGTGGATGGCTGGAGCTATCCACCAATCAGCAAGCAGACAGCCATTCGGTGTCTTGGTGCAGGCTGGGAGGCAGCTAGAGAATGCTACATTCTGATTGGGTGTAACTCACAATCAGACGGGCCAGGCAACATCCTCTACCTACCTCCCAAAAAGCTCAGGAGGCACCAGCCCGGGATTCCAGCGACGCATCAAAATCTGTACCGCAACTCTACGTACAAAATCGTGACGCATGCCACTCAGACGCATGCACAGACAAAAAACATCACTCCATTGTGCCTGACATCTCCGCTGCGTCCGCATCAGGCCAATAATGGGTAGCTGTATATTAGCACTGCAGGGGAAAGGTGACGACTTCTGACTCATCACAATCGCTGACTTTCAAAGATTTTTGCTGCAGAATTTGAAGGATCGAGTTGTTTTTTCCTCATCGCTGCCAATGTACTGAGTGTGGGCGGAGGGGACTGTGGGTGTCGCCAGAGGTAAATTATGGTTGCGTTACCTGATTATTGTTTTTCAAACTGTATGTATTGTGCGCGCACAGTAGCCGGTACAGGTGTTTTGTTAACTCAGATCCTTAATTACTATCCACATTCCACCAGCAGGAATGCCTCGACTCTGCAGGACGGGACACGCAGGTGAGCTCTGCAGCGGGCCTCTATCTAGATCTGTAATCTAATAAACAGGTATCAATTGCCGGGTGTGATCATTATAAACAGGTAACAGCAGCCCAGGTGTAGCCTTAGATACCCAACGCTTTTATGAGGTAATGTTTATACAGTATGATGAGGAGATATTAGGGACGCCCATCCTCCTGACCCATTTTATCTGGGAGTGATTTGTTCGCTCCAAAACATAAACCAGACCTATATACCCCGGGCGGAGGAGGTCAGGTTGGTTATTTGCCGACCATGTAACTCATTTGGGGGTCTATTCAGGAAGCAGTGTAAAGGGTGGAGAAGTGAGCCAGTGGAGAAGTTGCCCATGGTGACCAATCAGCATTGAAGTAACATTTAAAATTTGCATACTATACAATTGTACGGAGCAGCTGATTGGTTGCCATGTGCAACTTCTCTACAAGCTCACTTCACCACTCTTTCCACTGCTTCATGAATAGACCCCTTGAGATGATATGTATCAAACCTACTGAAGTGGAGACGCTGCCCAGAAGAACCAATCAGCATCTAGCTATCATTTAACTATAAACGGTAGTTAGAACGTGATTGGTTGTTATGGGCAACTTCCCCACCTGTCTTCTTCAGGAGAATTGATAATCTCGTCATTGTATAGAGGGAGTGTGGCCACAGTACTTGTACTGCCCTGCCGCCGGCGCCCCCTGTGCTACGTGACACCACGCATGCTATTATTTCTGTTTTTTGAGCGGGTGTGGCCATGCCTCCCCGGATTTGGCCATGTCTCGCGGTAGCCGGGCCTGTGACTGCTCTCAGGGGCCCTGTGTACATAAAAGCAGCAGGGCCGTAATGAGGGGTGTGTGACCAGTGCTGTTGCCCATGGAGCAAGGTTCAGGCGAGGTACCTGGCCTCCAGGCCACCCTTTTCTATTTTGCCACATGGATATAAAGCTGCAGGGTGCATCCTTGGGACATGCACGGCGGCCATCTTCCTGCTCTCAGTGCTCCTCTGACACTGGCTGTGTGATGTCATGGCGTCACGTGCGGGGCCACCAGCCTGGAATCTCCTTTGGACATTCCTGACAGCTGTACAGTCTGCAGGGTATGTTCCCAGGTCATCCAAACAGCGATGCTAGCTGCAGGGAACATGGGTTACTAGCGGAAGGAGAGGTCTGCTAACCTGATTCAGGGAATCCGCAATGAACCCGGCAGGGAACATGACAGGGATGATGGAAAACCCTCTCTTCCTCCAGGTACATTGCTTGTCGTCTTCCCTTGCGGCAGCCAATCTCTGCTGGTAAGACGACTTCTCCATACACTCATCCCAGCATGCTATTAAGTTGCTTGCATCAAACTCCAGTGCGAACGGCAGCACACTGTTTTCTCTGTGTAGATTTAAATGTCGGACCTGAAAACCAAACACATTGTAGGGTATAACCATGCACAGCTGTAACCTCCATTAAACCGCAGCGTGTCCATGATTTACATACATGAGGAGAAAATGACAACGTTTGTACAAAGAAAACGCATGCAGCAGAGATGGGCGTTTTGGGATGATCCAATATTCACATGAATACAGTCTATGGGCCGGATTCAAATCCTATCGCACCCGCTATCTCCCGTCTAAAGTGACGGGAGATAGAGGGGCGATATTCAAATGTGCGCCGCTATCACGCTGATCTTGCTCATTACAATCTGGTTTAGGCTCGCCAAGCGCATAAATCCGACTACAGTAATGGGCGCGACCGTGAAAAGTGCCCAAACAGGTCTCTTTACACGCATTTCAGCTTGCTACCTTTGGGGGTAGCGAGCGGAAATGAATTTGTAGCGCCCGTCGGCGGGTGTGATAGGGGGCGGGAGGGAGAAATATTTGAATCCGGCCCTATGAATCCGCTAGGAGCCAGTGTCCCATGGGGGGTCATTCTGACCCGATCGCACGCTGCAGTTTATCGCTCATGCCAGACGACCGAAGGTCTTCGGGCCGCTACGATTGCCTCTGCCTGATTGACAGGCAGAGGCGGTTGCTGGGCGGGATGGCAGCGCTTGGCCGCCACTACGTGGGCGCGGTCCGGCCAACGCGGGCGTGGCTGGACCGAATGGGGGGTGGGCCGAGAGCGATGAGTAGCTCCGGGCCAGCACGCTAAAGCTGCGCTGGTCGGGAGCTACTCTTGAAGTGTAAAGGCATTGCCGCTGTGCCATGCCTTTGCACTTCTGCAGGGGGGGGCCGGCACTGACATGCGGAGTGGACTAGCCATGTGCTGGGCGTCCCCCCGCATGTGCTACGATCATCTCGGAATGACCCCCATGAATCCTTGTCCATTCTGCGTTTCATGTTGTCTATGGACCTTTTGAATTGACAGGTTGGTTTCTCAGACATTGTCTGCCTCCATGTTACAGTATGATGGTGGAAATAATGCTTTCAAACACAACAGACAATCCTACGGCCAGCTCAAGACTAAAGGCAATGGGGGTTATTCAGAGATGGACTCAGATCGTGGCATATGCAGCAAGATGTGCATCCATCTCTTCACATGCTGGGGGCCGCCCAGCACAGGGCAAGGACGCCCAGCATGTGTGGCGCTGCCCCATGATGCGTTCTCAATTAAATTGCGGATGCTTTCATTTGTGGTTGACCCCTGGCTGCGCTGGCAGGTGGTCTGGTGCCATTTTTTTATTGGAGCGGCTGCGTGTGATGCCACGCAACCACCCTGCAAACATTCGCGACACATCCTGTTTCGTCCGCCACGAAACCCACAACGCAGATACGCAGCAGCTTCAAGGTGTAGGGTCGCATGGCTGCGTTCAAGTCTGAATGCATTTTTTTTTTTGGGGGGGGGGTTAACGGCAGTCACCCTCTGTTCTTAGAATGGTAATAATTCCCACTATCTCATTAGAATATTAATAATGTGGCCCCTACATATTTAATGTTTCGCCTACCCATTGTAACCTACCTAACACTGGGCACAACCAAGATACCACAGTGCTCTACAGAGCCGGACAGAGACGAAAGCAGGGTTTACGCGTGAAACACAAAGTAAGCAAAATAAGTGCCGACATGGATATAACAAAAAAAATATCAAGGCTCATGACACCAACCACTCCAGGCAGAAATGTCACAGGTGAGGCGTGAGGAGCAGGTGTGACTAACCCTACTATTGGCTGAGGTGTGTCTTGAGTCTGGGCGGTCGTGAGGAGCAGGTGTGACTAACCCTACTATTGGCTGAGGTGTGTCTTGTATCTGGGTGGTGTGAGGAGTAGGTGTGACTAACCCTACTATTGGCTGAGGTGTCTCTTGTGCCTGGGTGGTCGTGAGGAGCAAGTGTGACTAACCCTACTATTGGCTGAGGTGTGTCTTGTGTCTGGGTGGTCGTGAGGAGCAGGTGTGACTAACCCTACTAGTGGCTGAGGTGGGTCTTGTGTCTGGGTGGTCGTGAGGAGCAGGTGTGACTAACCCTACTAGTGGCTGAGGTGGGTCTTGTGTCTGGCTGGTCGTGAGGAGCAGGTGTAACTAACCCTACTATTGGCTGAGGTGGGTCTTGTGTCTGGGTGGTCGTGAGGAGCAGGTGTGACTAACCCTACTAGTGGCTGAGGTGGGTCTTGTGTCTGGCTGGTCGTGAGGAGCAGGTGTAACTAACCCTACTATTGGCTGAGGTGTGTCTTGTGTCTGGGTGGTCGTGAGGAGCAGGTGTGACTAACCCTACTATTGGCTGAGGTGTGCCTTGTGTCTGGGTAGTTGTGAGGAGCAGGTGTGACTAACCCTACTATTGGCTGAGGTGTGTCTTGGTGGTCGTGAGGAGCAGGTGTGACTAACCCTACTATTGGCTGAGGTGTGTCTTGTGTCTGGGTGGTCGTGAGGAACAGGTGTGACTAATCCTACTATTGGCTGAGATGTGTCTTGTATCTGGGTGGTCGTGAGGAGTAGGTGTGACTAACCCTACTATTGGCTGAGGTGTGTCTTGTGCCTGGGTGGTCGTGAGGAGCAGGTGTGACTAACCCTACTATTGGCTGAGGTGTGTCTTGTGCCTGGGTGGTCGTGAGGAGCAGGTGTGACTAACCCTACTATTGGCTGAGGTGTGCCTTGTGTCTGGGTGGTTGTGAGGAGCAGGTGTGACTAACCCTACTATTGGCTGAGGTGTGTCTTGTGTCTGGATGGTCGTGAGGAGCAGGTGTGACTAACCCTACTATTGGCTGAGGTGTGTCTTGTGTCTGGCTGGTCATGAGCAGCAGGTGTGACTAACCCTACTATTGGCTGAGGTGTGTCTTGTATCTGGGTGATCGTGAGGAGCAGGTGTGACTAACCCTACTATTGGCTGAGGTGTGCCTTGTGTCTGGGTGGTTGTGAGGAGCAGGTGTGACTAACCCTACTATTGGCTGAGGTGTGTCTTGTGCCTGGGTGGTCGTGAGGAGCAGGTGTGACTAACCCTACTATTGGCTGAGTTGTGTCTGGGTGGTCGTGAGGAGCAGGTGTGACTAACCCTACTATTGGCTGAGGTGTGTCTTGTGTCTGGGTGGTCGTGAGGAGCAGGTGTGACTAACCCTATTATTGGCTGAGGTGTGTCTTGTGTCTGGGTGGTCACCGCTAAGTAAACTTAATTATTTAAGAAATAAAGCATGGGGAATAAATGGGAGATTAAAAAATGACCTAGATGGTGGCATAGAAAGGACGTCCCCCAATCAGCGAAGCCCAATAATGCAAACCCAACAACAACAAGGGCATTGCGGATGGTGTCTACCCTATGGGTGCCCTTAATAGAAAAGTAGGGTACCCAGCTCAAACTTCCACCATAGTATTCCATCCGAAAGGTGTATATGCTGCCCCCGACTTCCCAAACAGTCTCCAAGAAAGGTGAGTGCACCCACCAAGCCAACTGCACATGTACTTTCCTGCCAAAATAGCTAACAGCTACTGCCGCAAAGATATCGGGAAGGAGGATGGGGAATTTTCTTCAGGGATAGAGACCGGAGCCCTTAAGCCATGGGACAGAGGCTGGAGCTCTGAAGCCAGAGCCCCTAACACTAGCTATTGGGAAAAGCATACCAGATGACCACCACCCAAGCCAAACCTTAGCCTTGTGGTTTAAGTCACTACGGGCTTGCCAAGCCTTCTGTAGCAATTGCTGCTGTAACGGCATGGATATGCCCCTATGGGGCAGTAAACATAAATCCATGAACCAGCGGTACCGTAAGTGTGGCATATAGGTGCAATTATTCGAGGATGCAACTGTTGTGTCTAAGTTAATCAACCCCGCAGTGTGAGAAGAATGCATCCAGTAATGAAAACACGATCTCTCCCAGGGGCACATTTGTAGCATCTAGGATTGCCGCTGGAAACCAGAGATAAATCGACAACTATTGTTTTATGGGGATCAGTATGATTTACCTACAATTAAAATCCCGATGGTCAAAATACCGACAACAATTGATGATGGTCAAAATACCGACAAGGTGAAAATACAGACACGGTCAAAATCCCGACATTTAAATGTTGATAAGTCAAAAAGTCGACACAGGTTTTTAATTTTTTTTGGAGTGTGTATGTTGACATAGGTCAAAATGGACACTGTATAGGTGTATTGCATCCTCGCAGCGGCTCGCTGCGCTCGGCACACTTATATTCCCCCTCTGTGTCCACTGGGATGGTAAAGTATGGACAAGTCGGATTCAATGAAAAAATCATGCCGATTTTTTTAACCTGTCAACATTTTAAATGTCGGTATTTTGACTGTGTCGAGAATTTTAATGTCGGTATTTGTACCTTGTCGGTATTTTGACCGTCGGTTAATTGTCGGTATTTTGACCGTCAGGATTTTGATGGTAGGTAAATTGACTGCATCCCGTTTTATGAATACCAATGGCGGCAGTTATATGAAGGCAGTCAGTGACGGGTGGGCTCTGTGCAATCCTGGTGCACCCAGTATGCAAATTATTATTTGCAGTGTGCATTCCACCAACAATATACAAAGCAAGACTTCAAACACACTAACAGGCGTGTTATACTGCTTAGTACATTGCATTACCTTCTCTGGCGGCACTCCACACCTGTCTGCTACTGCGTCCACCCAAATCTCTGCCAGCATCGCCGCCTGTGCGAAGCCGTATCCTGCGCAGAACGCCCTGGCTGGCAGATTTGTCCTGCAGGCTACGACCCTGCACCTGCTGTTGGGGACGCTGTAAGCATTCAGTGCGCTCAGCAGGGACGTGGTCAGCACCTACATTTGACAAAAGGAAAATAAAATAAAGTTACATTTCATAGTGTCAAGAAATAGATAAAACATTCAAAGGAAAGAACAGGTAAATGTTCTCATTATTATTACAATAGTACAATTCCTGACATCAGAGCTGCAGTGTAGCGATAAAGGCTGTCTAGCTCTATGTATGGGATGCGGATAATTTGCCAGCTGTCAGGATCCCGGCGCTCAGGATACCAACACCCTATGTATGCAGCACTAATATAATAGTAAAAGACTACAAATATATATATATATATACACACACACACACACATATACTGTATATAGTTTCTGCTCTTATTCACATTGTGGAACACTAACTATATGTATCATGCAGACTGACCATTCATGTACATATTATTGTAATCAAATAAATCATCTTAAGTCAATTTACCTTGAAGGACTCATCTGGTCTATGCCCAGCATTGCAGTAATAGGTGACATCCAACGCCACAATGCGGCCATCATCCATATACCCCACCTACAATAAATAACACAAAACTGGTTACAGAGTACTGCCTGTTGCAGCTGGGGGGCAGTAAGAAGAAGGGTGAGCAGTAGTGAGTCGGCCCAGCGGGGGGGAACAGTTGGGGTTTTATTTTGTTTTTTTCTTTTCTTTAAAAAGGCTGAGCAGTAGTAAGTCAGTCCAGCTGGGGGGCAGTGAGAAGGAGGATGAGCAGTAGTGAGTCGGCTCAGTTGGGGGGTAGTAAGAAGGAGGATGAGCAGTAGTGAGTCAGCCTAACAGGGGGGGGGGCAGTAAGAATTAAGATGAGAAGTAGCAAGTCAGCCTAGTGGGGGTGGGGAGGGGGGCAGTAAGAAGGAAGATGAGCAGTAGTGAGTTGGCCCAGTTGGGGGGCAGTAAGATGGAGGATGAGCAGTAGTGAGTCGGCCCAGTTGGGGGGCAGTAAGAAGGAGTATGAGCAGCAGTGAGTCAGCCTAGCGGGGGCAGTAAGAAGATGGGTGAGCAGTAGTGAGTCAGCCTAGCGGGGGACAGTAAGAAGGAGGATTAGCAGTAGTGAGTTGGCCCAGTTGGGGTGCAACAAGGAGGATGAGAAGTAGCAAGTCAGCCTAGTGGGGGGGCAGTAGGAAGGAGGATGAGCAGTAGTAAGTCGGCTCAGTTGGGGGGCAGTAAGATGGAGGACGAGCAGTAGTGAGTTGACCCAGTTGGGGGGCAGTAAGAAGGAGGATGAGCAGTAGTGAGTCGGCTCAGTTGGGCAGCAGTCAGAAGGAGGATGAGCTGTAGTGAGTCAGCCTAGCGGGGAGGGGGGCAGTAAAAAGGAGTATGAGCAGTAGTGAGTCGGCCCAGTTGGGGGGCAGTAAGAACTAAGAAGGAGGATGAGCAGTAGTGAGTCAGCTCAGTTGGGGATCAGTAAGAAGAAGGATGAGCAGTAGTGAGTCGGCTCAGCTGTGGGGCAGTAAGAAGGAGGATGAGCAGTAGTGAGTCAGCCTAGTGGGGGGGGGGGGCAGTAAGAAGGAGGATGAGTCACTACTGCTCATTAGGCCCTTTAAAAGACAAGTTGGGAGTCTTAAGCAAAAATGATAATGACATAGCGGACACACTAAATGAGTTTTTTTCAACAGTATTTACTAGAGAGGACCCAATTCAGGGACTAACACATAATCTCAATAATGAGAATATCCCACTGATAGGTACTTATTTAAGCGAGGAAGTAGTCTGTGACCGATTAAAACATTTAAAGATTAATAAGTCACCAAGTCCCGATGGTATTCACCCAAGGGTTCTAATGGAGCTTCACTCTGAACTTGCAAAACTGCTATTTTTGATCTTTAAGGAGTCAGTAATATCAGGTATGGTTCCCAAAGACTGGCGTATAGCGGAAGTAGTGCCTATATTCAAAAAGGGAAGTAAAGCTGAATCAGGTAATTATAGACCAGTTAGTCTTACCTCTATAGTGGGGAAAGTATTGGAAGGTATTCTAAGAGATAGTATTCAGAAGTTCCTTGAAGTCAATAAGGACATTAAAAGGAATCAACATGAGTTTATGAAGGACAGATCCTGTCAAACCAACTTACTTGGCTTTTATGAAACAGTAAGCACAAACCTAGATCAGGGTAAAGAGGTGGATGTAATCTTTTTAGATTTTGCCAAAGCATTCGACACTGTACCACACATGAGACTTAGCTACAAGCTACAAGAAACAGGGCTAGGGAGCACAATATGCACTTGGGTCAAAAACTGGTTAGATAATAGGGAGCAGCGCGTTGTGATTAATGGATCTTTTTCAAATTAGACTGAAGTGCTAAGTGGTGTGCCACAAGGCTCAGTATTAGGACCGCTATTGTTCAATATTTTCATTAACGACCTAACAGAAGGTCTAGAGAGCATGGTGTCAATTTTTGCAGATGATACCAAATTGTGTAAAGTTATAAATGCGGAGGGGGATGCTAAGTCGCTTCAGAATGACTTAGTTAAATTAGAAGCTTGGGCAGCGAAATGGAGAATGCGCTTCAATACAGACAAGTGTAAGGTAATGCACTGTGGTAACAAGAACAAAAATAACACCTACCTACTAAATGGGGTAAAATTAGGGGATTCTGTACTGGAAAAGGACTTAGGTGTCCTCATAGATAGCAAACTAAGTAGTAGTACTCAAAGTAGGACTGCAGCAAAGAAGGCTAATAAGATATTAGCATACATAAAATGGGGAATTGATGCTAGGGAAGAGAGCATTATACTCCCATTATATAAATCACTTGTGAGGCCACACCTTGAATACTGTGTACAATTCTGGGCACCTTACTACAAAAAGGGTATCCTGGAGCTAGAAAAGGTTCAAAGGCGGGCGACCAAACTAATTAAGGGTATGGAGACGCTGGAATACGAGGAAAGGCTTGCAAGACTAGGCATGTTTACACTGAAAAAGAGGAGATTAAGAGGGGACATGATCAACATTTACAAATATATAAGGGGACAATATACAGATCTTGTGCAGGACCTGTTTTTGGTTAGATCAACACAGAGAACTCGTGGACACTCGCTCAGGTTAGAGGAGAGGAGATTCCGCACAATACGGCGTAAAGGCTTTTTTACGGTAAGGACGATACGTGTTTGGAATTCCCTGCCTGAGGGAGTTGTAATGGCCGACTCAGTCAACACCTTTAAGAATGGGTTAGATAAATTCCTAATGGATAAGGATATCCAGGGTTACGGGGCATAGTCAAGGCACTATGGTTATTATAAAAAAGAGGGGTAAAACGTAACGGCAGTCATCAACTTCAGTCAAAATTTTACACAAAATAATTGTGCATAGGAGACCACAAATAGGTTGAACTCGATGGACAATTGTCTTTTTTCAACCTTAGATACTATTTTACCATGATGAGCAGTAGTGAGTTGGCCCAGTTGGGGTGCAGCAAGAAGGAGGATGAGAAGCAGCAAGTCAGCTTAGTGGGGGGGCAGTAAGAAGGAAGATGAGCAGTAGTGAGTCGGCCCAGTTGGGGGGCAGTAAGAAGGAGGATGAGCAGTAGCGAGTCAGCCTAGTGGGGGCAGTAAGAAGGAGGATGAGCAGTAGTGAGTCGGCTCAGTTGGGGGGCAGTAAGAAGGAGGATGAGCAGTAGTGAGTCATCCTAGCGGGGGGGAGGAAGTAATAAGGAGTATGAGCAGTAGTGAGTCAGCCTAGCGGGGGGGGGGGAAGTAAGAAGGAGTATGAGCAGTAGTGAGTCGGCCCAGTTGGGGGGCAGTAAGAAGGAGAATGAGCAGCAGTGAGTCGGCTCACTTGGGGGGCAGTAAGAAGGAGGATGAGCAGCAGTGAGTCGGCTCAGTTGGGGAGCAGTAAGAAGAAGGATGAGCAGTAGTGAGTCAGCTCAGTTGGGGGGCAGTAAGAAGGAGGATGAGCAGTAGTGAGTCGGCCCAGCTGGGGGGCAGTAAGAAGGAGGATGAGCAGTAGTGAGTCAGCCTAGCGGGGGGGGGAGGCAGTAAGAAGGAGTATGAGCAGTAGTGAGTCGGCCCAGTTGGGGGGCAGTAAGAAGGAGGATGAGCAGCAGTGAGTCGGTTCAGTTGGGGGGCAGTAAGAAGAAGGATGAGCAGTAGTGAGTCGGCTCAGCAGCGGGGCAGTAAGAAGGAGGATGAGCAGTAGTGAGTCGGCCCAGTTGGGGGGCAGTAAGTAGGAGGATGAGCAGTAGTGAGTCGGCCCAGTTGGGGGGCAGTAAGTAGGAGGATGAGCAGTAGTGAGTCGGCCCAGTTGGGGGGCAGTAAGTAGGAGGATGAGCAGTAGTGAGTTGGCCTTGCTGGGTTAAGCCGCGGTTTGGGCAATGTCTCCACTGAGAATGTCGACATTTCACATGTCGACCTCCTATCCATGTTGACATTCTGAATATTGACATTTTGTACCACATGCCTCCACAAGCTGCTATGGAAATCACACACGGCAGAAGGACACACCTGCTGTATGTATTAGTCACAAGGAGCATATGTTATATACTGTAATATACTGAATAAATCTTACTCTGGGCGTGGAACTCACCTTGTACTTCCCGTAGAACGCCGGCTGATGCCTCAGCACAGGTGACTTTACCCTGTTCTCTACCACTGAGCTCACAGCTTCACCGATTCTGCAATAGAAACACAGACAAGCTGGGCAAATTCTGTCACATGTTATTGGCAATCTCAGCTAGGCTCACGTTGGGTACGATTTACACGATTTATGTCCCTTCCATCCCATCCCCCTGAGAGCAGGTTGTAGCAGCATCACTCTTGTAGGATAGACATGGGAGGGGGTTCGGTGCTACTGTACATTACTGGACATCACAGAGGAGGGTTCCGCTGTACGTCACGCCAGGACAAGATGACCTCACCTGCATCTGTTCTCAGACTGTTGTATTGGCAAGGGACTGAAACCACGCATCATTAACCACCACATCTGCACATCTATTAGTGCCGAGGGTTGATGGTGGGGAAACCTCCACTGTGGTTCCTCCATGGCTGAACGTTTGTCTGACTGCCACCCCCCCCCTTCCTCCCCGCCCGGCCTAATGAACCCTTCACCTCAGCTAGTGACTTTGACCATTTTGCTTTCTCCGGTTCTGATCTGTGCTAATCTCTTTGGATGTTCCCCAGTTTGGAGTTCCACAATCATCAGGCAGGGCAAAGTTCCTCAGTCAAGGTCAGTTATTTCAGGGGGAAGGGACGGGGGTAAGAAATACCCCCTCCGAAATCTGGATCTTCAGTGTTGGGATGCCACTGTCGGTCATGTGAATAATTGAATCTGATTGGTTTCTCTCGCCAACTTCTTCACTTGTCCACGCCTCCCTCTTTAGAAGATTTGATACATATCCACCATAGGCATAAGGCCTTCTGTGCCTCGGGCAAGCTCTTGTGACACAAGCAATGCTTCTTTTGTAATGGTAGTCAGGGGTACGCAGCACTGGCACCTTCTTTGTGGGGAGGGGAGGTCTAATTTTAAATTATTATTATTATAATTAGTTCCAGAAACAGAAAGAAAGAAAAAAATGAAAGAAAATCAAGCAGGGATATCCATGAGACCTGGACTGTAATGGCTGAGTTTGGGAGACTGGAGTATTTGATGTGTATGACATTTTATGCGTTTTCCCCTGCTTTGGAAAATTGTGTTTTTTGTATTAACTACTGTAACACAACCAGATTTGTTTTCAATAATAACTGAATAAATGGTCAAGAGTCTACACTTCATAGCCTCGCTACTAACTGCAGTCAAGTCTTTTAGATGTGCTGGTCCGGTTTTACTCAGGTTTTTCGGGTTTTGCTTATTGGCTATCCAAAACGTGTGACATCCGTGATCCAATAAGATGCCGTTTCGAGCCCTGAGTAAATCCGAGTAAAACCGAACCCGCACATCTCTTTATCTGGTGTCCAACGTGTGAATACTTTGGGAGTCTTATTAGCTTTAGAATCCTAAGGTTATGAATTGTGTTAAAATAGTGACAAATCTAGCACTAGTGCAGAGAGACAGATTGCATAGGATTTGGCACTTGCATTCCAGACTAATCTAAATGATCTGTAGAAATGATAAACCCTCATTTACATTTATTTTCAAAATTTTAACTCATTGACTATGGGGATAATTCAGAGTTGATCGCAGCAGCAAATTTGTTAGCAGTTGGGCAAAACTATGGCCCTCATTCCGAGTTGTTCGCTCGCAAGGCGAATGTAGCAGAGTTACACACGCTAAGCCGCCGCCTACTGGGAGTGAATCTTAGCTTCTTAAAATTGCGACCGACGTACGCGCAATATTGCGATTACAAACGAGTTAGCAGTTTCAGAGTAGCTCCAGACTTACTCTGCCTGTGCGATCATTTCAGTGCTTGTCGTTCCTGGTTGACGTCACAAACACACCCAGCGTTCGCCCAGGCACTCCCACCGTTTCCCCGGCCACTCCTGCGTTTTTTCCGGAAACGGTAGCGTTTTCAGCCACACGCCCCTGAAACGCCGTGTATCCGCCCAGTAACACCCATTTCCTGTCAATCACATTACGATCGCCGGAGCGAAGAAAAAGCCGTGAGTAAAAATACTTTCTTCATAGTAAAGTTACTTGGCGCAGTCGCAGTGCGAACATTGCGCATGCGTACTAAGCGGATTTTCACTGCGATGCGATGAAAAATACCGAGCGAACAACTCGGAATGAGGGCCTATGTGCACTGGAGGGGGCAGATGTAACATGTTCAGAGAGAGTTAGATTCGGGTGGGTTATATTGTTTCTGTGCAGGGTAAATACTGGCTGCTTTATTTTTACGCTGCAATTTAGATTTCAGTTTGAGCACACCCCACCCAAATATAACTCTTTCTGCACATGTTACATCTGCCCTACCTGCGCTGCACATGGTTTTGGCCAAGTGCTAACAAATTTGCTGCTGCGATCAGATCTGAATTAGGCCCTATGTTGGGGTAAAACCTGGAGTTGCCCGATGCCCTGAAGCCTTCGGAGGCCCGGCACTATTACTGGACTACTGGCCCACTGGCCCAATGCTATCACTACTACTTGCCTTTTTAAAAAGACAAAAGGTAGCTGTGTCACTGATGAGTGCATTTTGGCAAACTCTCAGAATATGGACATTGACAAAGGCTTGTCTCATTTTAAACAGACCCATGGTATAGGGAAAAGGGATTTGTGGGGATTCTGGGCGCAATAGAATGGTTTATGCCCAATCAAATTGTCAAATAGACCTGCCCAAAATCAGGTGAAATGGTAGGAGAAATATAAGAGACAAGACAATAGATCAAAGGCCACACATAGAAAGACTCAAAGCAATAAGTCCACTAGTTCAGCAGAAATAAATCCTCTTCTAATCCAGATTTTTCTCCAGAAGCAGTTCATATAGTAAAAAGAAAAGCAACGGAACAACAAATGTGTAGTAACGTCTCGAATGAAAGTTCTTTTTCAATTCTAATGGTATTCAAGAGACCATATACACATCAATGAAATCCAGCGTACAAGAACTCACTTCATGGAGTGGGTCTGCTGAATTTATAAAGGTTTCTTTATTTTGCCTTTCTATGGGGGTCATTCCGAGTTGATCGCTCGCTAGCAGTTTTTAGCAGTCGTGCAAACGCTAAGCTGCCGCCCTCTGGGAGTGTATTTTAGCTTAGCAGAAGTGCGAACGAAAGGATCGCAGAGCGGCTACAAAAAAAATTTGTGCAGTTTCAGAGTAGCTCCAGACCTACTCAGCGCTTGCGATCACTTCAGACTGTTCAGTTCCGGATTTGACGTCACAAACACGCCCTGCGTTCGGCCAGCCACGCCTGCGTTTTTCTTGGCACACCTGTGTTTTTTCGAACACTCCCTGAAAACGGTCAGTTGCCACCCAGAAACGCCCCTTTCCTGTCAATCACTCTGCGGCTGGCATTGCGACTGAAAAGCGTCACTAGACCTTGTGTAAAAATACATCGGCCGTTGTGAAAGTACGTCGCGCGTGCGCACTGCACCGCATGCGCAGAAGTGCCGCTTTTTCACTTAATCGCTGCGCTGCGAACATTTTTCACTAGCGATCAACTCAGAATGACCCCCTATATACCCAAATTGGGAGAAAAAATCACCAATAAAGAAAATGTATACATTGGACAAGTGAAAGAAACCTTTATATGAGGACCACAGCTACATTATTTGTGACTGTTGGGTATGCCGCTATTTATTTTTCATCCATGTTGTTTTGTCATCCTGTTTGATAAGAAACCTTTTTTGGACAGAAACCTATTGATGGACATCACTAAAATGGCTTTAAAGGGAGAAGGCATAATCATGGGAGACTTTAATTTACCTGATGTAAATTGGGAGGGGTCTTTTGCAAGTTCAGCTACAAGTGGCAAATTTCTACATTCCTTACAGGGAGCATCTCTCAAGCAATTGGTGAGGGAGCCCACTCGCAAAGACTCAATATTAGATGTAATTCTCACAAATGGTGACAGGATATCAGACATATATGTGGGTGAGCACCTGGGATCCAGTGATCATTAAGCAGTATGGTTTAGTATATAGACAGGATCCAACTCCTGTCACACAAATACAAAGGTGTTGGATTTTAGAAATGCTGACTTTGCAAAAATGAGGAGATGTTTATGTGATTCATTGGCGGACTGGAGGAACTTTGAAGGAGTGCAGGAGAGGTGGGAAAAACTGAAAAGTGCAATACTGAGGGCAACAGACCTTTGTATCAAAAGGGTTAGGAAAAGCACCAGGAAAAGGAAGCCAGTGTGGTTCACAAAAGAAGTATCAACTAGTGTGAAAGCAAAAAAGGTGGCTTTTAGACAATGCAAACAGACTCAAAATAATAACAACAACAAAGAGGTGTATCTTGATAGACAGAAGGATGCTAAGAAAGTGATCAGACATGCAAAGGCAGAAGCTGAGGAGAAAATGGCCCAGTCAGTAGATAAAGGGGGCAAAACTTTTTTCAAGTATATAAATGAAAGGAGAAAATCAAATGGAGGAATAATAAGACAGAGAGTGAGCATTTGGTGGAGGGAGACAAGGCAATAGCAGATCACCTAAATAATTATTTTTGCTCAGTATTTACTACAGAAGTAGAAAGGGGAGGGGCCACAGTTAAGTTGCAAGGACATTTATAAAAATAAAGTAGATGAAAGTACATTTACAGAGGAGAAAGTCCTAACAGAACTTTCAAAACTAAAAGTGGATAAATCAGTGGGGCCAGATGGGATACACCCAAGGATACTAAAAGAGCTAAAAGATATTCTGGTGGCACCATTAACAGAATTATTTAACCAGTCACTAAATACAGGTGCTATTCCAGAGGACTGGAAAAGAGCAAATGTAGTTCCACTGTACAAAAGTGGAAGCAAGGAAGAAGCAAGTAACTACAGACCAGTAAGCCTTACATCAGTAGTAGGGAAAGTAATAGAAAACTATTAAAAAAAGAGTTGTGGAATATCTTAAATCAAACAATTTACAGGATCCAAAACAGCATGGATTTACTGGTGGGAGATCATGCCAAACAAATCTTATTGACTTTTTTTGACTCTGTGATGAAAATAATAGATCAAGGGGGAGCTGTAGATGTAGCATATCTAGACTTTAGTAAGGCATTTGACACTGTCCCACATCGCAGACTGCTAAATAAACTTGAAAGCGTAGGGGTGGATTATAAAACAGTTAAATGGATAAAAACCTGGTTGCAGGATAGGAAACAGACAGTTGTAGTAAATGGAGTGTAATCTATGGAGGGAAATGTTACCAGTGGAGTACCCCAGGGATCTGTACTTGGACCAGTTCTCTTTAATATCTTTGTTGGTGACATTGCAGATGGTATTGAAGGGAAGGTATGCCTTTTTGCAGATTATACAAACATATGCAACAGGGTAGACACACAGGGAGGGGTAAAACAAATGATTGATGACTTAGCTAGGCTTGAGAAATGGTCAAGAACGTGGCAACTACAGTTTAATGCTAAAAAATGCAAAATCATGCACTTGGCTCTCAAAAACCCAAAGGCTAAATATAGTATCAAGAGTACTATAATGGAAACTACTGAGGAGGAAAGGGATTTAGGAGTCACTATTTCAAGTGACTTGAAGGCAGAAAAGCAATGAGAAAGGCAAGTCAGATGCTTGGTTTCATAGGGAGAGGAATCAGTAGCAGGAAAAAAGAAGTAATAATGCCACTGAATAGGTCATTGGTACGGCCCCATCTGGAATACTGTGTCCAGTTTTGGAGACCATGGAGGTCATTCCGACCCATTCGCACGCTGCTGGGTGAAATGAGCGGCCCCCCATCTACCCCCGCACGCTCAGCACACATCGCGCTGTGCTGAGCGCCGGGAGAGATGTGTGCTGAGCGGTTCGCTCAGCACACACTCTCCCGCATCGGGCCGTGAGTACTGGCCTTAAGACTGTTGAGCAATTTATCCATGCTTGAGATAGGCATATGAATATCCTTACAAAGAATTAAGGTTCAAAGAGTGTTGAGATTACCTAAAGGTTAAAAAGGGGCAGACTAGATGGGCCAAGTGGTTCTTATCTGCTGTCAAATTCTAAGTTTCTATGTGTGGTCTTTGATCTATTGTCTTTTGTCTCATATTTCGGAGACCCATGGTATAAGTACATAGCAAATCTACACTGGGTATTTGAAAGCTTAACAGGACTGGGTGAAAGGTTCACCTCAGACAAGTAGACACCAGATTTAATCTGAGCATGGTAAACTATACCCAATATTAACATGTATGTCCTGGGTGAGCTTCTTCAGGAATCCTATGGAATTTGTTAGATTGTAAGCAGCCCTCTGACAATAAATGATTGTAATCATACAATTTATCCCCTGCACTGGTAACTGAATTTCTAATATTATTTAAGAGAAAATATTTAAGGGACAACTTCATTTTAGCGCAAATGTGGAAATATTTATACTGTAAAATCCCTATCTTGTAGTGCATTATGGACTGATACATTAGTGCAGCAATTGCTAATGAGAATGTCTGTAGGCTAATTATCATCCAGTGTGTGGCAGCGTAACCTGTAACCATTCCATGAACACCTACAAAATGATATGTATACCGACAGCAATACAGGTAATTAGCAGTGTCTGCAGCCAGCGTGGCCTCTATTCCGGCCTCTATTTATTTTGTGCAGCAATTATCTCACTTGCTAGGTAATATTGTCTTCATCGAGACATTACCCTTCTTCCTGAGAGATACCACAACAGCACCAATAACGTGATGTAGTTAAAATACCAAAAATATATAAATCTGCACAGGATATAGTATATGTGATATTTATTTATCTATTACATTATTATTAACCAACATCAAGACTAATGATTGATGAGTTCAGCAACAGGTTGGTGGTGCTCCCAGAAAAATAGTTCAGTAAACTATGAAAAGGGTGTGGTCTTTTTGAAAAACAAAAGACAGAAGCGACTATGGGGGTCATTCCGAGTTGATCGTAGCTGTGCTAAATTTAGCACAGCTACGATCATGAACTCAGACATGCGGGGGGACGCCCAGCACAGGGCTAGTCCGCGCCGCATGTCAGTGCCGCCCCCCTTCCCCCGCAGAAGTGCAGAGGCATCGCACAGCGGCGATGCCTTTGCACTTCAAGAGTAGCTCCCGGCCAGCGCAGCTTTAGCGTGCTGGCCAGGAGCAACTCTTCGCTCCCCGGCCCGCAGTGGCTGCGTGTGACGCCACACAGCTGCTGCGGGCCACTCCCCGCACGGTCAGGCTACGCCTGCATTGGTCGGACCGCGCCCATGAAACGGCGGCCAAACACCGCCGTTTCGCCCCCTCCCGCCCATCGACCGCCTCTGCCTGTCAATGGGTGGCCATGCACCAGCGCCGTATGCGCAGTTCTGACCCGATCGCTACGCTGCAAAAAACTGCAGCATGCGATCGGGTCAGAATGACCCCCTAGATGTCTTTTCCAGGGCACACTTGTGAAAATGAAAATATGAATATGTTAAAATTTTACTTTTATTAGGATATACTAACAAAGGAGGGGGGGGGCATGCATTAATGTGTGTTTAATAGATGCACAAATGCAAAAAAAATTTAGGCGAGAAAAATTAGGTAGATGGGCGAAAGTATATGTATTCCCTAAATTATCAAAAAGATTCTTTTGTTTCCCTATAAGGGGAATATATTTGTGGGAATAAGTAGCTCTGTTAGGCTCAGCTATATTGTGTCTGAGGGTCACGATTTGGTGTATAAGAATAAACCACCTACATGCCAGGCCCTGCAATGCACAGCCCCCAAGATCACACGAGGCTCAGTGGCAAACGCAGGATTTTCATGGGGGGGTTTCCGAAACATGTATGTCATTGTGTGTGTTTATGTGCAGACTTTACTATCCCAATATTTTGTGGTCAACCGTAATCCGTAATCACGTTAAATATACAAAGGTATTTTGGTTGGTATATTTATCCTGACGGGGGGGCATGGTAGACCACGAAATGTTGAGAAAGTAAAGTCTGCATTTAAAATAAGAATTTACTTACCGATAATTCTATTTCTCGTAGTCCGTAGTGGATGCTGGGGACTCCGTAAGGACCATGGGGAATAGCGGCTCCGCAGGAGACTGGGCACAAATAGAAAGCTTTAGTACTACCTGGTGTGCACTGGCTCCTCCCCCTATGACCCTCCTCCAAGCCTCAGTTAGGATACTGTGCCCGGACGAGCGTACACAATAAGGAAGGATTTTGAATCCCGGGTAAGACTCATACCAGC
Organism: Pseudophryne corroboree; assembly: GCF_028390025.1. Classification (NCBI taxonomy): domain Eukaryota; kingdom Metazoa; phylum Chordata; class Amphibia; order Anura; family Myobatrachidae; genus Pseudophryne; species Pseudophryne corroboree. Next base: position 34,662,513 of record NC_086450.1, on the reverse strand, counting down.
CACACCAATCACACCGTATAACTTGTGATCTGAACCCAGTTAACAGTATGATAAACAGAGGAGCCTCTAGAAAAGATGGCTCACTACAACAATAACCCGATTTAGTTAACAATAACTATGTACAAGTATTGCAGACAATCCGCACTTGGGATGGGCGCCAAGCATCCACTACGGACTACGAGAAATAGAATTATCGGTAAGTAAATTCTTATTTTCTCTGACGTCCTAGTGGATGCTGGGGACTCCGTAAGGACCATGGGGATTATACCAAAGCTCCCAAACGGGCGGGAGAGTGCGGATGACTCTGCAGCACCGAATGAGAGAACTCCAGGTCCTCCTCAGCCAGGGTATCAAATTTGTAGAATTTTGCAAACATGTTTTCCCCTGACCAAGTAGCTGCTCGGCAAAGTTGTAAAGCCGAGACCCCTCGGGCGGCCGCCCAAGATGAGCCCACTTTCCGTGTGGAATGGGCTTTTACAGATTTTGGCTGTGGCAGGCCTGCCACAGAATGTGCAAGCTGAATTGTACTACAAATCCAACGAGCAATAGTCTGCTTAGAAGCAGGAGCACCCAGCTTGTTGGGTGCATACAGAATAAACAGCGAGTCAGATTTTCTGACTCCAGCCGTCCTGGAAACATATATTTTCAGGGCCCTGACTACGTCCAGCAACTTGGAGTCCTCCAAGTCCCTAGTAGCCGTAGGTACCACAATAGGCTGGTTCAGGTGAAACGCTGAAACCACCTTAGGGAGAAATTGAGAACGAGTCCTCAATTCTGCCCTATCCGTATGAAAAATTAGGTAAGGGCTTTTATACGATAAAGCCGCCAATTCTGACACGCGCCTGGCTGAAGCCAGGGCCAACAGCATTACCACTTTCCATGTGAGATATTTTAAGTCCACAGTGGTGAGTGGTTCAAACCAATGTGATTTTAGGAACCCCAAAACCACATTGAGATCCCAAGGTGCCACTGGAGGCACAAAAGGAGGCTGTATATGCAGCACCCCTTTGACAAACGTCTGAACTTCAGGAACTGAAGCCAGCTCTTTTTGGAAGAAGATCGACAGGGCCGAAATTTGAACCTTAATGGACCCTAATTTTAGGCCCATAGACAGTCCTGTTTGCAGGAAGTGCAGGAAACGACCCAGTTGAAATTCCTCTGTAGGGGCCTTCTTGGCCTCGCACCACGCAACATATTTACGCCAAATACGGTGATAATGCTGCACGGTTACATCCTTCCTGGCTTTGATCAGGGTAGGGATGACTTCATCCGGAATGCCTTTTTCCTTCAGGATCCGGCGTTCAACCGCCATGCCGTCAAACGCAGCCGCGGTAAGTCTTGGAACAGACAGGGTCCCTGCTGGAGCAGGTCCCTTCTTAGAGGTAGAGGCCACGGGTCCTCCGTGAGCATCTCTTGAAGTTCCGGGTACCAAGTCCTTCTTGGCCAATCCGGAGCCACGAGTATAGTCCTTACTCCTCTCCTTCTTATGATTCTCAGTACCTTGGGTATGAGAGGCAGAGGAGGGAACACATACACTGACTGGTACACCCACGGTGTTACCAGAGCGTCCACAGCTATTGCCTGAGGGTCCTGTGACCTGGCGCAATACCTGTCTAGTTTTTTGTTGAGGCGGGACGCCATCATGTCCACCTTTGGTTTTTCCCAACGGTTCACAATCATGTGGAAGACTTCTGGGTGAAGTCCCCACTCTCCCGGGTGGAGGTCGTGTCTGCTGAGGAAGTCTGCTTCCCAGTTGTCCACTCCCGGAATGAACACTGCTGACAGTGCTATCACATGATTTTCCGCCCAGCGAAGAATCCTTGCAACTTCTGCCATTGCCCTCCTGCTTCTTGTGCCGCCCTGTCTGTTTACGTGGGCGACTGCCGTGATGTTGTCTGACTGTATCAGCACCGGCTGACCTTGAAGCAGGGGTCGTGCTAGGCTTAGAGCATTGTAGATGGCCCTTAGCTCCAGGATATTTATGTGAAGTGATGTCTCCAGGCTTGACCACAAGCCCTGGAAATTTCTTCCTTGTGTGACTGCTCCCCAGCCTCTCAGGCTGGCATCCGTGGTCACCAGGACCCAGTCCTGAATGCCGAATCTGCGGCCCTCTAGAAGATGAGCACTCTGCAACCACCACAGAAGAGACACCCTTGTCCTTGGGGACAGGGTTATCCGCTGATGCATCTGAAGATGCGATCCGGACCATTTGTCCAGCAGATCCCACTGAAACGTTCTTGCGTGGAATCTGCCGAATGGAATCGCTTCGTAAGAAGCTACCATTTTTCCCAGGACTCTTGTGCATTGATGCACTGAGACTTGCCCTGGTTTCAGAAGGTTTCTGACTAGTTCGGATAACTCCCTGGCCTTCTCCTCCGGAAGGAACACCTTTTTCTGGACTGTGTCCAGAATCATCCCTAGGAACAGAAGACGTGTCGTCGGAGTCAGCTGCGATTTTGGGATATTTAGAACCCAGCCGTGCTGCCGTAGCACTACTTGAGATAGTGCTACTCCAACTACTAACTGTTCTCTGGATCTTGCTCTTATCAGGAGATCGTCCAAGTAAGGGATAATTAAAACGCCTTTTCTTCGAAGAAGAATCATCATTTCGGCCATTACCTTGGTAAAGACCCGGGGTGCCGTGGATAATCCAAACGGCAGCGTCTGAAACTGATAGTGAGTTTTGTACTACAAACCTGAGGTACCCTTGATGAGACGGGTAAATGGGGACATGGAGGTAGGCATCCTTGATGTCCAGAGACACCATATAGTCCCCCTCTTCCAGGTTCGCGATCACTGCCCTGAGTGACTCCATCTTGAATTTGAACCTCTGTATGTAAGTGTTCAAAGACTTCAGATTTAAAATAGGTCTCACCGAGCCGTCCGGCTTCGGTACCACAAACAGCGTGGAATAATACCCCTTCCCTTGTTGCAGGAGGGGTACCTTGATTATCACCTGCTGGGAATACAGCTTGTGAACTGCCTCCAATACTGCCTCCCTGTCTGAGGGAGACGTTGGTAAAGCAGACTTCAGGAACCGGCGAGGGGGAGACGTCTCGAACTCCAATTTGTACCCCTGAGATACTACTTGAAGGATCCAGGGGTCCACTTGCGAGTGAGCCCACTGCGCGCTGAAATTCTTGAGACGGGCCCCCACCGTGCCTGAGTCCGCTTGTAAGGCCCCAGCGTCATGCTGAGGACTTGGCAGAAGCGGGAGAGGGCTTTTGTTCCTGGGAATTGGCTGTCTGTTGCAGTCTTTTTCCCCTTCCTCTGCCCCGGGGCAGAAAGGAGGAACCTTTTGCCCTCTTGCCCTTATGGGGACGAAAGGACTGAGCCTGATAAGACGGCGTCTTTTTATGCTGAGAGGCGACCTGGGGTAAAAATGTGGATTTCCCAGCAGTTGCCGTGGCCACCAGGTCCGATAGACCGACCCCAAATAACTCCTCCCCTTTATAAGGCAATATTTCCATATGCCGTTTAGAATCCGCATCACCTGACCACTGTCGCGTCCATAACCCTCTTCTGGCAGAAATGGACAGCGCACTCACTCTTGATGCCAGAGTGCAAATATCCCTCTGTGCATCTCGCATATATAGAAATGCATCTTTTAAATGCTCTATAGTCAACAATATACTGTCCCTATCCAGGGTATCAATATTTTCAGTCAGGGAATCCGACCAAGCCACCCCAGCGCTGCACATCCAGGCTGAGGCGATTGCTGGTCGCAGTATAACACCAGTATGTGTGTATATACTTTTTAGGATATTTTCCAGTTTTCTGTCACCTGGTTCCTTGAGGGCGGCCGTATCAGGAGACGGTAACGCCACTTGTTTTGATAAGCGTGTGAGCGCCTTATCTACCCTAGGGGGTGTTTCCCAACGCGCCCTAACCTCTGGCGGGAAAGGGTATAATGCCAATAACTTTTTTGAAATGATCAGTTTTTTATCGGGGGAAACCCACGCTTCATCACACACCTCATTTAATTCATCTGATTCAGGAAAAACTACGGGTAGTTTTTTCACACCCCACATAATACCCTTTTTAGTGGTACTTGCAGTATCAGAAATGTTTAAAACCTCTCTCATTGCCGTGATCATGTAACGTGTGGCCCTACTGGAAGTCACGTTTGTCTCCTCACCATCGACACTGGAGTCAGTATCCGTGTCGACGTCTGTATCTACCACCTGAGGTAACGGCCGTTTTAGGGCCCCTGATGGTTTCTGAGACGCCTGGACAGGGACTAACTGATTAGCCGGCTGTCTCATGTCATCAACTGTCTTTTGTAAGGAGCTGACACTGTCACGTAAATCCTTCCATACAGCCATCCACTCAGGTGTCGACTCCCTAGGGGGTGACATCTCTATTATAGGCAATTGCCCCGCCTCCACATCATTTTCCTCCTCATACATGTCGACACAAACGTACCGACACACAGCACACGCACAGGGAATGCTCTGATAGAGGACAGGACCCCACTAGCCCTTTGGGGAGACAGAGGGAGAGTATGCCAGCACACACCAGAGCGCTATATATATATATACAGGTTGAGTCTCCCTTATCCAAAATGCTTGGGACCAGAGGTATTTTGGATATGGGATTTTTCCGTATTTTGGAATAATTGCCTACCATAATGTGATATCATGGTGATGGGACCTAAATATAAGCACAGAATGCATTTATGTTTCATATACACCATATACACACAGCCTGAAGGTCATTTTAGCCAATATTTTTTATAACTTTGTGCATTAAACAAAGTGTGTGTACATTCACACAATTCATTTATGTTTCATATACACCTTATACACACAGCCTGAAGGACATTTAATACAATATTTTTAATAACTTTGTGTATTAAACAAAGTTTGTGTATATTGAGCCATCAGAAAACAAAGGTTTCACTATCTCACTCTCACTCAAAAAAGTCCGTATTTCGGAATATTCCGTATTTCGGAATATTTGGATATGGGATACTCAACCTGTATATATATAGGGACAACCTTATATAAGTGTTTCTCCCTTATAGCTGCTGTATTGTTAATAACCCGCCAATTAGTGCCCCCCTCTCTTTTTTACCCTGTTTCTGTAGTGCAGGACTGCAGGGGAGAGTCAGGGAGACGTCCTTCCAGCGGAGCTGTGAGGGAAAATGGCGCCTGTGTGCTGAGGAGATAGGCTCCGCCCCCTTCTCGCGGCCTTTCTCCCGCTTTTTGTGAAAATCTGGCAGGGGTTAAAATTCATCCATATAGCCCAGGGGTTATATGTGATGTATTTTTAGCCAGCCAAGGTGTTTCTATTGCTGCTCAGGGCGCCCCCCCCCTAGCGCCCTGCACCCTCAGTGACCGGAGTGTGAAGTGTGCTGAGAAGCAATGGCGCACAGCTGCAGTGCTGTGCGCTACCTTGTGGAAGACAGGATGTCTTCTGCCGCCGATTTTCCGGACCTCTTCTTGCTTCTGGCTCTGTAAGGGGGCCGGCGGCGCGGCTCTGGGACCGAGCTCCAAGGCTGGGCCTGTGATCGGTTCCTCTGGAGCTAATGGTGTCCAGTAGCCTAAGAAGCTCAATCCACTCTGCACGCAGGTGAGTTCGCTTCTTCTCCCCTTAGTCCCTCGATGCAGTGAGCCTGTTGCCAGCAGGTCTCACTGAAAATAAAAAACCTAAACTAAAACTTTCACTAAGAAGCTCAGGAGAGCCCCTAGTGTGCACCCTTCTCGTTCGGGCACAAAAATCTAACTGAGGCTTGGAGGAGGGTCATAGGGGGAGGAGCCAGTGCACACCAGGTAGTACTAAAGCTTTCTATTTGTGCCCAGTCTCCTGCGGAGCCGCTATTCCCCATGGTCCTTACGGAGTCCCCAGCATCCACTAGGACGTCAGAGAAAATAAAATTATAAATGTATATATATATATATATATATATATATACATATATACACACACACACAGTACATCTGTACATATACTGTACATAGACATACACACAACATACTTATATACACACACAGCATACACACAGAAGACAAACAGACACATACAAACACCCCCACCACCTACTACACACACACACACACACACACACACACACACACACACACACACACACACACACACACACACACACACACACACACCTCACACAAACAACTGCTCTGGTAACAGGGGCAATATGTGCCTCAACTGGACAGCATAATATATTATAAACTACCCCCTCAACAACTGAGTCTCCCCAATTTATGTCTACTCCAGTGTCAGTGAGAGCGCCGTAGACAAGCAGTCACTGACACACTAGTTCACCTTTTCCCCTTTGCGTCCAGCTTCCTCAAAACCGCCCCATGTGAGAACTGCCTGAGCGAAGCTGCGTGTTGCCGCTGCAGCTCCCCCTACTGGCAGTCAATGGCCAGCCTCCCACACTGTCATGTTAGGATACCACTGCCGCAGCAGACCTGCCTGAGCTCCCGTGCTCGGTTACAAAAAAGATAAAAATCAATCAGCAGCACTGATGCATCGGCGGCCAGGGGGGGTTTCTAGGTACTCAGAAACCCCCCCTGCGTGCGCGTATGAGGCTGGACATAACCGGTGTGGTCTAATTGCAGGTAGGCGAGTTCTGACACACACCAGCAATCTGAGATCACTGAAAAGTGGGAGACTTTCCTATAAGTTGTGCTGTCGTACATTAATGTGTACCATTGGTCTGTGAAAGTTTGGATTGAATGTCTAGATCTGTGCATCAACCAAGATTGACAAAATTCGATTGGTGTGAGAGAATAAAATACCTACGGTACCTAGTATTCCCTGGTGGTCTCCCATCCGGGTACTGACCAGGCCCTGCAGTGCATAGCTTCCAAGATCAGACGAGATTGGGCATACCCAGTGCGGTCTGACCGTAGGTAAGTGAATCTCCCACACGTGCAATCAATCCAAATATACAGCCACACATACAATTTGTATATTAGAATGATAGGTTTGTGATAATAAGCGCCTGAATATGATTCAATATAATGGTGAATGCACTGAATAGAAGATATTGCTGAATAGCGTGTATCGTGATGTGCAATTCTCAACATATATGTACACTGGATTTATGAGGAGCAAGAGCCAAGTCCATGTTTCTTAACACTTCTGCTGTTCGATCATCTGCCTCAACATCGAATGACAGAATGAGAGAGTGGCAGAAAACAGACAATAGCTCAGTAATATAGAATAGAGTGGTACTTGGGGCAGTACGGATGGTGTAATGGTTAGCATTACTGCCTCACAGCACTGAGGTCATGGGTTCGATTCCCACCATGGCCCTAACTGTGTGGAGTTTGTATGTTCTCCCCGTACTTGCGTGGGTTTCCTCCGGGTACTCCGGTTTCCTCCCACAATCCAAAAATATTCTGATAGGTTAATTGGCTCCCAACAAAATTAACCCTAGCATGAATGTGTGTGCGTGTACATGTGATAGGGAATATGGATTGTAAGCTCCACTGGGGCATGGACTGATGTGAATGACCGAATATTCTCTGTAAAGCGCTGCGGAATTTGTGTGCGCAATATAAATAACTGGTAATAAATAATAATAATAAATACTTCTGCTGTCCCTGAGTGGGGTAGCGTTCTGTTACCATAGGCATTGCAGAATGCCACTGATCGTTATGGGATGAGAGAGTACTCCGAAAAGTGAAGAGAATAAGAATTGAATAGAGAGAACGTATCCCCAGAAATTGTGTGCAGTATCCCCAAATGGAATATGAGAGCTAGAAATAGCTAGTACCCCTCTATTCTATATTACTGAGCCATTGTCTGTTTTCTGCCACTCTCACATTCTGTCATTCAATGTTGAGGCAGATGATCGAACAGCAGAAGTGTTAAGAAACATGGACTTGGCTCTTGCTCCTCATAAATACACGCTATTCAGCAATCTCTTCTATTCAGTGCATTCACCATTATATTGAATCATGGGGGTCATTCCGAGTTGTTCGCTCGCAAGCGGATTTTAGCAGATTTGCTCATGCTAAGCCGCCGCCTACTGGGAGTGAATCTTAGCATCTTAAAATTGCGAACGATGTATTCGCAATATTGCGATTACACACCTCGTAGCAGTTTCTGAGTAGCTCCAGACTTACTCGGCATCTGCGATCATTTCACTGCTTGTCGTTCCTGGTTTGACGTCACAAACACACCTGGCGTTCGCCCAGACACTCCCCCGTTTCTCCAGCCACTCCTGCGTTTTTTCCGGAAACGGTAGCGTTTTTTCCCACACGCCCATAAAACGGCCTGTTTCCGCCCAGTAACACCCATTTCCTGTCAATCACATTACGATCGCCAGAACGATGAAAAAGCCGTGAGTAAAATTCCTAACTGCATAGCAAATTTACTTGGCGCAGTCGCAGTGCGGACATTGCGCATGCGCATTAAGCGGAAAATCGCTGCGATGCGAAGATTTTTACCGAGCGAACAACTCGGAATGACCCCCCATATTCAGGCGCTTATTAGCATAAACCTATCATTCTAATATACAAATTGTATGTGTGTCTGTATATATGGATTGATTGCATGTGTGGGAGATTCACTTACCTACGGTCAGACCGCACTGCATACTTGCCTACCTGACCCTCTCCATGAGGGAGAAAATGCTCTGTTCCTGGACTTTCCTGGTAATGTATGATTGCCATCACCTGTGGTGAGCTAGTTAATTGATAAGAAAGGTGTTTCACCACAGGTGATGGCAATCATACATTACCAGGAAAGTCCAGGAACAGAGCATTTTCTCCCTCATGGAGAGGGTCAGGTAGGCAAGTATGCCGCACTGGGTATGCCCAATCTCGTCTGATCTTGGAAGCTATGCACTGGAGGGCCTGGTCAGTACCCGGATGGGAGACCACCAGGAAATACTAGGTACCGTAGGTATTTTATTCTCTCACACCAATCGAATTTTGTCAATCTTGGTTGATGCACAGATCTAGACATTCAATCCAAACTTTCACAGACCAATGGTACACATTAATGTACAACAGCACAACTCAAGTTGGAAAGTCTCCCCCTTTTCAGTGATCTCAGATTGCTGGTGTGTGTCAGAACTCACCTACCTGCAATTAGACCACACCGGTTATGTCCAGCCTCGTGTGATCTTGGGGGCTGTGCATTGCAGGGCCTGGCATGTAGGTGATTTATTCTTATACACCAAATCGTGACCCTCAGACACAATATAGCTGAGCCTAACAGAGCTCTTATTCCCACAAATATATTCCCTTTTTTCTTTTTGATAATTTAGGGAATACATATATTTTCGCCCATCTACCTAATTTTTCTCGCCTAAAAATTGCAGCATTTGGGCATCTATTAAACACACATTAATGCTGCTTCCTGCCCCCCCCCCCCCTCCTTTTTTTAGTATATCCTGATAAAAGTAAAATTTTAACATATTCATATTTTCATTTTCACAAGTGTGCCCTGGAAAAGACATATAGTCGCTTCTGTCTTTTGTTTCTCCAAAAGACCACACCCTTTTCGTAGTTAAAATACCAGCTGTCGGCATCTCTGCATTCAGTATACCGACACTGGAATGCCGCCAGCCGACAACGCCGCCAGCCAGACAGCTTTGTGCATTTTACAATAATGAAGGGGAAATAAATGTGATACATAAAGTCACTTTAGGATAATGTTCAGTTTCTGTAGGCAGGTAGCGGCCTAACCATGCGCTTACCGATATTTATTAAGTATTGCCTCGTAGTCTGTGGTTAGCCGGAAATATTACATACATTTATATCAGATATCTAATGGTATAAACCCTGTGTATGGAATCCACGTAACACAATTACATTTATCATACATGTTATTACTCTGTAAATATGAGAGTTACTTATAGATTATACATTGCCTTCTCGTTCAGTGGTTCTCTCACCATTTCTAAAAATGATAATAATACAGTAATAATAATTGATAATGCTGGGGAAGGGGGGGGGGGGGGGGTATTTGGTGAGTAATTTCCATCCATGAGCAAAACTCTCCCAATTATGGCCGATCAGTCTCGTCTCTCGGCCGGTAGAGAGGGAGGCTCTTCCACGACATTGGGCCGGCTTGGTGGGAATTTGGTCTTCATTTCACATGCATAAATGTTAGGAGTTATGATATATCAGTGATGATGTGTTGCTGTCCTTTACTAACTTGTAAGACAAGGAAAAAGTCTCCACCTGTCCTCTCCGGAAGGTTTGATAAATCTTCCCCTTATGCCCTGTACAACGGTGCAAGACCATATCATGGCGCTGTGTAATCTCCTATTGCTCGGCCTCTATTTATAAATGGGATTTATAGAGATTGTTGGTATAACTCTCATCATGGCATTATGTAACAAGGGAATAAGATGTCAGAGCCTAGCATTTATGTCACGTGACAGATTTGCGGAGAGCCTTGTAGCTCATGTCCTATTTTGCGCAGAACAGAAATGTTGCTTTCGCACTTGGCGCACAAATGTGAGCAGGTGATACATAACGCCCGGCATAGCCCACCTGCACTGAATCCGCTATTTCCCCAGAGAGATTCCTATGCAACTGCGGAAAACTGGTAAATGACAGGACACAATGGCTTTTTGCTCTCTGTTGTATGATGTATCAGCCATGAGTAACCTCTAATGCAGTGTTTCCCAACTCCAGTTCTCAGGGACTCCTAACAGTGCATGTTTTCCAGATCTACTCAGTATCACAAGTGACAGAGTAATTAGGTCCACTTGTGGATCTTTTAAAATGTATTACAGTAATGGATACACTTGTGAGTCAACTGGAAAATCTGGAAAACATGCACTGTTAGAGGTCCCTGAGGACAGGCGTTTGAAACACTGCTCTAACTGTATTGTGCTGAGTCCATAGTGGAGTTTTTACCTCATGCAGGCCCAGATCTATCAAGCTTTGGAGAGTGATAAATTGCACAGTGATAAAGTACCAACCAATCAGCTCCTAACTGTCATTTTTCAAACACAGCCTGTAACATGTCAGTTAGGAGCTGATTGGTTGGTACTTTACCACAGTGCTATATATCACTCTCCAAGGCTTGATAAATCGAGGCCGCAGTTACATACATGCAGCACACGTATATACTGTCAGGCTGGTTTCCTTACTTACTTGTGAGCAGCTACAGCAGTGATGGCGGCCTGCGATGCAGTGTGCGAGTGCGCTAAGCCTTGCCGTCTCTCCACACAACACAGGATGTAATCCGAGGGAACGCTAATGGCAGATGCTACAGCCTCCTGCCAATAGAAACCAGCAACACAACAGTTGTAACTAAATGACAGCGATTAGTGACATTAAACTATAAATGTCATTTATGACCATGAAAAAGCTCCAAACCACTGTACAAATGCTCTAAAGTGACACCAATCGGTTACATTCGCGCAATTGCAACCAGTTTCCTGAGGAAGTGAATGGACTGTGGAAGTGTGAGGCAAGGTAGCATGTGGCAGCACCTGTAGAGGTGTGATAGTCGGTGGGAGATGTTGGGCGGAATGGGGCGTTCCATGCCGAGTACAGATTACTATTATGATTGGTCCAACATGTGAAACAGGATTTTATTTTGCAAGACAAGATTACTTAAATGAGAAAAAAACAGGGATGGGGAGGAGCAAATAGGGGGCTTTTATATCACCACAAAACGATGAACATTTCCCACAGGGTCTCTTCCTATGGGGGAAATGTATAACACCTTGGAAAGAGATAAACTACCAGCCAATCAGCTCCTGTCATTTTTCAAACTAACACAGTACACTATGGGGGTAATTCAATTGTTCCCGCCGCCTGATCTCCCATCAAAAGTGACGGGAGATCGCAGGGGCGATATTCAATTGATGCCTGCTATCAGGCTGATCACGCCCATTAGTGTCGGGTTTACCTGCGTTAAGTGACTTTACTAATCGACGTGCTTGCGAAAGGTGCAGTTTGGGCGCCCAAACAGTTAACTTTTTGTACATTTCAGCTCACCAGCCTCGGGGAAGTGCAAGCTGAAATGTCAGTGCTGGGTCCCCCACGTGCTGCGCTGTGACCCCCGGAGCAGTACGTGATGCTGCAAAATGGCAGCTCACTTTACAGCACCAGGGGTCACCCGGCACCTGGCAGCCCAGCAGGAGCACCGATCACCGGCTCCTGGACTATTAAGTATGATTTTTTGTTTGTTTTTTACCAGTGATCACAGCTGATCACACTGCCGGGTCCCTGCACAACTTTCTCTGCCAGGCGACAGAGAGAAAAAATTCGCCCCAGATCGCATTTCCCATTATAAGTATGGGGAATGCGATGTGGGTTACTAAAAAAAAAAAAAGTGTATTAAAGGGTTTGGAGCAGTTTTTTTATGAAAACTGCTCCAAATGCCCTTTAATACATTTAAGTGATACTAAAATAATGTGAAAAGGGTGTTAAAATATTTAGTAAAAATATTGTTAATAAATAGGCCTCTAAATCTTGTTAATTGTTCTATGTCTGGTTTTCATATTGAAAGTCGAAAAGTTTTCAATAACAAGAGAAACAGAGCACCTGTATGAGAGCGAAGTGGAACAAGAGGAGGTATATTTGCTTAAGTTCGATTTTGATTTTCTAAGGATTCGGCATTCGATTTCCATTTGATTTCCATTCTATTTTGATTGAAGAGATTTACTAAAGGTAAAATCGAATGTCAAATCGATTCTAAAACCGAATTCAACTGAAATACGACTCAAAATCGAATTTCTGAAAACCATCGATGTAGTCCCATAGTCGAATATAAGATCCCTCATGTACTAAAATTCGATTTGAAATCGAACTCTAAATTGAATTTGAAATCCCCAAATGAGCTGAATCATGGCCCTCATTCTGAGTTGATCGCAGCAGGATTTTTGATAGCAATTGGGCAAAACCATGTGCACTGCAGGGGAAGCAGATATAACATGTGCAGAGAGAGTTAGATTTGGGTGGGTTATTTTGTTTCTGTGCAGGGTAAATACTGGCTGCTTTATTTTTACACTGCAAATTAGATTGCAGATTGAACACACCCCACCCAAATCTAACTCTCTCTGCACATGTTATATCTACCCCTCCTGCAGTGCTCATGGTTTTGCCCAATTGCTAACTTTCTTGCTGCTGCGATCAACTCAGAATGAGGGCCCATGTTAGACATTCAATTTGTGCTTCTAAACACCATTCTATTGGTAGGAAATTGATTATGATGACTTCTAAAGTATCCAACAGCATGTGGAGCAAATCATCACCTGATTGAGAGAACTCAGGAGTATGAATCAGAGAAACATCAGCAGCTTCATGAGTTGTATACGGCACATTTTTATACAACTGGACATTATACCCAGTCCATGCATGTGCAATAGATAGCAGCATAGCACAATATCTGACACTTTTGTTGGTTGATATAATGAAACTTAAATTCATGAATGAGTGTTGTAACGGACTATCCTGGATCATGCCATGATGCCTACATCCTCAGCAAAATTTGCAAAATTTGAGGTGAGTCAAATGTCAGAGGGATGGTTGTTGGGTAAATTGGGTTGTTGGGTAAGTTACTTATATGTGTAATAGTACTTGTTACTATATTGTTCTGATTCTTTCTCTCCCCCCTACACCCCCAACACAACAGGTGATTAAAGCTATGGCTGTTGCTTCTGGTTTCTGACTCTACTGACAAATCATCAAACTCCTGCTGAGAATAAGTATAAAGAGGCACATATAGCCACCCAATCCATGACAGAATGCATCTTTGGTCTATTAAAAAGAGATAATTTGGGAAGCATACAGTATTATTATATATTTTGGCCAAAAGTGTCCGATATTGTGCTCTGCTGCCACCTATTGCATAATTGTGCCTTAATTAAACCACTTCCCCCGGATTATACAAAACACACAGGAAGCATGCAGAGGTTTTGTTACCAACAACTATGTGAGCACAGAAAGTGGAAGGCAGGCAGGAAGGCACATTACGGCTAAGTTTATTGCCAACTATTTCAGCTGTACTGCATTTTTAAAAAACACACAACATTTTTATCATCTGTTAGGTTTTCATCTACAAAACTGTAAAGAGACAACTTTCCCTATACTTAGTGTGCATGTGATACATTTGGACCAATAGGGAGCAATGAGGAAGTTCTGTTCTATTTTGCTGGGGATTTTGCTGGGGATTTGAGGTTCAATTTTGGAATGGATTTCAAGATTTCAACACAAAATCCCTTCGGAACATGAATCAAAATCGAATTCGATTTGAAAATCAAATGCAAAATCAATGTTTTAGTAAAAAAGGGATTTTTTTAAGGGATTTAGAAAATCAAATAGAATTGAATTCAGTCAATTTTTTAGATTCATCAAAATTAACTCAAAATCTGACTTTAGTAAATATACCCGCATGTGATTGGTTTGTCCTATGATGGTTAGGGGTGTGTAGTTTATGTGGTATGTTGTGTCTTTGTGGACTGATACAAAACCTCTTTGTTCCTATCATCCCACCTTCCCTCCCCAATTTTTGTGTTATGGTAGTGGTTTTTGTCATTAGCTATTTTTTAGGCGGGAAAGAACGGCAGATTGCAAATTTGGTTGAGTTGATTAATGTTACGGTTTTGAGTGCAATCAGCTTCATTGATCGCTTTACCACCCTGACTAGGCTGCCCCATCGCCTTACCAGTGGACAGTCATTTTAGATGGTGGAGTAGATACCTATTGTTGGTAGTTGTTGAGATTTTGGTTGTGTGCACCCTTGGCGATATTATATTGTTAGTTGTGTAACGCATTGTTGAAGAAGCTGATTATAGCTGTTCTGTCTTTGCCGGAATTCTTTAGTGAATTTAAACGTATTTGAATATTCTTAATACGTCTTAAATACGGTAGCTAACAAAATTTATTCTGCCAAATCCACGTCTCCGACTCTTTACTTATGTTACTGCATACCATCCAGCATTGAAGAGCATGAAACCGGTAAAAAACAGAAAATGGGCATGGCCACAGGTAAAGGGGCGTGTCTCCATGGTGCTGCTATATAACTCTGTGGGACTATGGATTTGCTAAACCTGGTACAAAGCCCCTTTTGGCCAGTACAGACTATGAAAAAAGGTACCATACCTGCCAAATGGGTACAATTGGAGGGTATGTATGTTGTTTACTTATCTTATATACTCCTATTTAGCATTTGAAACGCGCTGACAGTACAAGTAGGCTCATTTGTGCCTATAAAGAAGCATTGCACGTCTGCACTTTCTCAGATGTTTCCAGCTCTACAAACTGCACAAAATGTGTATTTGATTCAGGAGTTTTTAACACTTGCATTTTATGGCGCTATAGAGGGCTGATTCTGAGTCGCATTCAATGTGGCTGTAGTTGCGGGCAGCCGAAGAAGCCCGATTTACTACCTTACACTAATGGGAGTTTCCATTCAGCTAATACGGGGGGCTCATGCATGTGCAAGCTTACTGATTTCACGCCGAACACAGCAGCGTTCTCATCATTCGTATCTGCACTTGTACTAGCACAATGCTACTTGCAAGAGGCTTCCCTTTCCCGTACAGAGCTTTACATACACTCACAGCTGCTTACTCACAGCATGCTGGCATAACATGTTTACGGTTTTCCTCCAAATAAAGGCAGTCACCAGATGAATGAGCTCAGCATAGGCATGTACTGCGTACAATGGCCCTCATTCCGAGTTGATCGCTCGCAGCCGATTTTCGCAGCGGAGCGTTCAGGAGAAAAAAAATTACATTTCTGCGCATGCGCATGGTACGCAGCGCGCATGCGCTAAGTACTTTCACACAAAAATTTGTAGTTTTACACAAGCTCGAGCGACGCTTTTTAGTCGCTCGAGTGTTCGTTGTTTGATTGACAGGAAGTGGGTGTTTCTGGGCGGCAACTCAGCGTTTTCAGGGAGTGTGCTAAAAAACGCAGGCGTGCCAGGTAAAAACGCAGGAGTGGCTGGAGAAACGGGGGAGTGGCTGGCCGAACGCAGGGCGTGTTTGTGGCGTCAAACCAGGAACTAAACAGACTGCAGTCTTAGAAAGATAGGAGTAAGTATCGAGACACTCTGAAACTGCATGAAATTTTTTAGTAGCAGAACTGCTAACCTTTCGTTCGCACTTCTGCTAAGCTAAGATACACTCCCTGAGGGCGGCGGCCTAGCGTTTGCAATGCTGCTAAAAACAGCTAGCGAGCGATCAACTCGGAATGAGGGCCAATGTATTATGCAGTACAACAGTATAATCATTCTGAACTCATCCCAGTATGTGTGTCTTATAAGACACTTAGGGGGGTATTCAGTTGTTTGAAAAGTCAGAGGGGTGTCTGTTTTTTCTGATCTAGTAGGCAGGAAAAAAACAGATACCCAACCGACTTTTCAAACAATTGAATTCCCCCCTTAGTATACAGACAGATTAGATTGCACATACATTTACCTGTACTGATGCTGGATCCTGTGTGGATACAAACACCTCCATTGCATATTCCTCTGCTCCAGGTAATGCACGTACAGTCTGTGCTTCCAGGTGAAGATCATTATGTCCTCCTATATAGTCCTCACCTGTTCTTTGAAAAGTAAGACAAAGGCAGCACTCCAGACACCTATTTATCCTGTGTTATACAGTATTGCTGTTAAATTACCATCAATCCCAGCGCTCAGCCACTATCATCATCCTCTATCAGAAACATCAGCCCCAACCCACTACCAGCAACCACAGTGCTCAGCCCACTATCATCATCCCACTATCATCATCCTCAGCCCCAACCCACTACCAGCAACCACAGCGCTCAGCCCACTATCATCATTCTCCATCAGAAACATCAGCCCCAACCCACTACCAGCAACCACAGTGCTCAGCCCACTATCATCATCCCACTATCATCATCCTCAGCCCCAACCCACTACCAGCAACCACAGCGCTCAGCCCACTATCATCATTCTCCATCAGAAACATCAGCCCCAACCCACTACCAGCAACCACAGCGCTCAGCCCACTATCATCATCCTCCATCAGAAACATCAGCCCCAACCCACTACCAGCAACCACAGTGCTCAGCCCACTATCATCATCCTCTATCAGAAACATCAGCCCCAACCCACTACCAGCAACCACAGTGCTCATCCCACTATCATCATCCTCAGCCCCAACCCACTACCAGCAACCACAGCGCTCAGCCCACTATCATCATCCTCTATCAGAAACATCAGCCCCAACCCACTACCAGCAACCACAGCGCTCAGCCCACTATCATCATCCTCAGCCCCAACCCACTACCAGCAACCACAGCGCTCAGACCACTATCATCATTCTCTATCAGAAACATCAGCCCCAACCCACTACCAGCAACCACAGCGCTCAGCCCACTATCATCATCCTCTATCAGAAACATCAGCCCCAACCCACTACCAGCAACCACAGCGCTCAGCCCACTATCATCATCCTCTATCAGAAACATCAGCCCCAACCCACTACCAGCAACCACAGCGCTCAGCCCACTATCATCATCCTCAGCCCCAACCCACTACCAGCAACCACAGCGCTCAGCCCACTATCATCATCCTCAGCCCCAACCCACTACCAGCAACCACAGCGCTCAGACCACTATCATCATCCTCCATCAGAAACATCAGCCCCAACCCACTACCAGCAACCACAGTGCTCAGCCCACTATCATCATCCTCTATCAGAAACATCAGCCCCAGCCCACTACCAGCAACCACAGCGCTCAGCCCACTATCATCATTCTCTATCAGAAACATCAGCCCCAACCCACTACCAGCAACCACAGTGCTCAGCCCACTATCATCATCCTCTATCAGAAACATCAGCCCCAACCCACTACCAGCAACCACAGTGCTCAGCCCACTATCATCATCCTCTATCAGAAACATCAGCCCCAACCCACTACCAGCAACCACAGCGCTCAGCCCACTATCATCATTCTCTATCAGAAACATCAGCCCCAACCCACTACCAGCAACCACAGCGCTCAGCCCACTATCATCATTCTCTATCAGAAACATCAGCCCCAAACTACTACCAGCAACCACAGCGCTCAGCCCACTATCATCATTCTCTATCAGAAACATCAGCCCCAACCCACTACCAGCAACCACAGCGCTCAGCCCACTATCATCATTCTCTATCAGAAACATCAGCCCCAACCCACTACCAGCAACCACAGCGCTCAGCCCACTATCATCATCCTCTATCAGAAACATCAGCCCCAACCCACTACCAGCAACCACAGTGCTCATCCCACTATCATCATCCTCTATCAGAAACATCAGCCCCAACCCACTACCAGCAACCACAGCGCTCAGCCCACTATCATCATCCTCAGCCCCAACCCACCACCAGCAACCACAGCGCTCAGACCACTATCATCATCCTCTATCAGAAACATCAGCCCCAACCCACTACCAGCAACCACAGCGCTCAGCCCACTATCATCATCCTCAGCCCCAACCCACTACCAGCAACCACAGCGCTCAGCCCACTATCATCATCCTCTATCAGAAACATCAGCCCCAACCCACTACCAGCAACCACAGCGCTCAGCCCACTATCATCATCCTCAGCCCCAACCCACTACCAGCAACCACAGCGCTCAGACCACTATCATCATTCTCTATCAGAAACATCAGCCCCAACCCACTACCAGCAACCACAGTGCTCAGCCCACTATCATCATCCTCTATCAGAAACATCAGCCCCAACCCACTACCAGCAACCACAGCGCTCAGCCACTATCATCATCCTCAGCCCCAACCCACTACCAGCAACCACAGCGCTCAGCCACTATCATCATCCTCAGCTCCAACCCACTACCAGCAACCACAGCGCTCAGACCACTATCATCATCCTCCATCAGAAACATCAGCCCCAACCCACTACCAGCAACCACAGTGCTCAGCCCACTATCATCATCCTCAGCCCCAACCCACTACCAGCAACCACAGCGCTCAGACCACTATCATCATCCTCCATCAGAAACATCAGCCCCAACCCACTACCAGCAACCACAGCGCTCAGCCCACTATCATCATCCTCTATCAGAAACATCAGCCCCAACCCACTACCAGTAACCACAGCGCTCAGCCCACTATCATCATCCTCAGCTCCAACCCACTACCAGCAACCACAGCGCTCAGACCACTATCATCATCCTCCATCAGAAACATCAGCCCCAACCCACTACCAGCAACCACAGCGCTCAGCCCACTATCATCATCCTCAGCCCCAACCCACTACCAGCAACCACAGCGCTCAGACCACTATCATCATCCTCCATCAGAAACATCAGCCCCAACCCACTACCAGCAACCACAGCGCTCAGCCCACTATCATCATCCTCTATCAGAAACATCAGCCCCAACCCACTACCAGCAACCACAGTGCTCAGCCACTATCATCATCCTCAGCCCCAGCCCACTACCAGCAACCACAGCGCTCAGCCCACTATCATCATTCTCTATCAGAAACATCAGCCCCAACCCACTACCAGCAACCACAGTGCTCATCCCACTATCATCATCCTCTATCAGAAACATCAGCCGCAACCCACTACCAGCAACCACAGCGCTCAGCCCACTATCATCATTCTCTATCAGAAACATCAGCCCCAACCCACTACCAGCAACCACAGTGCTCATCCCACTATCATCATCCTCTATCAGAAACATCAGCCGCAACCCACTACCAGCAACCACAGTGCTCAGCCCACTATCATCATCCTCTATCAGAAACATCAGCCCCAACCCACTACCAGCAACCACAGCGCTCAGCCCACTATCATCATCCTCAGCCCCAACCCACTACCAGCAACCACAGCGCTCAGACCACTATCATCATCCTCTATCAGAAACATCAGCCCCAACCCACTACCAGCAACCACAGCGCTCAGCCCACTATCATCATCCTCAGCCCCAACCCACTACCAGCAACCACAGCGCTCAGCCCACTATCATCATCCTCTATCAGAAACATCAGCCCCAACCCACTACCAGCAACCACAGCGCTCAGCCCACTATCATCATTCTCTATCAGAAACATCAGCCCCAACCCACTACCAGCAACCACAGTGCTCAGCCCACTATCATCATCCTCTATCAGAAACATCAGCCCCAACCCACTACCAGCAACCACAGTGCTCAGCCCACTATCATCATCCTCTATCAGAAACATCAGCCCCAACCCACTACCAGCAACCACAGCGCTCAGCCCACTACCATCATCCTCAGCCCCAACCCACTACCAGTAACCACAGCACTCAGCCACTATCATCATCCTCTATCAGAAACATCAGCCCCAACCCACTACCAGCAACCACAGTGCTCAGCCCACTATCATCATCCTCTATCAGATACATCAGCCCCAACCCACTACCGGCAACCACAGCGCTCAGCCACTATCATCATCCTCAGCCCCAACCCACTACCAGCAACCACAGCACTCAGCCCACTATCATCATCCTCTATCAGAAACATCAGCCCCAACCCACTACCAGCAACCACAGCGCTCAGCCCACTATCATCATCCTCTATCAGAAACATCAGCCCCAACCCACTACCAGCAACCACAGCGCTCAGCCACTATCATCATCCTCTATCAGAAACTTCAGCCTCAACCCACTACCAGCAACCATAGCGCTCAGCCACTATCATCATCCTCTATCAGAAACATCAGCCCCAACCCACTACCAGTAACCACAGTGCTCAGCCCACTATCATCATCCTCAGCCCCAACCCACTACCAGCAACCATAGTGCTCAGCCACTATCCTCATCCTCTATCAGGAACATCAGCCCCAGCCCACTACCAGCAACCACAGCTCTCAGCACACTATCATCATCCTCTATCAGAAACACCAGCCCCAACCCACGACCAGCAACCACAGGACCCACCTCTCTATCATTACCTTCAATCCACAGCCCACTACCAGCAACCTCAGTTAACTACCAGCAGCCTCAGTCCACTACCAGCAACCTCAGCGCTCAGCCCACTATCATTAGTCTCTATCAGAACCATCAGCCCCACGCCAATGCCAGCAACCACAGGCCCTACCGCTCTATCATTACCTTCAGTCCACAGCCCACTACCAGCAACCTCAGCTAACTACCACCAGCCTCAGTCCACTACCAAAACCATTAGACCTCACCATTCTACCAGCAATCTCAGCACATTGCCATCAACATCAGCCAACCTCAGCCCTCAGACCATTATCATCAACCTCTCCCCTCTACCAGCAACCTCTCCCCTCTACCAGCAACCTTAGCCCTCTCCCCTCTACCAGCAACCTCAGCCCTCTCCCATCTTCCAGCAACCTCAGCCCTCTCCCCTCTACCAGCAACCTCAGCCCTCTCCCCTCTACCAGCAACCGCAGCCCTCTCCCCTCTACCAGCAACCTCAGCCCTCTACCAGCAACCTCAGCCCTCACCACTCTTCCGATAACTTCAGCCCTCTCCCCTCTACAGGCAACTTCAGCCCTCTCCCCTCTACCAGCAACCTCAGCCCTCTACCAGCAACCTCAGCCCTCACCACTCTCCCAGCAACTTCAGCCTTCTCCCCTCTACCAGCAACCTCAGCCCTCTCCCCTCTACCAGCAACCTCAGCCCTCTCCCCTCTACCAGCAACATCAGCCCTCTACCAGCAACCTTAGCCCTCTCCCCTCTACCAGCAACCATAGCCCTCTCCCAGCAACCACAGCCCTCTACTAGCAACCTCAGCCCTCACCCCCTACCCGCAACCTCAGCCCGCTCCCCTCTACCAGCAACTTCAGCCCTTACCACTCTACTAGCAGCCACAGCCCACTCCCCTCTACCAGCTACCTCAGCCCTCACCCCACTACTGGCAACCTCATCCCTCACCACTCTACCGGTAACTTCAGCGCACTCCCCTCTGTCAGCAACCTCACCCCTCTACCAGCAACCTTAGCCCTCTCCCCTCTACCAGCAACCATAGCCCTCTCCCAGCAACCACAGCCCTCTACTAGCAACCTCAGCCCTCACTCGCTACCCGTAACCTCAGCCCGCTCCCCTCTACCTGCAACTTCAGCCCTTACCACTCTACCAGCAGCCACAGCCCACTCCCCTCTACCAGCAACCTCAGCCCTCACCCCACTACCGGCAACCTCATCCCTCACCACTCTATCGGTAACTTCAGTGCTCTCCCCTCTACCGGCAACTTCAGCACTCACCACTCTCCCAGCAACTTCAGCCCTCTAACCTCTACCAGCAACCACAGCCCTCTCCCCTCTACAAGCAACCCCAGCTCTCTCCGCTCTATAAGCAACCCCAGCCCTCTCCCCTCTACCAGCAATGTCAGACCTCTACCAGCAACCTCAGCCCTCTCCCCTCTACCATCAACCTTAGCCTTCTCCCCTCTACCAGCAACCTCGCCCTCTCCCAGCAACCACAGTCATTTCCCCTCTACCAGCAACCTCAGCCCCCTCCCCTCTACCAGCAACCTCAGCCCTCTCCCCTCTACCAGTAATCTCAGCCCTCACCCCTCTACCAGTAACCTCAGCCCTCTCCCCTCTACCAGTAACCTCAGACCTCTCCCCTCTACCAGCAACGTCAGCCCTCTCCCCTCTACCAGCAACCTCAGCCCTCACCACTCTACCAGCAACATTAGCCCTCTTCCCTCTACCAGCAACCACAGCCCCCTCCCCTTTACCAGCAACCTCAGCCCTATCCCCTCTACCAGCAACCTCAATCCTCAGCCCTCTGCTAGCAACCTCAGCCCTCACACCTTTACCAGCAACCTCAGCCCTCACTCCCCTACCAGCAACATCACTCCTCTACCAACCTCAGCCCTCACCCCCCCTACCTGCAACCTCAGCCCGCTCCCCACTACCAGGAACCTCAGCCCTCTACTAGCAATCTCAGCCCTCACCCCCCTACCCGCAACCTCAGCCCGCTCTCCTCTACCAGCAACCTCAGCCCTCACCACTCTCCCAGCAACTTCAGCCCTCTAACCTCTACCAGCAACCACAGCCCTCTCGCCTCTACCAGCAACCACAGCCCTCTCCCCTCTTCCGGCAACCCCAGCCCTCTCCCATCTACCAGCAACCCCAGCCTTCACCACTCTACCAGCAACATTAGCACTCTTCCCTCTACCAGCAACCACAGCCCTCACCCCTCTACCAGTAACCTCAGCCCTCTCCCCTCTACCAGTAACCTCAGACCTCTCCCCTCTACCAGCAACGTCAGCCCTCTACCAGCAACCTCAGCCCTCACCACTCTACCAGCAACATTAGCCCTCTTCCCTCTACCAGCAACCACAGCCCTTTACCAGCAACCTCAGCCCTATCCCCTCTACCAGCAACCTCAATCCTCAGCCCTCTGCCAGCAACCTCAGCCCTCACACCTTTACCAGCAACCTCAGCCCTCACTCCCCTACCAGCAACATCACCCCTCTACCAACCTCAGCCCTCACCCCCCCTACCTGCAACCTCAGCCCGCTCCCCACTACCAGGAACCTCAGCCCTCTACTAGCAATCTCAGCCCTCACCCCCTACCCGCAACCTCAGCCCGCTCTCCTCTACCAGCAACCTCAGCCCTCACCACTCTCCCAGCAACTTCAGCCCTCTAACCTCTACCAGCAACCACAGCCCTCTCGCCTCTACCAGCAACCACATCCCTCTCCCCTCTTCCAGCAACCCCAGCCCTCTCCCCTCTACCAGCAACCCCAGCCTTCTCCCCTCTACTAGCAACCCCAGACCTCTACCATCAACTTCAGCCCTCATCCTTCTACCAGCAATGTCAGCCCTCTACCAGAAACCTCAGCCCTCTACCTGCAACCTCAATCCTCTCCCCTCTACCAGTAACCTCAGTCTTCTCCCCTCTACCAGAAACCTCAGCCCTCTCCCAGCAACCACAGTCCTCTCCCCTCTACCAGCAATCTCAGCCCTCTCCCAGCAACCACAGCCCTCTCCCCTTTACCAGCAACCACAGCCCTTGCTCCTCTACCAGCAACCTCAGCCCTCACCCCTCTACTAGCAACCTCAGCCATCACCCCCCTACCCGCAACTTCAGCCCGCTCCCCTCTACCAGCAACTTCAGCCCTCCCCACTCTACCGGCAACCTCAGCCCTCTCCTCTCTACCAGGAACCTCAGCCCTTGTCCCTCTACCGGGAACCTCAATCCTCAGCCCTCTGCCAGCAACCTCACCCCTCACCCCCCCCCCCACCACCACCACCAGCAACCTAAATGCCCACACCTCTACAGCTCTTATCCCTCTCTACCATCAATCTCAGCTTTCAGCCCTCTACCATCAGCCTCAGACCTCACCCCTCTACCATCCACCTCAGCCCTCTACCAGTAGCCCCAGCCCTCACCCCTCTACCATGTACCTCAGCCCTCACACCTCTACATGCAACCTTATCCCTCTACCATCAACTTCAGCTCACTACCAGCAACCTCAGCCCACGTAGATCTAGGTGACTGTGAAAACCATTCATTCATATATAAACCGAGACAGAAACGATTGCTAGATGTCATTAGGCATATACACAGATATAATGATTAATTTATACTTTGTGTGACGTCAAGGTATAGTTACCTTCCAGAATGTGATCCACACTATTAAAAGCTTCGTCCACATTTCCATACTCCAATGTTCTCGTTGGCTCGAAGAATGAATTGTGTTTAATGGCATCCTAAAAGCCACAGAGACATTTACATTTACAAACAGTACTACAGGTTGAGTATTACTTATACAAAATGCTTGGGACCAGAAGTATTTTGGAAATATTATTTTGGAATAATTGCATACCATAATGAGATATCATGATGATGGCTCCTAAGTCTAAGCACAGAATGCATTTATGTTTCATATACACCTTATACACACAGCCTGAAGGTTGTTTTAGCCAATATTTTTAAGAACTTTGGGCCTAATTCAGATCTGTTCGCTCGCTAGCGTTTTTCGCTGCGCAGCGATCAGGTAACTACTGCGCATGCATATGCACCGCAATGCGCAGGTGCGTCGTAAGGGTACAAAGCGGATCGTTGCTGTGCACTGGTTCTAGTGAAGAATCCATTCGCACAGCCGATCGCAAGGAGATTGAAAGGAAGAGGGCGTTTGTGGGTGTCAACTGACCATTTTCTGGGAGTATTTGGAAAAAGGCAGGCGTGTCGAGGCGTTTGCAGGGCGGGTGTCTGACGTCAATTTTGGGACCGGACAGGCTGATTTGATCGCAGCGGCTGAGTAAGGTCAGAGCTACTCAGAAACTGCACAAAATGTTTTTGTACCGCTCGGCTGCACAGGCGTTCACACTTGCATAGCGAAAATACACTCCCTTATAGGCGGCGACTATCTGATCGCAGCGCTGCAAAAAATAACTAGCAAGTGAACAGATCTGAATTAGGTCCTTTGTGCATTAAACAAAGTGTGTGTACAGTCACACAATTCATTTATGTTTCATATACACCTTATACACACAGCCTGAAGGTCATTTAATACAATATTTTTAATAACTTTGTGTATTAAACAAAGTTTGTGTCAGTGCCGTAACTAGGCATTTTAGCGCTGTGTGCGAGAAACGACAGTGGCGCCCCCCCATGAAAGATTGGGGTAGTGCGCGCCGCAGTCGCGCAAAAAAATTCTAGGGGCGTGGCTTCACGGGGAAGGGGCGTGGCCACAAAATAATAGCAATTCATACTACGGTGCACAGTAGTCTACATTATTCAAATTACGCTGCACAGTAGCGCCACTACACCAGGTAGAGCCCCTTTTATACATTACAGCAGACAGCGTCCCCCTTTTTACACATTGCGGCAGCCAGTCCCCCTTTTTACACATTGCGGCAGCCAGTCCCCCTTTTTACACATTGCGGCAGCCAGTCTCCCTTTTTACACATTGCGGCAGCCAGGACCCCTTCTTACACATTGCGGCAGCCAGTCCCCCTTTTTACACATTGCGGCAGCCAGTCCCCCTTTTTACACATTGCGGCAGATAGACCCTTTTTACACATTGCGGCAGCCAGTCCACCTTTTTACACATTACAGCAGCCAATCTCCCTTTTAACACATTGCGGCAGCCGGTCCTCCTTTTTACACATTGCGGCAGCCAGGACCCCTTTTTACACATTGCGGCAGCCAGGCCCCCTTTTTACACATTGCGGCAGCCAGGCCCCCTTTTTACACATTGCAGCAGCCAGTCCCATTTTTTACACATTGCGGCAGCCAGTCACATTTTACACATTGCGGCAGCCAGTCCCTCTTTTTACACATTGCAGCAGCCAGTCCCCCTTTTTACACATTGCAGCAGCCAGTCCCCCTTTTTACACATTGCAGCAGCCAGTCCCATTTTTTACACATTGCGGCAGCCAGTCCCATTTTACACATTGCGGCAGCCAGTCCCATTTTTTACACATTGCGGCAACCAGTCCCATTTTACACATTGCGGCAGCCAGTCCCATTTTACACATTGCGGCAGCCAGTCCCATTTTTTACACATAGCGGCAGCCAGTCCCATTTTACACATTGCGGCAGCCAGTCCCATTTTTTACACATTGCGGCAGCCAGTCCCATTTTTTACACATTGCGGCAGCCAGTCCCATTTTTTACACATTGCGGCAGCCAGTCCCATTTTTTACACATTGCGGCAGCCAGTCCCATTTTACACATTGCGGCAGCCAGTCCCATTTTTTACACATTGCGGCAGCCAGTCCCATTTTTTACACATTGCGGCAGCCAGTCCCATTTTTTACACATTGCGGCAGCCAGTCCCATTTTACACATTGCGGCAGCCAGTCCCATTTTTTACACATTGCGGCAGGCGGTGTCCGAGAGAGAGGGAGAGAGAGAGAGAGAGAGGGGGGGGGGGTATACTTACCTTCTCCCTGCTGACAGGCTCCTCGTGCAGCTCCCTCGGTGCAGGCAGTGAGGTGAGAAGAAGGAGGAGGGAGGGGGAGCAGGGAGCCGCAGCAGCACTATGTTATTGGTAGTAAGCGCCGCTGCAGCATCCCCCTCTCCTTCCGTATTGGCTGCCCAGCAGCCAATACGGAAGGAGAGGGGGATGCTGCAGCGGCGCTTACTACCAATAACATAGCGCTGCTGCGGCTCCCTGCTCCCCCTCCCTCCTCCTTCTCCGCTGCCCGGCGGCGACGCTGATGTCTTCTATCTTCACAGCGCGTCGCACGGCGCAGAGACTTAGAGGCGGCATGTAATGAGTCAATTTGACTCATTACATGCCGCTGGCCGTGCGCCCTCAGGGCAACTGCGCTGTGTGCCAAGCCCACTTGGCACACACGTAGTTACGGCCCTGGTTTGTGTACATTGAGCCATCAAAAAACAGAGATTTCACTATCTCACTCTCACTCAAAAAAGTCTGTATTTCGGAATATTCCGTATTTCGGAATATTTGGATATGGGAGACATATCCAAATATATAGATATATATATATAAGAGATATATAAAAAATAAAAGAACGAATGTGAAACTCCAGCTGCCGTAGCCCTTTCCTCCCCTATGGGGCTTGCTGGTATTCAGATCAGCATCAAGAGTTCAAGACCCTAAAAATGTAGTTGTGCACAGCCTGAGGATAGGTAAGTACTTTTTATTGTCTCCAGATGGCTCTGCATATATCGCCGTGCACCAGACTTGCCTGTGCATTGGACACTAGATATGCATATTAGTGTCGACTCTAGGACATTTTTGGGGCAGGGTGGATGGCATCTTTTCATTTTGAAGGAGAAAGTGTTTGAAGCGTCACTATAGCCGTGTGGCATCTTATGAATTGGGGGCGCTAAAGTGTGGCATAATATTATATGTACTATTTAAATTCTTTACCATTTGACCACCCCACCTACCCCATCAATACCAAAGGCCAACCCACATGCCCCTTCACTGCCCCACGGACCACCCCACATGTACCATCAATCCCTCTCAGACCACCCCATATGCCCCATCGAGGAGTTGGCATAACAACCAGAGGTTAGTGGTCAAAGTCCTCCTGGGTACAGTGGAGATCAGAGGAGAAGGCACCCAGGACAGCCCAATGAGTGTTGTGCAGCAGTGCAGGGTCTTGGGTGCAGCCAGCCAGCTACAGGCCTCAGTTTTGTCACACTGCAGCGCAAGAGACAGATGTGGCTCAGCGGGATCCCAGGCCCAGATTGTATAGAGCTCGTCTTGGATAGGGCACTCTCTCAGGGGCAAAGTAAGTAACGAACGTGCTGCTTTCAGGCTAACATAACATGCATACTATACAGTAGGTAATATAAATACTCATGTCCAGTCTTGTTACCTGAATAGATAGAGAAACAGGCTGTAGGTCCTCATAGACTATTCGTACACGTGACGCTGCCAGGTTAGCGTGGTTCTGGGTATTTGCTACCACCGCACAAATTGCCTGCCCAATGTAGGTCACCTAAGAGAAGTAGACAGACATGTTATAAATGGATGTACTAGACTAAGGGGCCAATTCAAACCTGATCGCTGCTTGCGTTTTCGCACAGCGGACGATCAGGTCTGAACTGCGTATGCGCCAGCACCGCAGTGGGCCGGCGCATGCCAGAGATGCGATCGGCATCTCTGCCCAGTGAGCGCCTCTGCCTGATTGACAGGCAGAGGCTTGGGCGGGGCGGCGGCGCTGGGCCGCCGTTTTGGGGGCGTTGTCCGGGAAACGCAGGCTCCGTGCAGGCTGCGACCCGGAGGGCGACGGGTAGCTCCCTGTCAGCGCGCAGGAGCTGCACTGGTAGGGAGCAACTCTTCGGGCCTAATCCAGATGCGATCGTAGCCGCGGCCCGCACCCCGCAAGGTCGCAATCAGGTCTGCATTAAGCCCTAAATTGTGTTCCCTGATGGTTTAGTAGCTGTACCTCATGTGCTGCAAGCAAATCCGGGTTGTTTAATCCGGGGACGTCTTCAGAAGTCACCACATCGATCACCCCGGGCACTTTCAGTGCTTCCTCTGTGTGTATGGACCTGACAACAGGAAGAAAAGTAAATAATAGTCTGTTCTTGTAAGCCGGGGTCAGTATGACAGTATTCTATGCAAATGACAACCCAGAGAGCTTACAATCTAGTGGAAATATTGCACAAGATTATCACTATGACAGCAGGATAGGCAATATAGGGGGCTACTGTGAGTTGGACGCAGACGCACTTGTGTGATCTATCTGAATGCGATCGTAACCTGGAAGGATGCGATCGCATTATGATTGACAGGTGGCAAGCATTTGTGAGGGGGCACCGCGGCGTTGGGAGTGGAGCAGAAAACGCTTCCCGATTGAATTGCGATCGCAATGCAGGGTGGCGCCATACATGCTGGGCGTCCTTGCCCTGTGCCGGCCAGCCCCCAGCTTGCGATTTGTTCCTTAGCAGTTTTTGCTATTTCAGCAAAAACTGCTAAGAAGTCTGAATAACCCCCATAAATCCATGTGATTGTGCAGAGGTTCCCAAACGCGTTCCTCCAGGCACCCCAACAGTCCAGGTTTTAAGGAAATCCATGCTTAGGTATAAATGACTTCCTTCGTACCTCAGGCAGTTTGATTATACCACCTGTGCACAAGCAGGGATATCCCTAATACCTGGCCAGTTGGGATGACTAGACGACCACGTTTGGGAACCACTGTGATAGGGAACATAGGGGGACATTTACTAAGCAGTGATAAGAGCAGAGAAGTGAGCCAGCCGAGAAGTGCCCATGACAACCAATCAGCACTGAAGTAACTATAATTTGCATACTATAAAATTATACAGAGCTGCTGATTGGTTGATGGGGAAACTTCTCCATTGGCTCACTTCTCCACTCTTATCACTGCTTAGTAAATGTACCCCATAGAGCCTAATTCAGGAAAAACGCAGGCATTCCCAAGCGTTTCCAGGGCAGGTGTGTGACATCAGCTCCGGCCCCGATCAGCCTGTATCGCACTGTAGGAGTATGTCCTGGGCTACGCACAGACTGCGCAAACTGGAAAAAACATCCTATGGTGAGTGAGGCGAGAACGGATTTGCAGCTGAAAGGGGTTTGCAAAGCTTTTCGCACGGCGTACGCAGACTTGCACGGGGCGGTTTTTCACTCTGTCTTGGCAGCAACTATCCGATCACAAACCTCTGCAAACTCACAGAGGAGCGTCCAGGTCTGAATTAGGCCCATAAAGTGTAAGCTCCACTGTGGCAAGGATTGATGTGAGTGACTATAATATATAGTGCTGAAGAATCTGTGTAATTATAAAATACAGATAGAAATGATACAATCTAGTACATAATGCAGGATACTATGGCCCTCATTCCGAGTTGATCGCTTGCTAGCTACTTTTTGCAGCCAGGCAAACACATAGTCGCTGCCCACGGTGGAGTGTATTTTCGCATTGAAAGTGTGCGATCGCATGTGCAGCCGAGTGGGACGAAAACGTTTTTTGCAGTTTCTGAGTAGCTCTGAACTTACTCAGCCCTTGCGATCACTTCAGCCTGTCCGGTCACGGAATTGACGTCAGATACCCGCCCTGCAAACGCCTGGACACGCCTGCGTTTTCCCAAACACTGTCAGAAAACGGTCAGTTGACACCCATAAACGCCCTCTTCCTGTCAATCTCCTTGCGATCACCTGTGCGAATGGATTAGTCGCTAGAAGCATTGCCCAGCAACGATGCTGTTTGTACCAATACACGCGCGTGCGCATTGCGGTGCATACGCATGCGCAGTAGTAACCTGATCGCTGCGCTGCGAAAATCGGCAGCGTGCGATCAACTCGGAATGACCCCCTATAAACATATAAACCAAGGTAGCAACACTGAATGTCAGGCAGCTGCTGCAAAGGCTGATAACTCCTGGGATCCATAATACATGTACATGGGGGGTAATTCCAAGTTGATCGCAGCAGGATATTTTTTAGCAGTTGGGCAAAACCATGTGCACTGCAGGGGGAGCAGATATAACATTTGCAGAGAGAGTTAGATTTGGGTGGGTTATTTTGTTTCTGTGCAGGGGAAATACTGGCTGCTTTATTTTTACACTGCAATTTAGATTGCAGATTGAACACACCACACCCAAATCTAACTCTCTCTGCACATGTTAAATCTGCCTCCCCTGCAGTGCACATGGTTTTGCCCAACTGCTAAAAAAATTCCTGCTGCAATCAACTTGGAATTACCCCCATGATGCAAACCTCATTGTACAGCTATAAGAGTCACTTCCCATACCACATATCATGTGTGAGGTACAGTTTTGGGCACATGTCTACAAGAAGGACATAGGATGATTTGGGAAGTTGAAGAAGAAGTCATAACCCTGGAGCTGGACATGTTCCTCAGTTCGGAAAAGTGAGATACATCTCCAGCACTTTAGTGTAAGGTCTGTCCCGGCATCGCATTTCATTAAAATTACGCAAAAAGAGTTGTAGAAAATATGCAGCGAAGGCAAGCGGTATATTCCAAACCACTTTCACTTTTTTTTTACGTGATACAGCGGGTGGTATTCATGTGACCGCCGGTCTGCTGACCGACAGTCACATGACCTCCTCCACCATCCCGCCGGCTCAGTATCCCGATGGTCGGCATGCCGACCAACAGCCCGCAAGGGGCTTGCTGCACTCGCACCTCCCCGCCGGGATCCCGGCGTCAGTAAGCTGCCGGGATCCCGGCGTCGGTAAGCTGACCGGCGGTCAGGAGACCGCCGGTCAGCCATACTACACCCGATACAGCCTTATGAGCCTGTCTGTGGGGCTGCGTTCTGAATCTGTGAAAATCCAGCATATCATTGATTTTACCTAAGATATAAGGGCTACTGTGCAGCTGAATCTTTGCTGAAGGGCACAATAGAGGCGTAATCAGGAAGAATGGATGACAAACACATATATAATGGCTACAAAACACTAAGGGGTCTATTCCTGAAGCAGTGAAAAGTGTGGAGAAGTGAGCCTGTGGAGAAGTTGCCCATGGCAACCAATCAGCTGCTACGTATAATTTTATAGAATGCACTTTATAAATGTTACCTCAACACCGATTGGTTGTCATGGGCAACTTCTCCACTGGCTCACTTCTCCACTCTTTTCACTGCTTCATGAATAGACCCCCAAGGGATCAATTCCATAAGCGTGAGGGTGGCGAATTGTTGTTGCAACAGTGTAAAACATCAAAATGGCAGCTGAACTTGCGGCCCCGTTCTCACCCTGGACTCATATTTCCTATGGGGATGCAAACAAAAACGCGGCGGGTTCGGAGCTACGGTAAGTGAAACTTAAAGCCTTCCATATGCAATGTGGAGATTTATAATAAGAACCCGCTGCAGTTATAAAAGCAAACAAGGCATTGGCACAAATCCCGCATCCACAGCAAAGCCGCTCACGTGATCTTAGCATGATGCCGGCGGCTGGTCACTAATGCCAGAAAATATTCTCCTTCCACAGCTGATGTGTCACCATCCTCACACTCCTCTTCCACAATGGTGTGTAGCACTGCTTTGTGCACTGACGGCTGCTCATTGTCTTCATCATATAGATGACTCTGGACTTCATCCTGCCGGGGAGGGGACACAGAGCAGTCACAGTAAATGGTTTATTCCAGGCCCAGATAAAATATTGCAATCCCGTACAATCCCCCAAACCTTATGCTTTGTGTACATCTGCGATGGTGGGGCACCTGTGCATGGCCTGCTCTGCATGCAGTGCCACCTGAGACGCAGTCTGGTGGATATAGGCTGTGACTGTTAGGGGGGCAGTGCTGCGCAGCGTTATAGGGGAGTGGCGGGGCCAGGGTCTGTGTTTCTCCCGAGTAATCTTAGGGTTGCTCTGATGGCGGTCTGTCTTTCAGATGATCAGATGCTGTGTATTAGGACGCAGCACTCAGGTCTGTGATGACGGCAGGAGGCACTTTTTTCCCCTCAGATGCCTCCTGCAGCATTACAGTATTGTCACATTGGTGCTGCTTCCAAAGATCCTTAGAGGCTCATTTATCAAAAAGTATTTGCGGGTGTTTTCGGCGGCTGACGGCAAATACTAGGTATCCCCAGAATGTATGAAGGAGGGATCACAGCAGGTATCGGAGATACCAGCTGCGATCCTTCCATTTCTGCCCGCAGCCTTCCCTCCATTGTTGTCTGCAGCCTGCCCGACGTATCAATATCCTGATTCTGGTAGCCTATTGTAGCTTATGGGCTACATATTGCGGGATGTAGTTCCGGCAGGGTTCCACAGGAACCCTCCGCCGGAAATGGCTCCTGTGCATGGCTGTCACTATGACTGCGCATGCTCAGAGGCCCGGCCACCCCGCTCGGCACATCGCAGGGACGGGCTCCTTTCAGAGCCCTTGTCCCTGCATATGCAGGATGATACATGCTGCTGATAGGATCACATATTGTAATGCCATCCTGGGCGGTAAGATGCTGCCCAGATCGCATGCAATATGCGATTCTTGATAAATGGGCCCCTAATAGGCCCTACACACTGGCCGACATCAGTCAAAGATATGAACGATCTCGTTCATAAATGAACGAGATAATGTTCATATCTTTAAGAGTGTGGAGGCACCAGCGATGAACGATGCGCAGCCCCGCGCTCATTCATCGCTGGTCCCCCGTCGGCTGTACATGCAGGCCAATATGGACGATCTCGTCCATATTTGCCTGCAATTCAATGCAGCCGGGTGACGGGGGGAGTGAAGAAACTTCACTCCCCCGTCACTGCCTCTCCGTCGCCGGGTCCGCCGTCGGCCGTATCCGCCATCGGGCAGCTCGGCGGCGGATCGGCCAATGTGTAGGGCCCTTTAGTCTTTCTACTGCTTGTTATCCCAGTAAATTCCCTGGGTCATGGGTAAATAAATCATCTGCACACTGTACTGTATGTCATTAAATGTTCCAGGCAAGGGCCATCTCTTTGTATGGGCTTAATGGGCAGTTGCCCAAGAGCCTCACGATCCTACGGGGCCCGTCGCCAAGAGCTTGTAGCCGTGGACTGGGCCACCGGGAACATGAGATTCATACAGTATGTGTCCTGCTCAGTGCTCACTCCTATCTCAGTTTAGTGGGGTTGGGTTGTCCGAAGGGATCCGCTGCTTGGCCCACAATTATTTGTGGTCCGGAGGCCGGGCTGCAGGGAAGCCAGCGCTGGCTCAGTGAGTAAAACCTGCTGTGCTGCTATAAAGAAGGAGCATTTACTTTGTGCTGCTGTCCCCATGGGACCAGAGGAGAAGGCGGAGGGGGAGGGGCGGGGGGCTTGCTGGTAAACACATATTTTTAGAAATCTCACAATAGTTTTCTATGACATGTATGTGTGTGTATATTTCTAGACAGGGAAGTGTTTATATACATAAATGCAGTAACACCCAGCACACCCTCCCCGAATCTTGCAGCCACAGGCAATAATAATCCCCCCCCCCCCCCCCCTCCTTGAGCTTGCAGCCGTGGGCAGTAATATTTGTAAAATGTATTCCCCAGTGAATTGCATTGCCCAGAGCCCACAAGGTTGTTAAGACGGCCCTGAGACACGTAATGAAGACCAGCATATTTTTTTTTATCTGTAAAAAATATGTATTCACCGGTTTAAGCACCGAGTTAAGGTGACAGGTGATGTTCACATAGCATAGCGTATGAAGTGCGTTACCTTGCCATCGGCCATTGCTGGTTGCTAAGTATCGATGGTGGATGGCCAACCCTGATACAGATAGTATATTTTATAGCTGTTCAAAAACGTATTCACATCACTCGTGTATTACTGTTAATGACATGCGCAATAATACATACTTGGTCAATATGGAAGCCGTTGGACATCCTCTCCTGCAAGTCTTTTGTTGTGTTCGTTTTGTTGCTTGATGCGGATCTTGCGCTGCGAATGTCCTGGACAAGGGAATAAACATTCAAAATGATAAAGGACAAGTCTACAGGTGTACAGTATACAGCAGGTCCCTGCGGAATGATGGGTGATGAGTGATGACAATAGGTCTCAGGAACGCCAAATACAAGTCATTACTTTAACATTACCACTATGTGTCTATAAAGTGTTTTACCAAGGTGAGACACACTGAGAGTCACCAGTATGGTGTGGATAATTTCTATACAGTTCTACCTAATATAGACAAATTACATCAAGCAGTGCGACAGGGTGGTCTTCTGTATGCCGAATGTCGGGATCCCGGCGCACAGTATACCGGCGCCGGAATCCCGACACCCAGCATACCGACAACTATTCTCCCTCGTGGGGGTCCACGACCCCCCTGGAGGGAGAATAAAATAGTGTGGCGCGCATAGCGCGCCACCGTGCCCGCTGCGTGGCGAGCGCAGCATGGCGAGCGCAGCATGGCGAGCGCAGCGAGCCCGCAAGGGGCTCCTTTGCGCTCCTTTGCGCTCGCCACGCTGTCGGTATGCCGGCAGTCGGGCTCCCGGCGCCGGTATGCTGGTCGCCGGGAGCCCGAGCGCCGGCATACCGTACTACACCCCGACAGGGTGGTCTTCTGTACAGGTAAAAGACAGAAGTTTTCAAAGATCTACTAGAATCTAAGGTTCTAGAATTAAATGATTCGGGTAGGTAGTTCCAAAAAACAGGGGGGGAGAAAGGAATAGTCTTTATTGAATTCAGGGTTCATTAATATTATTATCATAGATTTGCAAGGCCCACAGTGCTCCATAGCGTCACCCAGTGGGGGAAAACAGGTACATCATGCATACATTCAAACATGCATACATACTGTACATACATACTGGAAAACATGCAAGGTAGACAGTATGAATGCAGACAGAATAAGGGAGGTGCTGCCCGAAAGACAGCATGCATTCTAATTGGAAGCTGAAGCAAGAGGAGCGAATGGGGTAGTCCTAAGGGTGCATCGGTCTGGTTTGTCTAGGTGGAAGTAGGGCAGTCTAAAAGAGAGGGTGCTTAGAGAGCATTTAAACATTTGAGGACTATGGGAGAGTCTGATCGAGTGCTACTGGGACTACCATAAGTGGGCAGCAGCAGGTGCGAGCGAGGGGAAGTAATCACAGAATCGACAGCATCTATGTTTATTCCGGAATGTTAGTGCCAGGTTAACATGCTAGGTTAACTGGATTGCCCGTACACCTTTGATATGGTTAACATGTAGCAGAATGATATGAGAGGGTGGTCTTCAGTTTGCCAGCTGCCGGGATCCCGGCGCACAGTATACCAACGCCGGAATCCCGACAGCCGGCATACTACACCTTTTCTCGCTCTTGGGGGTCCACGACCCCCCTGGAGGGAGAATAGATAGCGTGGCGCACATAGCTCGCCACCGGGCCCGCAGCGTGGTGAGCGCAGCGAGTCCGCAAGGGAATCATTTGTGCTCGCCCAGCTGTCGGTATTCCGGCGCCGGTATGCTGGTCGCCGGGAGCCCGCCCGCTGGCATACCCTACTACACCCATATGAGATATGAGATGTATGACAAGGTGGTGGTGTGCGGAGGCTTTGTAGGTATGGGCAGGGTCGGGCTGGCCCACAGGGGTACATAGGAAACACCTGTGGGCCCTACTACCTGAAGGCCCATCCCCTCCTCTAGGAATCAGGTGCACTTGAATTATGCACTATACATATGCTACTGCATATTTTTCTACAGGGGATTGCTGTTATTAATCTGGTGCATTATCATGCATGGACTATCAGTATTTACTGTATATAATTATCAAGGACCTAAGCACTCTCAAATGGTTAACCATGCCTCTGTAATGGCTTGCCACATGGGCCCCTACCACTGCATTATCCCGGTGGGCCCTCCATGCCACAGTCCAATACTGGGCAAGGGACACTCATTCGAACTGGATTCTGGAGGAAACAGGCAGCCAGCAGGTGAGGAACAGTCGGAGAGGATGATCAGTCTTGCTGCGCCAATTAAGATGGATCAAAGCATGTATAGATGGGTGAGTGGAATGCCATAAAGGGGGAGGTTACAGAAGTCAAGGTGGGAAATGAACATGAATAAGAGTATTGTGAGCATTCTGGGTAAGAAAAGGATGTATTCTGGCATTACTCAGGAGACTTAAGAAAGTGTGGCGTTATTAATGGTGAAATATTTGCAGAGAGGTGGGGAAAATGTAGATCTCCGTTTTGGACATGGTCAGCTTTAGGCAACATTAGGACATCCATGTGGAGACTGCTTGGGGTTATACAAGACAGTACAGAAGAGAAGAGCCAGATTTGGTGTTGTCAGTGTAGGTGTGGCATTGGAGGTCCAATGAGTGAATTAGCTCTCCAATCTGGCTTTACTTCAAACAAATTGCACTGAAATCACATCGGTTCCAGAAAACCCGAATCTATGACATGCGACGACCTTAGCCTTTCCTGTAAGTAGAACATTGATCACTTTTGTGAGTGCAGTCTCAGTAGAATGTTGGGGCAGAAGTGTGATTACAGAGAGAGGGGAACAGAAGAGCGAAAGTGACAGAGAAGGTTGTACACAAAGTGCACAGGTAGTATAGAGGCAATGTCGAGGGGATAAAAAGGAGGGTAGAGGCTGAGGGAATGGAGAAGTTGGGGTTAAGGGGACAGGTTGTAGGTGAGATGATGAGATGAGTGCAAAGACTTCGTCTTTGATTACTGGATGAAATTAATGGAGAATGGATTTGTCAAGGAACTGGGAAACCGGACCTGGGGCACACTCAATGACAGTAATACAAAGTGTAGATAAGAAAATACACAAGGGGGGTTCTAGGTATATGACTCTGAAGGTGCAGTGTGGAGAAAGTAGGTTCTATCACCTTGTCTATTTCCTGGATGGGGAGCGTGGCTGAGAAAAAGTCCCCCAGGGGATATACAGGATATATGGTGTCACGGGAGGCAAGCCATGTTTGTGTACTAGCAAGAAGGTGGAGGTGTTTTGAAATGAAAAGATCTTTAACAGATATGAGGTTGTTACAAACAGATCTCACATTTCAAAGTGCCTGGGATTAAGGGAGTGAGGGTTGTGGGACGGTTGTTATTCCACAGACTCGGGTATATGGGAAATCAATGGTGCAATGCCTTTTTATAAGGTTTGGAGGAGCAGCTGGGATGTCACGGGTTAGGCAAACTGCCGGCAGACACCGCCAGCCCCTTCAATTAATGAAAGATGCAGATGCCACTGTGCAGTGCTGAGTGCCAGTGCTCATACACTCACTGTAAGTGGGTGGCGCACACAGTGACTGATGTGCCCTAGAGGCAATGGAGAAGGTGCCCCCTTCACGGCTGGAGCCCGGTGGCAACCGACTCCATTGTCTCCGGGACTTCTGCCACTGCTCTCCCCTCTCTCCTCTCAGCACCATGGTCTGGAAAAGGAATCCTCATCACAAATAAACGAAGGGGCTAATTGAATATGGGCAGCATGCACAAGCTGCTCTTTCTCTGCGTGTTTAAGCAGGAAATTTGCAAAGGCAATGCTATTCACAGCAGAACATGGTGTGCCGCGTAGCAGCGGATATTGCATGCCTAAAGTCGGGTACACACCTAATCGGCTGGAACGAGAAATTGTCATATCGTTTAGTGTGTATGCCAGATTGCGCACTAACCGCGGATCACATACGAGATCTTTTGGTTGGCCGTGCTGCACGGTCAATCAAAAAACATCATATGCGGCGTTGGGCATGTTGATGAAATATGAAATTAAATGTCGTTCATTACATCGTGCAGTGTGTACGGGCAATCTGGCATGGTGCAGGACGAAGTAAAATTATCCTGACCATCGGCCCGATTGCTTGTTGCTAAGATGTATATCCGGCCTTAGTCTTCCATTATCAATTGTTCCGGCACAACAGGGTACAATGCTGAACACTGCACAACCCTAGCCTGGAGACTGAGCAGACAAAGCATATCTGCAATCTGCAGTCTGTGGTTGGGGTGACGGATGGTTTAGTCTTTGAATCACAAACAAACAAGTTACGACTTACAGAGGCGTCATTGTGTGGAAAGTGGATTTCTTTCTTTAGCTCCTTTGACACTTGGAGGTAGAACTTGAACAAGAAGCTGATAGTCAGAGTTCTCTCGTAATCCAACATCGGAACCAGGGGCGATTCCTGTAGAGGTATCTCTTCCAAGAATAATCTACAAGCTTCATCAAGCATCGCTTCATTCCAGCGCCTGTGAGAAACAAGTCTTACGTCATACATATTTTCTACCTCACGTATTGCTATGTACTGTAAGTTTTCAACAAATAGACAAAATTGACAAAACCAAATCAAAAAGTTCATGTGAAATGACTAAAGAGCAAACATATTTAGACTTGTTGCACGTTAAGGACCTATTCAAGTTCATTGTGGCCATGGCCTTGGACGGAAGCATAGGACTTCATCTGAAAACATTTGTGTAGCGTCTGAAGTAGCAAGTAGTTGAGTCTGTATCAGATCTCCAGCACACGGAGACAAAAGCGTAAGAGGGCAGACAAGAGCCAAGACAAAAGAGCTCCTGCAATGGACTAGTGATGAGCACCGGAAATTTTTTGTGTTTTGTGTTTTGGTTTTGGGTTCGGTTCCGCGGCCGTGTTTTGGGTTCGAACGCGTTTTGGCAAAACCTCACCGAATTTTTTTTGTCGGATTCGGGTGTGTTTTGGATTCGGGTGTTTTTTTCAAAAAACCCTAAAAAACAGCTTAAATCATAGAATTTGGGGGTCATTTTGATCCCAAAGTATTATTAACCTCAATAACCATAATTTCCACTCATTTTCAGTCTATTCTGAACACCTCACACCTCACAATATTATTTTTAGTCCTAAAATTTGCACCGAGGTCGCTGGATGACTAAGCTCAGCGACCCAAGTGGCCGACACAAACACCTGGCCCATCTAGGAGTGGCACTGCAGTGTCACGCAGGATG
The DNA here is from genome assembly GCF_028390025.1 of Pseudophryne corroboree. Taxonomy (NCBI): domain Eukaryota; kingdom Metazoa; phylum Chordata; class Amphibia; order Anura; family Myobatrachidae; genus Pseudophryne; species Pseudophryne corroboree. The sequence continues at coordinate 34,622,844 of NC_086450.1, read as the reverse complement.
GCCCTTCCAAAAAACACCCCCCAAACAGCACATGACGCAAAGAAAAAAAGAGGCGCAATGAGGTAGCTGTGTGACTAAGATAAGCGACCCAAGTGGCCGACACAAACACCTGGCCCATCTAGGAGTGGCACTGCAGTGTCACGCAGGATGGCCCTTCCAAAAACTACTCCCCAAACAGCACATGACGCAAAGAAAAATTAAAGAAAAAAGAGGTGCAAGATGGAATTGTCCTTGGGCCCTCCCACCCACCCTTATGTTGTATAAACAGGACATGCACACTTTAACCAACCCATCATTTCAGTGACAGGGTCTGCCACACGACTGTGACTGAAATGACGGGTTGGTTTGGACCCCCACCAAAAAAGAAGCAATTTATCTCTCCTTGCACAAACTGGCTCTACAGAGGCAAGATGTCCACCTCATCATCATCCTCCGATATATCACCGTGTACATCCCCCTCCTCACAGATTATCAATTCGTCCCCACTGGAATCCACCATCTCAGCTCCCTGTGTACTTTGTGGAGGCAATTGCTGCTGGTGAATGTCTCCACGGAGGAATTGATTATAATTCATTTTAATGAACATCATCTTCTCCACATTTTCTGGATGTAACCTCGTATGCCGATTGCTGACAAGGTGAGCGGCGGCACTAAACACTCTTTCGGAGTACACACTTGTGGGAGGGCAACTTAGGTAGAATAAAGCCAGTTTGTGCAAGGGCCTCCAAATTGCCTCTTTTTCCTGCCAGTATAAGTACGGACTGTCTGACGTGCCTACTTGGATGCGGTCACTCATATAATCCTCCACCATTCTTTCAATGGGGAGAGAATCATATGCAGTGACAGTAGACGACATGTCCGTAATCGTTGTCAGGTCCTTCAGTCCGGACCAGATGTCAGCATCAGCAGTCGCTCCAGACTGCCCTGCATCACCGCCAGCGGGTGGGCTCGGAATTCTGAGCCTTTTCCTCGCACCCCCAGTTGCGGGAGAATGTGAAGGAGGAGATGTTGACAGGTCGCGTTCCGCTTGACTTGACAATTTTCTCACCAGCAGTTCTTTGAACCCCAGCAGACTTGTGTCTGCCGGAAAGAGAGATCCAAGGTAGGTGTTAAATCTAGGATCGAGCACGGTGGACAAAATGTAGTGCTCTGATTTCAACAGACTGACCACCCGTGAATCCTTGTTAAGCGAATTAAGGGCTCCATCCACAAGTCCCACATGCCTAGCGGAATCGCTCTGTGTTAGCTCCTCCTTCAATGTCTCCAGCTTCTTCTGCAAAAGCCTGATGAGGGGAATGACCTGACTCAGGCTGGCAGTGTCTGAACTGACTTCACGTGTGGCAAGTTCAAAAGGTTGCAGAACCTTGCACAACGTTGAAATCATTCTCCACTGCGCTTGAGACAGGTGCATTCCACCTCCTATATCGTGCTCAGTTGTATAGGCTTGAATGGCCTTTTGCTGCTCCTCCAACCTCTGAAGCATATAGAGGGTTGAATTCCACCTCGTTACCACTTCTTGCTTCAGATGATGGCAGGGCAGGTTCAGGCGTTTTTGGTGGTGCTCCAGTCTTCTGTACGTGGTGCCTGTACGCCGAAAGTGTGCCGCAATTCTTCTGGCCACCGACAGCATCTCTTGCACGCCCCTGTCGGTTTTTAAATAATTCTGCACCACCAAATTCAAGGTATGTGCAAAACATGGGACGTGCTGGAATTTGCCCAGATTTAATGCACACACAATATTGCTGGCGTTGTCCGATGCCACAAATCCACAGGAGAGTCCAATTGGGGTAAGCCATTCTGCGATGATCTTCCTCAGTTGCCGTAAGAGGTTTTCAGCTGTGTGCGTATTCTGGAAAGCGGTGATACAAAGCGTAGCCTGCCTAGGAAAGAGTTGGCGTTTGCGAGATGCTGCTACTGGTGCCGCCGCTGCTGTTCTTGCGGCGGGAGTCAATACATCTACCCAGTGGGCTGTCACAGTCATATAGTCCTGAGTCTGCCCTGCTCCACTTGTCCACATGTCCGTGGTTAAGTGGACATTGGGTACAACTGCATTTTTTAGGACACTGGTGAGTCTTTTTCTGAGGTCTGTGTACATTTTCGGTATCGCCTGCCTAGAGAAATGGAACCTAGATGGTATTTGGTACCGGGGACACAGTACCTCCAACAAGTCTCTAGTTGGCTCTGCAGTAATGATGGATACCGGAACCACGTTTCTCACCGCCCAGGATGCCAAGGCCTCAGTTATCCGCTTTGCAGCAGGATGACTGCTGTGATATTTCATCTTCCTCGCAAAGGACTGTTGGACAGTCAATTGCTTGGTGGAAGTAGTAAAAGTGGTCTTACGACTTCCCCTCTGGGATGACGATCGACTCCCAGCAGCAACAACAGCAGCGCCAGCAGCAGTAGGCGTTACACGCAAGGATGCATCGGAGGAATCCCAGGCAGGAGAGGACTCGTCATAATTGCCAGTGACATGGCCTGCAGGACTATTGGCATTCCTGGGGAAGGAGGAAATTGACACTGAGGGAGTTGGTGGGGTGGTTTGCGTGAGCTTGGTTACAAGAGGAAGGGATTTACCGGTCAGTGGACTGCTTCCGCTGTCGCCCAAAGTTTTTGAACTTGTCACTGACTTATGATGAATGCGCTGCAGGTGACGTATAAGGGAGGATGTTCCGAGGTGGTTAACGTCCTTACCCCTACTTATTACAGCTTGACAAAGGCAACACACGGCTTGACAAATGTTGTCCGCATTTCTGTTGAAATACTTCCACACTGAAGAGCTGATTTTTTTGGTATTTTCACCAGGCATGTCAATGGTTATATTCCTCCCACGGACAACAGGTGTCTCCCCGGGTGCCTGACTTAAACAAACCACCTCACCATCAGAATCCTCCTGGTCAATTTCCTCCCCAGCAACACCCATATCCTCCTCATCCTGGTGTACTTCAACACTGACATCTTCAATCTGACTATCAGGAACTAGACTGCGGGTGCTCCTTCCAGCACTTGCAGGGGGCGTGCAAATGGTGGAAGGCGCATGCTCTTCACGTCCAGTGTTGGGAAGGTCAGGCATCGCAACCGACACAATTGGACTCTCCTTGTGGATTTGTGATTTCGAAGAATGCACAGTTCTTTGCTGTGCTTTTGCCAGCTTAAGTCTTTTCATTTTTCTAGCGAGAGGCTGAGTGCTTCCATCCTCATGTGAAGCTGAACCACTAGCCATGAACATAGGCCAGGGCCTTAGCCGTTCCTTGCCACTCCGTGTGGTAAATGGCATATTGGCAAGTTTACGCTTCTCCTCCGACGATTTTATTTTAGATTTTTGAGTCCTTTTTTTACTGATATTTGGTGTTTTGGATTTTACATGCTCTGTACTATGACATTGGGCATCGGCCTTGGCAGACGGCGTTGATGGCATTTCATCGTCTCGGCCATGACTAGTGGCAGCAGCTTCAGCACGAGGTGGAAGTGGATCTTGATCTTTCCCTATTTTTGGAACCTCAACATTTTTGTTCTCCATATTTTAATAGGCACAACTAAAAGGCACCTCAGGTAAACAATGGAGATGGATGGATACTAGTATACTTATGGATGACGAGCGACTGCCGACACAGAGGTAGCTACAGCCGTGGACTACCGTACTGCGTCTGCTAGTATAGACTGGATGATAATGATATAAAAAATATATATATATCACTACTGCAGGACAGGTATGTATTGTATAATGACGGACCTGCTGGACACTGTCAGCACTGCAGACTCCTAAACTACTAGTATGAAGAAGATAGAAAAAAAAAACCCACCACAGGTAGGTATACAATTATGGACGAGCGACTGCCAGTGCCGACACAGAGGTAGCTACAGCCGTGGACTACTGTACTGCGTCTGCTAGTATAGACTGGATGATAATGATATGAAAAATATATATATATCACTACTGCAGGACAGGTATATATTATATAATGACGGACCTGCTGGACACTGTCAGCACTGCAGACTCCTAAACTACTAGTATGAAGAAGATAGAAAAAAAAACCCACCACAGGTAGGTATACAATTATGGACGAGCGACTGCCGACACAGAGGTAGCTACAGCCGTGGACTACCGTACTGCGTCTGCTAGTATAGACTGGATGATAATGATATAAAAAATATATATATATCACTACTGCAGGACAGGTATATATTATATAATGATGGACCTGCTGGACACTGTCAGCACTGCAGACTCCTAAACTACTAGTATGAAGAAGATATAAAAAAAAAAAAACCACCACAGGTAGGTATACAATTATGGACGAGCGACTGCCAGTGCCGACACAGAGGTAGCTACAGCCGTGGACTACCGTACTGCGTCTGCTAGTATAGACTGGATGATAATGATATAAAAAATATATATATATATCACTACTGCAGGACAGGTATATATTATATAATGACGGACCTGCTGGACACTGTCAGCACTGCAGACTCCTAAACTACTAGTATGAAGAAGATAGAAATATAATGAATGACGGACCTGCTGGACACTGTCAGCAGAATGCGTTTATAGAATAAAAAAAAAAAACACCACACGAGTGTTTAACTTTTTCAGGCAGACAATATACTGGTGGTCACTGCTGGTCAGTCACACTGGCACTCTGGCAGCAAAAGTGTGCACTGTTAAACATGTACTCCTGCTATAACTGCTCCCCAGTCTCCCCCACAATTAAGCTGTGTGAGCAGTGAGCACTACTCAGCACAGTCAGATATACATAGATGATATTATCATGCAGCACACTGAGGCTGAGCACAGATATGGTATGTGACTGTGTATCGTTTTTTTTCAGGCAGAGAACGGATTATATTAAATAATAAATAAAACTGGTGGTCACTAGTATAACTATCAGCAAAACTCTGCACTCTCTGAGTACTCCTAATGCTCCAGTAAATCAAGTGTCTCACTCTCTATCTAAACGAAGAGGACGCCAGCCACGTCCTCTCCCTATCAATCTCAATGCACGTGTGAAAATGGCGGCGACGCGCGGCTCCTTATATAGAATCCGAGTCTCGCGATAGAATACGAGCCTCGCGAGAATCCGACAGCGGGATGATGACGTTCGGGCGCGCTCGGGTTAGCCGAGCAAGGCGGGAAGATCCGAGTCTGCCTCGGACCCGTGTAAAAAGCGTGAAGTTCGGGGGGGTTCGGTTTCCGAGAAACCGAACCCGCTCATCACTACAATGGACACGATAAATGTGATGTGTGCATCCATGTCACAAACACGTCCGCACACAGAATTCTATCCAAGTCGGGTGGTCGTGACATTAAGGTTTTACAAATGATCCTAACAAGAAAATATATCAGTCTGCCACCACCAAGAGGATTAATCTAGGAAGGAACTCCTCCCACAGCGGCTCTTTGGTTCCGCTTATAGTATATACCCTTTAAAAATCAGTAGCATGTGCTTCAAAAGGCTGTAGGTCTTAGAACACAGAATATCAGAACTAGAAATGAAGTTTTCAATTCAAGAATACCTTCAAAGCAGTTACATAAAAGACATACAAAGAGTATATGATTATTTAAAAGTGTACATTGTCACTGGCCTAGACTGAGGGTGTTGTGAACTCGGGCATTCTTCCGATGGTTGGGAAGAGGAACCACTACTGAGTTGGAAAAGGGAGGGTCTGATATAGGATCTCCTCATACAGGACCCTGACAGTGGAGTTTGATGAAATAAGAAAGAGCTTTATTGCGAAAGAAAACAACTTAAAGTCAAATGTCAACGAAATAAATGAAGGGAAAGTCCAGACCCAATGGAGGGTTAAGTGAGCAGTAATGGGGATGCTGGTAATTGAAGAAAACTGTGGGTGATGTTTAAAAGTCACTGATAACCTGTGGAACTTATGAATGATGATTATTAGCACGGATGGTTGAAGAACTTGTGAATGGTGACAGAGACGCTGATGATGTGAGAAACTGAAGAGCAGGGGTTTTAGACGCTGTGGATCTGTAGAACTTGTGAACGGAGACTGAGACGTTGATGAAGTGAGGATTTGAAGTGCAGAGGTTTTAGACGCTGTGGATCTGTAGAACTTGGGAACGGAGACTGAGACGCTGATGATGTGAGGATATGAAGTGCAGGGGTTTTAGACGCTGTGGATCTGTAGAACTTGTGAATGGAGACTGAGACGCTGATGAAGTGAGGATTTGAAGTGCAGAGGTTTTAGACGCTGTGGATCTGTAGAACTTGTGAACGGAAACTGAGACGCTGATGATGTGAGGATTTGAAGTGCAGGGGTTTCTGACGCTGTGGATTTGTAGAACTTGAGAACGGAGACTGAGACGCTGATGAAGTGAGGAATTGAAGTGCAGGGGTTTCTGACGCTGTGGATCTGTAGAACTTGTGAACGGAGACTTGAGACGCTGATGATGAGAGGAATTGAAGTGCAGGGGTTTTAGACGCTGTTGGATTATGGAACTTGAGAACGGAGACTTGAGACGCTGATTCCTAGGAGCACGGATGACTGGAACGCAGAGAGATTACCGGCTGCTGAATACACTGAAGCTGGAGCAGTGAACTGGCAGCTGGAAATCCCGGAGAAACTGGGGTACGACTGCAGGGATCCTTGCCGGGAACAAGAGCACTGGCATCTACGTCAGCGAAAGACGATACTCAGGCACTGAAGCTCTGTCCGGCGTCTGACTTTGAATCTCCCGTCAGCGCTGGATTGGCGGAGCAGTCTGATGACGTCACCTGCCCCCCGTCCACGTGATGCCGGGGGTCATGGCGGCGCCCATGCCCCGGAGAACCGCTGGTAGCCGTGCCAACCAGACACCGGAGCCCGTGGCCCACCGAAGGCAGAGGCCGCAACACCGACCAGCAGACACGCAGGGGTAAGCGCGGCGAACGCCGCCTCTAGTGTGTGACATACACAGGTTACAGACAATTTCCCATAAAAAATAAAAAGGATAAAACATTGTTCATATATCACCTCGGAATTGAGCAATGTTCCTTGGAGTAAGGTCGCTCCTGATACAATTTTGGTATCCTAGCTGTTTTAGCTAGCTTAATCGAATAACACAGGCTGCATAGTTTCCTATCTCACAGAGATGGATACTTCCTTTTCATAGTGCAGGGAAGGGAGAAAAAGAATGTCTGAGATTTAGGAGGAGATGTACTAAGCAGTGGAGAGGTGAGCCAGTGGAGAAGCTGCCCATGGCAACCAATCAGCTGCTCTGTATAATTTTATGGCATGCAAATTCGAAATGTTACTTTAATGCTGATTGGTTGCCATGGGCAACCTCTCCACCCTTTCCACTGCTTAGCACATCTCCCCCTTAATTACTTCCGTGGTACCAGGTATAATTGCCTGACCCTTTTGTCAGAACAACATTCCTGTCCAGCAAATTGAGATGACATCATGGGTAGTGTGAAATATGACATAAGCAGGGCTGTTTCTAGCCAATTTGGCTCCCAGTGCAAGATATAAAAATGCGCTCCCCAATGACATAAAAAAATGTGCCCCCCCCCCACACACACACCTAGAGAAAAAAACAAACTTGCGCGCGCAACCGGCAAGGGGGCGTGGCCTCATCTAAATGGGTGTGGCCTCATTTAAATGGGCATGGCCTCCTCTGTAAAGACTACCTCACAATCCAGTTTTTGACCCTGCTCCAACAGATCACGACCACTACAGGAAATTTTTTTTTTACCATATTAAGCCCCACACAGTAATGCCCCCTGCACCATATTATGCCACACACCGCAATGCCCTTGATACATTAAATCCCCACACTACGGCAGGCAAGAGTCCGCATTTCACACATTACGGCAGGTGTCCCCATTTAACACATTGAGAGAAAGAGAGAGAGAGAGAATACTTACAGAGGCGATTACCGCTCTTCGGCCCGCCTCACCAGTCGGCCGGCCTTTCCCTCTTCCTAACTTGGATCCCCCTCTGTACCCCGCTCGGGGGGGGGGGGGGGGAGTTTCGCGGAGTGACGGGGTTGCGTCGTGACGTAACGACGCAAACGCATCGTTCCGTGAAACTCCGCCCCCCCCGAACGGGTTACTCTGGGAGAAATAGGAGGGGGAAGCAGGGAGCCACAGTTAGTGCCACGGCGGGCTCCCAGTGCGGTTGCACTCATCGCCTGCCCCAAGAAACTGCCCTGGACATAAGCACAGGATCTCATCTTCTGCTTCCTGCTTTAGCTTAGACTTCAGACAACCTACACGTGTGAATTTCTATTTCCCATTCAGCCCCCTGCTGGTGACACAACTTACACAATACATTGGCACATTCCTTTGGCATGCAAATTGCACACAGGACATCAGGTCCCGCTCTTCTGGAAATAAGTCTACCAGCCACATCCTCCGAAACTTAATGAGTTCTTGCATAAATGTAAACATTCAGGCCTGTTTGGAGTTTTCTATAGCTGATACAATTAAAAACATATATACATGAGATCATAACCCATACTGTTACCAATACCATTGTTAATATGCCTAGTCTGATATGAAATAAGCTTTATATCCACAATACAGTAGGAGTTATTTTTTCGCCTGGGCCTTCTTGTTTCCATACAAGAAATATACCCTCTGATACATACCTACCGACAAGTCGCTCGCTGACGCTGTTTGCAAACACACAGGCAGATTCTGAGCCCCCATAATAGATGTTCATGGAAAGAATTAAGTCTGTGCCCTCTCTCAGCATGACCCTCAGCGCAGCGATGTGGGCAGGGCCTGTACTTCCCCAGCTCTGCACCTGCCGGAACGCCGACACGAATTCCCACTGCAAGCACATGAATAAAAGTGTGAGGTCCTTGTATTTTATATTCGTGTGTTTGTTTATCAGCACAATACCGACGCCGGGATCCCAAACGCTGAATAGCTGACCGGTCGGCATGCCGGGCAACAGGGACTATTCCCACGACACCCATAGAGTGGGAAAAGAACCGGTGGCAAACGCAGTGAGCCCGGAAGGGGCTTCGTTATGTCGTCTCCCCCCCCCCCCCCCCCCCCCGTGCCGGCCATCTTGAAACCGGGATCCTGGCGTCGGTATGGTGACCAACGGAACCCAACCCGTATGCAGCACTATTCACTATTACAAGAACATGAGACACAGGGAAGTCTGTGGCTTCATTCCAAAACCGAGTCTAGCAACTAACATACCTGGCACCTTATATTACAGGCTCACATCCAGACACCGCAGGACATGGTGTCATTTATTTTATAAGTAACAATTTGTATTGACTGAGACAGCTTACATATACAAAATCAAAAAGTTATACAGTAAGAGTAGTAAAAGGTACAGTATATCACAAAGGCATCACGATAAGCAAAACTCCTTCCATAATAAACACCAAGGGATACATTTCTAAAAATGAAAAGTGGTGATGTTCTCCATAGCAACCAATCAGATTCTGGCTAACATTTTCTAGGATGCAATAGAGAAATGATAGACAGAATCTGATTGGTTGCTATGGAGAACACCACTTTTCATTTTTAGAACCTTTAGTTAATTTACCCCCAGGAGTTAAAATACTCGAAAAATACCTTTGAGAAGACGTGTTACATCTTCCCCTGTAATGACGAGGAAGGGGAGAAGTCTCAAGACACTGGCCACGCTGATCCTGCTATTCTGTCCTCCCCCTCTACGTTCTCTACATACTTCTGATGGTTTGCACTCTTGACAAGGTCGTGTATGTCCATTTGAAGAGAGTATACTATCAGGGTCACCAACAAAGATAACCAATATAGGGCCTGTGCAAGTGTGAGAACGCATGTGTAGCAGAGCTGCAAAAACTGATTTTATGCAGGCTCTGCGCAGCCCAGGACTTACTCAGCCGCTGCGATCGCGCCAGCCTGTCCAGGACCGGAATTGACGTCAGACACCCTCCCTGAAAATGCTTGATTCCACCTGCGTTTTCCTGGACACTCCCTGAAAACGGTCAGTTGCCACCCACAAACGGCCTCTTCCTGTCAATCTCCTTGCGATCGCCCGTGCAAATGGATCCTTCGCACCATCCCGTCGCACGGAGCCGATGCCCGTTGCAGCCGTGTAACGCGCCGCCGCTGTGCAGTGCATACGCAGTTCGGATCTGATCGCCTGCTGTGCGAAAACACACAGCAGCGATCAGATCTGAATGACCCCCCTCAGACCTGATCGCAACAGCAAAAGTTTTCTCTAATGGGCAAAACCATGTGCAGTGCAGGTGGGGCAGATGTAACATGTGCAGAGAAAGTTAGCTTTGGATGGGGTGTGTTCAAACTGAAATCTAAATTGCAGTGTAAAAATAAAGCAGCCAGTATTTACCCTGCACAGAAACATAATAATCAAACTCTCTCTGCACATGTTACATCTGCCCCACCTGCAGTGCACATGGTTTTGCCCATTAGAGAAAGATTTTGCTTTTGCGATCAGGTCTGAATTAGGCCCATAATACCTTGCAATGTACAGTATGTTCTGTGTCACCTGGCTGAATAGGACCAGGTCAGTAGCGGATGTTGCCACAGGCAAGTAGGACTTTTGCCCGGGGTGCCGCCTTCCGGAGGGCGCCGGCGCCATCCGGAGGGCGCCGCACCATGGCAAGATCCGCTACTGCTGTGCCCCCCGCTGCCCGCTGCCCCCCCGCTGTGAAGGGAACTAGACGCTACGCGTCTAGTTTCCCTTCGTGGAGAGGACCTTTGCTGTGCAGTGTGCGATGACGTCATCACACACTGCACAGCATTGTGGGACTGACACAGACGCTAGGGGTCTACTGTACAGGGGGCGTAACTGACCACGCCCCCTGTATGAAGCCACACCCCTATGTCCCGCCCGGGGCATCAAAAGGGCAAGAACCGGCCCCGGACCAGGTGTATGTGGAACTATGGGCCTCATTCCGAGTTGATCGCATGCTGCTGATTTTCGCAGAGCAGCGATCAGGTTACTACTGCGCATGCACCGCAATGCGCACGCGCGTCGTACGGGTACAAACAGCATTGTTGCTGTGCAATGCTTCTAGCGACGATTCCATTCGCACAGCCGTTCACAAGGAGATTGACAGAAAGAGGGCGTTTATGGGTGTCAACTGACCGTTTTCTAGGAGTGGTAGGGAAAACGCAGGCGTGTTCAGGCGTTGGCAGGGCGGGTGTCTGACGTCAATTCCGGGACCGGACAGGCTGATGTGATCACAGCGGCTGAGTAAGTTCTGACCTACTCAGAAACTAAAACTTTTTCATCCCACTCGGCTGCACATGCGATCGCACACGTGCAAAGCGAAAATACACTCCCTGTGGGCGGCGACTATACGTGTGCACGGCTGCAAAAAGCAGCTAGCGAGCGATCAACTCGGAATGAGGGCCTATATCTTCCACAGTTGCTCACTCACCCAGAATTTTACCAGAAGACTCCCGAATTTGGGGCGTTCTCTTGGCTTCTGGTTAGACATAGCCATTGACTACCAATGACTATAAATTGGCGGAAGCTGCGTATCGGGACAATCATCCATGTAAACCTTAGACTAAGGTAATACAGCACTTGTACCCCACCCGTGCTTATGGAGGTCATTCCGAGTTGATCGTAGCTGTGCTAAATCTAGCACAGCTACGATCAGGCACTCAGACATGCGGGGGGACACCCAGCACAGGGCTAGTCCGCCCCGCATGTCAGTGCCGCCCCCCCCCCCCCCCCCCTCCGCACAAATACAAAAGCATCGCACAGAGGCGATATCTTTGTATCTGTGGAGTAACTCCCGGCCAGCTCAGCTCCTGCGGCTGGCCGGGAATTGTGTGTCGCTGCCGCTGGCCGCAGCGGCTGCGTGAGGCATCACGCAGCCGCCGCTCCACGCCCCCCCAACGGTCCAGCCACGCCTGCATTGGCCGGACCGCGCCTACTAAACAGCGGCTTAATGCCTCCGTTCTGCCCCCTCCCGCCCAGCGACCACCTCTGTCTCAGAGGCGATCGCTGGGCACCGATGACTGCCAGTTCCGACTCGATCGCTGCAACAAACTGCAGCGAGCGATCGGGTCGGAATGACCCCCTATATGTTACTAATAGGACAGCATTGTTACCTCAGTGATGTGGCGGTAATAGGGCTCACAGCCGATCGTGTAGTGAATACCCTTCATATACAGGCGCAGTGGATAACACCTGTGTCGCACTAGCCCAACGCTGAACTTTATGTATTGCGGAGTATAAGCTAATAGGAGCTTGTTTTATTAATGCACCTCACCCCCCCAAGCAGCGTCACTCCTAATAAATCAGCCTCTCCCCCGAGGACACAAGCGTTATGAGGAATCCTGTCTCACCTCTGCTTAGTACATACTTTGGTGAATTTCTGCAGAAATAATCTTGCTTGTCAGCATGCATTCCCTAAGCAGGAATGTAACCAGGACCTGCAGCGTTCTACCGGGAACAGTCAGTGACAGCTGCAGTTTATTCATCACCAAGGGGAATTGCTGGGACAACAGGCTAGGGATGGCCGTCAGCCATCGATGATTCCTAATCATCAATAGTTTGTGGACAATGCCTTTGCCATCGATGGGAAAGAACCAGATAGTTTCCTACCATCGATGGCACAGCATAAACGAATATAAACTAATATTTTTCTTTCTAAAGTATTGGGACTTGGAGCATAGCTCCGCCTCTGACACCCATGAAGCCACGCCCCCAGGCTGTGATTGGCCTGCGGGTCATTCACATAAATAACAGGGATGACCACCAATGGGTGAAACCATCAATGGCCTCCCATAGCATATTTGGTGACCATCGATGGCCACTCACAGTTTCGCCTGTGAAACCCATCCCTACAACAGGCAGAAAGACTACAGGGCAGATGTATTAAACACATTTTGTGAAAATTCTGCTAAAGCTGGACAATGTCTGCAAAGAATAAGCATTACCTGGATGTGTTATTCTGTAGGAGATACAGGAGAGATCTGCGGCGGTCCCCCCATTTACGATTGCAACAGCAGCTCTCATGGGTTTCTAAGCGGGCTGCTACAGTATATTGTGACATTTACCTATTCCAGACCCTGGCCCTAGCATCTATCATCACTTTAGGTGGCGTTATCCAGTGCAGCCTATAGGATACAGAACGCAGAACAGAGCCCCTGTACCTGGATGTGATTCTTAATACATCCTTGTGGCAGATACTTAATAAATGGCCTCTATGTTTTTGGATACTTGCTGTGTATATAAATGTACCTTCTTAGAGAACGGAATATTGACTGAGATTAGAATCTCATCAGGCCTCAAAGCTGAGGTTCCAGATTCATCAAACAGCAGCTGCCTCAACGTGACCTGACGTCTCCGTTCTGCAGATAAAAAAAATGGAGTTAAGAGGACAGTTTATTTATATATGACTATCAGGATCCTGTATCCAACCCAATGCAACAAGCACCTGTTTAAGGACAGTAAGTCAACTTTCATTTTAGATAGGACTCATGGAAAGGGTTGTGACAAATTAAGGCAAAATGACTAATTTGGGAATATCTATGGAAGTTGGATAATAATTTATGTGGGAGGAACACTCTACACTGTACCGGGCGGATTCAGATTTGTAAGTACACAAAAAAAGGTACTGTAACTGACTAACTGTGTACCTGGGCAAAACCATGCTGCACTGAGGGTGGGGCAGATGTAACATGTGCAGAGTGAGTTAGATATGGGTGGGATGTGTCCAAACTGAAATCTAAATTGTCAGTGTAAGAATAAAGCTGTGTAACATTTGTGGGCTACATGCAAAAGCAGCCAGTATTTACCCTGCACAGAAACAATATAAATGTATTTCCTCCCCTTGCATGGCAACATGGGGCCTAATTCAGACCTGATCGCAGGAACAAATTTGTTAGCTAATGGGCAAAACCATGTGCACTGCAGGTGGGGCAGATATAACATGTGCAGAGAGAGTTAGATTTGGGTGAGTTATATTGTTTCTGTGCAGGGTAAATACTGGCTGCTTTATTTTTACACTGCAATTTAGATTTCAGTTTGAACACACCCCTCCCAAATCTAACTCTCTGCACATGTTACATCTGCCCCCCCTGCAGTGCACATGGTTTTGCTCATTAGCTAACAAATTTGTTCCTGCGATCAGGTATGAATTAGGTCCATGGTTTGTTCCAGATACAAAGTTACTTGCTTTTTCTGCTTCACTTCCAAATCAGAATCAGGCCCACTGTACATAGACTCAATCATAGAGGTAAGTGACACATAGTGCCAGGTGTTTTCATCAGTTCTTACCTGTTGATGCGAGATTAAAGGTACAGTTTCCAACAGCCAGAATAGGGTTTAGATCCCAGGTACAACTTCCACTTAAAATGTTCCCTCCAAGAGACTAGGGAAAGAGGAAAATATACTGCTGAGAATCACTGGGGATTGCACACACATGATCCAGGAAACTTTATCCCTAGCATCTAGAAACATCCAAAAATGCACCTGTCAGTATCCTCATTCTGCAGGAGACTCCCTGAAATAGTAGCAATCTCCCTCACTCCCTGAATAGACCAACAATCTCCCTGGTTGCACCTTATCTCCATTATGCAGCTGTTACAGCATACTTGCCTACTCTCCCGGAATGGCCGGGAGGCTCCCGAAAATCGGGTGACCCTCCCGGCCCCACGGAAGAGCAGGCAAGTCTCCCGGTTTTTCAAATTCCTCCCTGCCCGGCCACCCACTTTGAGAGTAAAGTGGGCGGTCCGGACAGTAGATGACGCGATTCTTGTTGAATCGCGTCATCATAGTCACGCCCCCTGCTGTAAAATGCCGGTTATCGCGGCATTACAGAGCAAGGGGCGTGGTTTAAACGTGTGACGCTGTAACCCCACCCTCATTCCGCCTCCTCCCCTCCTCCTCCCCACCCCGTTCCGCCTCCTCCCCGCCCCGTTCCGCCTCCTCCCCACCCCCTCCTCTCGACATTGCCCAGCCCAGCCCCTCCACTGAGCCGTCCTGGCAGCTCTCTCCCGGAGAGAGCTGCCAGAAAGTAGGTAAGTATGTGTTACAGTCTTGCAAATCCTACAAAATATCAGTGTCTTTTCTTCAACAAATAGATCTTACTAACTTTGGGGCTCATTTACATTTATATGTAAGTTATTTTTATGACACGCCTCTCTGATGTAGCAGTCACATCTCCCTGAAATGCTTTTTCAAAAATAGGCAAGTATGCATTATCATCAACTCGGAACCCTGGCCTACGAAACACATACAGGTCCGTAAAGTCAAAATTGGACGCATATCCAATAAACATCTTTACTCCTTTCCTGTAGTGCAATTACAATTCCAGACGAGCTCCCCGGTTCGATCTCTCCAAGCGCAAAGGACTGCACGGTACTCTTAATTCAATTCAGCTGCGCACATGCACCGTGCGACAGATTAGACAAAAGTCACACTTTTCACATGGCGCAAATGGATATATATGAGCGCTAAAGCTGTCCCTATGTGTTGCCATACAGTACGTGTCCCCACAGGATGCTTCATAAAGATTCCAAAGACATTTCCATAGCACTGTACTGGATTAGTAAATTACAACACTTATTATTAGCAGTTAATTAATTATATAGCGCACACATATTACATAGCAGAGAATATCTCAGTCATTCACATCAGTCCCTGCCCCAGTGGAGTTTACAATCTATGGGGGTCATTCCGAGTTGATCGTAGCTGTGCTAAATTTAGCACAGCTACGCTCTTCTTCCCAGACATGTGGGGGGACGCCCATCACAGAGCTAGTCCGCCCCGAATGTCAGTCCGGCCCCCCTCGCAGAAGTGCAAAGGCATCGCACAGCGGCAATGCCTTTGCACTTCACGAGTAGCTCCCAGCCAGCGCAGCTTTAGCGTGCTGACAGTGACCAGGAGCTACCTGTCGCTCCCCGGCCCACAGCGGCTGCGTGTGACATCACGCAGCCGCTGCGGCCCTCCCCCCGTCCTGTCCGGTCACGCCTGCGTTGGCCGGACCAAACCCACAAAACGGCGGCCAGACGCCGCCATTCCGCCCCCTCCCACCCAGCGATCGCCTCTGCCTGTCAATCAGGCAGGGGCGATCGCTTTCCTGCTACGGCCTTCAGTCATCTGGCATGCGCCGGCGCTCTACGGTGCTGGCGCATGCGCAGCAGGGACCCGTTCGCTCTACTGTGTGAAAACGCAGAGAGCGAACGGGTCAGAATGACCCCCTATATCCCCTAACACATGGACACACATACGCACTAGGGATACTTTTTTTGCCACAGACCAATTAACCTGCCAGTATATTGGTGATGGGAGAAAACCGGGGTTCCGGTATGAATTGTCAATGTTAAGGTCAACAGGCATTAGGTCGACCACTTTTGGCCAACATTGACATGGTCGACACATGAAAATGGTCGACACATAAAAAGGTTGACATGGATTTTTTAACTGTTTTTGGTGTCATTTTTTCCATAACATGACCAGGAACCCCAATTAGTGTACCGCGTCCCCTTGCATGGCGAGCGCTGCAGGCAAGGTGCCTCTCTCCGCTGCGCTCGATACAGGTTACCGTTCCCAATTGTAGACCACGTGGATGGTAAAGTATGAAAAAGTTAAAAATCTAATTTAAAAAAGGCCATGTCGACCTTTTCACGTGTCGACCATTTTCACGCGCCGACCACTTGTCCATGTCAATGTTGACCAATAGTGGTCGACCTAATGAGTGTCGACCTTAACATTGTCAACCATCTGAATGGATACCGAAAACCGGAGCACGGGGAAGAAACCTATGCAAACACATGGAGAACATACAAACTCCACAAAGATAGGGCTTTGGTCAGGAAGTGAACTCATGCCATTAGGCGTTGAGGCTGTAATGCTAACCACTAAGCTAACTGTGCTTCCCAACATAGATACAAGGTACATTGCTGAGAATGGTGCAGTTAGTGGGTGGAGACACGGTGCGGATAATGTTGCCCATACTGTAACTGCTAAAGGGAAGAATTATTAACGGTTGGAAAGAGATAAAGTCTAGAGAGATGTAGTACCAGCCAATCAGGCTGTGTTTGAAAAATTGCCGGAGCGGATTGGTCAGTACTTTATCTCTCTCCAATTTTTCTCTCTTTAAGGTTTGATAAATCTCCCCATAAGTCCTCTGAATCTCACTTTGCAGGCAATAAGTGCACCTCATATTACACACACTCCTTTTTAACTTTAGCAAACTACTCCCCAATACTCCATACATAACTTACTGATTCGCTTCTTATGTGCTTCACTGTCAGGTGCTGGAGAATGACGCGGAAGATCTTGTTTTTCTCCTCCGGTAGCTGAGACACGGCCTCGGAGAGAATGGATCGTACCATTGCGAGGCTGCATGCTGCTCCAATAGTGATACCTGAATCACATAGACTTCATAAATATGTCATGTGCGTCAAGGCGATGGCACCCAGATATCCCAGTACTCAATGGTCATCTTCACTGATGGACCCACATTTCAATAACAGAGGGGAGATGTATCACACCTTTGAGAGAGAGAGAGATAAAGTTGCCCAACCAGCTTCTAGCTATCATGTATGGTATCTAGCACAGTCTATGAAATGACAGCTAGAAGCTGAGTTGCTATGGGAAACGTCTCCACTTCATCTTTCTCTTGAAGGTGCTTCTCCTCCTAAGCACGAATAGACATCTACCCTACATAGGACCTCAAAATAAACATGTAGTGCACATTATAGCCTAAAGAAACTTCAGCTCTCGGGGGTATAAAAGTTTTTTTTATTTCAAAACTATATTTAGGATGATTGATTTCTTGGACAGATGCGTTGTTCTAAGCTATTTATAGTTGATCTACTGTATAGGCAGTGTTGGACTGGGGCATGTATGGCCCACCGGGGGAAAGCAGTGGTAGGGGACTATGTTAGGGGTGTGGCCAGGCTGCAGAGGGGGTGTGGCTTGCCACCTTATTGGTTTGACTAAGCATTAGAGAGTGCAATGTCTGGGCCCCTTCATAAATATATACAGTAAATTCAGCTGCTGCATGCATGATAATATACCAGATTAATAACAGCAATGCACTGTAGAAAATACACCATAGTCCAGTGCAGTCTGCAACCTGATCCTTAGAGCAGGAGGAGGGCCCCCAGGCAGTAGGGCCCACCGGTGGTTTCCCCTGTACCCCTGTGGGCCAGTCCAAGCCTGTGTATAGGCAGGTTACAAAATAAAAGTTATTCTAGGTAATTTAAGATTTAATTAAGAGAAAAAGGAATGTACTGTACTGTCACAATGACTGTAACGACCCTCACATCTAACTTGACTTTGCAATAGTAGGAAAGTATTTCATGCATTGGCTGTAGACATATTTAAACAATACTTTTTCTGTAAGTGTCGCTGTCTATGTTCTAATAGCTGAGAGATCAACAGCAGATGAAAGCTCCACAACCTGTAAAATAGGTCCATTGGCCAAGGTCAGATTTAGGGAAGAACTGGCAAGGTTTGGAGACATCCAAGGCGTGGTGGGCATTGTCCCAGCAACCCAATAATGCCAATTGAACACCATACAATAACTGGGCAATAAATATTCATTTCAAATTGCTGGGGGCCACGGATCCCCTTGCTGTTGTGGGCAGGCCTTACGGAGACATTTGCAGGCTAGGTGGTACTAGTCTGGAGCTTGTGCTGGAGTTTGGTGCCCTCTCCAGCAGCATTGAAGAGTCACAGTCACACCAATCTGGAGCTCGGTGGACGGGTTAGCCGTGAACTCGGTGTGTAGCTGACACCTACAACTAGTTGGTGACAGCCAGTCTATTACCTGAGGGCTGGAATCCACCACATAGGAGTGTGAAAACAGTTTTATGTTGCTTTATCAGAGCTGATAATTAAAACTAATTAAAACTTTGCTTAGAACTTGCAATTATCTGGTGTACTGTAATTCTCTTGATTACCTTAGAACCCCATCTCAAGACGCACACAGTGAAGTGTTGGCCAGCCAAGCCTTCTCCTGCCGTCCCTCTACCTACTCCCTGCTTTATAGCTCATCAGTCTTGTTCTCTACTTTGGGCCCCATTGGCACTAGCTCTTACGCCCCAACTAGCTTCACCTACGGCCCCGGCTCTCATTAATTAAGCATTGATAGTGGTTTGGTGGGTGTTTTGGGGTGAATAGTTGAGTAGGGAGAGGGGGGGGGGGGGGGGGTAATTGTTCCGCATTGTCTTTTTCTATGATCAAATGTATCATTTAAAATTATTATGGAGACATAGGGTGGTATCATATGCAAATCTTTGGAAGATTAAAGGGCCATACACATGCGACCCTAGAAGTGTAATTGGTTGCCCATCACGGAATGTAACAATGTGCACATTATAAGCCACCCTGAGGATGGAAACAACAGTTCAGGCCGATCTGCCCCTTTGGCCAGTAGGTACGTGGTTTAAATCTTCATGGCAGCTTCAGCAGAAGTAGGCATGGCTTTAACTGTTAGGTATGTGGCTACTGACCACAAAGCTATTATATAATACAATTGGTGCGCCCCAGAAGACCATGCATAATGAGTAACCTTACATTAAAGACTTGTTTCTGCAGAATGACATGAAATCGCTTGAAGAAGTTACAGTCTATTTGCATTACACATTCAGTCCGCACACAGATAAAACTGTAATTATTTTGGGTCTTTCTACCTTTTGCGAAACCATATTTAAATACTTTCTAAAAAAAAAAATACACCAACGACTTTTTCGTTAGTAGCCTCAGGGCGTCATAAAGCAGGTGATAGGTGAACTACACTAGGACCCAGTGACTGTAAAGATGTCACAAAAAATGCCTCTACGGGTACTGTCAGAAAAGGCTGGTATGTAGGTACTTGCAAAAATGTCGTCCTGCTTCCAGCTGCGCCGGGGGGCCTTCTCTGTGTGTCAGCACTTGTAGTATAACGTCTGTCTGGCCAAGAACAAAATATACATCAGGGCATCTTGACCGCTTCCCACATCAAGATCCATAGGATGCATGCCAGTTATGCAGTCATAGCTTAAACCCAATGGTGTCCACAAGTGAGGACAGGCGTGCCAGCCGGATCAACTACCATGTGCTAAAGCAGGTGCCCATAAAGGTTTTATGCATCCGGCGGTGGCACCACCCTCTGCTTTTACCATCCGCATTCGCATTATAACTACAGTATTACCGGCACTTGCACAAACGCAACACTGAATGCAAAAGATCCATCAGAAACAGGCGTCCCTTCTCCGTACTCATACCTATAATTATTATGGAAGTCTGGCCACACCCATATAATACAGATCTTTTCAGTGTGTGTTTGAAAGAAAGCTGTGTCCACCCAGAAACTAATATTTTCACGGATGGAGGATTCAGCCAAGCATGGAGAAAACCGCTGCCCAACCTGGAATCACTACAAATATGCCAGGGCACATAAACCTAGAATCCCTGAGTAGATAGAAGAGAGGCTTCTCCTACAAACACCGGACCCTTTACCTTTCTCAGCAAAATGCACAATGCTCAGCTCCGGAACCCGGGCAGGGGAGATGATAACTGGGTAATACGACCCTGTCAGGTTAACCTGGGGTCCTGGAGGAAGAGAACACAACATATGAAAGAAAATGACACTATTTCCCAAAAATATACAGCTGAGATAACAGGCACTATCCAGAATATCACAGAATTACAGTACTTTTACAGCAATTTCCTTATTAGGACCATGTTATACCAGGGCTCCACAGTATTGTGCATGGTCCTACAAATAAAGAAAACATTTTTTCGTGTTGGGGATGCGCTACACCACTAGCAAAAAAATATTAAAAAATGATAAAGAATGTACATATGATTCTATATATTAATGTATATAGAAAGGGTTTAATACTCTTTACACAATTTCATAAACAAAAAAGTTATAATTTATTTTTCTAGAATTTCATATATAGACAGCTTTTTTTTTAAAAAATTCATTAATATAAAGCCTGTATTACTATACGGCTCTTCACCTTTAAGAAAACATGTTTAAAACAAACATTTAAAAAAAAACACATATATAGATAGGCTGTATAGCTGATATAGCCTTTTGAACAGTCCTAGGATTCGAAACAATGTTAATCTATATATAGAGTCCTATTAGATCTGATACGTTGTAGCGATCTTTGCTACAAATTAATCTTTGTTTATTTTATGTAGACAGAGTTCACTGGGTCCCTGCTGTGCACAGCTTTTGATGTTAGTAATATGCATGCATTATAGATTGTTAAACCACTTGGCTTTGCATCCACATTGTTTTCCCCTGGTTCCAAATCATACAGCTTGATCCCTCCGGACTCTTATTACATCAGTTAGGTTACCGTGATTGCGTTCTGCCGGGATTCAAGTAGCGCTGTTGGTTCCGATTTCGTTGGGGTCCGTGGCTGTCACAGTGATGGTTATGAATGTTTGTTTTAAACATGTTTTCTTAAAGGTGAAGAGCCGTATCGTAATACAGGCTTTATATTAATGAATTTTTAAAAAAAAGCTGTCTATATATGAAATTCTAGAAAAATAAATTATAACTTTTTTATTTATGAAATTGTGTAAAGAGTATTAAACCCTTTCTATATACATTAATATATAGAATCATATGTACATTCTTAATCATTTTTTTATATTTTTTTGCTAGTGGTGTAGCGCATCCCCAACACAAAAAAAAAAAATTCTTTAGTTTACTGCCCTGAGGTTGGCAATTACCTCAATAGGGGGAAGCAGCAGCACACACTAACAAATTGATAAATAAGTAATTAACCTGAACTCCACCCAGGTCATGTGAATGTGGCTAGAGGCAGATGGGCCAATGACAGGAGAGGTGGAGCGGATTGGTGTGCGGAGTGAGAAGAGGATATAGATGTCAGTAGCTATAGGATTTTAATTGGATTCTGCAAGGAACGGTGGGTAGTGTATATAAGAGACGGGTGAGGAACATGCGTGTCATTGAGGTTAAATTAATGTGGGTGAGAGGGTGGTCAGACAGGAGGGGGTTGCAGTAGCCAAGGCAGGAGAGATGGGTGAGAGGAGGTCATATAGGAGGAGGTTGCAGTAGCCAAGGCGGTAGAGTTGGGTGAGAGGGAGGTCAGACAGGAGGAGGTTGCAGTAGCCAAGGCAGGAGAGATGGGTGAGAGGAGGTCATATAGGAGGAGGTTGCAGTAGCCAAGGCAGGAGAGATGGGTGAGAGGGAGGTCAGACAGAAGGAGGTTGCAGTAGCCAAGGCAGGAGAAATGGGTGAGATGGAGGTCAGACAGGAGGAGGCTGCAGTAGCCAAGGCGGGAGAGATGGGTGAGAGGGAGGTCAGACAGGAGGAGGTTGCAGTAGCCAAGGCGGGAGAGTTGGGTGAGAGGAGGTCATATAGGAGGAGGTTGCAGTAGCCAAGGCGGTAGAGATGGGTGAGAGGGAGGTCAGACAGGAGGAGGTTGCAGTAGCCAAGGCGGGAGAAATGGGTGAGAGGGAGGTCAGACAGGAGGAGGTTGCAGTAGCCAAGGCGGGAGAGATGGGTGAGAGGGAGGTCAGACAGGAGGAGGTTGCAGTAGCCAAGGCGGGAGAGATGGGTGAGAGGGAGGTCAGACAGGAGGAGGTTACAGTAGCCAAGGCGGGAGAAATGGGTGAGAGGGAGGTCAGACAGGAGGAGGTTGCAGTAGCCAAGGCGGGAGAGATGGGTGAGAGGGAGGTCAGACAGCAGTAGGTTGCAGTAGCCAAGGCGGGAGAAATGGGTGAGAGGGAGGTCAGACAGAAAGAGGTTGCAGTAGCCAAGGTGGGAGAAATGAGTGAGAGGGAAGTCATATAGGAGGAGGTTGCAGTAGCCAAGGCGGGAGAAATGGGTGAGAGGGAGGTCAGACAGGAAGAGGTTGCAGTAGCCAAGGTGGGAGAAATGGGTGAGAGGGAAGTCATATAATAGGAGGTTGCAGTAGCTAAGGCGGTTGGAAATGTGTGAGAGGGAGGTCAGACAGAAGGAGGTTGCAGTAGCCAAGGTGGGAGAAATGGGTGAGAGGGAAGTCATATAGGAGGAGGTTGCAGAAGCCAAGGCGGGAGAAATGGGTGAAAGGGAGGTCAGACAGGAGGAGGTTGCAGTAGCCAAGGCGGGAGAAATGGGTGAGAGGGAAGTCATATAGGAGGAGGTTGCTGTAGAAAAGGTGGAAGATAATGATAATGGAAGAGAATTTTGTATCTCAGATGAAAAGTAATTTACAGCCACACATGTATAATGTGACTGCTCTACATACAGTATGGGGATGTCATTGTCATGCTGAAAGAACAATATTCCTTGACAGACAATTCTGAGATATATTACACTTTCCAAATATCAGCCATCGGGGTATTTGTTATCCTTTAGTATCCCGGGAATAACAGTTCCATATCGCTGTCATTCACAGCAAGAAGGAGCCATTGATCAGTGCAATGTATCTTTACTGAGCCACCAGGACAGGAACTCATCCTGACAATCAGCAAGAAGTAAAGCGATCGCATATACTTTCTCCATCCAGCTCAGCCCCCTTCCCCCGCTGCAGCAAGATACAGTATGCGTTGAGTATGGGCTGCAATGGCTAACACCATCTAAAGATGTCATGCTTTACATTCCGGAGGTCCGGTTCTAGAGTGTTTGGCGCCCCCCTGCTAATAATAAATTTGCACCCTCCCATCTGTAAAAAAGAGACAGCGCGCACCGTAAAAAGGGGTGTGGTCACACAAGGAAGGGGCAAGGCCACAATGGTATCCACAATTTACATTATGTCACACAGTATTACAATCTTATTCCCATTACCCCAAACATAGTGTTCCTTATTCATATTATACCACACAGTAGTGCCCCTTGTACACGTTACGCTACACAGTGCTACCCCTTATACACAATGCCCACAGTATTACCCCTTATCAGAGGTGTAGCTAGGGTATGTTTCAGCGCTCCCTCCTCTCTATTCAATTGGGGGTATGTTACATTTGAAAATAAAAAGATATTTTAAAATCGGTGACAGGGCCAGTTCTAGACCTTGAGGAGCTCAGGGCAAAAGTATCCTTTGGCACCCACCATGCTCAAGACAGGGACAGTGCGCGCCGAAGGCGTGCACTAAAAATATAGGGGGTGGCCACAGAATAGTACCAATTCACATTACACCACACAGTAGTGTCCGTTAGTCACATTACACCGCACAGTAGTGTTCGTTAGTCACATTACACCGCACAGTAGTGTTCGTTAGTCACATTACACTGCACAGTAGTGTCCGTTAGTCACATTACACTGCACCGTAGTGTCCGTTAGTCACATTACACCGCACCGTAGTGTCCATTAGTCACATTACACCACACAGTAGTGTCCATTAGTCACATTACACTGCACAGTAGTGTCCGTTAGTCACATTACACCACACAGTAGTGTCCGTTAGTCACATTACACCACACAGTAGTGTCCGTTAGTCACATTACACCACACAGTAGTGTCCATTAGTCACATTACACAGCACAGTAGTGTCCGTTAGTCACATTACACCACACAGTAGTGTCCGTTAGTCACATAACACCGCACAGTAGTGTCCATTAGTCACATTACACCACACAGTAGTGTCCATTAGTCACATTACACCACACAGTAGTGTCCATTAGTCACATTACACAGCACAGTAGTGTCTATTAGTCACATTACACCACACAGTAGTGTCCATTAGTCACATTACACCACACAGTAGTGTCCATTAGTCACATTACACAGCACAGTAGTGTCCGTTAGTCACATTACACCACACAGTAGTGTCCGTTAGTCACATTACACCGCACAGTAGTGTCCATTAGTCACATTACACCACACAGTAGTGTCCATTAGTCACATTACACTGCACAGTAGTGTCCGTTAGTCACATTACACCACACAGTAGTGTCCGTTAGTCACATTACACCATACAGTAGTGTCCATTAGTCACATTACACTGCACAGTGGTGTACGTTAGTCACATTACACCACACAGTAGTGTCCGTTAGTCACATTATACCGCACAGAGGTGTGTTATTCACATTACACCGCACAGTGGTGTACGTTAGTCACATTACACCGCACAATAGTGTGTAATTCTCATTACACCGCACAGTAGTGTCCGTTAGTCACATTACACCGCACAGTAGTGTCCATTAGTCACATTACACCGCACAGTAGTGTCCATTAGTCACATTACACCACACAGTAGTGTCCGTTAGTCACATTACACCGCACAGCAGTGTCCGTTAGTCACATTACACCACACAGTAGTGTCTGTTACTTACATTACACCTCACAGTAGCGTCCGTTAGTCACATCACACCGTATAGTAGCGTCCGTTAGTCACATTACACCACACAGTAGTGCCCATTAGTCACATTACACTGCACAGTGGGGTACGTTAGTCACATTACACTGCACAGTAACGTCCGTTAGTCACATTACACCACACAGTAGTGTCCATTAGTCACATTACACTGCACAGTGATGTACGTTAGTCACATTATACCGCACAGTAGTGTGTAATTCACATTACACCACACAGTGGTGTACATTAGTCACATTACACCACACAGTAGTGTCTGTTAGTCACATTACACCGCACAAGTGTGTAATTCACATTACACCGCACAGTAGTGTCCGTTAGTCACACTACACCACACAGTAGTGTCCATTTGTCACATTACACTGCACAGTAGTGTCCATTAGTCACATTACACCACACAGTAGTGTCTGTTACTTACATCACACCGCACAGTAGCGTCCGTTAGTCACATTACACCACACAGTAGTGCCCATTAGTCACATTACTCTGCACAGTGGTGTATGTTAGTCACATTACACCGCACAGTAGCGTCCGTTAGTCACATTACACCGCACAGCAGTGTCCGTTAGTCACATTACACCACACAGTAGCATCCGTTACTTACATTACACCTCACAGTAGCGTCCATTAGTCACATTACACCGTACAGTAGCGTCCGTTAGTCACATTACACCACACAGTAGCGTCCATTACTTACATTACACCTCACAGTAGCGTCCGTTAGTCACATTACACTGCACAGTTATGTCCATTAGTCTTACTACACCGCACAGTAGTGTCCATTAGTCACATTACACCACACAGTAGCGTCTGTTACTTACATTACACCGCACAGTAGCGTCCGTTAGTCACATCACACCGCACAGTAGCGTCCGTTAGTCACATTACACCACACAGTAGTGCCCATTAGTCACATTACACTGCACAGTGGTGTACGTTAGTCACATTACACTGCACAGTAGTGTCCATTAGTCACATTACACTGCACAGTGGTGTCCATTAGTCACATTACACTACACAGTAGTGTCCGTTAGTCACATTACACCGCACAGCAGTGTCCGTTAGTCACATTACACCACACAGTAGCATCCGTTACTTACATTACACCTCACAGTAGCGTCCGTTAGTCACATTACACCGTACAGTAGTGTCCGTTAGTCACATTACACCACACAGTAGCGTCCGTTACTTACATTACACCGCACAGTAGCGTCCATTAGTCACATTACACTGCACAGTTATGTCCATTAGTCTTATTACACCGCACAGTAGTGTCCATTAGTCACATTACACTGCACAACAGCGTCCGTTAGTCACATTACACCGCACAGTAGTGTCCATTAGTCACATTATACTGCACAGTGGTGTCTGTTAGTCACATTACACCACACAGTAGTGTCCATTAGTCACATTACACCACACAGTAGTGTCCGTTAGTCACATTATACCGCACAGTAGCGTCCGTTAGTCACATTACACCACGCAGTAGCGTCCATTAGTCACATTACACCACACAGTAGCATCCGTTAATTACGCACACGCATTGTGCTGTGCTGCAGAGAGGCTGCTGCTACTGCTGAGCCTCTTCCTGTTCCTATACGTGTAGGAGGGTGGGGGGGGGGGGAGATCACACTGATTGTGCTCCACCCTTAATTGACCTGGCTGGGGGACTCAGGGCTTAAAGCTCAGGGACCCTCACCCTGCTGAGCACGACATAGTTATTTTTTCAACATTTTCCATAAGGGTGTGTGGCCACGCCTTCCGCAATTAGGCCACCCCCCCAATATTTTACATCCGGACCGTAGTGCAGACTTCTTGGCAGCGGCAATTTGTGTGGGCTGAGGCCGCACACTACGCTCAGTCTCCCTGGGGAGGAGGAGGGGGAGGGAGCCACACTACGCGCTGCCTGAGCCGCTACCTGTCATCCAGTTTGACAGACGCAGCGGCAGCCGGCAGCAGCAGGGATGCAGAGCAGGGAGAGCGCCTCTTCAGCATGGCGCTTACCTGCACTGCATCCCCTTGCTGAGCGGGTAGCGCAGCCTTTGTAAATTCAGCTTTGAAGCAGCCCCCATAGAAATAACTAAGGAGGTTGCTTTTGTGAATGAAAATGGTCCCAGAAGATGCATTCATAGGATACACAATATTTGTGGGTGCCCCCCACGAAACACGTGTTTTCAGGGATAATCCTACAAATATTTCATAATAGGCCCCATTGTCTGAATATTTGACTCCAGGTGAGTTGGCTCTTAATTTAGATATATACATATACTGTATGTGCCATTATCATGTAGCATTAACAATATACAATTACAGGTTGAGTATCCCTTATCCAAAATGCTTGGGACCAGAGGTATTTTGGATATGGGATTTTTCCGTATTTTGGAATAATTGCATACCATTATGAGATATCATGGTGATGGAACCTAAATCTAAGCACAGAATGCATTTATGTTACATATACACCTTATACACACAGCCTGAAGGTAATTTTAGCCAATATTTTTTATAACTTTGTGCATTAAACAAAGTGTGTCTACATTCACACAATTCATTTATGTTTCATATACACCTTATATACACAGCCTGAAGGTCATTTAATACAATATTTTTAATAACTTTGTGTATTAAACAAAGTGTGTGTACATTGAACCATCAAAAAACAAAAGTTTCACTATCTCACTCTCACTCAAAAAAGTCTGTATTTCGGAATATTCCGTATTTCGGATATTTGGATATGGGATACTCAACCTGTATATGACCCAGAGTGGGTGCTATTATCACGTAGCATTAGGGGCAGCCAGTAACAGAGATGCCTTGACACGGCCTGGTGGCTTAATCATATCATATATACCAGCTGAGATCTCTGTATTTCTGTTACTATGTAGTATTCAAATCTCACTGCTGATACTTTTCAGTGTATTTGTTTATTCTAATTACGCCAACACTCCATTGCTTACCGATAAACGTATTCCCCACCACCAGAGGAGCCAGTGGGTAGCAGAATCTCAGCTGGAGGAGCTCAGTAAGACACGATGGGGTGACCCAGGTGCTCTTGTCGCCCTGCACGACTGACATCCGCCGCCTCTGATCATCAGCCATTATCTGGGCAGAGACAAAAAGGGTAACTCAGAACATTACAGTCGTACAACCACGCAATGCCCTAATTACTGGTAGGATGGGACTGACACATTTCTGATGATAAATCACACAATGAATCAGAGACAACGTGTTCTTAGCTCTTGTAGGCCTGGAGGCTGATATCACCATGAGTAACACAGATACAGTATAGAGAGGAAATCATGTAACAGATTTGCCTGTGCTGTATATGTAACACTGACTAATCAATTTGGTGATTAAAACAAAACAATTTCCTGTACAGTAAATTATGGGAGTGGTGGAGCTCAACAGGATTAATACACACACACACACACACACACACACACACACACACACACACACACACACACACACACACACACACACACACACACACACACACACATATATACATGGGATAATATACCGGCTGCCGGGATCCCGGCGTTCAGGATTCCGCCGCCGGAATCCAAACAGCCGTTTGGAATCCCGAGGGCAGCCCCATATTTCCACTCTGGCAGTGGGTCCACACCGCCAACCGAGTGGGAATATAACATGTAGTGAGCGAAGCTCACCATCGGGCCTGAAGTGTGGCGAGCGCAGCGGGATTTCAGCTGATGGGATGCCGCTGTTGGGACAAATACAATGTGCAGTGAATTAAAAAAAAAATATATACAGTTGTGCTCATAAGTTTACATACCCTAGCAGAATTTGTGATTTTCTGGCCATTTGTCAGAGAATATGAATGATAATTCACAAACATTTCTTTCACTCATGGTTAGTGGTTGGGTGAAGCCATTTATTGTCAAACAACTGTGTTTACTCTTTTTAAATCATAATGACAACAGAAACTACCCAAATGACCCTGATCAAAAGTTATATTTTCAAATTCATATACAAAACTCAAAAAGTACAACTGTTTTCTATTTGTGTCTAAGAATACTACATCCCACATCACTGTGGAGGGGCTACAGTTACCATTCTCTAGAGCCAGTTATTAATGACTTCCACTGGCTGAAAGCTCCTGCACAAGCCAAGCTAGAAACACTGGGAATACGATTATATTTCAGCAATCTCACTGCATTATATTACACTAGGTGCTTCATCGCGCCCTACGGGCGCTCTTCACACCGTCGCAAGGGGCTACGCCCCCTTAACCCTTGCATGCCTTTCTGGGGTTTAATATTTGTATTATATGGAGTATTACCTGCATTCCTTTGTTAGTGGTTAAATATTGCACAATGAAAGGGCGTGCGATGGTGAAGGAGGCGCAGCCCCTTGCGACGGCGTGAACAGCACCTGCAGGGCACGATGTACAGAATGTAGCGGGTGCGGGGGGTACTGCGGATGGTGTCTGTAGATGCTGCGGGTGGAGGGGAGGCAGAAGTGGGGGTGGGGCCCGGATGGGGAAGGTTCGGGAGGTGCTGCGCGTGGGGGAGGGGCAGAGGAATGGGGGATGCAGATGGGGGAGGGGTCCGGAGGCACTGCAGGTGGGGGAGGAGCAGGGGTGCCACGGGTGGGAGAGGGGCAGGTGTGGGGATGTTGTGGATGGGTGAAGGGTTCAGGAGGTGCTGTGGGATGGGTGTGCCGGGGGTTGGGTAGGGGACCGCAGGCACCATGGGTAGGGTAGGGGCAGGTACGGGTGTTGCGGCGGATGGGAAAGGAGGTCCGGAGGTGCTGCTTACCTCCCAAATGTCCCGATTTTCGCGGGACAGTCCCATTTTTTGGGGTCTGTCCCGCTGTCCCACCCGCGGGTCGCAGTGTCCGGCGGTGGGGGGGGGCAGTTGGAAAGCTCCTGTACTCGCTGCTCTGCTTAGCAGAGCAGCGGTGAATAGTGGAGACAGAGGGAGAGGGGGCATCAGGGGGTACGGATTACGGGGGGGGTTCCAGCAGCAGAGCCGGATTAAGGGGGTGGGGGGGTGGCCAGGGGATACGTACCGTTGGCCCCACAGTTTTAGGGGGCCCCCCGGCTGGAGTAGCTCTGTCCCAGCTCAGAAGCTCCCCCCGTCCTGCCAGCAACAGCGGCAGCATTGTGCTACAGTCAGCACACGCTGCTGCATATTGGCAGGTCTGTGGTGTTGCAGGGAGGCAGCAGTCTCCCTGCGATTAGGCCACGCCCACAACCCACAGCAGGCACAGCAATGAGATAGGGCTCCCCTGTCTCAAGTGCCCTGTGCCCCCCGGACTCATAATCAGCCCTGGGGGCATGCCAGCAGCTCACAGAGCGCTGGGCAAGCCCCCTCACTGACGAAAACGGGGCCCTCCCGTGAAGCCACGCCCCCTTTTCGCCGAGTGTGTTTCCCTCCTTCTGCCTGGAGAAAGCTCCTGCAGAAAGCTGGGAGGTATGCACCCCTGCCTGTGACATGCCCAATGCCCATGCTATCTGCTTCTGCTCCTAGTCTCCTGTAGATTTGGCCAGATCTCTGTGACTCATTTGAATAACTCCGCCCACTGTTGTGACTCCGCCCAGCGTTAGCAAATGTATCACAAGGTCACAGAATAGGGCTATTATATAGGAGATGTGTGAGTATATAACAATGATCGCAGTATTATTTAAGCTAGAAGAGATTATTATTTCCACAAACACCTATGTACTGTATCAAATCTTGGAGAGAATATGGGCCAAATTTATTAGAGTGAGAGTTTCAAAAAGTGAGAGATTTGGTAAGGTTTTGCAGTTTTTTTTAAAGTGGCAATCATTTACACAGCAAGATCAACCTGGTTTTGCAGTGTAAATGATTGCCACTTTAAAAAAAAACAAAACTGAAAAACCTTACCAAACGTCTCACTTTCTGAAATTTCTCACTCTATTACATTTGGCCCATGGGGTCTATTCATGAAGCAGTGAAAAGAGTGGAGAAGTGTGCCAGAGGAGGAGTTACCCGTGGCAACCAATCAGCATTGAAGTAGCATTTATAATTTGCATACTATACAGTTGTACGGAGCAGCTGATTGGTTGCCATGGGCAACTTCTCCACAGGCTCACTTCTCCACTCTTTTCACTGCTTCATGAATAGACTCCATAAAGTGGAGAGAGATAAAGTGCCAGCCAATGAGCTCTTAACTGCCACGTTACAGGCTGTGTTTGAAAAATTGGTTGGTGGTAGTTTATCTCATACTTGCCTACTCTCCCGGAATGGCCGGGAGGCTCCCGAAAATCGGGTGACCCTCCCGGCCCCATGGAAGAGCAGGCAAGTCTCCCGGAACCAGGTGTCACCCTGCCCGTCCGCCCACTTACTGTGTAAAGTGGGCGGTCCGGGCAGTTGATGACGCGATTCTTGCTGAATCGCGTCATCATAGCCACGCCCCCTGCAGTGTAATGCCGGGGATCGCGGCATTACAGAGCGGGGGCGTGGCTTAAAGGATGTGCCGTGGTAGCTCCGCCCCCGTCCGCCCCTGATCCGCCCCCGTCCCACCTCCGGTCCACCTCCTCCCTACGTCACAGCCTGCCCCTGCCCCCCTGCTGAGCCGACCTGGCTGCTCTCTCCCGCAGAGAGCAGCCAGAATGTCGGCAAGTATGGTTTATCTATGTCCACTTTATCTCTCTCCAAGGCTTTATACATCTGCCCTAAATCTTTAAGAGAAGCTGAAGTTGTTTAAAAGTAGGTCAGGGCTTTGTGACACTACACTATCATTATGTGGGAATGACATGCACAACCTGACACTGTAACACTCCAGAAACTGTAGATCTGCCCTGTGGCAGCGGTCCTGTGACATAAGAGACATAAGGGGAGGTGTATCAAGCCTTGGAGAGACAACTAAACCAACCCATTAGCTTCTGACTCTCATTTCAAATGCTGTGTCAGATAAATTATAACTAGAAGTTGCTTTGTTGCTTCTGTCTCACCAAGACTTGATACACCTCCCCCACAGTGACATGAAGTTGTTTTCAATATGTTTTAGTTAGGTTTAAGCCACCACACAAATGATTGCGTAGGAGAGACCAGCAGTACCACTGCAATTGTGATGTATTTAGCTTTTATTTTTGTATTACTAATATTATTAAGTTTTATTGATAACGAGACAGTATAATATGCAGCGCTGTACTGTACATTGAGGTGATCATGACCAAAAAAACCCTCCAAAAAACACAATAGTCAGGAGGTACAGATGGTAAGACCCAAACAGTCTAAAATGGGTTGGGAAGAGATGATACGTGTGATCTTCTGGTGAGGAGAATGTGCTTGGCTAGTGGAATGCTGAGTTGCTTTATGACCGGTTATTAGGAAGAGGGGCAAATGTTTTAAGAGCTGGGGGAACCTGTGTGCAGCGGGTTCCCCCAACTCTGCTGCAGCAGACCCCCAACATCAGTGCCGTAACTAGGCATTTTAGCGCTGTGTGCAAGAAACGGCATTGCCCCCCCCCTCGCCCTAAAGTAAAATAGGGGAAGTGCGCAAAAAATAGGGGCGTGGCTTCATGGGGAAGGGGTGTGGCCACAAAATCATACCAATTCATACTACAGTGCACAGTAGTCTACATTATTCAAATTACGCCGCACAGTAGCGCCACTACACCAGGTAGAGCCCCTTTTACACATTACTGCGGACAGATTCCCCTTTTTTACACATTACGGCAGACAGCATCCCCTTTTTACAAATTACGGCAGACAGCGCCCCCCTTTTTACACATTACGGCAGACAGCATCCCCTTTTTACAAATGACGGCAGACAGCATCCCCTTTTTACAAAATACGGCAGACAGCGCCCCCCTTTTTACACATTACGGCAGACAGCGTCCCCTTTTTACACATTATGGCAGATAGCGTTCCCTTTTTCCACATTACGGCAGACAGCGTCCCCTTTTTACACATTACGGCAGACAGCGTCCTCTTTTTACACATTACGGCAGACAGCGTCCCCACTTTTTACACATTACGGCAGACAGCGTCCCCCTTTTTACACATGACGGCAGACAACATCCCCCTTTTTTTCACATTACAGCAGACAGTGTTCCACTTTTTATGCATTACGGCAGACAGCGTCCCCTTTTTTTAAAATTACGGCAGACAGCGTCCCCTTTTTATACATTACGGCAGACAGTGTCCCCATTTTTACACATTACGGCAGACAGCATCCCCCTTTTTACACATTACAGTAGACAGTGTTCCATTTTTCATGCATTACGGCAGACAGCGTCCCCTTTTTACACATTACGGCAGACAGCGTCCCCCTTTTTACACATTACGGCAGACAGAATAGATAGAGAGATAGATAGACAGAGATAGATAGATAGATAGATAGATAGATAGATAGATAGATAGATAGATAGATAGATAGATAGATACCATCTTTTCCCGCTGGCTCAGTGCTGTCAGATCCCGGGCAGGGGAGAAGGAGGAGGGAGGGGGACTGGAGCCGAAGCAACGCTATGTCCCTCTGCTTCCGCATTGGCTGCTCGCCGCCGCTGTGAATGCTGGGATGAGGGACGCTGCTCCTCTCCTCTTCTCCTCCGGCGGCGCACACAGCACAGGCAATTTGACTCATTACAAGCCACTGACATAGTTGCTGGCCGTGCGCCCTTAGGGCGACTGCACTATATGCCAGGCACACCTGGCACCAGTGCCGTTTCTTGCGGCGGGTGAGCCGTGCAACCGCACGGGGCGCCCGCCGCGGCACTTTGCTGGTCCCTGTTTCCCTGTCCTCCGTCTTCCCGAGTACTCCTGCTCGGGTGGGCGGAGTTTCACGGAACGACGCGGCTGCGTCGTGACATCACGACGCAATCGCGTCATTCCTCAAAACTCCGCCCCCCAAGCAGGATTACTCGGGAAGACGGAGGAGGGCTGGAAGGAGGTGGCGCGATGAAGCTGGAAGGAGGAGGCACGCGGAAGGAGAGGCGGCCGACCTGAAGAGCGGGAAGATCCTTCATATGTAAGTTGTGTCTCTCTCTCTTCCTTCCCCCCCACTTGACACTTGCCTGCCGTACTGTGTAAATTGGGGACACTTGCCTGCCGTACTGTGTAAATTGGGGACACTTGCCTGCCGTACTGTGTAAATTGGGGACACTTGCCTGCCGTACTGTGTAAATTGGAGACACTTGCCTGCCGTACTGTGTAAAATGGGGACTCTTGCCTGCCGTACTGTGCAAAATGGGGACTCTTGCCTGCGTAATGTGTAAAATGGGGACATGTGCCTGCCGCAATGTGTAAAATGGGGACTCTTGCCTGCCGCACTGCGTAAATTGGGGACACTTGCCTGCCGCACTGTGTAAATTGGGGACACTTGTCTGCCGTACTGTGTAAAATGGGGACTCTTGCCTGCCGTAATGTGTAAAATGGGGACTCTTGCCTGCGTAATGTGTAAAATGGGGACACGTGCCTGCCGCAATGTGTAATATGGGGACTCTTGCCTGCGTAATGTGTAAAATGGGGACTTTCCCCCCCCCCCCCCCTGTGGTGGCCGTAATGATATCAGATGAGGCCACGCCCATTTTAATCAGACCACGCCCATGTTTTTTTTAATATCTAGGGGGGGGGCGCATTTTTTGTAATGTCAATGGGGGGAGGGCGCATTTTGAAATCTCGCACTGGGAGCCAAATTGGCTAGTAGAAACAGCTCTGCCTGGCACACAGGTAGTTACAGCTCTGCCCAACATATCTGGTCCCAGTTCTAAAGTCTTTGCTAGCTTTTGTGCAGAGATTTCTTTCCAAATATATCACTGACAACATGGTATAGAGAGCCACAGTGGTCAGTCCTGGGTGTAACAGATAAGCCACAGGGACACTCTTATTTGAAGATGATTTTTCATGGGTCTATTCATGAAGCAGTGAAAAGAGTAGAGAAGTGAGCCTGTGGAGAAGTTGCCCATGGCAACCAATCAGCTGCTCCGTACAATTGTATAGTATGCAAATTATAAATGATACTTCAGTGCTGATTGGTTGCCATGGGCAACTTCTCCACTGGCTCACTTCTTCACTTTTTTTACTACTTCATGCTTAAACCCCATTGAAGGCTGAGGAGCACGGGGCAGAGATTTCCCGGAAGGGGTAGCTGCGTGGAAGAACCTGCTGTGCATGGGATATAGGCTATGATAGGGGAAGAAGTTAGACGCCACAGTAAGAGTCCACAGGGTGATTCAGAGAGAATCAAGCAAGGCTCAACACTTTTAATTCTGTTCGGAAGTTTATGAGAAGACAGTAAAGGGATTGTCAGATAGGGCTGGAAGCAAATGAGAAAGGATGGAAACTTTAATTGAGTATGGCAGAATAATTCGTAGTGCTGGGGAGAGGGTGTACTCACTGGCAGGCCAGGCAGAAGGAGTTTACTACGGTAGCCAAGGTGAGAATTAGAAGGGTGTGGATCTGGAGCCTGTGGCATCGTGTGTAAGGGAAAAACATATTTTGCAGATGTTGCATGGGTGGTAGAGGAATGTGAGGATAAAGGGGGGGTCAAGGGTGACACTGAGGCAGAAAACTTGGGAAGTACATGTGATGAGCCAGTGGTTCTCAAACTTGGTCCTCAGGACCTCACACAGGTCAAGTTTTCCAGGTCACCCGGCAGGTACACTGTGTCTCACCAACTGTCACATTTTCAAATCCACATGTGACCTGGAAAACATGAACTGTGTGGGATCCTGAGGACCGAGTTTGAGAACCTGTGAGCTAGACAAGACAATACATATATAAGATATTAGACAAGGTTTTATGAGATGATAGACTTCATATCATGGGTTGAAAGACAGTCAGCAATAAAGGCAGTGAGGAAATGGAAAAGGAGGTAAATCTTGGGGTCATATTCACAGAAGTGATATAACAGGCTCTGCGGCTGCTGTGTATTGGATGCAGGCCCGGTTCTTGGGCGCTGTGCGCCCCGTGCGACAATGTAGGGCATGGCTACGTACAGGGGGCGTGGTCATTTACGCCCCCTGTACAGACTGAAATGATGCGCGATGACGTCATCGCGCACCGCACAGTAAAGGACCTCTCCATGAAGGGAAACTAGATGCGTACGCGTCTAGTTTCTCTTCACAGCGGCAGCGGGGGGCAACGGGCAGCGGGGGGCACAGCAGCGGATCTTGCCCTGGTGCGGCACCCTCCGGATGGCACCATGCGCCCTCCGGATGGCGGCGCCCCGGGCAAAAGTTCTGCTTGCCCGTGGCAAGATCCGCTACTGATTGGATACTCACCCAATTGGGGTGCGCCTATAGAGTTTCTTGT
This sequence comes from Pseudophryne corroboree, assembly GCF_028390025.1. Lineage (NCBI taxonomy): Eukaryota > Metazoa > Chordata > Amphibia > Anura > Myobatrachidae > Pseudophryne > Pseudophryne corroboree. The sequence goes on along the minus strand of NC_086450.1, from coordinate 34,586,385 downwards.
AATATGCAGCTTGAGAGGTTGTTGGAGGGGCATCGGTGGTGGGTGGTGTGCAAGGGTTAAAGTGAGCCGGAACGGGGCTTACCTAACCTGATGTGTGCCCAGTGCTGCAGGGAGATGCCGGGCGCCTGCTCCCTCTCCACAGCGGAAGCCGGCGGCAGGAGCTCACTAGTGAGCTTCGGCTCCCAGCTCTGTCAGTGTGCGCTATGGGAGAGACGTCATGACGTCTCTCCCATAGTGCCGAGGAGCGGACGCCGGAAGGACCACAGCGGTCGGACGCTGGAGCGAGGCTTGGTAAGTATTGTGGGTTTTTTTCAGATGTGTGAGTGTATTGGCGGCGCGTCTACTGGGAGCAAACTACAAGGGGGCTAAACTACTGGGGGCATTGCTACTGGGGGGCTAAACTACTGGGGGATAACTACTCAGGGCAAACTACATGGGGGTTAACTACTGGGGACAAACTACAAGGAAAGCTAAACTACAGGGGCATTACTACAGGGGGGCTAAACTACAGGGGCATTACTACAGGGGGGCTAAACTACAGGGGCATTACTACAGGGGGGCTAACTACAGGGGCATTACTATAGGGGGGGCTAAACTACAGGAGCATAACTACAGGGGGGCTAAACTACTGGGGGTATAACTACTGGGGCTAAACTACTGGGGGCATTACCACTGGGAGGCTAAACTAAAGGAGGGGTAAGCTACTGGGGTTATAACTGCAGGGGCATTACCACTGTGGGCTAAACTACTGGGGGCATAACTACTGAGGCTAAACTACAGGGGGCTAAATGACTGGGGGCATTACTACAGGCGACATTACTACTGGGGGCTATACTACACAGGGGCATTACCATTAATGGCATTACTACTGGGGGCAGTACTAATAAGGGGCACTACTATTGGGGGCACTATTTCATAAGGGGCACTACTACTGTGGACATTGCATAAGCAGCACCACTACTATGGGCTCTATATAAAGGGCAACAACACTGTGGGCATGGGTTGCAGTCGTTAGATCGACATGCATTAGGTCGACAAGCACTGGGTTGACCACTAAAGGTCGACATGCACTAGGTTGACAGGGTGTCTAGGTTGACAGGTTCTTTAGGTCGACATGTGCAAGGTCGACAGGCCAAAAGGTCGACATGAGTTATTCACAAATTATTTCATTTTTTGACCTTTTTCATATTTTACAATCGACGTGGACTACTAATGGGAATGGGAATCTGTGCCGAGCGAGGCACCTTGCCCGAAGCATGGCGAGCGAAGCGAGCCATGCAGGGGGACGCGGTGCACTAATTGGGGTTCCCAGTCACTCTACGAAGAAGACGACACCAAAAAAAGTTTTTCAAAAAAACATGTCGACCTTGTGACCTGTCGACCTTGCACATGTAGACCGAACGACCCTGTCAACCTAGACACCCTGTCGACCTAGTGGTCGACCCAATGCATGTCGTCCTAATGTGTGTCGACCCAGCGACCCATACCATGGGCACTAACAGTACAGTGGTCATTGTATAAGGGGTGCTACTGCTGTGGGCATTAATTGTATTATGGGGTGCTACTGCTGTGGGCTTTGTGTATATGGGGCACTAATGTGTGTCATAACATGAATAAGTGACACTAATATGTAGTGTAATGTGAATAAGATTGTGCTACTGTGTGGCATAATTTTAAATGGGGATACTATTGTGTGACCACGCCCCTTTCTATTGGAGACCATGCTACCTTTTTGGGGTGCGCACAATCATTGGTGTTTCTATAATGGGTGCAGTGTGTGCGGTGCACAGAGGCCCATGAGTCCAGGAGTTAAAGGTCTAGCAGGAAAGATAGAGGTAAGAAAAATGATCAAGAGTCAAGGTGCTCTGGTAGTGTTGAGGCCAATGGAAGTACAGAAATGGGACAGTAGACACAGGCTGAATGATACATACAGACAGAGGCGGATTGGCCATAGGGTTTACAGGGAAGATTCCCGGTGGGCCGACGCATCCGTGGGGCCTGTTTTGTTTGAGGACATGTGGTCCTTTTTATAGACATAATGAATGAGATGCAAAATAATTTGCATATATGAAAATGACTTTGCCACTTAGCCTGTAATTGCAGATGATCTAGTGTATGCTCTGTCTGCCTGCTTGGCTGACATATAAGATTGAGTGAATAGTGATTGGGATACGGTTGGTGTAATAAGCAAGAAAATACATATTTTTAAAGAATGATATAGTTTCCTAAATTCTAAACGTGTTTCATACAATGTGCTCATAATATTTAGTTTTATTTCCTTTTTATCTACCCCCTTGATGCTGGACATCCCCACTATCTGGAAAGCCTTGGGGGGAGGGAGCTGCTGCCATGGCCCATGGCTAGACCTTACACCTCTGGTGCTGCCCATGTGGGGCCACTAGTACAAATTTTTCCAGGGCCGCTTTTTGTTCCCAATCCGCCCCTGCATACATTCCTCGCTGAACGTGGCCTCTGTAGAAGAAAACACATCCGTCTGCTCCTACATGCAACAACAAGATCTTGTGCTGCAGGGCAATTTATTCAGAGTCAAGCGGTGGAAGATGTGCACTGAGGCTGGCATTCCCACCTTAGGCGCTGGTTAAGGGGGCACTGTACCTTCTCCTCTCCAAACACAAGAACTACAGTACATATAGAGGGTAATTCAGACCTGATCGTAGCAGCAATTTTGTTAGTAGTTGGGCAAAACCATGTGCACAGCAGGGGAGGCAGATATATCATGTGCAGAGAGAGTTAGATTTGGGAGGGGTGTGTTCAAACTGAAATCTAAATTGCAGTGTAAAAATAAAGCAGACAGTATTTACCATGCACAGAAACAATATAACCCACCCAAATCTAACTCTCTCTGCACATGTTACATCTGCCCCACCTGCAGCACACATGGTTTTGCCCATCTGCTAACAAAATTTGCTGCTACGATCAGGTCTGAATTACCCCCATAAACATGATAAAGTACAATGATCGCCGAAACTCTGACCATGGCCATATGTAACCAGTGAGCATTACGGATCTTCTTCAGAGTGAGAAATAAACATGTTTTTTCAACTTTTTTGGATGCATTTTTGCAAAGCACTTTTTTGTTTTTTATGCATACTACCAGTGTCGGACTGGGGCATGAAGGGCCCACCCGGGGAATGCAGTGGGAAGGGCCCATACTTAGGGGTGTGGCCTCCACAGAGGATTGAAATACACAGTTGTCTTGTGCAGTGTAATGCAACATTTCTACCATGTATAATACAAGTGCACAGTCTGGAACCTGATCCCTAGAGGAAGGAGTGGGGCCCCAGGCAGTGGGGCCTACCAGTGGTTTCCCCTGTACCCCTGTGGGCCAGTCCGACCCTGCATACTACTACTAGTGATGTTAGGCAGTGTAAGACTAGGTGGCCAGGCCTGCAGCTGGAATGGGCTTGCAGATGCAGGCAGTGTGCATGCAGACATTGCTGAAATACAGGGAGGGCAAGACGGTGTGGGGAAATCACAAATTGCAACTAAAGTGAAAAACTCGCAAACATAGCCACCTAAAGGGGTTGGTGTTAGTCAGTAGACATTTTAGCGCTGTGTGCAAGAAATGGCATTGGTGCCCCCCCTTTATATAAAATAGAGGCAGTGCGCGCCCTAGGCGCACAGAAAAAATATAGGGGCGTGGCTTCACAGGGATGGGGTGTGGCCACAAAATAATACCAATTCATATTATGGTGCACAGTAGTCTCCATTATTCAAATTACGCCGCACAGTAGCGCCACTACACCCACCAGGTAGAGCCCCTTTTACACATTGCAGCAGCCAGTCCCCCTTTTTACACATTACGGCAGACAGCGTCCCCTTTTTACACATTAAGGCAGTCAGCGTCCCCTTTTTACACATTACGGCAGACAGCGTCCCCCTATTTACATATTAGGTAGACAGCGTCCCCTTTTTACACATTACAACAGTCAGTCCCCTTTTTACACAATACGGCAGACAGTCCCCCTTTTTACACATTACGGCAGACAGCGTCCCCTTTTTACACATTACGGCAGACAGCATCCCCTTTTTACACATTACAGCAGTCAACGTTCCCTTTTTACACACAGTCCCCCTTTTTACACAATACAGTAGACAGTCCCCCTTTTTACACATTACGGCAGACAGCGTCCCCTTTTTACACATTACAGCAGTCAGCGTCCCCTTTTTACACATTACGGTAGACAGCGTTCCCTTTTTACACATTACAGCAGTCAGCGTCCCCTTTTTACACATTACGGCAGACAGCGTCCCCTTTTTACACATTAGGTAGACAGCGTCCCTTTTTACACATTACGGCACTCAGTCCCCCTTTTTACACAATACGGCAGACAGTCCCCCTTTTTACACAATACGGCAGACAGTCCCCCTTTTTACACATTATGGCAGACAGCGTCCCCTTTTTACACATTACGGCAGACTGCGTCCCCTTTTTACATGTTACGGCAGACAGCGTCCCCTTTTTACACATCACGGAAGACAGCGCCCCCTTTTTACACATTACGGCAGACAGCGTCCCCTTTTTACACATTACGGCAGACAGCATCCCCTTTTTACACATTACGGCAGTCAGCGTCCCCTTTTTACACATTACGGCAGACAGAGTCCCCTTTTTACACATTACGGCAGTCAGCGTCCCCTTTTTACACATTACGGCAGACAGTGTCCCCTTTTTACACATTACGGCAGACTGCGTCCCCTTTTTACAAGTTACGGCAGACAGCGTCCCCTTTTTACACATTACGGCAGACTGCGCCCCCTTTTTACACATTACGGCAGACAGCGTCCCCTTTTTACACATTACAGCAGTCAGCGTCCCCTTTTTACACATTACGGTAGACAACATCCCCTTTTTACACATTACAGCAGTCAGCATCCCCTTTTTACACATTACGACAGACAGCGTCCCCTTTTTACACATTAGGTAGACAGCGTCCCTTTTTACACATTACGGCAGTCAGCGTCCCCTTTTTACACATTACGGCAGACAGTGTCCCCTTTTTACACATTACGGCAGACTGCGTCCCCTTTTTACAAGTTACGGCAGACAGCGTCCTCTTTTTACACATTATTGCAGACAGCGCCCCCTTTTTACACATTACGGCAGACAGCGTCCCCTTTTTACACATTACAGCAGTCAGCGTCCCCTTTTTACACATTACGGTAGACAACGTCCCCTTTTTACACATTACAGCAGTCAGCGTCTCCTTTTTACACATTACGGCAGACAGCGTCCCCTTTTTACACATTAGGTAGACAGCGTCCCTTTTTACACAATACGGCAGACAGTCCCCCTTTTTACACAATACGGCAGACAGTCCCCCTTTTTACACATTATGGCAGACAGCGTCCCCTTATTACACATTACGGCAGCCAGCGTCCCCTTTTTACACATTACGGCAGACAGTGTCCCCTTTTTAAACATTACGGCAGCCAGTCCCCCTTTTTACACATTACGGCAGCCAGTCCCCCTTTTACACATTAGGTAGACAGGATAGATAGATAGATAGATAGATAGATAGATAGATAGATAGATAGATAGATAGATAGATAGATCGATCCCGGGCAGGTGAGAAGGAGGAGGAGGGAGGGGAACTCGGGAGCAGTAGCAGCGCACTGTAATTGGTAGCGGCGCCACATGCAGCTGTCCCTCTCCTTCCGCATTGGCTGGAACGCCGCCGCTGTGAATGCTGGGATAAAGGAAGCGCATCCCAGCATTCAGAGCGGCGGTGGCCAGCCTATGTGGAAGGGGAGGGACAGCTGCATGTGGCACCGCTTCCAATTATAGTGCACTGCTGCGGCTCCTGAGTCCCCTCCCTCCTTCTCCGCTGCCTCCGGAGCTGCTCCTCTACTCCTCCGGCACACACAGGCGGCTTGTAATGAGTCAATTTGACTCATTACAAGCCTCTGACTTAGAATGTGGGCAGTTGCGCCCTCAGAGAGACTGCGCTGTGTGTCAGGCACACTTGGCACACACGTAGTTACGGCTCTGGTGTTAGTCCCACTCTGATCATGACGACTGCATGTGATTGGTAGCAAGCGTTAAAAATACGCCCATTTATGCAAATGCACTGGTACTGCTGCAGTAGGAATGGCCGTTGGGTGGTTATCCATCAATGGTGCTATTGATGGTTAACATTGATGGTGTTAAACCATCTGTAAGGGACCCATCGATGGTTTCACCCATTGATGGTCACCCCTACTTTGGTATTGAGTGAGGCGCGGTCCAATCAATGCATGGGGGCGTGGCTATGTGGATGTCAGGGGCGGAGCTATGCTCAGTGTCCCCGACACCTTGGAGAGAAAAAAAAATTGATAGCTCTTTATCATCGATGGCAGGAAACCATCTGGTTATTCCCCATTGATGGTCAAAGTAGTTATCATTAGTCATAGATCATCAATGATTTGAAATCATCGATGGTCATTGGCCATCCCTATGGTGCAGCTGTGTAATACTAGTCACATGACATTGCAGTGTACACTTGTATAACACAAATACACAAGCCTCATATTGTACGCATTTGGGTAAGCCTGCACTTGTGTGTATAAGAATTATAATAATTAAATCAGTACTGTACGGCTTGATTTCATTCTATGATATCTGGATTTATATGGAAATATATTTGTCTTAAAAAACAAAACTGTACTGTTCCACTGCCGGTTTCTGAGTATATACTGTATGTGTTTTTTAAACATATTAATTGGACCTGTATTTTATTTCGGTATATCGGTATTCCTGTATTGTTACTAGGCTGCTGCAGGGGAAGTACTGATGCACCTGTGCGATATTGCATATACATGGAGGGGGGAGCACACACTGGAGGGGGGGCAACTTAGATAAAATAAAGCCAGTTTGTGCAAGGGCCTCCAAATTGCCTCTTTTTCCTGCCAGTATACGTATGGACTGTCTGACGTGCCTACTTGGATGTTGTCACTCATATAATCCTCCACCATTCTTTCAATGGTGACAGAATCATATGCAGTGACAGTAGACGACATGTTAGTAATTGTTGGCAGGTCCTTCAGTTCGGACCAGATGTCAGCAATCACTCCAGACTGACCTGCATCACCGCCAACGGGTGGGCTCGGAATTCTTAGCCTTTTCCTCGCAGCCACAGTTGCGGGAGAATGTGAAAGAGGAGCTGTTGACGGGTCACGTTCCGCTTGACTTGACAAGTGTCTCACCAGCAGGTCTTTGAACCTCTGCAGACTTGTGACTGCCGGAAAGAGAGATACAACGTAGGCTTTAAACCTAGGATCGAGCACGGTGGCCAAAATGTAGTGCTTTGATTTCAACAGATTGACCACCCGTGAATCCTGGTTAAGCGAATGAAGGGCTCCATCCACAAGTCCCACATGCCTAGCGGAATCGCTCCGTTTTAGCTCCTCCTTCAATCTCTCCAGCTGCTTCTGCAAAAGCCTGATGAGGGGAATGACCTGACTTAGGCTGGCAGTGTCTGAACTGACTTCACGTGTGGCAAGTCCAAAGGGTTGCAGAACCTTGCACAACGTTGAAATCATTCTCCACTGCGCTTGAGTCAGGTGCATTCCCCCTCCTTTGCCTATATTGTAGGCAGATGTATAGGCTTGAATGGCCTTTTGCTGCTTCTCCATCCTCTAAAGCATATAGAGGGTTGAATTCCACCTCGTTACCACCTCTTGCTTCAGATGATGGCAGGGCAGGTTCAGGAGTGTTTGCTGGTGCTCCAGTCTTCGGCACGCAGTGGCTGAATGCCGAAAGTGGCCCGCAATTCTTCGGGCCACCGACAGCATCTCTTGCATGCCCCTGTCGCTTTTAAAAAAAATTCTGCACCACCAAATTCAATGTATGTGCAAACATGGGACGTGCTGGAATTTGCCCACATGTAATGCACGCACAATATTGGTGGCGTTGTCCGATGTCACAAATCCCCAGGAGAGTCCAATTGGGGTAAGCCATTCTGCGATGATGTTCCTCAGTTTCCGTAAGATGTTGTCAGCTGTGTGCCTCTTATGGAAAGCGGTGATGCAAAGCGTAGCCTGCCTAGAAACGAGTTGGCGTTTGCGAGATGCTGCTACTGGTGCCGCCGCTGCTGTTCTTGCTGCGGGAGGCAATACATCTACCCAGTGGGCTGTCACAGTCATATAGTCCTGAGTCTTCCCTGCTCCACTTGTCCACATGTCCGTGGTTAAGTGGACATTGGGTACAACTGCATTTTTTAGGACACTGGTGACTCTTTTTCTGACGTCTGTGTACATTCTCGGTATCGCCTGCCTAGAGAAGTGGAACCAACCTAGATGGTATTTGGTACCGGGGACACACTACCTCAAGCAATTCTCTAATTCCCTGTGAATTAACGGTGGATACCGGACACACGTTTAACACCAATACAGCTGCCAAGGCCTGAGTTATCCGCTTTGCAGCAGGATGACTGCTGTGAAATTTCATCTTCCTCGCAAAGGACTGTTGGACACTGGACAGTCAATTGCTTACTGGAAGTAGTACAAGTGGTCTTCTGACTTCCCCTCTGGGATGACAATCGACTCCCAGCAGCAACATCAGCAGCGCCAGCAGCAGTAGGCGTTACAATCAAGGATCCATCGGAGGAATCCCAGTTAGGAGAGGACTCGTCAGACTTGCCAGTGACATGGCCTGCAGGACTATTGGCTTTCCTGTGTAAGGAGGAAATTGACACTGAGGGAGTTGGTGGTGTGGTTTGCAGGAGCTTGGGTACAAGAGGAAGGGATTTAGTTGTCAGTGGACTGCTTCCGCTGTCACCCAAAGTTTTTGAACTTGTTAATGACTTCTGATGAATGCGCTCCAGGTGACGTATAAGGGAGGATGTTCCGAGGTGGTTAACGTCCTTACCCCTACTTATTACAGCTTGACAAAGGCAACACACGGCTTGACACCTGTTGTCCGCATTTCTGTTAAAATAATTCGACACCGAAGAGGGGATTTTTTTTGTAATTTGACCAGGCATGTCAATGGCCATATTCATCCCACGGACAACAGGTGTCTCCCCGGGTGCCTGACTTAAACAAACCACCTCACCATCAGAATCCTCCTTGTCAATTTCCTCCTCAGTGTCAGCAACACCCATATCCTCATCCTGGTGTACTTCAACAGTGACGTCTTCAATTTGACTATCAGGAACTGGACTGTGGGTGCTCCTTCCAGCACTTGCAGGGGGCGTGCAAATGGTGGAAGGTCAGGCATCGCAACCGTCACAATTGGACTCTCCTTGGGGATTTGTGATTTAGAAGAACGCACAGTTCTTTGCTGTGCTTTTGCCATGTTAACTCTTTTCAGTTTTCTAGCGGGAGGATGAGTGCTTCCATCCTCATGTGAAGCTGAACCACTAGCCATGAACATAGGCCAGGGCCTCAGCCGTTCCTTGCCACTCCGTGTCGTAAATGGCATATTGGCAAGTTTACGCTTCTCCTCAGACGCTTTTAATTTAGATTTTTGGGTCATTTTACTGAACTTTAGATTTTTGGATTTTACATGCTCTCTACTATGACATTGGGCATCGGCCTTGGCAGACGACGTTGATGGCATTTCATCGTCTCGGCCATGACTAGTAGCAGCAGCTTCAGCACGAGGTGGAAGTGGATCTTGATCTTTCCCTATTTTACCCTCCACATTTTTGTTCTCCATTTTTTAATGTGTGGAATTATATGCCAGTAATATATCAATAGCAATGGCCTACTGTACTGTACTATATGTATACTGCTGGTCACCAAAATGCTGCACTGTCCTACTATATACTGTTCACAATATTTCAGCACAGAGATAGTATACTTGACACAGAGCTGCAAGATACAGCAATGGCCTACTGTACTGTACTATATGTATACTGCTGGTCACCAAAATGCTGCACTGTCCTACTATATACTGCTCACAATAATGCAGCACAGAGATAGTATAATTGACACAGAGCTGCAAGATACAGCAATGGCCTACTGTACTGTACTATATGTATACTGCTGGTCACCAAAATGCTGCACTGTCCTACTATATACTGCTCACAATAATGCAGCACAGAGATAGTATACTTGACACAGAGCTGCAAGATACAGCAATGGCCTACTGTACTGTACTATATGTATAATGCCGGTCACCAAAATGCTGCACTGTCCTACTATATACTGCTCACAATAATGCAGCACAGAGATAGTATACTTGACACAGAGCTGCAAGATACAGCAATGGCCTACTGTACTGTACTACTATAATTATATACTGGTGGTCCCCAGTCCCCACAATGCAGCACACTGAGCACAGATATTTGCAGCTCACTGAGCACAGATATGGAGCGTTTTCAGACAGAGAACGTAGATATTTTCAGCACACTGAGCACAGATATTTGCAGCACACTGAGCACAGATATTTGCAGCACACTGAGCACAGATACGGAGCTTTTCAGGGACAGAACGCAGCCACGTCCTCTCCGTTCAATCTCCAATGCATAAGTGAAAATGGTGGCGACGCGCGGCTCTTTATATAGAATACGAATCTCGCGAGAATCCTACAGCGGGATGATGACGTTCGGCCGCTTTCGGGTTAACCGAGCAAGGCGGGAAGATCCGAGGCTGCCTCGGAACCGTGTAAAATAGGTGAAGTTCGGAGGGGTTCGGATCTCGGAGAACCGAACCCGCTCATCTCTAGGTAGAACCCTGCAGTGTTCTCTGCATACATGACAAAAACACAGATAGTGTGAAGGGGATGCGGTGTGGACTTGGAACAAGCAGCAAAGGCACTGCTGGGGGATGGAGTAGCAACGCAGCTTACAACTATGGCAGAGCGGCAGAGGGTACTAGACTGGCGATATCTGCAGCACCAGCCGTAGCTGACAGATACACAATTGAAAGTGGACAAAATTATTTGGCAAGAATCTATTGGTGGTGTCATGAAAGAGAGCTCCAGCAGCACCAGACATTGTACAAAGAGCTATGACTGTCAGAAGTTACTTTGATAAACTGACAACCAGACAGAATGATGAGGGTTTTCCTGTTACTGAGCCTGATGGATCAAGATTATTTAAGACAAAGTTTCTCAATGGTTTAGATCCTGAACTTAGAATGGGATTGTTTCAGTGCCGCCCAGAAGCTGTGAGAATGGATGCTACAGCATTGCTTCAGGTCCCCGAGGGGAAAGATCAAGAGAAAGAGAAAAGAAATAAGAAACAAGCAAAGAATCAGCAAGTAACCATACATGTGGTGCAAGAGTCAGGAAAGATATGGCAAGTGAAAAGCCCAGGTGAGAGAAGGTAAGACCCAACACAAGGAGAAGATATGACAGGGAAATGCTTTTGGTACAAGTCACCTGGCCATATGAAGAGAGATTGTCGCAAGTATAAGAAATGGCAGAAGGATCAGCAAGGTGGACAGGCAACATTTAAAGTACAGGAAGATAAACCCCATCAAGCATGAAAAACTCCCTGCTGTCACCCCAGATAATGGCTGCTTCTGGGGACAGTCAGCTACCTGGTAGTACATTGACTGACATACTACCCAAGAAAAAATTGATGCTACAGGACTTACAGGATGCTCAGTCACACTCCAGAAAAGCAAGAAAACTACATTGCAGATTCAAGATGAATGCACCCCGGTACCGGTGCAATTCCTGGTACCAGCAACTTGTCCTGCAAATTTATTGGGTGCTGACATCCTAAGACTCATGCAAGCTTCAATCAAATATACACCCCTCAGGGTGTTCTATATAGGAATAACCTCACAGACCAGACAAAGGAACAGATGGAAGCAGCCATCCAAGTGTATTATGCTCAGAAGAAAGAAGAAGCAGAAAAAGCATAGCACCCTTTGCCCATATGGTTACATGAGGTGCCGCAGAAGTTATGGTCCAAAGGGAAGACGGATGTGGGATTGCTCAAGGTACAACCAGTACAGCTGGTGCTCAAGCCATGGAACAAAGCAAAGACCAGTAGCAAATTACTCTGCAAATTTGGATCCTATCATTAAAGGAGCTCCATCATGTGTTCTGCAAATTTGGATCCTATCATTAAAGGAGCTCCATCATGTGTCAGAGCAGTAGCAGCAGCCGCCATTTTAAAAGACAAACGCACAGACATTGTTTTGGACCATCAGCTTACTATACAAGTACCACATGCAGTTACAGAAATATTGCAACAGGCAGGAACCAAACATCTGTCTGAAGTAAGACTTACCAAATATGACGTAGCACTTCTCAGTGCATCCACTCTCATCATTAAAAGATGTACTACCCTCAACCCCGCTACACTGATACCAGCATTTGTTGAATCACAAGATTCAAAAGGAGGGATAGTAACAAATAATGAAGAAGATGAAGAAGAGGAGTTATATGAAGGAGAAATAGAAGAAGATAAAGAGAATGAAACCTATTCTCAAATTTTTCATGATTGCCTCTCCCTTATAGAACAGGAAACTCAAGGTCTTCCAATTGTCACTGATGTCCCTCTGCCCGCTCCATCGTACACACTCTTTTTGGACGGTTACAGATATTATGACAATGGAACCCCCTATACAGGGTACGCAGTTACTTCATCTACTGAAGTAATTGACTCTGGCTCCTTACCTTCAAGCCTGTCAGCACAAGCAGCAGAGATAATAGCTCTCACTAAAGCTCTGGAACATGCAGAAGACACCACAGCCAACATCTACACAGATTCCCGCTATGCATGGGAAGTGACGCAAGATTTATGGAAAAGCAGAGACTTCAAGACAGCAAGTGGCAAAGATATACAACATGCTTCACTAATCAGGCACCTGTTCAGAGCTCTACAAGGGCCACACAAAGTGGCAGTAATTAAGATCCAGACACACACAAGAAATGATACTCCTGAAATAAGAGGCAACAATCTGGCAGAAGCTTCAGAACCAAGCGGGAGAGAATAAGAAAGAAGCCTGGAAAAAGAAAGGAACAGAACAACAGGAAGATGGAGTATGAAGAAGTCAAGACAGACTTTGCTTACCAAGACATGGAAAAACTCATACAGGAAAAGAACAAATGACTGCACTAGTCTCCAAGGTTTGGATAGCACCTGGATTTGGACAAAGAGCAGCAGAACATTTCAGTAACACTGTTGGATTTGTGGAATACATAATCCAGGCCAGAAGACACGTACAGCCTTGGGAACTACCCCAAGACCCCAATTCCCATTCCAGAGACTACAAATCGACTATATACAGTTGACCAGGTCCGGCCCCTATGAATATGCCCTTGTATGTACCAATTGTATTAGCAAGTGGTCTGAGGTGTGGCCAGTGGCCAAAGCAACTGCTAAAATCACAGCAAAGAAGCTAATAAGTGAGGTGGTTTGTAGGTTTGGGGTACTTGAAGTTATAGAGTCAGATAGGGGTACACGCTTCACAGGGGAAATAATGGGAAGCATCATGGCGGACTTGGGGATTCAGCAGGCTTTCCATGTGCCCTATAGAAGATCGCAGGCCTTAGGCAGGGTGGAACGCCTAAATTATACCCTAAAATTTAAGATACAGAAGGTTATGGCTGAAACCAAGAAACCGTGGCCAGAATGTCTACCAATAGCTTTGTTCAGTGTCAGGACCATGCCAGACAGACATACAGGCCTATCTCCATATGAAATACTGCTTGGAAGTATACCTAAGACAGGATGTTATTATCCACAACATCTTCAGCATAAAAATGAAGTTTTGGCAGGATATATGAAAGCTTTAACTGATTCGTTAAGTAATCTACATGTTTTAGTTTTCTCTCCCCTTCCAGAATCAGATTCTGAAGAGTGTTTAAACCTAGATTTGAAGGACCTTATCAGGTGTTACTAACCACACCCACTTCAGTGAAGCTCCAAGGAAGAGACTCCTAGGTACACTCATTGTTAGGCGCCGTGGTCCGCGACGTCCTTGCGGCCCGGCGCCTAGCAACTAGTGACGCCAGGCGTGCGAGCCGCCGGGTCCCTAGCAACGCTGGGACGCCGTGCGCGCTTAGCCGCCGGCTCCCTAGTAACACTGAGCCAACTGGACCCTAGCAACGGGGACGCCACGGGCGGACCGCGCTCCCCGTTGCAGGGTCAATCTAATCAGTTAAAACATTCACACATTTGTCTTCTGCTCGTGCAGCAAGCCAGCTGCACGGCATCTTGTTAATCAGGCTCCAAGCATCTGATTGGAGGACTCCCTGCTAAATACCTGCTCAGTGCTGCACACAGACGCCGGTAATAGCTTCCTGCCTGCTGCTTTGGTTTGCTGAACGTCTGTTCCTGTCCTGCTGTATCCGGTCATTCCTGTCCTCAGAAGTTCTGTATCTTGGAGTTGTCATCTCATCCCAAGAAGTCGTTTGGTCCCCTGTTGTCCTCAACGATCACCAGAGAATATCGAGTGGTGTTCGTGAGTCGCGGCTCTGCCGTGTGTTGCGGCTCAGCTGCTTTATCTTTATATTCTGTTTCGGAGCATTTGCGGAGGGTTCCGCTTCCACAAGTCCTCTCCGGAACTCGGCGGTGCCGGGTAGGAGAGTGGACAAATGGATATTTTGGTTGTCCTTTTCCCTGGCGGTTTTTCCGCACATATTCTAGTTTTTAGTTTCTTGTAGCCCCTGGCCTGGTTGTTTAGTCAGAGGGCCCCTTGTTATCACCCTGTCTCGGATTTCCCTTTGTCTCCCATTAAGACCTGAGGGGGCATCGGAGTTGGGCAGACATAATCCGCCCTTCAAACGCGGCTGCCATGGGCTCAAGCAACCATAGTCTCGCAGGGGATTTCTGACAGCACGGGCGAGACAACGGAGTTAGGGCGCCAGGGGCTATTTTCCATTCCCGCTCCCTTCCCCAGCATTACGTTCCAGTGCTCCGGTCCTCGCAATAAGATCTCCTCAAACCAGAGTGCTGGAATCATAACACTCATCTCACTGCAAAAAGACAAGTGTGACTCTTGAAACACCCCCATCATGAAACTGTATATCCTTTTCATTGTTGCAAGTGTGGTAACACGTATATTGGCATGGTCTCCAGCAGTGCATTTACAGTTGCTGGCAGAAAGGGGGACAGAGGGCAGGTGGGGGTGGAAGAATGACACTAAACCTCGCCAGAAAGGTCATCTCACTTGCCCCACCCATAAACCATGTGTAATAGTTAATTTTACCATTTCCAGTGGCGTTATTATGGAGATTTTAATATCCCCAGAAGGACTGCAAATATGATTATAATAGAATCTCCCAATGCCACACTCACATTCTCAGGCAGTGTGGCAAATATTAGTAGCTGTATAGTTGTTATAAATGATTTGAAAAATTGGAAGAACATTTAAAGGAAGTTCATTACTCCAACAATCAGTCTCTAATGCAGACTGCAGTGGAGGGTACTCAGATGGTAAAGATAGCACACAAATTGAGGGAGAACTTGGAACACCATTGGTGGGATATATATGCTGGATATTCTCCTTCAATGAAAGCGTTTGTTTCATATATTCAACACCCACTTTTGGCAATTGTAGCTGTTATAGTGATACTTGTTTTTATAAATTGCTATATGTCCTGTTCCCTCAGAAAGTAACTCCCACGCTTGCGTAATGCATAGGAAGAAAAGACTCTGCTAGGGTAGGAAGGGTGGAATCTAAGCCATCATTGGTATTGAATGGTTAATGCCCTTGCTACTCAGGCATTGTCTGGGTAGTTCAAAAGTAGGTACCAAAGGGTGGTGAGGAAACCCCCTTTCTATATCTGGCAACTATGGTATATTTTTATATTCTGAAAAGGAGGGAAATGTAAGGGTTAAATTAGATACTTGCAAATCAAATATAGGAAATATATGTGTATTTTGAACCTTAAGCAGTGTATAGCAGATATGAGGCAGACGTGTCTCTAGCTAACAAGTCCCAGTAATTAGAAGTGGAATGTTTCAGCTGTCCAACCTTGAGAGAACACCGATAACAACTACAAGATACAACTCTCTGGACTATGAGACTCATGAGAACTTGGTGGAAATGCAGAAATGTGTAATGTTGCTAAAATGTTCTGTATTGTTCTGTAGACATTTGTAGATATTACCAATCCCCTTTGTGACGTATTCATTATATGTTCATTATGTGAAAACTTTGCCATAAAAACCCCTAGAAAGTAAAGGAGCGTAGCTCAGAATCAGTTTTGACATAGATACTGCGTTTGCGTCTTGATTACTGACTCCCAGCAGCTGGTACAAGAATCATCAGACAACTGAAGGATATTGCTAGACAGACAGAATATCTCTAACACCAGTATCACCGGGCAGCTGAGTTGGAATCATTTGCTCTGGGAAAATGTTCATGAAAAATCATCGGATAAGTGCTGATAGGAAATCTGTGTTATTTCCGCATAATAATAAATCAAGTCCCAGGTCTGATGTCCCCAACGCCGAGCATACATCATCACAACTGCATTCATGTATTTGATAAGATAGAATGAAAACACCTTGGGTGCTACCAATTTGAATCTAATATATCCGCACTGTCGAGTCACATTATATGACCACCTCCTCCATGTGACGTCAGCAGCGCGTAGCCCATTAAGTACGTCACATGGTGTGTGCTGGCTTGGTGGTTGTATAAGGTGTGCGATAGGCCGTCTGCCCACATATCACTCGTTGCTGTCACGGGTAAAAGGGGCAATTTATCCGAGTTGCAAAAAGGGATGATTGTCGGCTTTCGGGGCAAGGGTGGCAGTATTTCTGACACAGCGCAGTGTGTGACCTGTCCACGTGCTGCTGCGGTGAAGGTGTATCGTGACTGGACAAATGACACCACTGCGAGTAACTGACGTGGAAACTGCGGATCACCATGTGACATTGATGTGAGAGGTGAACGTCGGTTGCATACCCTCCACCTGTACCTTTTTGGCAGGTACAGTACCTTTTTTTTATGGTCTGTACCGATTTTTGGCTCTCCAAACTTCCATTGAAAGTATAGGAAAAGGGACATGGCCACGCCCTTTACCCATGACCACGCCCCTTTTTTGATTTATACCGATCTTTATGTGTGAAATGTTGGAGGGTATGCGGCTACAAAGGTGCGTGAGGAACGATCGACACGCTACAGGGAAGCAGTTCACCATCAAAATGAGCCTGGTGTTACCGGATGTGTGTCTAAAACGGCAGTTCAGCCTGTCTAGCTGCTGTCCGTGCTGCACACAGCGGTTACTCTGGCTATTAGCTGGTGGTCATAATAATGTGACTCCACCGTGTATACATACAGTAAATATATAGTGCAGATGGATTTTGAAAACAAAGACAATTTAATTAAAGTGCAGGAATCTTCATAATAATTTGATATCCTTTCTTAAAAGATACAGTCCAGAAGACTCAAACCTGACAAAATAGCATTCAAAATGGAACTGTACTGTGGGGGTAATTCAGAGTTGATCGCAGCAGCAAATTTGTTAACAGTTGGGCAAAACCATATTGCACTGCAGGTGTGGCAGATATAACATGTGCAGAGAGAGTTAGATTTGGGTGGGTTATATTGTTTCTGTGCACGGTAAATACTGGCTGCTTTATTTGTACACTGCAATTTAGATTTCAGTTTGAACACACCACATCCAAATCTAACTCTCTCTGCACATGTTACATATGCTCCTCCTGCACTGCACATGGTTTTGCCCAACTGCTTACACATTTGCTGCTGCGATCATCTCGGAATTAGGCCCAGTATACGGCTCCTATTAAGGAGCAATGATGCAAATATAGTTGGGAGGTCCCGGACACCATCCCTCCTCTCTTCAAGCAAATCACCAGCGCCTCAATGGATGCTTCCTTTTCATCAGTAGATGCAGGTAAGTGCCACCAAACACCACCAATGTGTTTCTAGCTCTATGACTCTTCCTCAGGTTTGTACCCATGATACATACTTCATGGTGCCCAACCTTACATTTGGATAAAGCATGTGTTTTCTCACCTATTTCAGTGCCAGAGAACAGCACTGAGGTCACCAGTAAAAAGCAAACGAAAAGAAAACGGCTAAGTTCTATATTCTGTCATGTAAAATCGTGTCAACAATTCCACACAGTCACATGGGTCATTCCTATTGATAAAGTGCCTGGAAAGATTCAGCTGAAGGGAGAATGTACAGTACATGCAAATACAATGAAGTCGTGTACCTGCAGCTGCCTTTCCAGCAGGAATGTAACAGCTGAAAAGGATGTCTATATATATATATATATATATATATATATATATAAAGGCAAATACCACTGACTCATCACAAAATCTCCTCAACCATAAGGACTAGGAACTTGACATTGGGACAGTAGCTTGTGTTTGTGACGTAGGCACCCACTAAGAAGGGATTTTTAAAAATTCCACCCACAAAAGGGTAAAAAGGGGTGAGGCGATAATTTGGAATTCCCTTGTCACAGAGGAGAGTTAAGACAGCCCACCCATCCGGCGCATGGTGTCGGCAATAGCAAGTTGCAGAGGGGGGAAGACACAATGCTCTGTTCCTGGACTTCGTTGCCAGTGGCAGTTGCAGAGCACTCCATTATTCAAGCCACATCAACTGCCACCCCTAAACACTGTCAAACATCGCTGGGTATGGCTCCCCTACTGGAATAATGGACTGTTCTGCAACTGCCACTGGCAAGGAAGTGCAGCCTTATAGTTCAGGAGATTTTGTGATGGGTCAGTGGTATTTGTTTTTTATATATATAGATTTCAGATATAAGTACTTAACCAACCTATTTCCAGTCAGGAGAGGATAGTGTCTCATTTATCAGAGGTTATCCTGTCACTTGAACATTGCCAAACCTCTAAGAGAGCAATAGGAGGAAAGGAGATATATATATTTTGACTCTTAAATGCATTAAAGGAAAGCTTGATAGTCAGCAAATGGTTATCTACTGTGTAAAGGGTACCGACGGCTCCCACAGTGACCTTAAGTGTTGTGCGAAAATCTTTACCTTTTTACCTCAAAGGAGGAGCCCTAAGGAGAGCGAGAAGCTAAGCAAGGAGACATAGAGCCCTTTGGAATAGAGTCAACCTATCCCTGCAAACCTAACACATTTAACATACAGTGTGCGGAGCTTGGCCTGTCATCCCAGCATTTACAGCACTGAGCAGGGCAGCATCAGAGGAGGGACAGGGCAGAGAAGGAAGCAGATTATTCTCCTCAGCACCAGCAGTTACAGCACTGAGCAGGGCAGCATCAGAGGCAGGACGGGGCAGAGAAGGAGGCGGATTATTCTCCTCAGCACCAGCAGTTACAGCACTGAGCAGGGCAGCATCAGAGGCAGGACGGGGCAGAGAATGAGGCGGATTATTCTCCTCAGCACCAGCAGTTACAGCACTGAGCAGGGCAGCATCAGAGGAGGGACGGAGGAGAGAAGGAGGTAGATTATTCTCCTCAGCACCAGCAGTTACAGCACTGAGCAGGGCAGCATCAGAGGCGGGACGGGGCAGAGAAGGAGGCGGATTATTCTCCTCAGCACCAGCAGTTACAGCACTGAGCAGGGCAGCATCAGAGACAGGACGGGGCAGAGAAGGAGGCGGATTATTCTCCTCAGCACCAGCAGTTACAGCACTGAGCAGGGCAGCATCAGAGGCGGGACAGGGCAGAGAAGGAGGCGGATTATTCTCCTCAGCACCAGCAGTTACAGCACTGAGCAGGGTAGCATCAGAGGCGGGACGGGGCAGAGAATGAGGCGGATTATTCTCCTCAGCACCAGCAGTTACAGCACTGAGCAGGGCAGCATCAGAGGAGGGACGGGGCAGAGAAGGAGGTAGATTATTCTCCTCAGCACCAGCAGTTACAGCACTGAGCAGGGCAGCATCAGAGGCAGGACGGGGCAGAGAAGGAGGCGGATTATTCTCCTCAGCACCAGCAGTTACAGCACTGAGCAGGGCAGCATGAGAGACAGGACGGGGCAGAGAAGGAGGCGGATTATTCTCCTCAGCACCAGCAGTTACAGCACTGAGCAGGGCAATATCAGAGGCGGGACAGGGCAGAGAAGGAGGCGGATTATTCTCAGCAGCAGCCTTGTGACAGCATCAATCTGGGGAAGGCCCGTCCGAAGGTGCAGACTGTGTTAGGCGCCGGGGTCCGCTCGTCGGTGCGGCCCGGCGCCTAGCAACCAGGGACGCCGTGCGCGTACAGCCGCCGGCTCCCTGGCAACGCTAGACGCCGGGCGCACGGAGCCGCACGGACCCTAGCAACGGGGACGCCACTGGCGGACCGCGTTCCCCGTTGCTGGGTCCATTTAAATTAATAGGGCACCTGTTTCCTGGCCGTGCATCATTTAATCCAATCAGCCTCTGAACAGCTGATTGGAGGACTCCCTGTTAAGTACACTTCCAGGGCTTCTCACAGACGCCGGTAATAGCTTCCTGCATGCTGTATCTGTTTGCTGAGAGTGTTTCCAGTCCTGCTGTACCCGGTCGTTCCTGTCCTCAGTTGTCCTGTACTCGGAAGTCGTCATCTGTTCCTGGAGTCCTGACTGAGCACCTTTAAACATCCAGTGGTGTTCGTGAGTCACGGCGTAGCCGTGTGTTGCGGCTTGGCCGCTTTATTATTATTTATTATTTGTGTTTCGGAGCTTTTGCGGAGGATTCCGCTCCCACAGATCCACTCTGGTATCCAGCGGTGCTGGGTAGGAGTAACGGACTAGTGGATTTTGGTTGTCCTTTTATCTGGCGGTTTTTCCGCGCATACTTCTGGTTTGGTTAGTTAGCTTGTTGCCCCTGGCCTGTTGTCAGTCAGAGGTCCTCTTGTCATCATCCTGCCTCGGATTTCCCTTTGTCTCTCACTAAGACCCGGGGGGCACCGGAGTTGGGCAGACATAATCCGCCTTTCAAACGTGGCTGCCAGGGGCTCAAGAAACCATAGTCTCGCAAGGGATTTTCGATAGCACGGGTGAGACAATAGAGTTAGGGCGCCAGGGGCAACTAGTCTTTCTAGCTCCCGTAACCAGTATTCCCCTTCCAGTACTCTGGCCATTGTCATTAGATCTCCTCCGGTCAGGAGTACTGGAATCATAACATTATTACCGGCCATACCAAAACTTAAAATTAAACAGGGTTTGATTTTTTCCTTATTCAGTTTTGTAAGAGTTATCGGCCTCATGAATCCCACAGGTTTAGGGCCAAATCCTGGCCAGCTCCTAGTCAGCCAGATTCAAGAACTTACTCAGATGGTTCAGGATCTTTCCCTTCGGGTGAAGTCGCAGGAAGATCTTTTACGAACTTCCCCGAGGGTAGTCCCTGAACCAAAAATGCACTTGCCTGACCGTTTTTCTGGTGATAGGAAGGAGTTTTTTAATTTTAAAGAATCCTGTAAACTTTATTTTCGTTTAAGACCGATGTCCTCAGGTACTGAATCTCAGCGGGTCGGAATTATTATTTCTTTGCTCCAGGGGGATCCTCAGACCTGGGCTTTTGGTTTAAAAGCAGAGGATCCGGCATTGTTGTCAGTAGACGCCTTTTTGGGGTCTTTAGGGCTTTTGTATGATGACCCTGATAGAGAGGCATCCGCTGAGAGTCAGTAACGCGCTCTCAGACAGGGTAGAAATCCTGCAGAGGTTTATTGTACAGAATTTCGCCGTTGGTCGAACGACTGTGGCTGGAATGACCCAGCCCTGCGCAGTCAGTTTCGCCTCGGCTTATCTGAGTCTATAAAAGACAGTCTCCTTCAGTATCCCGCTCCTGAGACTCTCGATAAACTCATGGAGCTTTCTATTAAGATTGATCGTCGTCTCAGAGAGCGGAGGGCTGAAAAAGGAGCACCTGTCAGGTCTACTCCATGTGTATTTTCCATTCCTGAGGACATAGAGGAGCCCATGCAGATGGGTCTCTCCCGGCTGTCTCCAGAAGAAAGAGCCAGAAGGCAAAACTCTGGTCTTTGTTTGTACTGTGGGGGTAAGGGACATTTTGCCCGTAATTGTCCGAACAAGTCGGGAAACGTCTCGACCAAGTGAATTGTGAGGGGGTTCACTTTGGTCTGCAGCTTATCTCCTCGAATAACTCCCTTTTAGTCCCAGCTAAAGTTTCCTTTGGCAGCCTCAGTTCTTCGGTGTCGGCTTTTGTTGACAGTGGAGCTGCAGGGAACTTTATGGACTTAACGTGGGCCAAAGCCTTAGGTATTCCTCAGTTAGCCTTGGGTAGGTGTATCACCATGCATGGTTTAGATGGGAGTCCCTTGTCCAATGGGGTTATTTCCCTCCGTACACCCCCTATACTACTTACGGTAGGAGCTCTTCATTCCGAAAAGATCGAGTTTTTCCTTACCCATTGCCCAGCAGTTCCAGTGGTTCTGGGTCACCCTTGGCTGGCCTTTCATAATCCCATCATTGATTGGCAGTCGGGGGAGATTTCACAATGGGGTACCATCTGTAATAAGGAATGTATTACGTTTCCCGTCAGAATAGCTGCTGCCATTCCCGAACTCATTCCCGTGGAATACCAGGACTTTGTTGATGTGTTTTCCAAGGGCAATGCGGACCTTCTGCCTCCCCATCGGCCTTATGATTGTGCTATTGAGCTAATTCCTGGTGCCACATTGCCAAAGGGAAGGTTATATGCATTATCCGGGCCAGAAACTGCGGCCATGAATGAGTATGTTAAAGAGAGCCTAGGGAAAGGATTTATCAGGCCATCTAAATCCCCTTTAAGTGCAGGCTTCTTCTTTGTGGAGAAAAAAGATGGATCACTCAGACCTTGCATTGACTTTAGAGCCCTGAATAAGATCTCAGTTAAAAATACTTACCCTCTGCCGCTGATTTCTGTCCTCTTTGATCAGCTGCGTTCGGCTGTGATTTTTTCTAAAATTGACCTGAGGTGAGCGTATAACCTCATCCGAATCAAGTCGGGAGATGAGTGGAAGACAGCTTTCAGTACTCAGTCGGGTCACTACGAGTATCTGGTGATGCCGTTTGGCTTGTCTAACGCTCCGGCAGTTTTACAGGATCTCATTAACGATGTGCTCCGTGATTTTCTAGGAAGATTCGTGGTCGTTTACTTAGACGACATCCTGATCTATTCTGACTCAATTGAACAACATGTTACCCAGGTGCGTCAGGTTCTTCAAAAATTACGTGAAAATCACCTATATGCCAAGCTGGAGAAGTGTGAGTTTCATGTCACGGAGGTATCCTTTTTAGGGTACATTATTTCCCCTCGGGGATTCTGTATGGAACCTAAGAAGCTCCAAGCCATCCTTAGTTGGGCGCAACCCACCAACTTAAAAGCAATTCAGCGCTTTTTAGGGTTTGCGAATTATTATAGAAGATTTATTCATTCTTTTTCCGACCTGGTTGCTCCCATTGTGGCACTGACTAAGAAGGGAGCGGATCCTACCAACTGGTCACGTGAAGCTGAGTTATCCTTTCAGGCCTTGAAACAAGCTTTTGTCTCAGCTCCAGTCCTCAGACATCCCAACCCAGAATTGCCCTTCATTGTTGAGGTTGATGCCTCGGAGGTTGGAGTGGGGGCTATCCTATCTCAGAAGGATCCGGACTCTCTGGAACTACATCCTTGTGCCTTTATGTCCAGGAAATTCTCATCTGCTGAATCCAACTACGATGTTGGTAACCGGGAGTTACTGGCTATTAAATGGGCTTTCGAGGAGTGGAGGCATTGGCTTGAGGGAGCAACACATACCATTTCAGTATTGACTGACCACAAAAATCTTCAGTACATCGAATCAGCTAAGCGGCTGAATGCCCGGCAGGCTCGTTGGGCTTTATTTTTTACTCGTTTCAAGTTTATTATCACTTTTAGGCCAGGTTCCAAGAATACCAAGGCGGATGCCCTGTCACGCAGTTTTCTTCAAGTTCATAATAACAGTCCTGTTACTCCCATACTTCCGTCTTCAGTCATTTGGGCAGGCCTCACACAAGATTTGTTTACCCAGTTAAAGCAGCTTCAACATCAAGCTCCTGGAAATACTCCTGCTGGTCGTCTTTACGTCCCTGAGTTTTTGAGAGCTACTGTTTTGACTGAGTTTCATGATAGCAAAGTTGCCGGGCATCCGGGGATCTCTAAGACTTTGGAATTAGTCTCCCGCTCAGTATGGTGGCCTGGTCTTTCTAAAGACATTAAGGAGTTTGTTTTTTCTTGTCAGGTCTGTGCACAGCATAAGGTTCCCCGTTCCTTGCCTATCGGGCAACTTATGCCCTTAAATGTTCCTCTCAGGCCATGGTCTCATATTTCCATGGATTTTGTGGTAGACCTCCCTCTGTCAGCCGGATTCCGAGTCATATGGGTGGTAGTGGACCGTTTTAGCAAGATGGCCCATTTCATTGCTCTTCCCCGACTGCCATCTGCCCAGGGATTGGTTGTTTTGTTTCTCCGCCATGTTTTCAGACTTCATGGGTTGCCCACTGATATTGTTTCTGATCGGGGTCCACAATTCATTGCACAATTCTGGAAGTCTTTTTGTGCCTCATTAAAGATGAAATTGTCTTTAACATCCGGCTATCATCCCCAATCCAACGGGCAGACCGAGCGAGTTAATCAATCATTAAAACAGTATTTGCGTTTGTACTCAGCCAAACTCCAGAATGATTGGTCCGAGTTTCTTCCTTTGGCGGAGTTTGCTTACAACAATTCTTGTCATTCCTCCACTAATGTGTCTCCATTCTTTTCAGTTTTTGGTTTTCACCCCAGAGCTAATTCTTTTTTTCAACATTCCTCTGTTTCCTCGCTAACCTTAACCTCTCATCTCAGAGTCATTTGGAAAAAAGTGCACCTTGCTCTCAGAAAAGCGGCATTTCGAGAGAAAAAGTTTTCTGACAGGCTCTGGCGTCCTTGCACTTTTAAGGTGGGAGACAGGGTATGGTTGTCGACTCGTAACATTAGACTTCGACAAACCTCAGCTAGATTGGGCCCCAAATTTATTGGACTATTTCATATTATTAAAAAAATCAATCCAGTTGCTTTCCGGTTACGTTTACCAAGAGCTCTCCGAATCGGAAATACGTTCCATTGCTCCCTGTTGAAACCATACGTTTCTTCCAGTAGATTTCCTCGGAAGATCTCTCAGGGGAAATCACCAGTAGATGTACAGGGACATCAGGAGTTCTTGGTGGAGAAGGTTCTCGATTCCAAATTGTCCCGGGGTCGGCTTTATTTTCTGGTGCACTGGAAGGGCTATGGTCCAGAGGAAAGGTCTTGGGTCCTGGATAAGGATCTCCATGCCCCGAGGCTCAAGAGGGCATTTTTTCGGGAATTTCCTCGGAAACCTGGCTTTAGGGGTTCCTTGACCCCTCCTCAAAGGGGGGGTACTGTTAGGCGCCGGGGTCCGCTCGTCGGTGCGGCCCGGCGCCTAGCAACCAGGGACGCCGTGCGCGTACAGCCGCCGGCTCCCTGGCAACGCTAGACGCCGGGCGCACGGAGCCGCACGGACCCTAGCAACGGGGACGCCACTGGCGGACCGCGTTCCCCGTTGCTGGGTCCATTTAAATTAATAGGGCACCTGTTTCCTGGCCGTGCAGCAAGGCAGCTGCACGGCATTTAATCCAATCAGCCTCTGAACAGCTGATTGGAGGACTCCCTGTTAAGTACACTTCCAGGGCTTCTCACAGACGCCGGTAATAGCTTCCTGCATGCTGTATCTGTTTGCTGAGAGTGTTTCCAGTCCTGCTGTACCCGGTCGTTCCTGTCCTCAGTTGTCCTGTACTCGGAAGTCGTGATCTGTTCCTGGAGTCCTGACTGAGCACCTTTAAACATCCAGTGGTGTTCGTGAGTCACGGCGTAGCCGCGTGTTGCGGCTTGGCCGCTTTAATATTATTTATTATTTGTGTTTCGGAGCTTTTGCGGAGGATTCCGCTCCCACAGATCCACTCTGGTATCCAGCGGTGCTGGGTAGGAGTAACGGACTAGTGGATTTTGGTTGTCCTTTTATCTGGCGGTTTTTCCGCGCATACTTCTGGTTTGGTTAGTTAGCTTGTTGCCCCTGGCCTGTTGTCAGTCAGAGGTCCTCTTGTCATCATCCTGCCTCGGATTTCCCTTTGTCTCTCACTAAGACCGGGGGGCACCGGAGTTGGGCAGACATAATCCGCCTTTCAAACGTGGCTGCCAGGGGCTCAAGAAACCATAGTCTCGCAAGGGATTTTCGATAGCACGGGTGAGACAATAGAGTTAGGGCGCCAGGGGCAACTAGTCTTTCTAGCTCCCGTAACCAGCATTCCCCTTCCAGTACTCTGGCCATTGTCATTAGATCTCCTCCGGTCAGGAGTACTGGAATCATAACAGACTGACAAAGATTGGCAGTTGCTGATTTTTAAGTTAAATGCTCATTCATGTCTTATAATTGTGGTAAGAAAAAGAAAACACCACAAAAAAAATAAAAATAAAGTTGCAAAATTTTGAGACGCTGTCACTGATACCTGTGATGTCATTTCCCTGTCTTTGTGGTCCCTTGTGATCTAGATTACACATTCATAAGATGAACTGCACCTTTTGTATCAGTTTCAATAGCCCTTATTGTGCAGGACTGTGCAATGTGTTGGTGTTACTGTATATACCAGTGATAATAATTACATTCAGCTGAAGCTAATCAGGGCTGCAGGTTACATTACAAGCTACACTAGTGATTGCTTGTCTGGCTTCAATAAACTGTTACTGACAAGTAGAGATGAACAGGTTCGGTTCTCTGAGAACCAAATTCCCCCGAACTTCACGTCCCGAGCCCGGATCCGAGTCCTGCTCGGGACTTC